>NC_142087.1:76288825-76892263 GCF_054644295.1 Miniopterus natalensis | reverse complement strand
TGGCCTCCCTCGTTTCTTGTCCAAGTTCAATCACTTTCCATTTTCCTCATTTCTCCTGCACACCCACTTTCTGGCCCTGGAACCAGCGCGGCTGCTCTCTCTCTCACCTGCACGGCTCCGGGTTTCTCTCAAGACTACGATGAGTTACTTCTTTTTTTCAAAACTGATTTCAAATGGATCCATTTTCTTTTTTTCTTTGCATTGGGTTCAGCCATAAAACCCACGAAATCATGGTTTTAATGTACCAGCTGCACTTCCCCTTCCTAATGCACAACAAATTAAAACCGTAACTATTAAGAAAGCACGCTTGCTCCACCTAAAATTACCTTGACGGGACTGTCTTATGCATATGAGGAGCTGGAAAAGAAGCCTCTGGGGATGGGGGCCTGCAAACTTTTCCTGTAGGGCACAAATAGGAAGCATTTCAGGCTTTGCAAGGCAAAAGGCAAAACCGAGGATATTATGTAGGCACTTACATAACAGGAGAAAACAAATTTCCACATGTTTTTTCCCCCCCCGACATTAAAAAATGTAAAAGCCCTTCTGACTCACAACTCCTCCGAAAACAAGAGGTGGGCTGAATTCGGCTCCTGAACTGTAATTTGCCAATCCCTGCTCAGAATCACATACCTGATATTGATCTGGACCGTCTCCGAAATTTCCAGAGTGAGACATAAAAACTTATCGGAGGGTTACGAAGATGAAATAGTTGGCACAGAGCAACTGCTCAGTAAATACCGACTGTTGTTCTTGTCTTCATCTCCCTCAGCCTCTCTCGTGATGAGGTGGGTTCGCCCCTGAGTCCTTTGCAGGCACACAGTAGGTGCTCACTAAATGACAGAGGGTGTCATTTCAACTGGTTGGAGCACGCAGTCTCAGCCTATGCAGGTCAGACTCAACTTCTGAAATTCCCCCGAGGAATAAACCGAACACTTGTGTTTTTCTGAAAGTTTTGTGATGATTCCAACCACAAATCTGTGGCTTAGAAAGAGCATAATCTGGACAACAGGGTCAGAAATTCCAATCCCCAGATGGGCCCATTTTCTCTGCTCTGTTTGATGGTCACATACAACACAGCTAGTGCTCAGCCCCCTTTGTAAATAGTGGAGTCCATCTGTCAGTCAGTCAACATCAATGTTAAATGAGCACCTATTATGTGCCAGACCTTGAGCTAAGTGCTGGGGATATAACAGCGAAGGGGGCAAAGGCCCTATCATGTGCAGTCCCTCTTCCTCGGCTTCCTGTTCTTTGCCACGCTTGACTCCTCTTGGCCCCTTTCACCACCCTGCAACTTACATGTATGTTGGCTTTGCCCCATGAGAGCAGGGGCCTGATACCTTTTTTTTGTTCACTGTAGTTCCCACAGCCTACAACAGTGCTTACTTAGCACACAGTAGGTGTGTTCAATAAAGATCTGTCCTAATGGGGTGAATAGGGAAGTCTGCTCTTTTTAGAGAGCCCAGCTGATGGCCAGCCCAAGGCGGAGCATGTCATCAGCCTCCTGGGTGTTGGAGTTAAGAATGGAGCTTGTCTTCCGGTCCCGCCACCTCCTTGCTGTTTAATCTGAAACCACTGCTTTAAGCCTCAGTTTATTCATTCATTCCTTTATAAAATTTATCAAATGTTGTTAAGTATTAAATAGAATAATGCTCAATGTGTGGACAATGTTAATAAGTAGTAGCCCTGTTGTGTTGGAATTAAGTAAAGAGAAGAGAGTTCTAGAAATTTTCTGGCAATTCCTAAAGGGATAAACTAAGTAGCAAGTAATACTGTAAGGATCCTCCTTACGTAGCCTGATCGTGTGCATCTGTTTACTGGATGAATATCTCTGGAGCTATTTCAACAATCCTGGGGCCTCAGGATGCGGAGGTGATATCACCAGTCATGACCCCTGACCTCAGGGAGCTACCATCTGTGGGGGGAGAGGCAAGGAGAGATGGGTGGGAATCAAATAAACTAAGAATGAGAAGACATCAGCCAACCCTGAAAAGAGCAAAGCAGCGAGATGCCTGGTCCTCTCAGCCAATGCTGGGACCAGCTGGATCTGACACAGTTTAAAGGTCAGAAAACAGCCTCCAGCAAGGCCTGCACTAGGTGAAGGTGTTGGCGAGAGGAAGAGGAGGGATCGGCTGGGGGCAAGGATCAGAACAAAGCCGAGCACAGGAGGAAGGAAGGTAGCAGGAGCCAACCCTTCGGGGGCCTGGAGGCTAATTCTTCTCGGGTGTTGTGAGCTCAGGAATCCCCTGGGCACCTCGTCAACATGCCGATTATGATTCAGTGGGTGTGGGGCAGGGCCTGAGGGTCTGCATTTCTAAAGACTTCCGTGGAGATGCCCAGCTGCCAGTATGGTTTTAGCCAGGACTGTATCCCTGTGAGCAGGGAGGGGGTGGGGTTAGGCGAAGGATTTCCCCAAGATGCCTCTGGATCGGACAAGGCCACCTTGCAGCTGTCACAGAGCGTAACCCTCTGCCCAGAGCTTGGCAATCCTTTGGGAAGCTCTAAGGTTCAGGTGGAGCTGGTCCTTTTTCCTAGCCAGTTTGTCTGCTGACACTTGGGTCGGTCCAAATTCTAGGCGGCATCGTCTGAAACAGGCTGCTTCTGCCCCTACAGAAACTTTGGCTTGGGTGTTGCAATTCAGGAACTCTGGGAAGGACAGCCCATGTGTATTTTTCTAAATCAGGCTAGGCTTGCAAAAAAGAAATATATATTTGTACTTATATTTCCGTACATATACATATATGTAGATAATCTTTCAAATGCAGTAATGGCCACGCATAAGATTGAAATGAAATCTTGCAAGCACAAAATCATCTCAAATTCCATCATTAAAGGATTAAGGGACTGGGAGGTTTTGTTGTTGCTGCAGGTGCCTGAGGAGGCCCAGGCTTCTCTGTCCAGAGGGATTAGACGCCTCAGGACTGCCAGTCCACCGGGCAGGACCGATCCTGCAGGGGCTGGGACTGACCAAGGAGGTGATCGGTAAGAAGCCGGGGAGCAGGGCACTGCTGACCTGCACTGGGAGATGAAGCTGGGGGGTGCACCCCCCACCGACCAGCTGCCTGCACAGTGCCTTCAGTGCATCTTTCTAGGACAATCCGGGTGACAAATATGGGCCCAAGAAACACTGCCCTTGTAAGCAATCCCAGCTGCTCCCTACGAATGTCCCCAAACAAAGGTTGCATGTCACCCCCTGTGCTTGCAGCTCAATTTAATTACTCACCTCTGCAGCTTTATATCAAAGGTGGCTCCTATTAAGTATAATTACCTTTGCCGGCAGCTTGCAGAGGACAGTAAGTGAGGAGCTACTAACCAGGAATGGTTGCTACAGAGCATTAGACACACGTCGGATCCGATCAGGAGTGGCCGCGGCCGCAGCCTGAGATGCCCAGGGAGCACGGCCGAGGTGCTGCAGGCGGAGCGGCGCGCACACGTAAGCATGGCCCTTCTCTAGCCCCCCTGCGCAGTCCCCGCTGCTGTGCCAGTTTTTCTGCAAGAGAGCACACTGCCCTCCGACCAGGTGCTCTCTGAACAAGGCCCACATACAGTAAAGAAAATCAGACAAACTCTCAACTTCCCCCACCCTAAGCCAGCCCATGTGTAACCACCTTCCTTCCCCTGGGACAGCAGGGGCCTGACGCTCCTCGGCTTAACTCTGCCACGCTCATCTGTCTCCCATTCAGCCTCACCACATCGTTCATTCCCGACACACCAAAACATTTTTTTAAATCACGAGCATCTTTATCATTTCAGGCTCGTCAACTCCCATTTTGCCTAATTAATAAATAAATCAAAACCGGAAAGGAAAGGAAAGTTGCGAAGAACTTTTGGCCAAAAAGGAAAAGAAGCTCCGGTGAGCTGGACTTGGGGTGTGGCTCTTTGGATCCCGCTGGCTCATCCAGGCACTGAATTCACCGGCACTTCCTCTTTATATAAGCTTGTTTATTAAGCTCTGTGCCAGAAGCATAAACAGAGACCTCGAAAGAACGTATTTCTCTCCAGAGCCGTTAAACATCGCTATTCCAGTAGCTCACGACCACCACGCTAACTACCCTTTACTGAGCACTTACTATGCGCCAAGCATGCACTGGGACACTATATACACAATCTATATGATCTACTGGGCAAATCCATGTGGTATCAGGGGAATTTTTTTTTAAAGTAGGAAACCAGTGCTGAGAAGGTTAAATAATTTGTCTATGGTCAGACAGAGAGCAAATAACAGCCTGGACTTGAGCCTCTGAGCTCAGAGCCATTGACTACAACCCTTCAGAGCACACACACGAAGCTACTGACTTTGCAGGCCTAACAGCCACTCTCTCTTACTTGAGTAACAGCACCGTACTCAGAGCTCCTGTGGCGCAGGGCACACATGTGGGGAAGGCAGTCCAACGACTGGTTCAGGGAGGGTCATGCAAACCCACATGGGCCAATTAAATCCGGGACATTTGCTGGGGGTCCCCTGAAGCAGGTGCTCTCTTCTGCCAGAACTGCTGAGCCACGCGCTGCCAGGTGACCACTGTGATCGCCACATGTAGAGAATCCGACTCAGAAGAAAGGAAGGCAGAGTCAAAGGCAGCCCTGTCCCGGTCCCAACCCTCTGGTCTATGTGACCACAAGTGCCAAAGCTGGGGCCCAGCTCAGTCACACAGGTGATGTATAATTCATCACAGGCTACAGCAGGATTCACCAAAATAAAAATTTGGCTTCTAGATTCTGTACTGAGTGTGACTTTGGACTCAAACACACCTGGGTTTAAATCCTGGCTTCACTATGTATCTGCTATGTGAGCAAGTTACTCAACAGCTCTGTGCCTCTGTTTTCTTATCTGGAAAATGGGGACATTAGAGATGTGTCTATCCTCTCAGTTGAGAGGAAGGTTAAATGAAGTCAGGTGCATGTAAAGCACCTGGAACAGTGCCTGGCATGCAGTGGACTTTTGGTAAAGGCTCAAGATTCTGATTTTAATTATTTCAGGGAACAAAAGAGAGGAAAGGTTGATCCCGTTAAGAGGTGTGCTAAGCAGTGTAAAAGACTCAGGTGGCCAACCAGGGGCAAATCTGGAAACCCTCACAGCAAGTTATTGCTGATAAGAGCTGAGCAGGGCTAACATGCAGGAAAGAAGGGTCCAGGTTCAAGAAGGATTAGTCAGAAGAGAAATCAGGAAAGTATCACTAATGAACATGTCAGGGGCTGCCTGGGATGAAGTCATGGCAGATCACCAATTAGATCCAGAAGCAAACAAACATACAAATAGAAATGAGTTTGATTTCCTAGTGAATCATAGATCATCTTCATCTATCCATGCACCCATCCATGCATACATTTATCCATCCAATCATCCATCCATGTATACATTTATCCATCCATCCATCCATCCATCCATCCATCCATCCATCCATCCATCCATCCAGTCATCCATCCATCCAGTCATCCATCCATCCATCCATCCATCCATCCATCCATCCATCCACCCACCCACCCATCCATCCAACCATCCATCCAATCTTATCACTCTCTCTCCTTGGCTTCACTCTAAGTACTCCATTACTAACCTCTGAAGACTGGGCTGTGCCTTGTTTAATCCCTGTAGCCCTGGCATACAGAGCAGGGTCTTGGAAATAATAGAAATTAACAAGTGTGTGTTGAATGAATAAAAGAATGACTGAAATACAAACACTCTTTTCAAAGAACTTATCTGCCATGAATCAGTTTGATCCATCCAGCCCTCCTTCTGTCTCTCAGGTTCCATGCCTCTTTCATATTATTCCTGGAACGAGCTCTGTATCCTGGAAGATCTATTGGGCAGTGTCGGTGTTGGCCCAGCAAAGTTTCAAGCTCAAGCCCTCACCCCATAAATTTCCTTTTGCTCCTCTGGAAGCAAGGGCTGCCTTTTATTTTTATTCTGTTTCTTTCACAGAAAATTAAAACATCCCAATCCACAAATGGGCCTGACAGCCATTCTCTCTTATTGAAGAATGTATTTAAGATCGGGTGTACTACGGGGGCGGGGAGCAGCAAAAGTAGGTTTACAGCTGTGAGTACACAAAACAGTTTATTCTTACATTGTCACTTATTAATTATTGCATTATTTTCCATAGGAACAACTGTAAACCTACTTTTGCCCCACCCTGCATTTGTCCCAGCTGTTGTTTTCATGATGTAAGAACAATAGGAAACCCTTCGCCTCCTTTTCATTAAAAAGTTTTTCTTTTAATGAAGAAGCCTGTAAGTTTCCATTGCTACTGTTTTCTCCTGGGTGACTGCCGTGAACTTGTCCAGTGCTTTCCATCCCGGCAGGAGCGGGCTCAGAGTCCGAGCCTGAGAATTCGGGCTGGAATTACAAACAAGGTTTCCTGTTTGTTTATGGGAGTGCGGTGGCGGATTCGAAAGTTCAACCAAAGCACAAAACTTTTCTTGTGGGGTAAGCTCAGGGGACTGTGGTCTAAAATGAAAATCAGATCATTGTTTGAAAAAGAAAGAGAGACAGAAACGCACACACCTCATACAGAGCGCTGTTGTACGTTTGCAAATATCTGCGTGTTCCTTCAGTGTTCTTCTGAGAGCCTACCGGGTCAGTCCACAGGAAACGCAGGAATACGTTATATTTTAATCAGGGCGCATAAAACACTGTCTAGAATGTTATGTTGCCCAGGGGAATGCACTGAGCAGGGAACATTTACAAACTCCAGGTCAGTCTCCCCATTACATCACTATGAAAAAAACAAATTTATGAGGTTAAATTATATGGATGTTATATATTGGAACTGTTAGCCCACTCCCAAATGAGAATGTTGGCTGAAATAGCCAGATTCCCTGAGAGAAATTTCTGGGTCCTCTATTGTGCATGTTTTTATGGTAACTTTCCACACACACACAAAAGTGAAGACATATTCTTTGCAGACAATGAAATGAATGAAAAAAGAGAAATCTAACCAAAAAAACAAAAAAACCCTAAATTCCCACAGAAAAATAGAGCAAGCACCTAAGGAGTTACTCCCCTCCGGAGATGCTAACACAGAAGTTATTTTGCTGGACTTGCTCATGATTTATCCGATCTATTCTTCATCTCAGTGATTGGAAGCACAGATGTTGATGCTATAACTCTGCTTCCAGTAAATAATTCCTCAAAGGACTCACATTTGTTTAAACTTAGTCACAAGATGATAAAACTTATTAAACATTTATGGAAGGAGCAGCACAGTTTTGTTGGTTTATGTCTTTGGCAAGTTTGGAAACTCATATCCCCAACCTTCCCGCCTTCCTTTCACCTCTCTAAAAGAAAGATCGCTGGGGAAGTTCCTGTACCTGGATAATAGCCCCCCCCCCGCCTTCGTTATTCCTCCATTTGCGGCTGTGGCTTGACAGTAAACAGAAGGGCTGCCATGCTGATCTCAAAGCGCAATAATTAAACCAAAGGGACAGCAGCAAGGCGCTCCTGTGGGATCACAGAGGAAGAATAAAGGCCCCACCAGGGAATGGGTTCCTTAGGCCTGCGAGCCTGCTTCTGCAATGAGCACCACCCGTGTGGGACCGTGCGTGCGCTCACTCAGTCATTCAACAGCACTTACTACGAATCTACAGTATTCAGCCCTATGGGGTACAGGGCCTGGGCATCTGACTATTCCAGAGGCTCCAGGAACCACGGGTGACCGCTTGTTCGTTCGTTCGTTCATTCATTCATTCATTCATCATTCATTCATTCATTCGTGTGTTCAACCAAGGCACCTACTGCGTTACAGGTACAGCAGGTGAAATGCCCCCACGATTTGGAAGCTGGATCCCTGGCATGGAAAAGGAAACAGGAATTACAGCAGGGTGTCCACTGACAGCTTCTCTATCTGGGGCTAATTTTCCTGTGCATTTTAATGTAACTCTGGTCCCGTTTCCCGCTCACTCGTGGCCATCACCGGGAGGGCAGGGGAGTGCCACAGAGGCTCCCTGGGGACATACACTGTGACGCTGATGTCACGGCCACGGGGAAATTCCTGAAGAGCTTTGTGGTGATTCCACGAGCACCTCAGCCTTGGCACGAGCATATGCACAGACTATGTTCCCCACAAACACAAAATTCCTGTGCACAAGCTTTTTACACTCCCCCCAAACACACATGGTAACACCCACAACAAGCCTAATCCAGCCACACACGAAGCATGCTCACGTCCACAACGCATACAGTATGCGCATGTTCACGGCTCACACCCACAACAAAGCAGACCCACAGTCACACCGCACAAACACGCGTCACACGCGCCGTCTAAGCATGACGCTGGTCTTGGCTGTGAGAAGCATCTGGTGCCACGTGAACCCTCTGGCCTTGGGGTCCTTTCTTATCAACAGTCCCACGGCCTGGGCCAGGCAGGGCCTCCATCCACGTCCATCAACTCTGCGCACATTCAACTCCACGACTAGCTGCTGTTAAGGATTCACCCTGTAACCTCGAGCCCCCCCCCCACTCGGGACCCCACGGAACCCCCGCACCCATGAGGCTGCGGCTCTCCTGCTAGGAAGCTCCGTCCCTTACAAACACTGAGGACAAACGCAATTTCTTTTCTCTTATTCATGCTTTTCTTTTCACTCCTTTCTGCTCCCCACCCCACCCCACCCCACCCCACCCCACCCCACCCCACCCCACCCCACCCCAAGGCAGCGAGCAATAGTCTTCTTGATGTTCTTGGATGCAAGCCGTGTGGATGGCTGGCTCAGTCTCAGTCCTTATCGAGATTATTGAAGGATTTTATTCTGTTCCGTTTACTCCCTTCAAGCAGACATCTAGCGAGTGCCTACTAGGTGAAAGTTAGCCAGTTAAATTTTTGGTTAGGGAGGTGCACATCTCAGTAAAGGCACAACAGTGTTCAAAGTATGAAGTATTAGCTGGTTAAATGTTTATTTTTCTCAGCTGATTCTCTCCTAAATGCAGTAAAATCTCACAAGTGTTTTATCTCTATGTAAATTACTTATGTGACAATTGTAAAAATTCCCAAGAATATGCAGTATAGGATTATGTGTTACAGTTAAAACTTTAAAATATGCTAAATGCCTATTAACAAAGGAATTGATAAGCGAGTAAAAACGTACATGCTTGTGGTAGAATAGTATAGAGCATGTAAAATGAATGAGCTCTACCCATTTTTTAAAATCTATCTCCCTTCCTTCCTCCCTTCCTCTCTTCCTCCCTCCCTCCCTTCCTTCCTTTCCCTAGTTACCTACCTACCTTCCTATATACTTGGATAGAGCCCCAAACAGAGTGATAAACCATTTTGTAAAATATAGTGTGAATTTATTTACATAAAAAAATTTAAACTTATGCAAAAGTATAATAATGCTCCTAGCTACATACACATGCAGGAAAAACGATAAATAATGGAAGATGCACACACCAAGTCCTTACCAGTGCCCATCTCTGGGGAGAGAGTGGCGAGGGAAATGGCGATACTTGCTGAACACTTATTATGCGCTACACGCTATTCTAAGTGCTTGATAAGTATCCGTTTTTTAAATCTTCATAATAGTGCTTGGAAGGAAGCACTCTCCTTATGCTTATTTTACAGGACTGAGGCTCAGAGATTTTAAGTTTGGTGTTTAAATAGGACTTAACTTTATCTGCAAAGTTTAATTCCTTTATATCTGAAATTTACTGATCAAGTGAAATAAGCTCATCTTATTATACAGTTCTTCTATTCCATCTGATTGACTATTTTCATCCAATATTAATAAAGAAAAGATTTATGTTAAAGACAATAACATAGGATGATAATTTCATTCCCTTTCTCATTAAAATAACTTCGAATCAGATGGCTAGGCAGTTTGCCAAACTTTGTATTATTACAAAGGTTTGTTTCAAAATGCCACTTATGTTATGAAAATGTAAAATGGTGTAGCCATTGAGGAAAACAGTATGGAGCTTCCTCAAAAAATTAAAAATAGAACTATGATCCAGCAACTCCACTTCTGGGTGTTTATCCAAAGAAAACAAGAACACTAATTCGAAAAGATTATATGTATCCCTATGTTCACTACAGCAATATTTACAATAACCAAGGTATGGAAGCAGCCTACGTGCCCACTGATAGATGAGTAAATAGACACACACACACACACACACACACACACACACACACACACACACACACACTGGAATATTACTCAGCCAGGAAAAGTAATGAAATCCTACCATTTGTCACATCATGCATGGACCTAGTGGATATCATGCCAAGTGCAATAGGTCAAACAGAGAAAGAAATATGGTATGATTTAACTTATATGTGACATCTAAAAAACAAAACAGAAACAGACTCCAGGATACAGGAAGCAAATTAAACAAAAGTGGAAAAACACATGATATTAGAAAGGAGAGGGCTTAAGAGATGAGCAAAATAGGTGAAGGGCATTAAGAGGTACAAACTTCCAATTATAAAATAAATAAGTCATGAGGATGTAATGTACAGCATAGCGAATATAGTCAATAATATTTTAATAACTTTGTATGGTGACAAATTGTAACTAGACTTATTGTGGGGATTGTTTTGTAATATACATAAATAGCAAATCGCTAAGATGTACATCTGAAACTAATAGGATATTGTATGTCAATTATACATTAATTAAAAAAAACAATTAATATGTTACCCATATTAAAAAATTAACAACAAAAATAACAACCCCCTCCTCACCACCACCAACTAAAAACTATAGTTGATTTTTTATTTTTATGGAAGATCCTATTATGATTTCTGTTGCAAGCAACATTTTCCCTCTGAAATACGACTGAATTTTGAGGTCATCTTTTTATTTACTTTTTCATATTATTCAGAGTACTCATTTAAATGTCACCTATAATTAAATACTTACAAGTAAGAAACACCTTTACAAACCCTGACCACAAATATTTTAAGAGATTCTAGAGGGGAAATCTGCGAGGGCAGCTTTTGATTTGCTGGAAGAAATAACCGGTGGTTGTCACTGCATGTGGCCCATGTTTCCATGGCCAGGAAGAGTCATGGGCCTACACGAGATTTATGGGGAACAGATGAGCAGTGTCCAACTGCATGACAGACACATCCTTGAAGACGCCGTAGGAAGTGGGTGAGCACGATTGCTTATTGAGACACCCCAGATGGACGGTGTTGGGGGTTATTATGTGTTTTTCCACTTTTGTTTAATAAAACAGGAATGTACTTATAAAAATGCCATTGTGGAAAACTCAAGAGATTTTAAAAATCCTATTTTTTTTTTAAATCTTCATAGGTTTAACTTTTAAAAATGGCACTTATGGCTTTAGATAAGCAAGAGGGCCCTCTCTCTTTTTTTTCTTCAACACAACTGACTTACTTTTACTTGGAATAAATGCCAAATTTCAGTTCATGACCTTGGCCCCCACATATCTGTATTAGACTGCGAGTGTTTGACTCTTTGCTGTTAAGCATTAAATATTGTGAGAAGGAACAAAGCATCCTGTCTGAGAACCTGGGCTCTGATAGGCAAATACCCAGGCTTCAATATCCTAAATAAAAGCTTGTTTGATCTTCAAGCTGCAAGAAGTTTCCAAAACTTAATTTCCTTATCTATTCAATGGGGCAATAATAATAATATCTACCTTTGGGGATGTCATGGGGAGAGACTTTACGTCCATGACCTACATGGAGTCAATACCCGGCATGTGTACACTGAGTGTACATGCCTTTTGGCTGAGTGTTCCCCAGGCCCATACGTAGTTGCCATTACGACAATGCCCTTACCAGGAGCATCATATGCGAGTCATCGCCACCACCACTTTTATCACACTCGCCCCTGGAGGCACAGATGCTCGGCAGAAAAGGGCTTGGAAGTCTGACTAAGGGAAAGAATCAGGAAAGCGAGAGGGAATTAATGCAAACAGAGAAGAGGAATCATTGAGGTACGTATGAGAAAATAGAAAACAGGAAAGTGGAGGTGGTGCCAAAGATTAAGCCAGGTTTCCGGCCCTCTCGTCCAGCAGCTTCCAGGATTTTCGAGAGGGTGAGAAATAAAGAACCACGGCTGGGAGGTTCCTTTTGTTAATTTCTCGTCTCCTGACTGTGGCGCCCAGGGTGCCAGCTGGCTCCCTCGCAGACACATTTGCTGGATTGCTTGTCTCTCTCCTTCCTCACGGAGGGAGCCTCTCTGGGCTCTGGTGTTTGGTGTGTAACCAGGTAGATAAGTGCGTGAACGGATGCATTTCTCCGTTGTGATACATTAGAGAAAGTGGTCCCCACCATTGCTACAAACATAGGTGATTGCCACGAGGGAGTGAGAGTGAACAGAGAGACCACTTATATATTTTTTTCTGTTGACTAAAAGCAAAAAGTAAAAATGAGCTTCCCAAATAATCGTTGAAATATTTAAGTACTTAGGTATTTGGGAGAGGGAGAGGGAGAGGGAGAGGAGGAGGGAGGAGAGGGGTGGGGAAGGGAGGGGAGGGGGGAGGAGGGAACATAGATTTCCCCCCATATAGCTTGTAATTCAAAGCCAGAGTGGGCACTTAAAATGCAGATTCAGGGGCCTCATCCCCATCCTATGGAACCAGAACCTCTGGGCTTCAGCCTGGGAATCTGTAAATCTGCATTTTAACAAGTTCTCCAAATAAAGGCCGAGCAGCACTGGTTCATTCCAGATGCAGGACCAGACCCTCACTTCCAGTCCCTCCACAGCTGGGAAATCTCCTGGCCGGTGCAGACTTTCCAGAGCTGCTCCCTGATGCCCTGGGAGGGAAAATTCCTTTTCTCATTTTCAGAGTTTTCTGAAGTTTTAATGAAAGCCTTTGTTTTCCGGACGTTTCTCTAACCTGAGTGTGACTTGGCAGCCCTTGCTCACAGCTGGTTCAATGTCCCCTTGCCCCGCCCGGGGCCTTGGGCGTCTATAGTGTCCCCTCATGAAGTCATTCAGCCGCATCCTTGTGGTTTGTGCAGCATCTTCCCCCAACTATCGCTTTCCTTACACATTTTTTGATTATGACTCCATCTTTCATTTACTTACATATTTTTATTTTAAAATGAAAATTCATGTCACCACAGTCAGTGGAAAACCAGCATTATTTGCCATCAATGATGGTAACTGGACAATGAAAATCCAAGTGCTATTATTGTATTTTTCACTGGATACTGTTGGTCTGAGGCCTGGCTCTTTCTGATAAACAAGTACAAGAGAGGTGTTTACGACAGGCTGACACCCAAGGAGGCTTTCTTACTGGTTAACTCAGAGGGCTCGAACCGGTGCTCAAAAGGGGATATGGTTTTCAATGTGTGCCTGACTGGGTGCTACTTAAGACTGTCTACCCCCACAGTGGGGCAGGTCTGGCTTTAAAATGTCCAGGGACGGGCTTGCCTCCCCAGTTAAAACCCTGCCTAGAGCTCCCTCCGCAGGCTCGGGCAGGGCGGGCCCCTGGGAGCTTCCAAGGAGGAGGCCAGGGCTGGACTCAGTGTCTCTAATCCTCCTTCGCAGGCACCTTCATCTCCTTGGGTTTTCTCACTTTGACTCTTAATAATCACGGCACCACCATTCATTCTTTCCAACAATATTTGTTGAGCACCAACTACGTGCCAGGCTTTGTGGACAGGAGGCAAGTAAGACATAAGACCCCTTCCAGGTCATGAGTTCAGAGTCATGGTGACCATGCTGGTAATTTAACATTTATTGAGCACTTACTGGGTGAGACGCAATTCTAAGTGCTTTTCTGGTGCTAATCATCACTTGCTCCTTCCAAGAACCCAAGAAGGAATATTCTTTAGTAGTCTTATGCTACCGGCAAGGAAATTGAGGCATGGAGAGGATTACTAACTTGTTAATATATTGACTAAAATTTATTGACCGCTCACCGTGTACCAGGCACCGTGCTAAGCATGTTATCTGATTTATCTCAATGAATCCTCGTAAAAACCCAAGGAGAGGTCCTTTTAGTGAGTCTGTCCTGCTAATGAGGACATTGAAGTCTGGGAGGAAAAGGGGGCCAAGGGCACAGCGTGAGAAGAAGCCCTGGGAGAGAAATCGAACCCTGTCGGGCTGCAGGGGCCCGGGCCCTGACGCTGTGCTGCCTGACGGGGAAGGGGAGGTGGTGAGCAGGTGATGCCAGAGCTCCAGGAAATATGCTTTGCAAAGGGTGGCCTCTCCCTGTGGATAGTCAATTCTAGAATAAATGCAGCTCCGAACACTTGCCCTCATTTCCACTTTGGCTCAGAAAACCATAGACTGACAATTTGCAGTAAGCACCTAATATACAACAAGAGGAGAGAAGTAAAAGAAAGAATGAGAGAAAATATTAATAGGATAAACAGATTTTTTTTTTTTTTAATCTATAGCTTTCTTCCTTTTCACAAACACCACCTGCAGTTTTCTGCACATCTTGTCTACCTTTGGACCGAGTCTCCCATCTCCTCCACCATCAGCCTAGCCCAAGTCATCACCAGCTTTTGATGGGTTGATGCTGGAGCGACCTAAGTCGTCTGCCTGCTTGGTCCCCGATAAATAACATGCAGGCAGAATGATCCTGCACACACCAAGTCATGTCCTGCCTCTCCCTGCTCCCTGTCCTCCAAGGCTCCCTGGTTCGGGCAGGGCCCCGGCTCCGTCCTCCAGTTCCCAGCCCTCTGCCCTGATCCCTCAGCCTCCTTCCCTGGGCTCAGGCACCCTGACCTCTTGCTGCCCCTCCAGTCGCCCCACCCCAGCGTGTGCCAGCTCTGCATTTTCCGACGTGCCTGGAACTGCCTTCCCCTGAGAATTGCACTGGTCTCCCCTTACCCTCCTTTAATTTTCTCCCTGCACACGCCACGCCCCGGCATGCTGTGACATATATACCTGCTTGCTTGTTTGTGACCTGCCTGCCACGCTAACCGTAAGCTTCAAGGAGGCAGCATCTCATCAGTTCTGCTCAGGGCTGGAGTCCCAGCACCCCCACAGTGCCTGGTCCACAGCGGAGCTTCCGTGCTATTGGTTACACACAGGTCCTAAGGCAGGCGGCAAGAATTCCCCAGTGCTCCCCGAGATCCCAGTCTCTTTGTCCTAAGATAGACCTTCACAGGCACCAGCCAGCCTCTCTTTTTCCCTCTCCAGGCACTCATCTGAAGGTGACAATTAAAAAGTGAAGGAGGCGTTACCAGGAAACAGCCTGTAGCCTGCTCCCATTAGCTTAACAACCCCTAAGCTTTGCCGCCTTGGGCCTGAGGGGATGAGCACAGGTTTGCAGGGGGGAGGGGGAGGGTTGCCAAACCCTGGGAGGCTGGGAGCGGCTGGAGGCTGCTGGGCTGGGAGGGCAGAGCACCTGCAGAGAGGAGAGGGGCGGTCCCCCTCCGACCTCAGGGTCCAAACACCCTTCACCTCCACCAGCCATGCTCCATCCCAGGGTCCCGCTTCCCAAGGACTACAAATTCAGATCATCAGCAAACACTGCCTCTACAACGAAGAAACAATATTTACTGCAAAAAGGTGAATCACTGCTCCTCGGATGAAGGCAGGTGATGTCACAATGAAGAAAATACCAGTGTATTACTAAAACCAGAGGCTTTGCCATTAATATGTCCCAAATTGATAAATATTCAAACTGCAGCTCTGATCATGATTAGTATGGAGGTGCCCAAAAATGTGAGAAGTGTAAAAGAGGTCCTTACACTCAAAAATAATTAATTAGTATACAGAGTAATACAGTAAAGTATTTATTCATTCATTTATTTACAGCCTCATTTATTCATTCATCAGGAAATATTTATTTAGTGCCTCATAGGTACCAAGGACTAATTCAGGTGCCTAGATTTCTCCTGTAATTCCTACAGAAAAAACACAAACAACAAAAAACAAGAAAGAATAAAATCGTTTTGGGGTGTGTTTTTTTTTTAATGAAGAAGAGGCAGTGTAAGTGCCAGGGACTGCACCTAGGATTTCATGGACACCACCTTATCTCACTGTCACACCACAGTGAGAGGGGGGCAATATCGTCTCCATTTGGCAGACAGGGAAACTGAGGTGCAGCAAGGTTAAGGAACCCCCCTAAGGAGACAGGAGATGCAGCTGGATCCCAGATGTGCTTGGCTCTTCACATTTGCCCTTCCACGGCCTCACTGATGCCATCCTTCCCAGCACCAGCCACTCCATAGAGGCTGGGCTCCTGTTCTCATCTCCAGGTGCCACCTCTACCACTCGGCGCACCCCACTCACCATCACAGAGGGGCCAGGCAGTCAGCTGGGTGGGCCAGCATGCCCCGTCCACACCACCTTTGAAATACCACAAGTGCCTATGTTCTGCTAATAAACCAATCAGATCACGTGGCTTCCCTCTCGAACCCCTCCCCGCGGTGTGCCATCAAATCTCCAAGGCCACGTGGATCTGCCTCTGTCCACCTCTCATACCCCATTTCTTATTTTTTTTTAAATTAAACAATTTACTTTGAGATAAATACAGATTCACGGACAGTTGTAAGAAATAACTCAGAGACATCCCAAGATTCCCCTAACTGGGTACACAACTATAGCACGAAATCACAAGGGAGAAATGATTAACATTATGCAATCTTCTCACGTGATTCAGATTTCACCGGTTTTCACGTGTGTGTGTGCACATCGTGTGTGTTTAGTTCTATGAAATTTTATCACCTGTATAGGCTTGTGTATCTACCACCAAAGTCACAATACAGAACGTTCCAGCACCCGGGATCCCTCCTTCTGGCTCTTTACAACCTGCCCACCTTCCCCCGGGCCACTGCCTCCATGGCACCCTCACTCAGTCCCTAACCTCTGGCAACCTGGCAACTTTTGGTAATTCTCTATACTTTGGTCATTTAAAAATGTTATATAAGTAGAATCGTATCATATCATATCTGATACCTTTTGGAATTGACTTTTTAAAATCAGCATAATCCCTTTGAGATGCATTCGAGTTGCTGCATATATCAATAGTTTCTCTTTTTTCTTTTTTTTATTGCTGAGTAGCGTTCCAACACAGATAGAAAGGTAGCTCTCATTTAGATGAGCAAAATTCAAGACAAATGCTTTCAAATGTGATTCAGGTATTTCTTTTCCCCGAGTAATTTCTCTAAGCTAATTATCTCTAAAACTTTTGCATTGCACACCTCCCTGTTGTTAAGCATAGCTAAATAATACTGATATATTAATAATAGGATTACCTGCCCATGACTCCTGAATTTTAATTTCTAAAATTTTAAACAATTTCAGGCATTGCTCCGGCATTACAAAATATTTGAGGATGCCCAGGGGACATCTTTTCCTGTGGGGGGAATGCAAAAAGATGGAGAGAGGCAACAATTGGAAATTCCACATGGCTACTTTAATGCCTTCAAATCGCTCCGAATTATTGGATCGTTTCACCCATGGAGTTTGCTTTGAAAATAAATACATCAGCAATTCCTGCCTGCATCTCAGATTTCTTTCCTGTGTGTCTGCATATGTATATGGTGTCTTCAGAAAGGACCCAAGTCCAATACCCTCGTGACGGCTTCTCCGACAAAATGAGCACCAGGAACACGGCCACACAGCCGGAGACACTCATTAAGGTCCACGCGGGGCTCGGGACCATGTGTGTGCAGATGCCTGCCTGGGAGTCTGCAGACACAGTCCAGGAGTGGAGATCGCGCTGTCAAGCCTCCGGTTTTTATTATCACTTCCTCAAAACCCAGAGTATCTTGAAACCTACTTTAAATGCTATCCCTAGGCTATTTTTCTGAAAAAAGTTCCTAAAGCAAATGACTGAAAGGTCAATAATAGGAAAAAAAGAGAGAAAGAGAGAAAGAGAGAGAGAGAGGAAAGAAAGAAAGAAAGAAAGAAAGAAAGAAAGAAAGAAAGAAAGAAAGAAAGAAAGAAAGAAAGAAAGAAAGAAAGAAAGAAAGAAAGAAAGAAAGAAAGAAAGAAAGAAAGAAAGAAACTGTGAATGCAGTGCAAACAGTGTTGTATGACAGAGGCCTGTAAATGTGGGGCATTTTCTTCCTGCAGTATCCAGGTAATCAACCTCCACAAGGCTATTTCTTATGTGGTTAGGATGACTAAGCTCCTCCACAATCGAAGAGCTGCTTGCCAGAGGTCCCCCTAAGGAACAGGAGAATTTCTAACTTTCAATGGAACGTATAAAACTTAAAATAATAAAAAAATACAAATTGTTGCCAATTATTGAAAATTGGATTCGAAAAAATCTCTTCCAGGCTGAGCAGGGTGTAGGAAGGTAGATACAGATTACAGAAAACACATTCTGTATTTATCACAACATTAGAAAATAAAAATAAATTTCTCTCAAAGAAATAAAAACATAACAGTGTTCTCAACTTGGGAAGCAATAAAATTATTTGTGTGCCAAGCTTCTTTTAATACCACTGTGATTTTTTTTCTTTATAAAAGTCGCTCAATTTGATTATAATTAAATAGGTAATGAAAAGCACTGCTTCAGGGAAGCGATGCAAGACACTCTCTGTTAGTTTAATGTATTTCCAACTGACTTTGCATCAAACGGAAATGACACTCTGTGTATGCCTGGTCTTAATATAGAATTTGTCAAGCAATTCTGTGCTTTTGAAAAGGAAACTTGGGTGGATACGGGCATCGCCTGTGAAATAGTGGCTGAGCCTGCCCAGACCTTGGCATACCTAAATAAAATGGACAGGACAAACACAGCGATGGGAAGGAAGGAGAGGAAGCTGCACTCGGGATGTTTGACTCGGGTCGTGTCAGCTAATTACAGACCCAGCACCAACGCGAACAGGGCCTAGGTTTTCTTCCTGGCTGATTTTCCTAAGCTCGGCTACAGGCGTGAGCAGAAGTGCATTATATCAATGGTCTTAAATAACGCCAGGCTCAGTGCCCCTTTAAAACCTGCTCAATTGAGAGTACAATTCCCAAGCCACTGGGAAGATAAATAGATCATCCCAGGTATTATCCAGTTGGACAAATTCCATCAAATGAGTGAGAAGTCAGCTGGGATAAAACGATAGCATAACCCTCTGTTGGAAAATGTGACAAAAGGCAAGATGCTTCAAGGGACAGACCTGCTAAAGATGCCTAGGAGGTATTTGTTGGGTGTGAAGTTTTCCCAATAGAGGCCGCAATAGAATCGAGGTGGCTGGTAGAGAAATAAATGCATCGTATTTCTGAGGAATGCTTCGACCCTCCTCAAAAGCAAGCTCCAGTGTCCAACCCCCAAGCCTCAAGGAGAGCTTCACTGTCGAGAAGTTTCTCAGAGGCCCCCTCCCTTACCTGGCTTCCCCTCAAACTCCCTGTCACTTGCAATCTGCTGATTAGGGTTAATGTATTGTGTCCTGATATGGCAGATTAAAAATGAAATCAATAAATGCCTAAAACAAATGGGCTTTTGAAATGTCCCATTCAATCTGAGTCTTTAAGGGTGAGGTGAGAGGTGGGAGAAGGATCAGGAGAGGACTGGGGAGAAGACCACTTAAGTAATCAATCTCCTTCCAAAACGCCGTGTGGAGTGTGCATTTCTAAGGTATCTGTCCTTCATTTTTTTCAGGAATCTGCCTTAAAAAACCAGAATAGCCAGAACAGTTCACGCTGCTGAACCCCTTTGGGGGCGTGTGTGTGTATTATTTCCATTCATCTGTTAAAATCATACTGTATGGGTAAGCGAAGGGGTCTACAGCATGTGGTATTTACATCTCCAAGATGTGAGCTTGGCACTCAGAAGTATGTTTAAGCAAAGTGAGAGGTTCAGGGTCCCTTCCCCACTTCACCCCAGTTTCTATTCTCTTGACTCTCATCCCACTTGCCAGTAAATTAAAGGTAAACTTCACCCCTCCCCGCCTGCCCCCTCCCCGCCCCGAGACCTCCCTGGTTAATCCAGTTGCTTCCATCATGAGGTTGAAAAGCAGATTGCTCAGGTCATCTCCACACTCCATTGCAGTATTCAGAATGGTCCCTGCTGAATATGTTTCCCATGTAAATAACCTGTGCTATTAAGGTGCAAATTGCAACTTTTAAGTAATGATTGCTAATAGTCTAATGTTTACTGCCACACAAGGACATTCATGCAAACAAAATCTGCATTATTCATCTCCATATTAAATAAACAAAATAAATCGAGGGAGCTGTTCTTTCCTGCAAGACTTTCCCGAGATCTGGATTGTCAGAGAGCTTTTGAGAGTCAGCAAGAAGGAAACATTTCATCTCTCTGGGTGGGCAGGAGCAGAATCCTATCATTTATATACACATTAGACATTCACGTGGAGATGATCCCACAAGATTCTGCGCTGTATCGCAATTGGCTGGCATTATATAAAAACAATAGTTCAGGATGGTGAGATAAAATATGTATTACACGTGTGTGTACAGAGACCGCGATAGGTTGTAGGAAACAGAAGCAGTATCGTGCAAGTCTACAATTTAAAAATTTTAACTACTCTGTGTCCTGCAAAATACAAGCAAATCAAAATACTGTTTGGTTTTGTTTTACCTTCCTGCCATCTTCTCTATCTTCCCTAAAATGGATGGGGGGGGGGAGACGCTGGTAGAGAATTCCGCAGTATTCCCCCACACCCCGGGGTACCGTAGGCTGCTTTCTAAACTTTTTTCTTGCCCGAAGTAACAGGGTGGTAGAACAGCATAGCTCTGGAAAGCCAGGAAGACTGACATTTGGGAGGGAAATGTTCTGACTTAGCTGTTTCCTTAAAGAGAACTGCCTACCTCACATCTCTTCCCTTTGGGGGGGGGGGGGGGAGAAACAAGTACGGACTAAACTCCCATCACTTACAGTATCATCTTGTTCATTCTATCTGGATACCTGCTTTATTAGAAAGTTCTCTAATTGATTCCTTGAAACATGGGACTTAATGCTAATAATGCAAAGGAATCAAATTGCCTCGAACAGTGCTTGGGAAAGATGGTCTCAGCTCTGATTCACTCACAGGCTTTTTCTATCTTACATTAGTCATGAATCAAGCCAGAAATCAAGCTTTCAGCATCAGTCCATGGGAGTAATTACTCACAGTTGTGCGTTGTGTTTAATTTTCAGCCGTGCTAAAAGTTAGGATGGCCACAGTCCTAGAGCCCACCTTTTGCATTCCCCTGGATGGTAACTGGCTCAAGAATCCCAAAGTAGCTAACTTTCCTTGGGAACAGCCACCGCGGCTGAGACAGGGCAGCGTCGGTGACTTCAGAGGAAAGGAACATTGCAGGCAGAATATCCGCTTTATTAATATGTGAGCAAATAAATACCGTAAGAGGGGCCTCATTGTGTACGAAATGAATTATTCCCTTTCAGCCTGACAAGGGTTTCAGGGAAAATAATAAAAGCTACGAAAACAAACGTGTAAAGACACTAGGAACACAATAGGCCAGAAAACTGAAACTACAGTCACAACTTTCTAACACACACACACACACACACACTATAGTAAACAGGCAAGCCAGCACCAAGAGATATCAGCTTAATGAAAAGGATCTGATTTAAATAATGTGATGCAGCATTATGTTCAGTACACCTGGATCCTCATTGATCACAAAATAATTATAATCAAAGTAGTGCAATTCTGAGCAATGCACTTTTTGTAATGAGCTTACCAAAGGAGACATGTCCAGTCATTCTGGTAATTTAAATTACTGCCTAGTTGGTTGATGGCCTTTACCGGAACAACAAGGGGGAAAAAAAGTAATTTTCAGGGCAGTATCACTTCTTGCTGGACTGTTGCCCAGGCTTCTCTTTTGGGACACAATAAGGACATTATCTCTAATAATCTAGCTACACTTAAACTTATGTAGCCAGAGCTGGACAGAGCAGGCTTACTCTTCCTGAGTCTAGAAGGCCAGGGTGCACCCCAAAGCTGTCAGACTGCAAAGCAGTCTAAGTTTGAAAAAAAATAACCGAGTGTAATGTAGAAACGGACCGGGGTAAGAGGGAGAAATTGTTTTCAAAAGAGGTAGAGTTGTAAAAAGATCGCCTCGCTGACGAGGCAGGTTCTAACTATGCATGGTACTGAAATTATTTTAATTATTTTGCTCTAAGAGAAACAATTGGGAAACACAGGAATCAGAGCTCTGTAAATGATATTTCCGCATGCGATTTGAAGCAATCTACACACGGCTCACGGAAGCAATTCTGCGCTCGGAAGGGAAGATAACTGTGGGTATTTCAAAGCACATGCACTGCCACTCGGGCTGGAACTGGGCCACGATGGAGGATGAGCTCGGTGGTCCAGCCTGTTCAGACACAAATACCCACTTTGCCCAGATTTGTAACTAACTTTGGATTTGTTCTGAGGGCGGCTTCGCAAAGTTTAGCAAAGTGCTCCACCGAACTTCTCCCTGATGTTTGGCACGAGTGGAAACATGAAGGAACCGTGGTGGAGGGTCCGCCGAAGACCAGCCCTAGCCGATGCTGCCCGGAGAACGAGGGCGAAGGCAGAGGGGGGAAGAAAAACAACTTAAGCTTTTTGCTAAAGCCCTGATTCAACTAAAGGACACAAAGAAATAAAAACGCCCACATTAAAAGCCAAACAAGATAATAATTGTGCGCGTCTGGCTCCGAATCCAGAGGGCAAGGCTTGCGTCACTGGCACTCTGCGTTGCCATGGTGAGTGATTTATTGATATATATCAAGAATAAATAGATCAAAGGCAGCCGGATGACAGGTGATCAATCAGATGTCAAATCAAAACTAGCAATCAAGTGGAAAGCTGATTTTTCAGTGGGTGGGTCTGGCAGGAGAAAAATGAACTTTCATATTACACTTCCGAGAAACAAAACCCCGGCACACTATTAAAAAAGCAATTAAGCAACCCAAAAGAAAAAAAGAAAAAATCCTTTGCAAGGCCTATTGTACGGATCCATTAACCTGTTCCTCTCTTTTATTTCTCATTTTTTTGGAGGGGGGGTGGTGGTGGCAAGCGAGGGTTCAGATGGGATAGTTCCTACCGTGCAAATCAATTTACAAAGTTTGCAACTCTCTCTGGGCAAAGAAAAGCCAGTCTGTTTCAATGTTCTGTGGGGCGTTCTCCCCCATTTTATTTTATTTTATTTTTTTAAGAGAAGGGAGAGTGTTGATTAGATTCCCAAACGTGGATCCTTTGAGCAAACATATCCAAAGGGTCATGCGTTTCCTGACGCGGTTTTTTTTTCCATCTTGGCGATCAAAGCTAAACTCCCCCTGGCTCGCCCCAAAGCAAGCCTGCAGCCCCGGCTTGGGCACGGCTCACACTTGAGCGCCCCAAACCAACCCCACCGAGGGGGAAAGCTGTCCCTCGAGGCCAGAAGCCACCGGCCCTGACCACGCGGCGGGGCGAGGGAGGGGGTGGAAGGACTGTCTCCCTACCCCGCACCCCAAATCCTCAACCCAACTTTGGCCCAAGAAGCAAGAAACAGACTGGGAGAAAGTTAGGGGTGGGGTAGAGGGTACGGGAAAAAAAGTTTAAGGAGGGAAGGTTTGGTGGGGGTAGCTGTCCCCACCCAGCCAGAGCCGGGAAAGGGGAGGATTTGGGAGATCCGAGAAGGCGCCAGAGGATGGGGTTATCGCCGGGGCAGAGGGGGACGCCCGGAGCGACTCCCCCGAAAGCTGGGGAGGTGGCATCCCCGGGGCACCCGGGGCGGAGGGGGCGGGCGAGGGGCTCTGCGCGCACAGCAGCCGAGGGGCAGCCCCGAGCGGAGCCGGTTCTCTTACCTGCCGCCCGCTTGGGTGCCTGCTGTTTCCTCCTTGGCATCGCTCAACTTCGCTCCAGTCCCACTCCCGGCGCCCCAGCCCGAGCCGCGCGCGGGGGCCGCGGTCTCGCTCGCGCGTCCGGGTCTCCTGCGCCCGCCGCGCGGTGGCTCCTAGGGCGTCTCTCGGCCTCTGTCCCCCCGGCGGTCCCCCCTGCCACTCCTCGGGCGCGGGCCAGGGACCCCCCTCTCCGGGCGGCAGGCAGGGCGGCTGGTGCCGGCTGCTTTGAAGTAGAGGTTGGCTGTGCCTTGTTTTTGTTTGTTTGTTTTGAATTTTTTTCCTCTCTTTCTCGCTCTCTTTTTGTTTTTGCTTTTTTGGAATTTTTTTGGTTTTGGTTTTTTTTGGTGACTGTGGAGACACTTGATTTCTTTATTAAACATCCAAGCCCGGGTTCGGATGGAACGGACGAGGGGCGCACACGCGCCACACGCACACGCGCGCGTCAAGATAAGGGGGGGAAGAAAAAAAAAAAAAAAGAGGCGATCCCGGGAAGGTGGCGGCTTCTCCCTCCTCGCCTCCTCCCGGCCGGTCTCTATGGCGGATCCGCGGGGGGAGAGCTCACTCACTGTCGGTGTGGCTGCTGTCAGATCCCGTCCGTGAGTGATACGGGGAGGACGGGAAGCCGGGACTCACTCACTCACACACTCACGCGCACTCACACGCGCACGCACCCGCGCTTCCTCTCGCACACACTCGCCCCCCACACATGCACACACACAGACGCGCACACACTCACACACGCACAAGACAGGGCGAGGCGATGCCAGCAAACATCGATCCTGCTGAACAAACTGAACATTAACAAACTCCTCCTCCTCCGCCTCCTCTCCCCGCGACCTGATGACAGGGAGAAATTTACTCCCCAGCCGCAGAGCGCGGGCAGAGCGAGTCTATTAAAGGGACAGCGTCCCGCCGCGCCGGGCTGGGCGGGGGCGGCGCGCGCCCCTTCCCCGCGTCTCGGGGCGCCCTCTGCCCGCGCTCAGGGTGTGCCCGCGAGGCGCAGGGGCGCCCCTGGGGGCGGCGGGGAGGGGGCAGGGGCCGCGGTTGGAGAGGGGGCAGGGTGAAGCCGGGGAGGGCGCGCAGGGGGCCGGGCGGGCGGGCAGCCAGGGACCACCGGCGGTGCCAGGGGGCTGAGAGCCCAGGTTTGCCTGGGACGGGCAGGGGGAGGGCACTTCATCCAGGGATGACCTCCATCCTCCGAGGCTCTTAATCTGGCCGCAAAGATGTCCTCCCCACCCCCTCGGGTTTAATCATGCCCTGTCCCTCCCGCCTTCTCCTGAATCATTGGATAGTCATACAAACACCAGCCTCCCATTGGCCTCCTGGAGAGTTTAATCACAGGCTTTTCTCTTTGTTTTCTTTAAATGGTATTTATTGAGCACCTACTATGGGCCTGTTCTGAAGGCGCAGCAGCCACAGAGAAAGGGAAGATCCTGGTCCTCTTAGTGTCCAGATTTTAGCAGGGGAGCAGACGAGGCATCCTTAGATATCCAGTCATTGCTTAAATGTCACTTTCTCCCAGAGGCCTACCTTACTTAAAATTCACGCACACACACTCCCCACCCCATTCCTCTGTTTTTTCTCCCTTTTGTTTACTGTTACATCCCCAATGATGGCAAAGAACAAGACACGTAGTAAGTGTCCAGTGAGATATTTGTTGAATGAACGAAAGGCAAGCGAATGCACAAGACCGTTTCTGAAGGGCGGGGAGCTCTAGACTCTGCTGGAGCCGTCATTCAAACTGAGGCAGATTCTAGCCAACATGTGGTTACTGAGCCCTGCTCTGGGCCAGGCAGGCACGGCCCAGGTTTTGGGGGCAGGTCTGAAACTGGACCCTGCCCTCAAGAGACCTTTGTTGCCGTGGCAGAGGCTAACCATGAAAGGAGCAAGTGATTCGTGCTGGGACAGGAGGTGCAGGTTGTAGGGGTAATTAACCTGGACTTGGAGGAAGGGAAGGAGGTTACCAGGCAGGGCTTCCTGCAGAGAGTCAAGTCAGAACTGAGTCCTAAATACGGAGGTATTAAGGAAAGGGGGCTCTAAGAGTGATGCCCTTGGAATAAAGAGTTCAGGGTTCCCCGCTTCCTACGTTAAAATCCCCAGAGGCCCTGTTAAGGTGCACATTCCCAGGCTTTACCCTAGAAAAAGATGTTCTAACCCTGGCACTATTGATATTTGGGGACACACACACACACACACACACACACACACATATATATTTGCCATGGGAGGCTGTTCAGTGCAATGTAGTATGCTTAGCAGCATCCCCGGCCTTTGCCCACTAGATGCCAGACCCTTTCACCCCAGCGTGCCAACCACAATTGTCTCTAGACACCGACGGGGCAAAACTGCCCCTGGATGAGCACGACTGCCCTAGCCCTCCTGAACCAGAAACCTCTGCACGAGGCTTAGGAATCTGCATTTTGAACAAGCAACCCCCACCCTCACCAGTGAGTCTCCTGCTCACTCCAGTTTGAGAACTTCTGCTGAAAATGCCTTTGTTCATTTAGAGTCAGACACACCCAACATTGTAACTATAAAGCTGACTCAGGCTTAGATATTTATATAATGTAGGAGTTCAATAATGATCATTATTATGGGGTTTCACCTGCACCCACTCTTCTCTTCACTACCCACCCCCACTGTGTACCCGCCGGAACTGAGGCCTGACCAGTGTGACCGGGAACCTCCCACCTGCACACCGGCCCCCTGCACCTTTGCCCTCACTCTAGGGGAGTTACCAAGGATGACTCGTTCCACAAATATTCTTCTTAGCCCTGCTCTGGAGCTAAAGGAAGGGTAACTTTCCCATCTTACTAGTCAGCCACAACATGTCATTGCTACATGTTTTCGAAGTGCTGTTTAATCATTTTTAACATCCCCACCCGGGAAGCAAGGGCTCATTTCTCCTTCTCATGTATGTGGCACAAGTTGTTAACTCACCTGCCCTAAATCACCCATGTGGCCTCTACCCAAGACCAACCCACCCAATCCCAGCCTAGTTCTTAACTGAGGCAGAGAAAACCCTACTGGATGGCCGACAATGTCAGCAAAAGGGTGTCAACCCTAGTTAATTCTAATTGCCCAGTACACCTTTACCGAGCGCTGTGCTAGGGACCGTAGCTTACTGAGTAAAACCCCACAGCCCTGCTTCAAGGAGCCGCAGTTTTGGGATCGGGAGGCCCAGAAGTAAGGCCTGAACAGAAGGAAGACTGAAACTGCAGCCGGCTCACAGCGAATCCTCCCTGTGATTTGGTATCTACATTACATTCTCTCATTTAACAAACATCTACCATGTTAGTTAGGTGCCAGGCATTGCCCCAAGCACAGGAGATGCCGAGATGCATAAAACAGGATCCTTGCCTTCAAAAAGCTTCTGTTAAAATGATACTCAAAAGACTGAGAGTTAGGGAAGGGGGAATTCTGTAGCTGGACCCAGGCTTGGGCAGAATCGGGACGGAAATGGACGGGAATAGTTGACAAGGGGCTGCAGAATCTCTCCTCGCCTCTCTCCAGGATCCTTCTCCAAATGTTTACCTTTAATCTCTCCTCTTTCTCAATAGCTGGTTAGTTAATGGGGTGGGGGACTTAGAGTACCTCTGCTAAACCTTTCTTTCAGCTGGCTACCGTCGCATTCTTGGACCCAGTCTTCTGGAGGGTTCTTTCATTAATTTGCACTCTTTTCCGACTGCCACAGTTGTAGACTATTTAGCCTGGTTATCAACAAAGAAGATGCTGGCCACTCCAGTGGGATGCATAACACCCTGGCGCCCAGATGTTGTGCAGTGGTGTAGATATGACATTGACAAACACTGAACCACATAGTGAAAAGGTTATTCCTTTTCAATCTGAGAAAGTCTCAGTTTGGTGCTAGTCTTTTATGCCTAACAATTGCTAACTTTTATTTTTCAATCAAGAAACCACAGATCTCAGGCTCAGAAGCTGCCGAGGGACAAGACTATCTGGCTAGGCTCTAAAAAAATGGTTTGTTTTTATTGAATTCACTTTAAGCTTCCCTCCATCTTCGCAGAAGATGCTGTTCTCCATTTATGATAGCAATCTAAAGTTTAATATAATTTAAAGGTTTTAAAAATAAATATAGCTAAGGGGTGATAGAGCATAAATAATGTTTCAGGTGGGATGTGGAGACGGCACATGTGAGGAAGGTGATACAGAAAGGCATGGCTAGAATTTGCAAAATACGTTGCTCAACCACAGAGTCTCTAGCACTTTTGGAAACTTCTTCCAAGAGTTGGTGGCTTGGAACGATGCTATGTTTGGGTCTTCAGGGAACGTAGCATCCTAGAGTCCAACACTCAAGCTGCGGGATGTGTAAAGGCATGAAGGGATTGGGATGACTCAACTGGATCTTCCAGAACACTCATTCCCACACTGGCTCAACATCAGAATCACCTGGGATTTTTTGGTTTTTAAAGATAAAGAGGCACAGGCCCCACCCAAGAATTACTAAATTAGATCCCAGGGTGGGGCCAGAAAATCTGAAATTTTAAAAGTTCCCAGGTGATTCTGATAAGATGCCAGGTATGGGAACCTCCTTGTGCAAAAGCAGAATTTTGTAACAAGGGAATCAAGTGAGTAGTTCGCACATGCAAGGAGCAGCCCGGGCAGCTGTTGTTGGAGTCAATTGAAAGCGTCGTTGAAAAGCCATCTGATTGCCCCATTAAAGCACATATTTATCATACTGATTTTGGGGGGTTTGTTTGGGTTTTTTTTCTTGGTAAGTTTGCCTATCTTACCACTGGACTCCAACCAAGTGCAATGAAAACAAATATTTGCGAAGCGTGTGCCGTGAGCTGGCCACTGCCCCGGTCACTGGGCGCCGGAGCACGGGCGGGGAGGATGTCTCTGTTGCCGGAATGCCGCCTAGATAATATAGTTTCAGGGCTTTTGCATTTCCCTTTTCCTCCCCCAGATCTGTTTTTCTTCATCTAAACTCAAATGTCATCTCCTCTGGCCAGGGCTCTCCGTCCCACGCCTCCTCTCATCCTTCATGGCAGGTACAACCATCTGGAAGCACCTTTCTCATGTATTTGCCCATTTACCTGTCTCTCCTATTTAAAATGTAACTTCTCTTTACCTCTATAGCCCCGAGTCCGGCACAGTCCAGCAGGCCCTGGAATAATGGTGTTTCGTTCAATGTTGTTTCGTTATGAAGGTAAATCAGGGGGAAAAAACCACCTGGATTCAGCCAGGGCCACGGTCGGTGTGGAGTTTGCGCGTTCTCCCCATGTCTGCGTGGATTTTCTCTGGACCCTCTGGTTGCCTCCCACATCCCTCAGGTGTGCAGGGGAGACCAACCGAGTGTCTAGGTCGTCGTCACAGCTTGAGTGCAGGTGGTTGGATGTGACCCCCCAGGCGACGGAAGCACCTTGTCCAGGGTGGGTGCCTCCGAGCACCCTGAGCTGCCAGGAGAGGCTGCCGCCACCCAGAACTGGAATCATCAGGTTGGAGAAGAATAACCTTAGTTGTTTTTATTAATCTTTTTTAAAAAATGTATGTATAGTTCACATTTTTTAAAATGTTTGGGTCTTTATTTAGAAGTTTGGTGATGTTTCTGTGACCAGACATATGCCATAGGACCCTAACTCCTGTCCCTGTCAATCAGCCTGTGCGAAGTTAGTTTCCTTTTACAAAGGTTTGCTTCAAGCCAAAGCTTCTAAGAGCCCATTGACAACGTCCGGTGAGGCTCAGCCTTGGTCCGCAGTGAGAATCTGCGGAATGACTGAATACCAGGCTGAGCACACTGGCAAGAAAAGGTCACATTAAATATATCTTAGGTCCGCCATCGGCTTCCTCAGAGATGGGGAAACAGCGTGTCCTGCGTGCGCCTGTTCTCCGCGGTGCTGTCCCCCCATCCCTCCCTTTACTCCCTGTCTTCTCTCTTGTCCATCGCCTCCTTCAGACCCTTCTGTAAATGCTGCCTCTCTTAGGAAGGCTTCCTGGGTGGATCCCAAGGGATTCGAACTTATCTTTTCAAAACAAAGAGGCTCTTTGAGCTCTTTGAACGTATGATTCTAAATCTGTGAGTGAGGGAGGCAGAGTGAATCTGCGCTCAGAGAGCGAGCTGGTGGCTGCCTTTGAAAGTGCGCATGAGGGGGCTCCTGGGGGCCTCGTATTGCTCTTGGGGAGCTGGCGACTCTGGTGTGTTCCGTCTGTGAAAACGAATTTGGCTGGGTGCTTATGATTTGTGTATTTCTATATATGTACATAATGCTTTAATTTAAAAAAGCATTGTTCTCAAACTTTGCTGAATATCATAATCAACTGGTGATTTTAAAAACCCCGCTGCCCAGGTCTTACCCAGACTCATTACACCAGCCTGTGGGGGCAGGACCCAGCCATCAATATTTTTTAAAGCCCCCCCGATGATTCCAATATGAGAGCGAGTGTACCAAACAATTTTATCCTTGAGTATATCATTTATTGCCTTCCTCTTATGTCATTTAACTCATTCAGAATATGCATCTTCCCAGTAGCTATTTTGTGAAATCTTGAAGGTGGCCATCTCAGGTTATATCCCCCCCATGGTACCTGGTACACCATCCTGCTGGTGGGAAGAGCCAGAAGAGAGGAAATCCCAGACTGATCGTGGAGACTAATAGGGAGAAAATAAGGTGGGTGTTAAGATACAGAGAAGGGGTAGAGAGGCAGGGCCAATTTTAGGTGGAGGTCGTGAAAGCCTTTCTGAGAAGGTAACATTTAAACTGAGATCTGTCAGGGCCCAGGTACAGGGAGCCAGCTAGGGAGAGTGGAGCAGAAATACACAGGAGGGGAGGTTGGGGCTGGATCATGGACGACGTCATTGTTTGTAATACCAAGTTTAAATTTTATTTCTTCCACCGTTGACAGATGCTAATTTATTTCTTTACATCCTGAAATGCCTTGTCCATTAGAATGGGCTTGCTCAACCAACCCAGAGAATATGTCTTATTCTACTTGGTGGGAATTTGCTCTCTGGAAACAGTTGAGGCGACTGACAATCTAGTCTGGGGTCGCTCGGGCATAAGCAAGCTTGCTTCTAAGAATAAATCCCCCAAAAGTTGTTGGGCTCTCTTTTTAACAATGGTTTCGATTTGGCCAGGTGTAGAATTTGCCACAGCAATTAAGCATTATGTATATTTTAAAGGGGACGACTGCTGAGTGGGCAGGCTGGGGATGTGGGAGCTGTTCGATTTAACATATATCACATTTCTCCCTTGGACTTGATTACTTGCAGTTGGTGCCAGTGTTTTGCCGCTGCTGAAGGATCCAGACCAAGTCGCTGGCCCAGTAATCCATTGCTCAAGTTCATTAACCACAGGAAGACATTAAGTGAATGTAAGGACTGGAGCAGCCTGGAAACCATGTGATGAGCAGCCTTTAAGTTCTGGGCTCCGGTATATTTTATGCCACCTTGACTGTGCGTCAAGCTCGCCTTCCCGGACTCATTAGAACTGTGCGCCCAAAGGTGCCCCTCAACTTTCAGAAGCAAATAGAGGATGATATAATTCGCTCTGAGAACACCTTTCTGTCTTATCCGGAGCATGTCTTATCTATTATGATTAGGCATTAAGCGTCCTATTGTCCTGAAAATTTCATGAGATTCTACCCCTGCTTGCTAGGATTATGTCAAAGTGACTTGTCCTGAATGCTGTTCTCACCCATCAATGCAACTTGTCTTTTCTCCTTAACTGTTGCTGGGAAGGCCAACGCGGCTAAGGAACCCACGGGCTGAAAATGGTCGGACAACCCGAGGCTGCTGCAAATCCTCTTTTGTGTGTTCTGCTCTTGGTTCCCCAAGATAAAGGTTTGAGAGCAAGCGGTCCATTTGGGAGCTGGCCCTAGATGACTGCCGTAGGGAACTAAGGGCGTGAGTAAGGGAAGGGGAGGCAGCCGGTGCCCGTGTGGATCAGGCAGGTTGTCACCGTGGGGAACGCTGGAAGCCCGCGAAGACTATGCAGGTCCAAGATACTCCTTTAGGGGTGAGAGAGCTGGGGTATTTACCCACCACCTCCCACCAGTCACGGACAGGGGCTGCTCCCTGCAGGCCAAGAGCCAGGGTGCTGACAGTTAAATTAGGGTGTGAGGAGTGGGCAGGGCCCCAGGCAGTCTGCTGGACTGAGATTCCCCACATTGTGAGCTTCCCAACGACAAGGACCAGGAGTGAGGTTCACTGCAGTGTGTCCACCTCTTAGCACAGTGCCAGGCGCACCGCAGGCCTCCAATAACCGTCTACTGAAAGCCCGGGTGTATTCAAAAGCTCCACGCCACGCCTCCTTTAGCTGCTCTCTGTTTAGTCTGTTGGTTTATAATCACGTATTTAGCACTTGCTTACGAACCACTTTTATTCACTAATTTTGTCAGTCTCCTTGCTCCCCATCAGTGTGCTCACTTGAGTTCAGGGACTCGCACCTCTCCCTGTCACACCTCCGGTAGGGGTGGAGAGCAGAGTTATCATTATTATCACAGCTTGAGCTTTTAAACAAAATGAGACCCATGTGATGTGACACTGACGAGTGCCCATAAGCATAAGGTGGGCGCAGAATGTTTGAAATTAGGATTGTCCCAGAAAACGTGGGTCATAGGTTCACTGTGTGCAGACCAGGGAGGCACCAGGGAAGAAAGGTTAGCGTAGGTTTGGAATCAGAGGGATCTGAATTTAAAAAATACTTTGACTACTTACTGAGACTATGACCTTGGGCAAGTTGTTTAGCCTCTCTGGGCCTCAGTTTTCCCATCTGTGAAATGGGGAAATGACATCACCGGATTCTACAGGAGTGGGGGTCACAGGGAGGATTGCATGGGCTCATGTAAAGTAGCATGACACCTGTCACACAGGAAGCTCTCCTCCATTTTTAGCGTTTTCATTATTTTATAAGCATTGTTGATTGACTGGCTAACAGTGCTTCCAGCTGATGGGTAGCCACGCACTCCTGCCAGCGCCCTCTTCTCTCCATAGGCATGTCTCTTTCCCCACTGTGTTCATTAGGCACCTGCTCCATGTCAGGCACTGGGCTGGGTGCTGGGAAGGAGCAGCAGGGAATAAAGCCCTTCCCTGGCTCTTAGGGAGCCTAAAAATCTAGGGAAAGACAGGGAAATTATAGTACTGATGATATTTATGAAGCACTTGGTGCCAACCATTTCAAATTATCAACTTATTAACTTTAAAACAATTCAGTGAGATAAAGTGCTTTGTTGTGGGTGCCCATTTTACATATTGGAAGACTGAGGCACCGAATGGTTAAGTAAGTTACCCAAGGTTATGAAGACAGCAAAGGGGGGAAGCCTGGGTTCAGACCCTCCTAGTATGGCTGTGGCTCCTATACTCAGCCGCCGTGCATCCCTCTGTCTCAGTAATGCCGCAGCCGCAGTGACTTTACATCAAAGGTTGTCTAGTTAGAGCTTTGCTTTTCCCTGTTCATACTCTGCAGCTTTGCAATGCTTACACTTGAGCCTGCGTGTTATCTCCTAGAGAGTTAATGCAGATCCCTGAGCCCAGGGATCTGTATCGAGAGATCCCAGTTTAGTAGGCCTGGGGTGGGCCTGAGACTATATTTCTAACAAGCTCCTAGACGACACTGATGTGGCCAGGATACAGGCCATGCTTTGTGTTGCTGGGGTTCCAACAGGGGGTCTATTTCCTCCCAGGGGACACTCAACAATGTGTCAGGAAACGTTTTTGATTGTCACAGCTCAGGGTGTGCTACTGGCATCTAGTGGGTAGGGGCCAGGGGTGCTGCTAAAATCCAGGGCAAGGGAAAGGGCCTTGCAAACAGAACGCTCCGCCCCAAATGTGGGAGGCCTAGGGTGAGAACCGGGGCCAGGGGTGGGGGTGAGCTCAGCCCAGGAACTTCTCTGAGGAATCCTCTGGGGATCTTGTCTCAGCTGGGGATTCTGATCAGGTCAGCCTCCAGTAGGGCCTGCGATGCCGCATTTCTAACAAGTTCAGATCGAGGCTGCCGCTTGTGCCCCGGGCACACTCTGAGCAGCCAGGGCTCGACCAGGCCGGCCACGGGCACAGGCCTTGAATCAGGGCTCAGGACACATGAACTCCTAAGCATGAAACCCAAACACCATCCTGAACCAGCTCAGAGCAGAGTAACTGAGTGGACATAATCCGCTTTCCACCCCCCTTGGCCGGTGGCACCCTTCAAGCAGCACCCTGGGCGGGGGGCTCCGAGGACGGAAATCATCTCTCTCCCAGAAGCAGCGAGGGGCCGAGTGACAACGCGGAGGGACGGGGCTGGGGCAGAGCGGCCCCGCTGCAGCCGGAACGTCAAGTCGAGCTATTGTTGCCCGGATCCGTGGCTTCTGTCCAAGAGCTGCGCCTTGACGCAGGGTTTGCATCTGCCTGACTCTCAGGTCTGCAAGCGCGAGATGAAAAAGTGGCTGTTTTTAAAATGGTTGCTCTCTGGGGAGAGGGTCTGGGAGAAAATGGACTGTGCGTCCAGCCCTCCAGAGATGGCACCCCAGCCCCGGTGATAAATGGCAACATTAACAAGGTTTGGTTGAGAGGGGACCTACAGATTTATGACTTCCTGTCTCCGCCAGCAGATGTCATTATGGCTGACAGAACAGAAGGCCTTTCAAGAGCTGGCTGGGGTGGAGCTAAAAAGAGGGGAAAATAAAAATAAAATAAAAGGCAGAAGCCAAGACGAGTGTTTGCTCAGTGGTGCTATTGTTGATACTGTCATTTTAGGGACACGGGGAAGTTTTACATTAAACCGAATGTCTTGTAATATCTCTGGGGTCCAGCTTCAAAGATTTAGGCAGAAGCTCTGCAATGGAAACACAAATTAGCTTCAGTCAAATCAGCAAACCCGCGGGGTTTTGTTCCTCGCCTATTTGGACCCTTAAAAAGTCTCCGGGATAAAGCGAACACTGCGCTGAATGAACATATATTTTACCCGGGAACATCTTTTTGATGGGTGTTTAAATATATTTATTTTACAAATTCGGCAGCCTATTCTGAAATTCCTTTGATATACATGCAGATTTGCCCATGTATAAGTTGTTTTATGGGATGTCATTGGTATTTTATGTGCCAGAATTTTTTGTTGCCTTGAAAAATGGTGTAAATTTGGCTTTCATCCTTGGGCCCCAAACCCATATTAATAAGTACAACTGCTAACACATACTTAACGCTAATTACAGGTCACGCTTCCACATTTCCTCTTTATAATCTTCGCCTGAAGAGCCACCTCCTGCAGGTAAAGGAAGCATTTTTTTTCCTAGTTGACTCTCTTATCTAATGAACAGTTGAATACATTCTTAGGGCTCAGGTAACCAGTGCCCCAAACTGCAACCCAGGGAAATAACTGGTGACAGATGCTGGGATGTCTTCAGTCCTGTCATCAGCAATTCATCCCCCATCGGAGCTGCATGGCCAGCGCGCCTTGGCAGATATTACGAATCCTGGAGGACTTCCTGGAGGGCAGCTACAGGGTTTCCTTTGCCCCTGCTGTCTTAAGAAACAAAACTAACATCAAAGAAAAACTTGATCGGGAGCCTTCTTCTATAATTCATCCATAGCTATGACGTTATGCATATGTTGTAGTGAACGTCTGATTTCTGAAATAACACTATAGGTGTGAAAACAGCCAGCCCAAAGTCACTCTGCAAACCACGCAGGAGTGGTGGTTTGGTGATGTGCTTAATGAACCCGGCTCCGGAGGCTCAGTGTCTGAGTTCTTTTCCTGGCTCTTCCATTCACTACCTGTATTATCCCTTCAAATTCCTCAGGCTGTTTTCTCACCTGTAAAATGTGGCTAATAATAGCACCATTCACTTAGCATTTTTTAAAAATAAGGATCGACGCAATGTTCATGAAGTGATTAGCCAAGTGCCTGGCACAGAGCGCAATAAATTAGCTATTGTTACAATGATTAGTGTTAAAAATACCTTCCCTCTTTACAATTATTTCACAGGTAGACATGCAGAGACATGGGCTGATTCATTGGCCACCCAGGAGCGAAACCCAATAATAATAATAACATTAATTGTAGCTGTCATCTATTGAGTGGGTGCCGAGTGCCGGACACTGTGCTCAATGCTTTTGTGCAAAATCTTTTTAATTTAAGCCTCACAATAACTTTAAGAGGCTGGTACTCTAACTCCCATTTTACACATGAGGAAACGGACCGGATAGTTTAAGCCAGTGGTTCTCAAACTGTGGTGGGCATCAGAACCACATGGAGGGCTTGCTGAGCCCTTTCCTCGGAGTTTCTGATTCAGTAGGTGTGGGGTGGGGACCTAAGATTTTCATTTTAACAAGTTTTATGGTGAGGGTGCTGCTGCTGATCTGGGGACCACATCTGAGAATCACTGGTTTCAGTAATAAGTAAGTAGCAGAATGGGTTTTCAAATTTCAAAATTTGAATAAAATCTTTAAAATGTACTTTTAACACATACATTTGTTACTTCAAATTTCCTATCATCTAAGTTTTGAATTAACAGTAGGTGGTTGAATCACGGAGCACAACGGGTTTGAATAACTACTTGTTTGAATTAAATATCCTGCCCCATGATGTTCCTCAGGGCACAAAACAGTTCATGATCCCCTAGGTCAGGATTTCAGAAACATTTTCAGAAGGAGCGTCAAGTACTTATAGCATCCCCACGGGTGAGATCCTCAGCAGTGCTGCTGGGGTGCAGGAGTGCCAGGGCTGTGCCCAGCGCCAGCTGGAGAGCTCATCGGGAGTTCTAAGGTGGGGCCCAGCTCAGCAGACCCGACCTGGGTCCCACCTGTACCCGAGAGGCGCAGTGTCTCCTCGGTCTCCAACATAGCCCATCTGGACATTCAAGGGCCCTGGGGATGTCTTCATCGAATGTCTAAGAGTCAGACTTTCCCATTGCCCAGGTGAGCCTCTTGCAACCAGTGAGCCCAGGAGATCACTGGTGCAAGATCCAGTCTGGAATAAGAAGAGGGCTTGGGAATGTCAGAAAGAGACCTTCGGAAGGCCTGGTAAAGATGGGACTGGAGACAAGGGATGCAGAAACAGAGCCAAGAGAGAGCCCAAGTCCCTTGGTGGGTGCAGCCGAGGCTCACTGATATATTTCTACTTCATTCAGTTGCACATGGAAAGGACTGGAATTCAGATACACAGGCAAGATTCCCCTCAAGAAATGTGAACACTCAAGGACTTGAAGAAAATAGATGAACTGAGGAAAACGAGCGGCGCCACTGCCAGAGAGGGAAGCTGGTGGTGGGAGATGGGCGGTGTCTGGTGCCGAAACGCAGGGTGAGGGAACAGGGCCCACCCGGACTCGGCGGCAGGAGCCTGACTTCAGTGCTCTGTGGAGAGCGGGCCTGCGGGCCTTGGAGGACCGTCTGTGTTCTCACGTGGGAAGGTGCTGTCTCTTCACGCACTTGCTCACTCAGTCACTCCCCTGACCTCGGCCGAGCACAGGTTATGGCCCAGGCACTGCTGGTGACACTGGAGCTCATTCTCTAATGAGCAGAGCAAGACAAAAGAGAAAGTAAATAACGATCTAGTAGATTAGGGCTCAAAAAGGGACGTGGAGAGAAATGAGGAAGGAAAGCGGATGTGTGTCGCCAGGGGGTGTGGCTGAACAATTGTCTGTTTCCATTCCCAGCAATAGGTGCCCTTTGGTTGCAAGGAGAGCAAATTAAGTCAAATCGGCCTAAGGACCAAGGAACAATTTCAGTAGCACGTAACTCACAAGTCCAGGGCTCACTAGTTGCCTTTCCTCCCGGCGTTCACTCCGCGCATCCCTTAGGGCACAGCCCGGTTTCGGCCCAAGCATCCAACTCTGCCCACTTTGATTTCCTTCCCGGTAAGCAGGTCCCCCATCGGAGCGCCAGTCTGCGCGCCATCCCTTCCTGACCACGGCGACTGCTTCCTGCGTGGGCAACGGATCCAATGAAGCTGAATCTCAAAAGTCCTGCTTGAGCTCTTTTGTTTACAGAACCAGGAGGGAAGACTTGCCATGAGCAGCCACCTCATGGCCATGAGCAGGGCTGACTTAGAGAGGTGGAAAAACCCCAACACAAACCTAGGCTCTTGACAACGCAGTCCATCCACCGAGTAAACAGACTCTGAGCGAAGTCTCCCTACATCTAGATTTACTATTAAAAGAGTCAAAAACAATCCCCTTTATGGCTCAGAACCATTGGAGTTGGGGCTTTCTATTCCTTTAAATGGAAAGGGTCAGCGAGATAAAACGCCTAGTTCAGAAACAACTGCCTCCAGTGCTCATCGAGGCCTCACAGGTCCCCCCTCACATCCCTCCCGTTTTCCCTGTGTGTGGGCGCCCCTCTCAGCCTGGCCCTTCCCACCATGACCGCCACCAGCCTCAGGTCCGTGTTCTCTTTCCTGGTGGCTCCTGCAAGCCGTGAGCGAGTGCACCCAGGCTGTGTCACCTGCTGTGGTGCCCAGGGACCGGTGTCCCTCTCCGGACCACCGGCTGCGGTAAGGGAGATGGAAACCGCTGCCCCGGGGACAGAGCTCTGAGTCCCAGGGCTGCCTCTGGCCCCGCCACCCTTCATTGCTTGAGAGAGCTTGTGCTTCAAAGAAAAATGAAGGGGTTTGTTAGCACTTGTGTTTGTTTTTGTTTAATTTGTGGGCAAAGACTACTTACAGGTGTGAGAAAGAAATCCTCTTTTGAAACCCAGAACTCATTGTTCAGTATGAGTTTTGATACATGTAAGAAGGAACATGATAAAAAATATATATATTAAGGAGTTATTACCTGAAGGGTGGGGTATGGATGTTGGACAATCAGAAACCCTACAAATTCACTATAATATCTAACTTTCTATTTTTTGTGCCTTACTTTCCCCATCTGTAAAATGAAGAGGTTGAGATAAAGGAGAAAAATATTTTGTGCTCATGTCCCTCCTGCTGTGCCTGAAATGTTGATGTGGGGATGTGACGCCTGGAGCCGGGGTAGAACATTTGCAACCACAGAGCGACACACAGTCAGCAAGCTGCTCGAAGGGGTGCAGGAGGGACAGCCCGGGGCGTGATGATTCTCACAACCCTGGGGCCTCTATATCAAAGCGAGACTCACAGGCATCCAAGCTTATTGTTGGTGAGATAATTCAAATCTCCACTGCTTAAGCCACAGTTAAAAGTTTCTGTTACTTGCAGTTCAAAGCATTCCTAACGGATATTGTCAGATCCAACGGAGGTTCCCCAAGCAGCTCATAGTGTAAAGATGTCTGGAGAATAGGTTATTACAAGAGCCACAAATGTCCTGAAGAGGAAGTACAGGCACTTCTATCAAGAGGAACTAATCATTCAAAGAAAATGCATTTAACAACCAATAACATTTTTCTACCATTTTTGAGAATTACGTCACCTTTGGCAAAATTTTTCTTAAAGGACCCCACAGTAAATATTCCGGCTTTGCAGGCCGTATTAGCCACTGTCCCGACTTCCCAACCCTGCTATTGTGTGCAAAAGAAGCTGTTAACAATATGCAGCTGAGCAGGTGTGGCTGTGTTCCAATAAAATGTTATTTCCAAAAGCAGGCAGCCGCCTAGATTGGCCCATGGGCCATAGTTCACTGACTGACCCCTGAATTAGATACATACACGAGTGCAATAAAAGCAGGCAAGTAAAAATAGTTTGTGATACACTTGTTAAAATATGGTGAACGTCTTAAAATTCTGCAGTACGGATTTCCCAGCGCCTCGTCCTTAAACTCACACACTCTATGACGAGGGATCCTGCCTTCATGCCTACCTGCTCGCCCACAGAAGGGAGTGGGGGGCGGTCACTGGGCCGCTGCCCGGGGTACCAATCTCTATGAGCTTAGAAACACTAACAGGAGAAGTTGGGAAAATATACATTGCCCTTCTGTGATGAAAAAATAGACCACTGTAAAGCGAAAGAGGCAAAGATACACAACCTAACATTTGTTAGCCCTGGAATATTTCTGGTGAAGATTTTCGTGACTAACATACATGGCATTTGTAGTCAGCTCAGAGATGGCCGTTGTGGTTAGCAGAAATTCCAGAACCACATAATTCATAGTGTGCTGTGATTTACAAGGGATGTGATTTATATTGTGAATATTAAACCTTCTAATATACCTCCCAAGAAGTTGCTTGGTTCAGAAAAGTCACAAAAGAATGCCAAAGAAAAACTAAAACTGCAGAAAAGTTGGAAATATTTTGTCTTATTTTTTTTAAAAGAACGTTGACTCTGTTTTGACCAATGAAAGTAAATTATAAAGTAATTCTGATTCTGAAAAAAAGAAAACATTCAAGGAAAATCAGATTCTCTTTACTCTTGCTAACTATATCTTGGACAAATTTTTAAAAGACCCTGGATTAAAAAAGTCACTGGGTTATTAATTCACATGACTCTCATTATATTAAGGCCCAGAAACCCAACTGAGAGTTGTGTCCAGGAAGTTAACAAAATGAAATGGATTGAATCTGAGGCAATAGGGAATGGTGGAGACTGAGGCAGGCTGGAGAGTTTACTTCCTGTCTAAAGGAGGCAACCTCTATACAAAACTGCTTTATGACTCCAGGACATTGTTTTCCCTCTTAGAAAAGATATCTAGATCTTTAGAAGAAGATGGTAATCTAAACTTGTATGTAAAAAGTTCCAATTTTACATAAATTTGTGCAAATCAAGTAAAATATATCTGTGGCTCAATCATGCCTTAGATTTTAAGTCTCTCTCTCTTTCTCTCTCTCTGTAACAAACACACACATACACACACACACACACACACACACACACAAGCTCTCTCTTCTAGACAAGAAACACACACTGTTTTAACCATTACTGTCAGGAGATGCTGGACAATGCTGAAGTATAGCTGTGCATCTTAACTGATCAACTTTCTCAACTCTGCCTTCCCCAGACAAGATGAATGGTTGTAGAACATGGCATCCCTTCATGTATCTCATGCTATGGATCTATTAATGTCGCTATTTATGGAGAGGAGAGAAGAGAGTGATAATTTATACATACATTTGTTTTGGAAAAATTACACTCCTATCCTCTGATTGGCTTGAGTCCCCCAGAATATCACTTCCCTGTGATAGATAATGTGGCTGGAAGGGAAATGCTAAATCGTTTAAGAATTTCAAATTTTTATATTGTAGCAAACTGTGTCATCCACTTAGCCATGCAGTTTCTTCCCCTTCCCAAAATGTCACACAAAGCAAAGTGATCACAACAGTTTACACATGCCAAACACGTTTGTGGAATAAGTATCACTGAGAGACTGGCGATAGAAATACCACCCCTGTCGTGAGCCACAGCGTTTAATCGGAATGTTTGCGAGTTGACACCTTCGGTTTAGGCAGGAGACAAAGCTCGTGTAAAAGAGGGTGGTGACAAAAATCCTACTCAGACATTTTGAAAGTTGGAACCTCTGAGGCCCTTTAGGAAGAAAAAACTACTATGTTTACTCATGTTAAAAAAATGTTATGTGCCCGGTCGGGAGGGCTCAGTCGGTCGAGCATCACCCTGTGCACCAAAAGGTGGACGGTTGGTTCCTGGTCGGGCTCACACCTGGGTTTCAGGGGTTCGATCCCTGGGCGGGACACATACAGAAGGCAGTGGATTAATGTTTCTCTCTCACATTGATCCCTCTCTCTCTCTAAGCATGTCCTCCAGTGAGGATTTAAAGAAAATATTATTGCATTTAGTGTAGAAAATGCTTCCAAGACCCTAATGAATGTGGGAAGGTTTCAGGAAGACGCTGGGGGCGATGGCTCGTCTAGCAGGAGTGTTTGGTGGGGGGACCCCCGCTGCTCCCTCTGTCTCTGCTCTTCTCCCTTGCAGGTGGTGCCGCTGGCATCGAGCTCTCTCCCGCCACCAGCGCGCCGTCGATAAGGACCTTCCCCTGCCTCTAGGGGGTGGACCCCGACCCGCAAGAGCCAACAGTCCTACCCTCTCCCATCCCTGTGACTACCGTGATTCAGTTCATGATGGCAGAAACCCGGGTGGCTCCTATAAAACCCGCGGAGAAAATGCCTGGCACTTCTGGGGAGAAGAAGGGTCTCCCTGCTTCCTGAGCGACACGCGAAGGTGGAGGGTTCGAATAGCTTTTCACCAGCACAGCAGAGCGCCACGGGCCGCCCATGGGAACCCGTTCGGGGCCCGAAGAAGCACCTGATGCTGTAGGAGGCGGAGAGGAAATGTGCAAAAGAGTAAAGCTCGACCCTGGAGACCCAGATCAAGCCATGCCTGAAGCTGGGCCCACGCCTGACCTACTTCAGGGATAGATGGTCCACTATCTTCAAGCCAGTTGGCGCTGGAGTTCCTGCCACTCTCAGTGGAAAGGCTCCTGGCTCACACTTGGTTCTGTCTGGTTGATGATGACACACAGAAACCCTTTCGGTGAGTTTCATGGGGGAAAAGGGGCCATGTTGAGGGTTTGTGTGTCACCGTTTTGTTTAGCATGTGGAATGAATAGCTTCTCTCTTTTTTTTTTAACCTTCATTTTTTTAAACCTCACCTGAGGATATGTTTTTCTTTATTGATTTTAGAGAGAGAGGAAAGGAAAGAGAGAGAGAAACATCAGTGCGAGAGAGATCGGTTGCCTCCCGTTACAGCCTCCAACCAGGCATGGAACCTGCAACCCAAGTATGTGCTCTGACCGGGAATCGAACTGCGACCATTTGGTGCACAGGACGACACTCCACCCAACCGAGCCACACCAGCCACGGCGGAATGAATACCTTCTTAAATCGTTTTCTTCCTAGTTTCCTTGCCCACACTTTACAGCACAGCTCAAGTACAACCTTCCCTATGAATTCATTACTGAGCAAGAATTATAAACACGGGAGTTTAGCTCTGTTGAGGCTGCCCCAGGCAGCACTGAAGAGCATGTGCGTTACATTAGGCACGATTTTGAAGCCTAGCTCTGTAATGGACTAGCTATGTGGCTTTGGACAATTTACCTGAACTCTCTAAGACACTTCTCCCAGCCTGTAAAAATACTGTTAATAATAGCTGCTTGGCTCAGATAAGTTTGATAACATGAGATAGTTCATGTGCAGTGCTTACTGGGATGCTTGACACAGAATACATGCTCAATAAATGCCGGTGCTGTTGGCGGTGGTGTGATCATACTTAGCAAAGACTCTACCATGTAGAAAGAGCCCAATAAATCTAATCTGCAGTTATTAGCCCAATAAACATTTGCTATATGGGCAATTAAAAATGGATGAATAGATGGTTGAATGAATACATGAGTAAACTAAAATATGATTCAGTGAAAAAATGAAGGGGCGCTGTAAACTGAGAGGCCAGGCCACAGTGAGGGGCTCGGCCAGGGGATGAGAAGAACAGAAGGCTGCTCCGTGCTTTATGGGAATGCCCTTCCCGTGGTCTGTGTCCCCGCCAGGTAGGGTGTTCTGCAATCCGCTCCCCTCGCACTCTCATTACCGCGGGCCGTCTGTCGGGAGATGGTGACGGGCAGCTTTACAGACAGCCAGAAAGCGGCACTTACGGCCCAACCCGGCAGACTTTGTTCGGCTCTGAGCTCAGCTCACCACCTCCACCCTTTTCTCTGGGTCCTAGTCGCTCTGTGCACAGACACAATTTAGCAGAGATGGCTGATTCCTTCTAATGGCTCCCCATAGGCTCTGAGATAAAATCCAAGAGACTCTGAGACCCCAAAGGCCACTAAGAATAAATGGGATAACTGGATGTTTACCGAGCGCTTACTTTAGTCCAGGCCTTAGGACTTGGCCAGCCAGGACAGCTCGCGTCTTGAATGAACCGCCTCCCCCAATCTTCACACCTGCACATGGCGTCACTTTGCTGATGAACAGAGATATGCCAAGGTTGTGACACGTACTCAAGGCCATAGGACTAGCGGCTGGCACTGGGAGGATTTTAACCCAGGCAGCCCGTATCTGGGGCCTCTGCTGCACGGGGCTCTAGACCTCCTTACGCTCCACCTATGTCAACTCCTACAGCGCTTGGAGCTACAATCCCAGCTGTCCCTCTGCCGCCTTTGGAGTCCACGGACATGAAATGTATGGAACTGAGTGTTTTAAAATAAAATTCTTCAACTGTTGGACACTTTACAGACACTTTGAGATGATTTTAAGAGCTTGTCTTTATAGATTTCTTTGAAAATGAGTTTTTAAAACTTTCCCTTTCTGATTTCATTGATCCTTAATAGCCAGTAGATAGATACTTGGACTCTTCTTTGGACATGAACTTCACAGGACCACACAGCATTCTCGGTGCTAGGCACTCGAACTACCAATTTGGTTCTCACGGATGGGAAGGCAAGGAGAAAGAATGCCTGGATGGCTTTCTAATTGCTGAATCTAGTCTCTTTCTGAGAGCTGGCTATGTCTCAGACTTTTGTGTTCTCTGAGATACCCCTCCCCTTATAAAATAATAACTGGACATCCTGACAGCTAAATAAACTGGTTTCTTTTAGTGTACCCCAAGTTTAACGGAGCATCCTGTATTTCATCTGGCAACCCTGCTCACATGAGGTGGCACAGATGGCTGCCAGCACTTCTAGGCTTGTATTTCATCAATGCAGCAGGGAAAAGGGGGCTTATTTTGTAAAGTCCCAGGGTTGGGCCCCATAGGGGACAATCTGGATTATATGCACACCCATGAACCAATTGCTGTGGCTTAGGAAAAGAAATGATTTGATGGGTCAGGCATGGCAAAATAATATTTGTCCTTGAAAAAAATTACATGGACTTACGAATGGTTGGAATAGAATATAGAAATAATCTTAGTTTGAGGTGCGCATTTAGCAGATGCAAAAGAGGAATCTGAAGGGCTCCTTTAACTTCTCCGGACAGTCCCGGGTGAAGTCTGGATGGAGCACCTGCCGCCCACCTCCTCGCCATCCAGTGCTCGTCCATGAGCCCACATGGCCATCGCCATTCTGATGGAGACCAGAGAAATCAGTTAGCACCTACAACCCCCCACCCTTCTCCATATACAAAATAATCAGGTAAAAAGAAAATGCTTGTCAAAACAAACCTCTGTTTGGCTTTCTCCATCTCTGGGACAATTTCCTTGAACGTGTCAATCACTTTGTTGCAAAATAGCCCCTGGAACACGCAATCCGCATTTCCCGATGACACCGGCCTGTCAGTCACTCACTAAATCAAAGCCAAATTTCATGCCAAGCGGAGACCAGTTGTCAATCACTCTGCCTGCCACACATCCACCAGAATCACCTGACAGCTACTTTCTACCCTCAAAGGCAGTGGGTCTGGTTAAGCCTTTTTGTCTCTCCTAATTGAGTTCCTTTTAGGACCGACTGGTAACTTAGCAACTAATAAGTTATTTTCTGCGACAACTGGCCTAAATTTCATAGCTTTCTTGACCATTGCCACTTGTTAGAAAATTGTTTCCCCTCAAGTGGCTAAACAGCAGATGCAAGACTTAATACCGAATTGTTCTGTTATTTCTAATGCTAAGCACTGTCCTACTGTTTAAAAGTAAACACAGGATATGTTCTCAAATAGACAATTTTAAATAATTACAAAATGTCTTGGAATTTTGTCCCAAAGTCTCAAATTCTCCATGGTTGGTAGCACTAAATATGGGAGAAGAGGTCGGTAAGATAAACACCCAGGTTGTAAATTGTTCCCAAGCTCCTGCTGCACGCAGGCCCTCTGAAGTTGCGTGAGCTGCCTCACAGGAGCTGCTCTGGCGTCCGGGGCGGCGGTGTCTCAGACAAGGGCACTGCGGTGTTGGCCCGGGCAGATCAGCCTGCTAGAAGGCGACTGTGAGGATCCCTGCCTTCTGGCTACTTCCGAGGGGCCATGGCTCTAACGGGTCCCCCCACCACTTTGTAATTTTTAGTTTCCCTGATAAACCTCAAATATATATATGTATATATGTCTGTGTAATTTAGGACACTCCATATTGTTTCTGTTGTGTGTAAACTATAACCCTGAAATTTTTCCTTGACTCAGGCATGAGGTGAGAAGGGTCGTCGGCTCACTCTGGGCTGCGATAATTCGAGGAGCCACCACAGGGATTAAGGACTTGGGGACTGTGCGCAGGCCGAGAGCAGTGTTCTGCACTGGGCCACTGAGAGAGAGAAGCAGGAAACGTCCAGTGCGCCGAAAACACATTTTAAATCAATAAAGAAAAGGCTATGCTTTTCTTCCCCCTCATTTTATCTTCAAAGGAGCAACACAGTGACTAGGAAACAAGGGCATTTAATAAACTGAAGAAGTGAACAAATGAGTGACAATGAAAGGGAAAATGCCTGGATAAATTTGGCTACACTGAGACTCCAAGTATGTTGGTAAGAAATGAGACTTGAACACTAGTGTGGGGAATTATCGTAAAGAACCTAAAAATTACCAGCAGCTCTTTCTAATTTTTATATCAGTCTTCAGCATATTATGATGTAGCATATTCACCTTTGTGCATAAAATGTTGAGATTTGCAAGGACAAGGAGCACATCCCATACATCTGTGGATGGGTCTTCGTGCTTGAGGTCTTGCCCAATGGGGGACAATCTCAATCTGGAAGTTTCTTTATACTACAAAGAGCTGGCTATAAAGTTTCCTTTGACTACTTAGGAGAAGCAATTGAGCAGAGAGAGAAAATGCTCGGGTGGCGGGTGGTGGTGGGTGCTCTGGTGAATAAACAGAGAAGCTCTTCATGCGTTATAAGGAATTGGGGGTATGCATTTTGCAAGCATGTCATAGGATGCCTACTTCTTTAGTTGCACAACTGTTCTGGACTTTAATTTAAGGTGTGTCCTTCGAGCAATTGCAGTCAGGGAATTCCCTGGTATCCACAATTGGCCTTCTGATACTTCAGTGCAGAGCACTGTGGCCTAGGAGCTGGGAGAGTGGATAATGGAGAATTTAAGCAGAACAATGGAGGTAATTCCATTAGATGCCCTGGGATAGTGGTTTGACCCATTTCCTAGTGGGAGGGACTGGGAGTTAATATCAGCACCCACTCTGTGTTGTTTGTGGTATAGCCAACTTTTATTGCATCAATTAATGTACATTAATTAGGCTTTGTTCTAAGAACTTCACGCGCACCATCTCATTAAATCCTTGCAAACAACTTGTAAAGGTAGGTGCTGAATGGGAGGTATTGATCAGACGAGGAAATCCATTGTTTTGGAGAAGGTATTAGGTCTTGTTAGTAAAAGGAAAATATCTGAAGTCCCTGAGACCTTATGGGGAGAAAGAAAAAACAAGAGTGAGAGACTGTACAAGATTTACATTCCAGTGACTGCAAAGTGGTTTGAGCCGAGGAAAAAGTAGGATCGAACCGAGCCCCGAGTTCAACTAAGGTTGCACTGTCTTGTTCCACATCCAACATCATTGCCCCATCCCTGTGTTAATGACATTGCAACAAGGGGAAAAAACAACATATACCAATGAGGAAAGCGGTAATAAGAGACAGAGCCACACATGATCTAGTTAGCTCCTCATTGGGCAAAGGTCCACAGGTGTTTGGCAAAGTTTTGTGCAAGAGCGAGAGGAATAACATAGCAAAGAAAATAATTTTACTTGTGAAAACTTGGAGGCTGTCTGCTCAAGAGGGCTGCTTCATAATAGAGCTGTTCCTCTCCCCATTGACTCTAATTCAAGTCAGTGTTGGTCATAATAGCATATTGTATGGTCTGTTCCTCCTTTTGGCACCACTGACCGGAACCCAGGAGTTGGCCACATTGAACAAGCACTCCCTTGGTACTCTTGGATAGTTTTGCCTGGATTTGGAGCAATATATGTAGTGCATTGCTTAGATCTCTCTCCCTAGTGAAGATGATTGGCATGTGGGCAGAACTTAGGGAATGGGGGAGCCAAGAGTGAATGTTAGCATCACTCTCATTTTGCAGATGAGGAAACTAAGGCTCAGAAAGGTTTATCCCCAATAATGCATAGCTGGGAAGCTGTGGAGCCAGGATTTGAAACAGAATCAGTGTGACTCCACAGCCCAAGGTCTTTTCCATTATGATGCATACCAAAGATGGCTAGTGTTTACCCATACGCATCCTCCCCATCCTCTGGTGTGTGTGTGAGTGCAATGTCCAAATTTTAGTGGAGTACAAAAATTGAGACTAATGCCCCAGCTTGAGACTAATGTCCCAAATTTCCCAGGAGCTTGGTTTTGGCCATGTGAGTAAATTCTAGGCAATGGGATGTGAGCAGAAGTGATGTGTACTATTTTCAGCCTATGTTCCCCAAAAGTATTGGATGTGACTTCCCCTGGCGTTTCTCCTTTCTTAATGGCTTCAAATGGAGATGATGGAAAGGCAGAACTGAATTCCATGTGTTGAGTATGGTGAGAGAGAGAAATATACTTCTATCTTATAAAGCCACTAAGATTCTGGGCCTCTTTGTTACAGCAGCTTAGGCAATAATAGCCCGACTTATATGTGATATAATGTCTCCCCAAGGATTTTACCATTTCCTTATGAGGAACTACAGGTTCTTATCAGAGCTCATTTAACACTCTTTATAGTTTCCTATAAATGTACATGCATATACTAAATATAGTAAAGCTTAAGTGAAGAATTTAGACTTTCCTATGTAATTTTGATTTTATGCTTAACTAATTCTTTATGTTGTTGTTATGAAGACTTAAGTTAAAGAATCATTCAGAAATATTGATTTGTCTCTCTCCTGGGTAGAGGAGGGAGCTGTCCTGTCCCCTGGGTGGCTGGGGACGAAGCCCTGGGAAATTTCTTCTGATTGGAAATCGAGGATAACTTTGCTTTGCTGAGTGACCTAGAAAAATTCCTCTATACCCTCACTTTAGTGAAACGTGATCCTCTCAGTGCACATCCCTGAGTCCGGCACTGAAATCCCCCTTTCGAGAGGGGGATCGGCACAGGCTCCGACTCCTGGGCTTTCCGGAGAGAAGCCACGAGTCCTGATTCCCCCCTAAGGTCTGGCTGAACAGCGAGGCGCTGGAGTGAGAGCCGCCGCAGCTCGGAGATTCATTTCCCCCATTTCACTGCATATGGCCTTACAAAAATTATTTTTTGAAAAATGACCTGAAGCTTTCCTAAACAGGAATGACACCTGAGGGGAGCATCCGAACGACTTCACATTCATTAACTAAACCTCCTTGTTAGGTTATGTGCCCTGAAATACATTTGACAGTTAATGAAGTAGAGAAGATGGCAGTGGGAGAAAAAATACAATTCTGTCAGATTCTGGCCATAGAACAGGGAGGCAGAAAAGCAGAGACCTGGGGAGGCCCTGATAGACGAGCACCCCACACTGCGCGGATTTTATTGCTGGGCGCACTCCTCAGATCAGGGCCGCTGCAGAGTGAGACCTGCGCCTGGCGCTCTGTTCAGATCCTCAGACCATCCCTAAGTCAGGCAGCCCAGATAAGGTGCTTGTCAGGGCAGACGCAGCAGGGATAGGGGCTGACTGGCAGATATGTGAAACAGTGATCAGAGAAGAGGGAGAGAAAGGAAAGACATGTTCAAAAATATTTAGACTGCTTCAGACACCTTTCCCCATCTCAGCCAGATTGCAATTGAGCCCAAGCCCTTCCTGAATGCTCAGAAGGTAAAACCGGCTTGCGGGCGGTCCAGTGAGTAGGCAGGGACTTGCTCTGAAAATGTTCCCTTTCAAATGACCTCGTGGGATGTTATTCGCTTCCCGTTTCCTTTTCATCCGCCCATGCCCTCTGGTGAGGTTCCGAAAGGGGTGGGGGGGGGGGTGGGAAGAAGGGTGGCACGCTGGGGTACACCTCTGCAATTGCCAAAAGTCCAATTTGGGTAATTCGGCTCGGCCTAGCCTCCTGAAGTGGGGTAAACCTGTTTTCTTCCCTCTGATGTATCACTTAGAAACACCAACTGCACGGATTTCTTATGTTCTCACAAAAAAGGGAAGGAAACAGCTGGTAAATGTTTCACAGATGGCAAAGCTCTTGGCATCTCTCTCAAGAGAGGGCCACCCATGCAGATGGCTCATTATTTTAACATTTGGATTTTCATCTTATTAAAACATCTTTTTTTTTTTTTCTGGTTTTATTTAGCATCATAAATTCTCTTACACTTTAGCAAGCGACTAAGTGATCTGAGGACGTGTGCGCTAAGGAACATCCTTTGGCTAAAGCATAGATTGGTAACATCATTATTCCAAGCTTTGATCTCAACGTGATGGGTTTCAATCTGATTAAAAATTCCAATGAAAGGGGAGGCTCAGAGTAGTGAATTTATCAAGCAAAAGTCCATATAGTAGCTGAATTATTCAGCAGAGTGATAGGCCGAGTGAAAGTGGGGAAATAGTTTTATTCGGTGCATAAAATCCCTATCGCTATGTGATATGCATATATAAAAATAGACAAATGCACAGTGGGATAGATTCATAAACACACCCTTTCTACATATGTAGGGAGGCTTCTGCACCATGGAGGACAACAGCCAAAATTTAAACCAAGCAATGCCAGTTCTTGGCAGAGCAGATAGGAAAGGGCCGGGATTTCAAAGGATAGCTCCCTGCCCACTCAGACGTTGACAAGACTGAACCTGCATCTTGTGTCTAAATAGCTGTTTCTAGGTGCAGGAAAAGGAAGGCTGCTGGGTGACTGGATGGGAAGAAACACTGAGCTCCTGCGGCCCTCACTTTGTTGGGGAAGCAGGCTTCGGCACTCCCCTCTCCAAATGTTGCTCCCGAGGACTGGGCAGCGTTGTGGTCACCTCAGCATCCCTAACTATTGCGCTGGGGTGTGGGAACCGTTGGAGCTGCAAATGCAGGAGACAAAGCAATGTAATAAGAACCGACCAATCTATTTAATGTGGTGAGATGCTGGCCTAAATACAGGATCGGTCGTTGTGCTCTCGCAAATGGGTCTTATGGAGCGAGGGCTGTGCTCACCACGTAGTAAATGTTTATTAGCAATGGTACATAGTGTGCGCATTATGGATCCGTGGAGCTCAGAGCTGCCTCACTTTGGGGGTCAAGCGTAAGTCCCTGAAATGCTGAGAAAATGTTAATAGTTGCCAGCACCAAGAATGCGTCGGTTGAGAGTGGGCCTAGGTATCATAAATGGAGGCTCAGTCCATCGACTTGAATTACCTCTGGTACCTCTAACCTAAAGCATTAGCTCGCCTAATGCGTTCTGTGAGCTGCCGGCTTCGCTGGCAGAGGGAGAGCAAGGCGGGAGCTGCGCAGAGTGCGGCGCCGCAGATGAGCAGCAAGAGCAGTGCTGACGAGGCGCGCCCGGAGAGCTGAGCGTTATGGAGAGGGTTTCTAGCTTATTTCTCCCTAGAAGGGTGGCTCCTGGGGGTGCCCTGTTGCTCCATGGTTTGTGGCGGCTGTAGCATAAATTGCAATCCCAAGAGTACATGTTTTGGGTAGAGTCTTCAGCGGGTCAGCGTTGCCCTCATCTTCAGACATAAAACGCCCGTTGGTCACTCTAAGGCCGTGGTCCTCAAGGAAGCATCCCCAGAGCTGTGTCATCAGCACCCCCTGGGCCCCACCCAGACGGCTAGAATCAGAAACTCTGGGGGCGGGGGGCCGGCAGCCTGTGTTGCAAGGAGCCCTCCAGGTGATTCTGCCGCACATTCCAGCCTGAGAACCGCTGCTCTAAGGCGTAATCGTTTGTCACTCCACAAGTGCCCAAGAATCTTTTTGGTGACAGACATCAAGTATGAATCCTGTAAAATCCTGGCAGCAGAATACATTTGTCTATTTAACAGCATGCAAAACGCCTGTCAAGAAGGCTTCCGGGGGCTCTTTTTGTGAAGGCTTCCTCTCTCCCCATCTCTTTGGAGACTGGATGTGCCTTCAATCCAAGCTCCAGAGTTTCAAGCCACTTGAAAAGCACCCCACGCCCGCCCTTTTCACCTCACACTGGCAAATAAGACAGGGGCGCACCGTGCCTGGCTTTCTAGGCTCGCCAGAAAGACCGACAGATTTCATTACATTTGTCACAGGGTCTAAGGCTCCGCGTGGGGGAAATGATCCCACTTAGTGCAAACCTCTCACTGTACCTTTGAGTCAGAATGGAGAAGCTCAGAAAGTATTGTTCCTGGGGAAACGGCAAGGCAGCTGGTGTGTGTTTTCCAAAGCGTGATGACTATGCGCCGGCCTCTGGTTTAGGTGGCTGGAACCCCCACAAACCTACACAGGGACTGGGGACAGGAATACCTGTATGTCCTGGGAGGAGGCATGGGAGTGAAAGGAAGAAGGCATTTTCTGCGGTGCATGAGCTACTGGAAATCGCTCCATCTGAGCACACCTCCTTTCTCCTCGAGGAGAAAACCATTTGAATAATGCACGGTGTTCAGGCGCACTGTGTGCTCCGAACGCCGTTTAATGAAGGTAGACAGGCTTCCGGAGGGCGCATGCTTTGACTAATGCAGATACTGCTGGAAAAATCTTCCCCCGACGTGGGGGGCAGGAGCTCTGGGGGGGGGGGATGCTATCGCCACCTCTCGTTTCCCTCAGTCAGAGCGAGTAGAAGTGACCTTGGGTTAAACTTGATCCATTTTAGGCGGACCTTACTCTAGGCAATGGACATGCTGAAAAGCTGCAAGTCAATCAAATTTTAGCAAATCGAACCATCTTTCCATTGACTTCCATTATATTATTGAAGTTGTTTTATCTCTTTCTGATTGATCACCGGTTAGCGGTGGCTTCCAGCTCTAACCTTCCTGTTAAATAGGTAAAGATCTATAAACGGACACGTAAGTGAAGGAGGGGCACTAGTAGCTAAAGAAAAATTTCTTGAATGTTTAGGAAAGTCAAGGCACTTAATTGTACAGGAATATCTGTATATCCATCTAATCTATGTATGTGGTTTTAATAATGTGAGGTAAATGTGTCCAGTAAGATTGGATTTTTGTATGCCATTTAATGGTTAATTGAGCCAATTTTACATAGAAAAGGTATTTGGCGAAAGGAATATTTTAAATTTCATTTTCCTTGGTAGTTTGAATTAAGAGGTGGTAGAGAGTCAGTTTAACAGTGTGGGCTCTGGAGTCACACCTGGACTCAGTCCTGCTCTGCCACTTAGCTGTCTGGTCTGTCACTTCTTAGCTTAACTGACTGGCCCTCCCTGACCCTCAGTCTCTTCCTTGCTAACATGAGTCATGTAATTTGTTCTGTCCTGAAGGGCTGCAGGGAAGTTAGCACACTGCCTACGCTGTTAGCATGATGCGGGGCACACGGTGAAACCAGAATAAATAGCAGCTGGTGCCATTATTTTCAGAAAAAGACAAAGTCACAGGAATCATGCCCATGACAAACAGGAAGAGTGTAAATGCCCATCTGGAAAACCATGGAAATAATTTGACACCGGTGCGGTATTAAAAAGATGCCATTGGTTATATCTCCAAAGAGAGTGCTCAGCAGAGGGAGAACAGCATTAACTCAAGCGAGGAAATGGGTGGTTATGGTGACATAGAGAGTGAACCCTGTTTTCAAACCCAACCCCCCACTCTCATCATCATCGCTGTACATCTTTCCCTCACTTCTCTCTAGACTTCATTTCTTCCCGGGTCTCTAACCTGTAATCCGCATGGCCTGCCTGTGTCTGTGTCTGTGTCTGTGTCTGTGTCTGTGTCTGTGTCTGTGTCTGTGTCTGTGTCTGTGTCTCTGCCTCTGCCTCTGTCTCTGTCTCTGTCTCTATCTCCGTGTCTCTCAGTGTCTCTCTCTGCCGGCCCTCCCGACTTCCTCCAGCCTACAGCTTCCTCGGTCCACCCCTTTCTCAGCTCTGAATCACGAAGTGTTTTGAACCTGGCTGTCGGAGATCTGGGCCTGGGTGGTGGGGCATGGGATTGGAAACACAACTCTGACATGTGAATATATCTTGTCCTGACAGATTTGCAAAAACCGAACCCACGCTGTGGTACAAATAGATCTCAGGGTAGCGGTGATCTCTTGGGCAGGGTGGGGTGAGAAAGGAATGAGAAGCGGAATTGCATTTGAATCTGAAATTTTTCATTTCTTTCAAAAATTAAAGTGATATCTGAAGAAAACCTGACAACGTGATAACGTTCATTATATTTGGGAAGTGGCTACACATTGGCGCCTTATTTTCTGTACACTTGAAATAGTTCATATCTAAAGATTCAAATAATTAAATCAAAAAGTTGAAGGAAACGGTGACTGTGAAACTATTTTGTCAGCTTAAAACCCACTCAGCCAGGGGAATCTCAGACTTCACCGGCACCAAGTTACCGGGAAGCCTTGTTGAAAACACAGATTTCTGAGTGTCCCTGGCATTTCTCACCCAGCACATCGGGGGTGGGGCCTGAGCGTTTGCATTTCTAACAGGCTCCCACGTCCTGCTGAGGCTGCGGGTCCAGGGACCGGGATCTGAAAACCATCGCAGTAGACAGTAAGCTCCATGAAGGCCAGGCGCCTGTGTATCTTGCCGTGTTCCTAGGCTCTGGCTTGATTCCTGCCCTTGGAACACACTCAGTAAGTGGTTGTGCCTGTGAATCACACCCATGGGCTCTAGTATGTGGAAAAGGTAGAAAGTGTGCATTTTCTACCCTTTGGTGAGTCCAAACGACCCTCTCCCTTATCCTCAGAGCAGAACAAATGGTTCAACTGAGAAAAGCAGGTTTGGGTTAGAACCCCGCTGTTGTATCCCTGTACTATAATTTTTAAATCATTACTCATTAAATACTTGGTCTTTTTTTAAATGTTTTTATTGATTTTTAGAGAGAGGAAGGGAGAGACACAAACATCGATGACAGAGAAACGTCAATCGGCTGCCTCCTGCACGCCCCCTGGGGATCAAACCCGCAACCAGGGCATGTGTCCTGACCAGGAATCGAACCATGACCCCTTGGTTCCTGGGTCAATGCTCAACCACTGAACCACATCCAGCTGGGAATAAATACTTGGTCTTTAAAATTTTAATATATTTCCTATCGAGATATAATTGACATGTAACATAGCATTAGTTTTAGGAGTACAATGTGAAAGTTTGATGTATATATATTGCAGATGATTACAGTAAGTTTAGTTAACACCCATTGCCTCACGTAGTTACAGTTTTTTCCTTGTGATGAGAGCCTTTCAGACCTACTCCCTTAACAAATACTTGCTGAACGGAGACACGAATGTGAGCTCCTTTCCCCATCCGACCTCCATCATCATTACACGAGTGAAGGGCCGGGCCCTGGCGCTTTGTTTCTGTAGCTTTCGGTCCTTCTGGTCCAGTTTCAATTCTGGAACGTGCTCTTACCACCTGAAGTGCCCTCTCCTATGTTAGGTTTCTCTGGTGCTTTGCCTCTCCGCCCCTCGCTTCAGAGCCTGAGGGTGAACGAATGGATAAGGGTGGGCTCCCCCCCCCGGGGGAAGGGGAAGGGGGAAGGGGGAAGGGGAAGGGGGAATTGGGAAGGGGAAAGGGGAGGGGGAAGGGGGAGGGGGAGGGGGGAGGGGGGAGGGGAAGGGGGAGGGGGAGGGGGAAGGAGGAAGGGGGAAGGGGGAAGGGGGAAGGGGGAAGGGGGAAGGGGGAAGGGGGAAGGGAAAGGGGGAAGGGGAAGGGGGAAGGGGAAGGGGGAAGGGGAAGGGGGAAGGGGAAGGGGGAGGGGGAAGGGGGAAGGGGGAATTGGGAAGGGGAAGGGTGAGGGGGAAGGGTGAGGGGGAGGGGGAGGGGGGAGGGGAAGGGTGGAGGGGGAAGGGGGAGGGGGAAGGGGGAAGGGGGAGGGGGAAGGGGAAGGGGGAGGGGGAAGGGGGAAGGGGGAAGGGAGCGGCAATAACACTGAGCAGCTCAGAAAGAGGGGGCTGGGGAGGGATCCCACTGGCAAGCTGCACAGCAAGGGAGCACGGCTGCCCCCAGTATTAATGACACAGAGTGACGATCTCAGAGTTTGGGGGGCTCTCTGTTGTTAAAATACTGGTTTGTCCGGCTTCCGTTTTGAAAGGGAGCCTTAGCACTAGCTCGAGGAAGCATTTCTTTAGCTCCGCTTACGCCGCACAGGCTGTGAGCAGAGCCAGGGCGGAGGGTGTGGGCGCTGTGAGCACGGCCCGTGGCCTCCAGGCCCACTCTGGTGTTGTTTTTGATCACTGCCCAGTTCATGAATCACTGCTCCTACTTGTAGAAATAGCCATTCCCTGCTTTTACTTTGCAGATTGAACCTGTGCTGGCTTTTTATGCATGCCCTTAGTGTTCCACCTGCTTGGTGGAAATGGCTCACGTTCATTTCAACCATCCATAAACACGTGAAGTAGAAAATGCAAGTGTTTCTGTAATTCACTTTTCAGGGGTAACCAATTTTCCCCTCTATCACTCTACAGTGTTGATGCGGACAGAGATTTCTTTTCTTCCTCCTGTTCATTATATTATTATAATTATGTTGTTGTTATTATTACAGACATTGTAACCCCAACACGTTGTTCAGAATTAACTCTGGTAGTCTTCAAGCCCTTATCACCGGTGAGTCCCCTCTAGGAGACCTCACTGGTTAGCAGAGATCGGGCGCCCCCTCCGTGCCATGCTGTGGGTTAGGCACTTCCTCCTGGGACTGGCAGCGACATGGTTTCAAGTGCTTCCCTTTTACTACGAAGCGATGATGGCTGCCTCTGAACACACAGCTTTGTTCACGCAACAAACCCGGCCACTCTCTCCCCCTCCCCCTGCAGACGAGCTGAAGTCGCAGCCAGAGGAAATCCTTCTCTTAACAATTACCACGCTCCTTGGATAGAAAAATCCAAAAATCGCTGGTTCGCTCAATAGCCCAACCGCCTTCTCACCAAACATCGAGTTCGCACCTAAGAAGTGCCGTCTACCATTCCAGACACTGTGGAGAGGTGCACAAAAGAGGCCTCTGCTCTTGTGGCTGAATGTTCTTTATCGGGGGAAACAAAATGAAACAGAAAAAAAAAAGAGAGAGAGAATGTTAATGGCAAGATGAAGCCATCCATGGGAAGTGAAAGGGAGGAGGTTTCCAAAGGCAGGGCCTGATGGGGCATGGGGAGGAGTCGGTGTTTATTAAGTGCTGTGAGAAGCCACCGAAGGGATTTAAGCAGAGGAGTGACAAGAGCGAACGTATGTTTTAGAAATGGTCAGTCCGTTGCTGTGGCTGGGCTGGAACTGTCTCGATGGAATGGAGGTCGGGGTGCAAGCTGACCAGGTGAGAGGGTCTCCGTGGCCAGCGGGAAAGGCAAGGGCCCCACAGACGCAGGCAGCGCAGCTCTGAGTCTCAGAAATGGACACCTAATGGACTCACAGGGTCAGCCGGTGGCAGGCCCTGACCGATTAAAACCAGCCAGGTAAGAGAGAACCAGAAGATCAAGACAAAGGCCGCATCAGGCAGCCAAAAGCCAACAAGAAATCAGCCTGAAGAGGATGGGACCCTCCAAGCAGCTGAGTCATTAGGGGTCAAAGTAGCAAAAAAGAGCAGGAGTAGGAGGATATTGACTTAACAGAGGTCTCCGACCTCCAGGGGCCTTTCATCTCTGGGCAGCAAAGACCCTTGAGGTCGGCTCCACCCCTTCAACATATCCCTGTGGACTTACAGAAACAAAGCAGGACTTCACATGATCTCTGGCCTCTTGGAGGCAGGAAATAATATTCATAAATCTGAGATATCTGTGTTTCCTGGTCGGACCGAAGGTCAGTGTTAGGGTTAACGTCTTCAGAAGTCCTGCTGGGTCAACCCCCTTGCTGTTTACTACATGGCATCTGACATCTGTGCTTTATTGACTCAACTAACTTGCCACTTACACTATGAACCTGGCACCTGGAAATCTGAATGAGTGACCCGAGGAGAGCAGGAGTGTGAGAACTGCCATGTTCTAAGGGCAAGTTCAGGATTCCGCACTCTACTTCCGACGTCCGGCTGCAGAAACAGTCACACAGACGCACAGGATCCTTGGGCCATGGTGCCCAGGAGACATTTCTGAGTGTCTTTTCCCAGTCTTGTGTACAACCCAATATAGAGTTATCCATACCTGTCCGTGTGTGTAAACGTAGGTTTGCCCCGAAGAAAGTTCTGGGGGTGAACATTTTTGGATAGTGGAATTGGGGAGAAGGAATTTCATGTTACCTTATATAAGCTTGTGTTAGGTTGAGTCATGTGAAATTGTCAGCTTTGTAGGTAAAAAAATGACCCAGGATTGACAATTGCACATGGTTAATTCTAGAAAGGTTGAAGTTTGAAGAGGCAGGAGGGTCAGTCATGTTGCTAAGGTAATGATCGCAAAGGCCAGCCCTGCTTCTTCCCATCTGCTAAGAATTGTGTCACATCTCTGCACCTCAGTTTTTTGGTGTGGAAGACAGGGATAATAAATTACAGTATTTAGCTCCGAGCACTGCTGTGTGAGTTAAATGAGCTACATGTAAGGTACTCACAACCCTGCCTGTACATGCCTTAGATAAACAGTAGCTATTACTTTCCAAAGCACCTATTACCTTTGAAATAAAAAGGAAACAAAAGGATTCATCTTGAGTATCCCCGGATGACTCTTTCCTTCTAGTTATGAAACAACATTCCTGGTGAGTCCTCTTCTGGGAACTGCCCACAGTCTAGGAAATGCCTTGAACCCTTGGGCGTGTGTGGGGACAGAGTGACCCTGGGGGCAAAGCACCATCACTGCTTGGAGTGATGCTGTCCACGGCCGAGTTCCCTGCCTTTTCTCAGATGACTGACTCCCCCACTCCTCCATCGCTATTTATGTACATGGCATCTTTGGCTCTGTTAATTATGTCACCAACTTTTTTTTTTTTTTTGTATTTATTGATTTTAGAGAGAGAGGAAAGGACCGAGAGAAAGAGAGGACATTGGGTTTGCGGTTCCACTTATGCATTTGTTGGTTGGTTCTTGAATGTGCCCTGACCAGGAATTGAACCCGCAGCCTTGGAATATCAGGACAATGCTCCAACCAACCGAGCATCCCGGCCAGGGCCCGCCAATGCTTTTTGTAAAGTCATTCATGTTTTTCCCTTTTCCTTTTTTGTGTGCTGCTCTAAATATAACCACGGAAACAAAACAATGCAGGTCCACAACAAAGGGCACGGGGCTGGGCAGGCATCGCCCTTGGGCAGGTCCGGGGCCACCTGCTGCCTCTTGCCGGCCTGTCTTCTAAAACAGCCCGTGGCTCCCACCACGGGAGAGGAGGAACCTGCCTAAATGGTGTGCATTGCTTTAAAAAGGAATTAAAAGCCGCTCAAAGGTTTGCGCTTAAACCACATTGGGCAAGAACTTTCAGGAACAAAGTTGCCTGGGTGGTTTACAGTCTGAATGCCCAGGTTCTGAGTCTACAGTGACTCACTTGCTCAGGAAAGAATTGCTCTCCCGGCTAATTGCTTAATCCATCAGCCCCCCCCCCCCCCCCAAGGAGTAACAGGACTATGTTTTAAGGGTTGGGAATCGGGTGGGGTGGGAAGGTCATTAGAGGTATTTGGAAATACATGTACCAGAGAAAAATAAAAACTGGTCAAGAGGGTTGAAGCACCAAATTGGGGGTTATTTTCTTTAGAACCACTGAAAACAATAACAATAAAATTTTTTACTAAGTGCCACTGTGGGGGCAGGAGTTTGCGGTGGTAAAGAAAACGGCCAGAGCCCCTTCTGCACGGTCTCCTGTTCTAGTGGTGGAAGTGGGAAAGAAACAAATAAGTACTATAATTTCAATGTCTAAAATCCTATAGAGGAGATAACTGGGGAAGAGGGGGCAGTGTCACAGAGGTTACCTTGAGGTGAGGGAAGATCTCTCCAGGAGGTGACATTTGAGCTGAGACCTGGAGAGTGAGCCAGCAGGGCAGGAGCCGGGGCTGGGTGCGGTGGGGTGGGGGGCAGTCCAGGCAGAGCGAGGAGCTTGCCAAATCCCTGAGCTGTAAATGGCTTGTACGGGAGCCACAGGAAGGAGTCCAGAGGCTAAGGCAAGTGGTTACGTAACCTACTATGGGCTTATTGATTCTCAGGACCGGAATGGAACTTGTAAGACAATCGAAGCCAAGAGGAAACTTGCTTGCCTCGGATCACCCAAGTCTTGGGCAAGAACAAAGCAAAGCCATGGGGAAAACCCAACCACCTGACTGGCCACCAAGGACCTTGTGCCTGTGTGGTTACCATGAAGCACTTACACAGTGGTGTGCTCCAGCAGCTTGTTTCCAGTTGTGTCTGCACAGCTTTTCTTGTGCCTGTGCTAGCTTTGGAGTCAATTTGGGGTTCGAGGCCTAACCTCACTCTCACTCACCTTTAATCTTCACGTGTCCCTCCTCTTTTCGGAGCCTCATCTGTGGAAGCTCCTGGGGTTTCTGGGAGCATCACACAGGACCTCAGGCAGTGTTTACACCGCACCCGCACAGAGAATTGAGCAGAACGGTGACTATCACCGCTATTATTATCATTATGATTTTGTCAATACCCTCCCGGCCTCTGTATTAATAGTCTCCATTACAGTAGAGCGCATTGTATACGCTTTGCATTTCCTCTACCAGTGGAGAAGGGGCTAGAGCTTAACAGCTTTATAATCCAAACATTGCTCCTGTGTCACAGCATCAACTAGATATCAAGTATGACACAAGTTTTGGAGAAAACAAAAATTTTAAAAGCAATGATTGATCAGTTGGGGCACAGTCATTGTCAGCATCAGGAGGTTAGTCCTGGATCCGTGATGTGCTAGGTATGTGATACCAGCAAGTGACTTAACCTCTCAAGGCCTCAGGATTCATATCTGAACAGTGGGGAGAATAGCAGCCCGCAGAGCGCCACTCTGACACGCACTGAAGGGCACGGAGCTGGAAGCCCTGACTCCAGAACCCGCACTGCAGTCCCAGCTCCAGAATGCTGTTCACGTCGGCCTCGGCTTTCACAAGCGATCCTTTGAGGAGGTGGAAACAATAGGTAAGCACTTTGAAGAGCTTCATTGTCAGTGAAGCTTGGTGAGGGTGCTAACCCCTGCCTCTCCCATCCTCCCCAGGAAAGAGCTCACAGGGATTCTGCAGCTGGTGCTGAGAGCATGCAGAGGAAGTTTCTGGATAGCTGGGGGAAGCGCTCCAGATAGCAAAAGCAGCACATGCAGAAGCACAGAAGTGTGAGGCAAACGGCTGATCGGGGAAATGCCAGGCAGCCTGCACCAGCTGCTCCGTGCTTGGAGGAAAGGGGAACGGATATTGCCAGGTAAGGCAGAAGGGGCTGCACCTCCTTGCGAAAGAACGCGTGTTGTTATGCTCACGACCCCCAGATTGTCCTGCGCTGGCCTCTGGATCACTGTCCAAAAAGATGTTCAGTCCCGAGCAAACTCTTTCTCCTTTCTTCCCAACAGTTGAGATTGAAACAAAAATGTCATGTCAAAGGTAGAGCTGTCCCTGTGGATATGGGATGTTCAAAGCCAAAGGACCAAAGCACCCGGGAGACTTGATTTCCACACCCGTCCGGGGAGTCCCAGCCTTGGCCAGACTCCCCACCCCCATCATCACCACGGCGACACTCGAGTGCATTAAGCGATGTTTGATGACTGAAATATTATTTGAGAAAAATCTCAAGAAGAAACAACCGTGTGTGTAGCCAGAGCACGAGACACAATAACGCTTTGGGAAGCAGACGGGAGTTAGGCTCAGGTGCAGAAAGGGAGCCCAGCAGGGTTCCTGCGATTGCTCAGGTCTGTCAGCAGGAGGAGGCGCAAAGGCCCTCCCCAAGTGGCAAGCAGAGGACGCCTACTGTCCCCGCCGTGACACAGGGGCCACTCCGCTGACACCACCCCGGATCCACGCGCGGCCCCCTTCCTGAATTTAATGATCTAATTTAAGGGCTGACAAACATACCGTTTCTCCAAGGGGCTGAGAACGGCCCGCCCTTCTCCACGACCAAAGTAATTATTCCCCCAAGTTGCAGCGATAGGAGCGAAAGCACTTTCTGCTTCTGCAATCCTCCAGTCGAAGCCCCAGGCTAGGAATTTTTTGCGAGGCATTGTTCATGCGCGGTGGCATAGAATTTCATTTGCCGGGTTTCAAGTATTAAGAGCACAACACAAAATCTAAGCAATTTTCGACATGTGTCAATCTCAAATGAAAAAGGCTTTTGCTGGCGCAGGATGTCAGCGCTTGCATTAAAGAGATGGAGAATTTCCCTGAGCGAGAGCCGTGCTCGCTGACATAATACATTGTTAAGGCTCCGTGTTACGATACAACCAATGCGTTTTAATAATTTATTGGTATTTATTTAACACACAATACTGTCATACCAAATCTAAACCAAGAGGTCTAGGCTCCCATTGAGTCGTGAACGTGGTCCTGAGCAGCATCCTTGGATGACTGGGCAGAAGGGGCTCTGGCGTGTGAATTGGGCCACCTCTTTGTCCATCTTTAGTTATCAGGCCTTTCTCCCAATGAGATCACTGATTTCAGAGTGAATCTCCTCTGAACACTTAGTCGGAACCCAGCCAGCGAGGAGACCCGCGGCCTGCGCCGCCTTAGTCAATTCATTCGCTCGAGCATTCGCTGGTTTCATTTCACCATCACCTAATGAGGGTAATGGAGACCGCCAGAACCGAACAGATAATCTTCTTTAAAAAGTGAGTGTTTGATAATTATCACTTAACAACAATGTCAACAATCACCTTAATTTCCAGGTACTCTCCCTAGAGATTTACATCTTAATTACACCTGAGGTTCGGACAAATGCGCTGCCCCCGGAGCTAAGCTGTGGTTTACAGTTTTCAAATCACAGGAGCAAGGAGAAGCTATCTTCATGCAAAAATAATCAGACTCTTTCTTTTTTTGAAGGGACTCGTATGGCAGAGATGAAGAGAGCGTAAACACAGCTGATGAGATTTAGTGTGACATCGGTAATTCTCAAAGGGACGCCACCCCACAGAGTGAGCTGCTACGGATGCGCGCTGCTTTTATGGAGGCGACAGGCCTGACCTGGCAGGTACTAGTAACACCCAGGACAGACTAGAAATGTCACAAACTACTAACGGTTACTACGCAAGATATAAAAGCACCTGTCCGAGAGGGGCGGCTCCTCGAAACGGGCTTCATCCTGCTTTGACGTTTTTATTTCTTTCGCAGGCCCATCTTCCTTCCTTGAGGAACATAGAATTTACAAAAACAAAAAATCTAAGTGGCTTAAGGTTTTATTTTAATCAGGAATATCTTGTTTCATCTTGATAGAAACCCAACTCACACTAGCTATAGCTTAGGGAAAAAATGGAGGCATTATTGCCTCAAAGCCTCAGGTGCTCAAACAATGGCACCAGGACCTGGATCTCTGCTCAGCTCTTCTTTCCCCTGAGTGGCTCCACTCAGGAAAGGTATTTCTTTCTTATATGGGACCCCAGAAGCATTAAACTTACCAACAATCAACTTTAAATCCAGTAGAGTGAGAACCTTACAGTTACGGGTTGAATAATGCCTCCTCCCAGTTCATAGGTTGAAGTCCTAACCCTCAGGACCTCAGGATTGTCACCTTGTTTGGAAATAGAGTCATTGCGGATGTAAGTGATTAAGATGAGATCATACTGGAATAGGCAGGGCCCCGAATTCAATATGATTGACATCTATATAAAAAAAAGAAAAGTTAGACAAATATGTAGGGAGACTTCCACATAAACAGTGAGTTTTGCTGCCACAGTCGAGGAACTATCAGAAGTTAGGAAAGAAGCCAGAACAGAACCTCCCCAGCACTTGCCAAGAGAGCGTGGCCCTACCAACACCTTGATTTTTTGACATCTAGCCTCCAGAACGGTGAGATAATAAATCTCTGTCATTTAAGCCACTCAATTTGTGGCAGGTTCTTATAGCAGCCCTAGCAAACCCCTACACTCTCCTTTCCGATGGTTCCAGTGTCCTGAGATTCACTCCAGTTGGCTCCATTTGGACCGCATGGATCTCTGTGGCCAGGCGATGGTGGGGCGGATCAGACTCCCACTCCCGCTGCCGGAGCTGGGGGTGCAATCAGTCCCCCCCTGTGTATGTGCCAAGAGGGAGCACGGGGTAGCTCTCCAAAGAGGTCTAAGTGCTACCACCAGAGGGAGGGAGGGAGGCAAACACAACCGACGTCTGTTGGTGAGTTTATCAGAGGAAAGGTGAGGCTCCTGTAGCCAGGTTGCTCTCTGCCCAAATAATCGTCTCCTGCTCCAAGGCAGGACGCATCTACTCATCCGTCACTGTCCGAATGTACCTTCTGTGAAGCCTGTCCCCAGTCCCTCCCACAGAATTCAGAATTGCCCTCCTCTTGTCACTTGGCTCAACACAGGAGTAACAATAGAAATTAGCCTCTTCAGAAAGCTTATGACGTGCCTGCCACCGTTCTAAACGATTTCACTCATTTAATCCTGGTAATAACCCAATGAAGTAAATACTCTATTAGCCCCATTTACAGGTGAGGAAATTGAGGATCAGAGAGGTTAAGTCACTTTCCTGAAGTTAATTTCCTCACTAATAGGTGCTAAGTGCCAGAACTAAGATTTGAATCGAATCAGTTTAGCTCCAGAGTCCGTGTTGTTTACCATGTCATTACAGCGCATTGAACAGGTCATTTCTCTTACTTCTGCTCGTGTCTGTCTCTTTCTATGAGGCAAGTGGTTCCTGCACATGGAACAGGGATCACTGGTGAAACTCAAAATGATTTTAGGTTTTAAACATTTATTAAAAAGCTATTAGCCTGGCTGGGCGTGGCTCAGTGGTTAAGCGTCGACCTAGGATCCAGGTGATCAGGGTTCGATTCCCGGTCAGGGCACATGCCCGGGTTGCGGGCTCGATCGATGACTCTCTCATCATTGATGTTTCTATCTCTCTCTCTCCCTCTCCTTTCCTCTCTCTGAAATGAATAAAGATATATTTAAAAAAAATAAATAAATAAAAATAAAAAGCTATTAATAGTTATAGATTATATATTTGTTTTATGGGCATTCTGGGCATCTTCTCTTTACGGCAAGACACACATCTCCCCCCCCCCCCCCCCGAGGTACTATATACACTGCCTTCTTAAGTAAATTTATTTGGGTAAAAGAAGCTGATCGAAAATATGGTAAGAACATTCTAGTACACATAGCACATAAATATGCAAGCATGTTGACAGTAATAGAGAAATAATCAAAGCTTGAAGCCCAGGTACTTAGACTCTAAGCTCTTTGAGGAATATTGGGTGCCTGCTGCGTTCTCAGCGGTAGCACCCAGGGCAGTGGACAGCATATAGCAGACGCTCATTAAACACTGGATGCACCGTTCGGTATTGATTTGGTTACTGGCAACATACAACACGGGACCGACAGGCCCCAGCTGAACTCAGTACATTGAGCTACGCGAAACAGCAGAAGTATCGATCCTCTCGTCATTACTGAAATTCAGCCAAGCACAGGCAAGATGGCCAGACATCTGCCAGCTGTTATTTGGACAAAGTGCAATGAAAGTTGGGGTCTCAATTCAATGCCAAGCCACCAGACAACTTGATTTCTCAGAAGCACTTCATGCCTATGATGTATGGGTGTTCCAAGGGTGAGAACCTTCACAGACACAGTTATTGTCTGTAATATGCTTCTTTAAACCGACTCGCTCCTTCTACCTTCTCAGAATAACTTCAGATGAAAAATTTCAGTGACCATGAGGGAGTTCAAGTACAAAAGCAGAAGCTCTTTGCTGCGTTAAAAGGTTCAAATTATAGATTGACAGGGCTTAAAAAAGCAAAGGGATCATTCTTAAAATTCTCTTGCAAATACGTCTCTTTTACAGCCGTATCCAAACCAAGGCTGGTAAAGCGTAATGGGTAAGGGCGTGAACCTGAAGAAGTTAATTAAGTCCCATGTGCTTTCTTTCTTTACTTTTCTGTGAAATGTGGATTGTAATGGACTTGTTGAAAAGATAAAGCGCGTTAATGTATGTAAAGCACTTAGTTTACCATTGGGTAGGCAGTTCATTGTAATGGGTGCTGTTATTATTGCGATTATCAATACTGTTGATGGAACCTCATGTGTTCTTAGGTGTCATAGAAGGTGAAACCCCCTTTATAATGTCCTGCACTTTAAGGGCACGTTGCATTTCATCTTGTTTCAGGTCAGGCCCACCAGGACGCAGAGTCTGCGCTGCGACTAGTGTGAAAGTTTATTAGGGAGTGCTCTTGATTTTAACAACTTTGGGGGAAGGGAAGGGGAAGAAGATTGGCTAGACAGAAAATGTGAACCGGTTGCAGTCCCAGTGGCCCCAGCCAATTCCACAGAGAGCTCTGAATGGAGATGACCTTCCAGAACTGTCATACGCCGGTGCAAGAAGGGCGGGACTTTTTATGCCCTCATCAAACAGTTATTGGATTCACGTTGCTGCTCGAAATGGGATGCAACCTTGGGGGAGTTTTTTCTCTTTCCCGGAGGTCAATTTGCAGTAAGAGCTCAGAGCTATCAGGTGTCAACCCTCCTTGAAGCTGGTGAAACTGGACCTTCAGTCCTCACTAGGAGTTCTGGGTGGTGTGGTAAAATGTCCACTATAGTCCACCCCTTGAGTTCAGGTCTGCATCTTTACATAGATTCTGGAAGAAGCAGCTGTAGGATTCTGGGGGACCACTCAGCTCCGGAAAATCTAAGAGGAAGATTAGTGGCATAAACCAGCTGCCATTGTAGCTGCTTTTAAAGTCACAACTGATCCTCATTGTTTCCTGTCTAGTCAGATTTTCTTCCCCTCAGCTAGCATCTCTGCCGGCCTAGATGATATAAGCAAGACTCTTATGTATTAAGGAGGCTAAGCCTAGTCACCATGACCTTCTTGGTCAGGATAGTGACTCCCTGTCTGTCTGACCCTGGACACAAGAAGCTCAAAGTGCCCAGATGGAAGCCAAATCTTAACTTTCAAGGCACTCTGGCTGTGTCCTTTGAAAGGATTGTGTACAGTAGATCAACCACCATATAACAGCTACTGTCCCTGGCCAAGGACCTGCGGGTAGAAAAGACAAGCCCATGACCGGAACATCTGTCTATTCCAGTGAAAGTGAAATGTTATGCCTGGTAGAAAGGCTCTAATGGAGCCAACTTGCCACGAGATGACTGGTTGGTCTCTATAAGAGATGGAGCCATATCAGGGACCTGGAATTGGTCTTTATTCTCAATAAGTTGGCCATTCAGCAGGTAATAAGTAGATCTGCCTTAGTGGGTGGGAGTCCCAACAGTTGGCGTTTGAGTGGCCTCCATCTCTGCCACGTTGGCTTCTCTGTTCACGAGCCTGTGTGTCAGTGGTGGAGCCAGTGACAGGCGGGCTGACATCAAACAGCTGGAACATTCTGTCTACTTAGTGTTGAGGGCCTCTTCTGTGATGATGCTCTCTGATGGGTATTGCTGTATGGTGAGCTCTGCAGCTGGAATGACCCTCCAGAGTTGTTTGAGATGGGCAATGGGGTTGCTTTGAACCCTCCTACGCTGGACAGACATTGTTTTCCAGTTGCCCTCAGAAAGAAAGTGTGACCTTGGGTCTGGTGGCTTCTAGTGGTGAGCTGGTAAATGTTTAACAATCTACCACTTGGGGAAAAAGAGCCTGATTTGTAGTGTTTGTCAATTTCCATGTTGTAGATAGATAAGTGGCTGGAAAACTACAGCCTGCTGGGCCACCACCTGATCCTGTAAATAATATTTAACTGGAAGAGAGCCACATCTTTTGTTTACATATTGTCTCTGGTTGCTTTTTTTGTTACAGTGGCAGAGTTGAGTAAATGCAACACAGACTATTGCAAAACCAGGAAGTTTTACAGTCTGGCCCTTTAAAGAAAAATCTGCTGACCCCTTGTATAAATACTCCCACCATGTCTGATTTCCAACTCCAGTGAAGCTCGGAGTTGGAAAGTGATGCCCACAAGCAGCCTTCATAAACCAATTGGAGCCAGCTGCAGTGCACCACCTTGGCTGAGGTCAGTGCACTCGGAGGGTGGAGAGCTGAAGCTGGCATCAGGGAGCGCTCCCAGCACACATGTGGGTGGGACAGCAAAGCATCCATGAATATTCCTCTAGATTTCCTCTGCCGAAGGAACTCTCATTATACCCATCTCCCAGATCAGAGAGCTGAGACTAAAAGTGTTAAGTCCACTTTGTCAAAAATCATAAAGTTAGTAAACAGTGAAGCAGTGAAGCCAATCGAATGCCAATCTGTTGTGCTCCAGTAATATTCAATACCTCCTAAGCAGCTGGCCAGCTTAATTTTACCATCCAATACCATTCATTCATTCATTCATTCAATCAATCAATCAACTACTATAGAGTGAATGTTCTGTGTGTTACACATTATGATGCAGCAAGAAGTAAGATACAAGCCAATGACATTTGGATTTCTGGTATGGTTCCCATATGAATGTCTAAATCTGTCATCTCCAAACTTAGCTCAAGATCTGGACGGCTGCAGTGTTCACTGATCTCTCTCTTTTCTGATTGAATTCCTGTTGTACTTACGGTCAATATCGTATGAAACGGTACTTTTTGATTCCTTGATTGTTTCACAGTGAGGCCTGCTTTCCAGTCAGTTCATGGTCCCTTGAGAACGGTGGCATTTAAAGGGCCAATAAATCACATCTATCTCCTACCAAACTCACAACCAGTCAAGAAACGGACACTCGACTGAAAGACATGAAGATCATAGTATGATAGACTGTACTGAGGCATTTGGCTTGTATGTGCAGCAACGGACCATTTGTTGAACCGGTAATTAGTAAGCGCCTACTATACGCGGGGTCTCATTCCAGACCCTGAGAAATCAGAGGTGAAGGAGAGGACAAGATCCCTGCCTTCACGCAGCCTGCCCTCTGATGTAATCTATGCTCGGTGCCTCCTTGGTCTATGGCCTGGAACCCAGCCATAGAAGCGAGGTGGGTGTTTAGAGGAGCTCGGCTCGGCTCAGCTGTCTGGACGAGAGACTGTCCCGCACCCGCTGAGCACCAGCACCAGGGAAGACGAGGAGCTTCCAGATCTGACCCCAGAAGGCATGCCGAGCGCCTCACCCACCAACAAAGGCCACATGGAAAGGGGAGAAAGAAGAGAATGCACCCGTCTGGGGAGCCAGAAGGCCTGGGTTAAAGGGAGATGGGGTAAGCGTGTTTACGAAGACCCTTACCTTATGTTTAATCAGTTTAGATGTCGAGATAAAATGGCAGAAACTATGTCTAGCACTTAAATCGGAATATAGTAAGTATTCAATTAGTCTTATGGATTGTTTAAGTCCAATATTCTCACTTATACTTTGATAACTGTCAGGACGAAAGAATCATCATAAAAGTCAGGTGAGCATCTTTCTGTTCTGGGTCAATTATAAGAGTCTCAGGCTTTTATCTCTTTTGATAATTATAGTGCCAATAATATCAATAAATATTTTGAGCTGAATGCTTTTTAGTTGGCTGGGTCACACCCACTGTGTGCCTTGTTAAAATTACATGGTATCTCTCTGGATGGAAAAGCCTCTGTTTATAAAGCGTCCTATTATCATGCTTCATGATGGATGAGCTGTGTTTATTTGTTTCTTTCCTGGCTGTCTTTAGGAGATGATCTAAGGTTAATGGTGGAAATGCTACCAAAATAAATGGTTTCATGTAGTCAAATATTTCATCTGAGTACTCCGTTTCAGGAAACTTGGGGAGAAAACAAATGAGTATTTTTGGAGTGTTTGAATTCATTCCTTAACTTTAGTGCCGCTAAGATTTCCGAGATATGCTAAAAATATATTTTTCAAGTTACCCTCAAAGTCCACAATGCTTCCACCGACACGCCAATTAGACTATTACACATTTTTTCTTCTGGAAAATCCTCAAAAGGATGTAGAAGATGATTTCAGATGCCTGCAGAAAATTGGCCATTTTCCACATGAAATGGCTCCATGGAATCATAATCGTTCATGAGAGTGATATTCACCAGACCTGGTTGAAAACAGTTCCTTAACTTGACATCTTGTTTTGAAAATAAGCAGATGTAATATTTGCCACTAATCCCTACAAGTTTGGATGCTTTTGAAAAAAATGAGGTCATGTGGGTCAGGTACAGGACTTTCTTTGGGTGCCCCAGGTTCCGACTTAGGTCAGGCTTAGTTCAGAGCTGCTCTTGGCTTCCACAGCGATCTCCCTCACCTTGGGTCAAAGCTCTATGATAAACTGCCCCTCTTCGTTCTAGGATGAAGTCATTACCATTTTCCCCCCTTGGAAATACTTTGGAATTCTTCTAAGAATCTTCTTTAGGTCCAGCTAAGTACAAAGGACTATTTGACAGCTATCTCCTTCCTGAAAGGCTTCATATACCCAGAAATATTTGCAAATGCCAAAGTCATTTTTTTGTCTTGCGGTCAATATTACTTCGGAGGGAAACAGATTTAAACTTCAAGCATGGGCTTAAATGACAGCCTGATAAGAGAAGGAGTCTATACTGTAAGACATTTAAGATCAGGATTTTTTTATATTTTATTTAAAGAGAGCATTAACATGCACCAAACCCTGGCAAGACAGAGTGAATTTTCCTTTCAAGTCCTTCTGGAGAACTCCAGCATGAGAAGTTATGCCTCTGACTCTTTTAAACTTCACGTTATTGCCATTTTCTAAACTTTGAGTTACAGTAGCTTTAGGGGAAAGGTCCAAAATTGACTTAAAGGGGGGGAAAAAGATCTGCTTGCAATTGAGATTCCACTGGAAAAGTTTTCTCAGAAAGGTCCTTATTGGCTGCTTGAAGGGTTGTATCTCTTTTGGTCTCTTAGTTTATTGTTTAATATCAAATAAACTGAATTGCTTTTCATAATTATAAGAGTAACTTTTGCTCTTTGGGGGTCATAAAATACAGACATTAGGAAAGAAAGGAGAAAACATTCCCCATTCCTGCTGCTTGCTTGTAACCACAATTTTGAAAGGTGTGTGAGTCTACAGGTTTACATTGGTTTATTTGAAAGGTGTGTGACTTTATAGATTTACATTTGTTTATTTAACAAACTATGTATTGATTTTCTGTGGCAGGTGCTTTTCTAGGTACTGGAAATAGAGGCACCTCTAAGATGCTGCCTTCGTGGAGCCATCCTGATGGAAGAGACGAAGGGTAAACACGTAAACACATCCATATGTAAAACAAAAACGTGGAGCGACAAGTGCCTAAAACAATGGTTCGCAGAACGAAGATGACCGAGGGTGATTTTAATCACAAAAGGACCCCGAGGAAGGGACATCTGAACAGAAACTAGAAAGAGGAAGCTCTTAGGCCATGTCAAGAGCTATGAAAAGAATCGCCCAGGCCGAGCAGACAAGTTCGGGGGCAGTGACGGTGGGCTGGTGATGGCGGGCCCGGGAAGAGCGGGGCCAGGCGGGGAAAGAGGGCGGGACGTGAGGGTCACTGCTGAACTGCGACGGCGGAGGCCAGGTCAGATGGGGCTGCGCAGGCCACACGGAGTGGTTTGCCTTTCACCCTGATCTGATCTGCTCGACAAGCTCCGTGCGTTGTGAAGACTTGACTTGGGAGGAGCAATGAAGGAAGCGGGGGGATTCGTTAGGGATGGTGCCCGCGTGGGAGGTAAGCGTGGCCTGGAAGCAACGACTGCCACGGAAAGTGGTCCTCTGGGGACTGGGTGATGCTTTGGAGGTAGGGCCTGCCCACCTCTGCACTGGTCCCCTGGACTCTCAGATGGGCCGGGTGCATGTCAGAACTGGCAACCGACACAGACATTGACCCTTGCGGTCTCACATCCAAGCCCAGGAGCCTCTCCATATATTGTTTAACTGGTGTAGATTTTATAGAAAGAAAAAAGAAGCTGCCCAACCCTCCTTTTTTTATGAATTGTTCACTTTGCCCAGCATGACCATTCTTCTTGCCATTACCCCCTGTTGGCTGAGATTGGTCCGCTTTCTTTAGAAACAAAGGACAGAGAAATCACAGAGACATTCCAGAAAGAAGGTGTCTTTTCTAGAATCACAGACCTAGATGTTCCATCAGAGATGCTTAGGCTTTGAGGTCCAGCAATGAATTAAGTAATACCAATAGTACTTACAGAGACATCTAGAGAATGTTCTAGAACAGAGGTCACTTGCTTTTTAAAATAATTTTTACTGGAACACAGCCCTGCCCATTTGTTTACACGCCATCTGTGGTTGCTTTGTCACTAGGATGCCCGAGTTAAGTGGCTGTGACAGAAACTGTAAGGTCCCAAATGTCTGACCGTAAGGCCCCAAATGTTTACCACCTGGCCTCTTACAGGGACGTTTCTGATCCTTGCTCTAGACTCTCAGTGCTTTTCAAAGTTGAATGTGCGATGCATCACCTGGGGCTCCTGTTAGCTCGCCTGGGGGTGGGGTTAGGAGGCTGTCTTTCTAAACACATTCCCAGCTCAAGCCAACGCTGCTGGCCCTGGGCCATGTTCTGAGTAGCGAGGTTCTAGAAGAGTTCTGTCCGAAAGAACCTGCTGCCGCCATGAACAGGTTGGGCAACCACGCTTCCAACATGGGGGCCACCAGGTGCCCGTGGCCATGGGACACTGGAAAAGTGGCTAGTGCAACCGAGGACCCGAACACTTAATTTCAAATCTTTCACATTTAAACAGTCCCATGTGGCCAGTGCTACTTTATTGGACAACAACGTTTTAGAGAATAAATCCCGGATTCGCTTGCTCATTTCTAAGAAAAAGCCAAACCACGAGTGGCTGGCGGAGGGAGGGTTTCCTCCTATTTTTTCCCTCCTTTAAGATAGGTGTTAGCATTGCAGACAAGTTTAGAGGACATTAAGTCTTAGCTTGCTCCCGAGGGGGAGGGCCCGGAGATACCGCAATGTGGCCCGAGGATAATGAACCCCCTTGTTACAGTTAAATAGCATCATACTATCTTACACACGGCGGAGCACAGGGATGTTTTATAGTAACAGCGCAGCGGCGCGGAAACCCCAGGCAACTCTGAAAAGGCGCTAATTATTATTATTAGTGTTTTGCGCTAACAATAAATGTCAAATGGAACCCTGAAAACAAATAACTACCTGTCACCAAGTGAATGAAAGGCAATTTTAGTAAAGTGAATTAAAACCCCAAACATCGCCGAGCCCCACCAGCGAGCGACGCCCGAGCGGCTTTGGAGGCCTTGGCGAGTGCGGTCCCCGCTGTCCTTGGAGGGAAGCTCGGGCCAGCTCGTCAGCAGGTGGCTGGGAAAGGGGCGGCGACAGGGCTGGAAGGAGGGGCAAGCGCACCTTTGGGAGCGGACCCTCCGCAACGGGAGCCGGTTGGGGATGGGAATCTTTATTTATTGGCTGGGCTGCCGCCCGCGGGAGTGTTATGGGTGAAAAATTAAAGTGGGACAGCAGAGTGCGGATTTGTTTGCATGACATATTTCCCTTAGATTTTTCAAAGTGCATTCTGGGTGTCTCCCAAAGACTATTTTTAAAAAATAAATCGTTCATTTTATTTTTTCAGACTTCATTTATCTTTGATATCTGATTGACACATTCAGGACAGTCTAATCCTTCCTGCTGAAGTGAGCCCTGACAGTAGCTGCAGCAGCAATCAGCATCACAGAGCTGTCCCCGCGAACGCGCTGCGGCTCCCCTGTGCCTGGAAGGAGGGCCTGGTGGCTTCTTTCCAGATGACTCTGCAGGGAGTGGGGCCTGTCTCTTGGGTCAGCAGATAGACGAGGCGATGAGGCTTGAATCAGCTCTAATTGTTGCACAATCATCAGATAGACCAGGAGACTCAGGGAAGAGGCGGGGAGGCTGGACTGGCCTCTCATCGTTCCTACTTTGTTAGAACCACCGGGGCAGAAGGGGGGTGCAGTTAAGATATTTAGCTTTGTTACCAACAGCAGCTTAGTTTATTCTACCCAGTCGGCTCCTCTCTCTCCCTCTCCCCCCTCTCCCTCTCTCCCTCCTCCTTTCTTTTTCTCCTGACCTTTTTTCAATGTTTAAATTGATGATGTAGTCACACAGTTGTTCTAAACTCAAAATTATTCAAAGTTATTCAGAGTAAAAAAGCCTTCCTCCCACCTTGCCTCTCAGCCTTCCCGAAACTGTTCTGTTCGTCTCTTAATAATCCCATGTTTTTTGCCGACAAGTAAATGCACACACATCCAAGGCACGTGCACACACACACACACACACGCACATGCTTTTTCCACCCTTTGTGCACAAATGGCTATATCTTACACACATCATTTTGCCTTACTTTCTTTAACTGAAAGTCTTTTATCTGGGAGATCATTTCCTATCTGTTAATAAAGAACCTTGTCCTTTTAAAATAAACAAATGCAATGAACTCCAATACATGGCTACAGCATAATTTATTCCCGAAATTCCCTGAATCTAGAGGCATTTAGGGAATTTCCAAACTTGCTCTTACCCACAACCCTGCGGTGAATAACCTTGAATGTGTATCGTTCCACATACTTAGGAGGGTGTCTGCAGAGTAAATACCTAGGAGTGGACTGTTGGGGCACAGGGCAAGTGCATTTGTCATTTGGCTAAATGTTGCCAAGCTGTCCTGCCCAGAGGCTGCAGGGTTTACGTTGCTGTTATTCATAAATGAGAGGCCTGTTTCCCACCCTCTCACCCAGGGCACTATCTCACCCAGGGCACTCTCACACTGTGTGAGTTTTGCAAATTGGAAAGGAAAACTAGCCTCCCAGGAAAAGTGTCAATTCACATTTCTCTGGAGTCAGGTATTAAGTATCCCGCGATATATGTATTTATAAAATGCATTTATTCTTTGTATACTATGCATGGTCTGTGCCTCTTTTTCCATTTATCTTCTCCAATGGAAAAACTTTACATACCAGGAAAAGTAGCATGTAGTCTGTTTCATGAGTAACTTATACTTTGTTCTCAGTGGTAAAAGATGTGGGTTATTTTTTGTGACTACAGAAAAAAATGTTTGATGTTTATTTATTCATGAATTAAAACGTATCGGTTAGGCACCTACTCTGTGCCAGCCACAGTGCTGAGGGCTTTGCTGCCAGTCCCAGTGGGGTCAGCAGACAGTTAAGCAGAAGGGAAAGGCTACTGCCCCACCCGCAGCGGGCGAAGTGAGGGAGTATCACGGAAGGCTTCCTGATGGAGGCGCTTTGGGAGCTGAAACCTGAAGAGCAAGATGGTCAGACAAGAAGTAAGGGTGGGCACCAGCCAGTGTGGCTCAGTTGGCTGAATGTCATTCCGTGCACAGAAAGGTCGCCGGTTTGATTCCCAGTCAAGGCACATACCTGGTTGCGGGTTGCGGGTTACGGGCTTGGTCCCTGGTAGGGGGTGTTCAGGGGGCAGCCGATCGATGTTGTGCTCACACTGATGTTTCCATCTCTCTCCCTCTCTCTCTAAAAATCAATATAAATCTTTTAAAAAAAAAGTAAGGGTGGAATTGGGAGAGTGAGGGGTGCTTTGGGCCAAGACCTAGATTGTGTGAAAGAGAGAAACAAAGTCTGTGTGTCAGGAAAGTGACAAGAACTCAGTGGGATGGATACAGAGAAAGGGAGTAAGGTTAGCCTTACTGGGGGCAAAATTGTAGGTCCTTCGAGCATCAGGACTAATATTTATTCACAGAGATGGTATGGACATTGAGGAATGTGACGAGTCCCTTCCTTTGGGCGTGGGGCAGAGGTAATAAACGAACGAATAAACCAAAGAATGACCCCTATTTTTAGTGCTATGAAAGGAACACATGGGGCTGTTTTGGAAAATAACAGCAGGGTCCCCTGAAGATGGGGTGTTCAGGGCGGCATCTCCGAGGAGGTGACAGCCAAGCTCAGGCAGGCTACGTGAGGAGAAACAAGGATGCAAGGACACAGATGTCCCCCTACAGCCCTCCCTGTGTCCGGCACAGGTCTGGTGCTCAGTGCCCACCCAGGGGATGTGCATTTCAATGCTTTCTCTCTAAACAAAAAGGAATGAGCTCAGTTTACACTCTGAGCTCTGCACAGACACAAGCAAGCTTTACGTCAAGTTTGTAAACAGTAAGTTAAAGAGATTTCTGTATATTCCTGGAAAAATGACCTCCTCTGTTTTTTCCCACGCCCGGGCCAGGGCTATACACACAGCAGCAAATTCGGAAGAACATCAGAAATAGAAAGAGCGCTGTGAGATGTGGCCCAGTACTGCGAGCTGCCGCCTGCAGCCGTCGGTCTGGGTCTAGGTCACACGCCTTCCAGACTAGAGGCTCTTTCACCGCTAACTCTTGGGGACACTTGGTGTCTTGACTGTGGCCAGCTGCCTTCCAAGATGACCTGCCCGTGGCTTCCTCATCTTTTCGAGACCTGGGAGTAGGCTGTTCTAACTTGCCTCATCCATGAAAAAGTAAACAACCAGGGACTTGAGACTCAGAAGAGAAAAAAGGAATTTGGTGAGGAAGTCTTCTCAGACTACAAAGCTCATCTCGCTGACGTTGACATCACTTGCGTCTGGACCCCCAAATTACTCACAGATGAGAAAGAATAACAGGAGAAGTGAAAACTCAAGGGGCCCGGCTGGGCGGGGCTCAGCCGTTGAGCGTCGGCCTAGGATCCAGGAGATTGCGGTTCGATTCCCGGTCGGGGGCCTGCAGGAGGCAGCCCATCAGTGACTCTCTCTCATCATTGATGTTTCTCTCTCTTTCCCTCTTCCTTCCTCTCTCTGAAATCAATAAAGATATATTTTTTTTTAAAAAAAGAAGATAATTCAAGGGTTGAAGACTTTGGGACAAATCGGAGGCTAACTTTCCAAAAGCGAAGAACAAATAACAACAACTTTTCCGTGTGTACTAGGGATTTCTGCTACACACTTTCGTATCCCATTTTATTTGATCCTAACAACAGCACAAGTTATCGATGGTGCGGATTATTTCCATTCTGCAGATGAGGAAGTTCTAGCGTTGAAAGTTTTAACAACCAGGATAAGGCCCCATGGTTGGGAGTCGCCGAGCTGGAATTTGAACTCAGGGGGCCTGTTGATTGCGCGGCCCCCATGCGCTGCTGTGACTGCCTCCTGGGGGGGTGCCCAGCCTCCACGAGAGTCAGAAACCTCGTTTCTACTCCTCCATGGGTCCAGAACTTTCTCTGTAGAGGTGCCAGATAGCAACTATTTTCTACTTTGCGGGCCATAAGGTCTCTCCCAACTGCTTAACTCTGCCATTTTAGGGCAAAAGCAGCCATAGGCAGTGACTATGGTTCAATCAAGCTTTATCTATGGGCCCTGAAATGTAAGTTTTACGTAATTTTATGTATCTCAATCTATCATTCTTATTTTTATTTTCTATCAACTATTTAAAAATATAAACACAATTCTTAGCTCACAGGCCAAAGAAGAGCAGATAGGGCCCGATTGGCCATGAGCCGTGGCTGGTGAGCCTGCACTGGTCAGTAAGCGACGTGAGCCAAGCAAACTGCTTCAGCAACAGTCGTTATTGATTCTTGACTGGTGGGGGAAAGAGGCAAGGGGACCATGGGAGGAAGAGGCAGGGAGGAGAGAGAGAAAAAGAAAAAATATGCATATTGCATGAAAGTTGACCTGAGACTTTAGATAACTCTTGGTACAAGTTACCAAGATTTAACAGTATGTATAAAACTCTTGAATAATGTGCCTCACGTTTCCTAAAAAATCCACTTGGAGAAATCTATTCAAAGCCAACAAGTGAACAAAGATCTACATGCAAGGATGTTCCTTTACTGTTTTTTATAGTAAGAAAAAATCCACAACCCTAAACATCCAGTGAACAGTAGATTGATGAACTATTACAATGGAAAATTTTGCATTCATTAAAAATGATTATGTAAATATTGACTTATTGGCACATAAAGACACAGATGAAGGGAAAATTATAAGACACAAATACTAGGTTGCATGTAAGCCCAGTTTTGCAATATACATAGTTATGTGTATATACACACAAGGGAACCAAAAAACTACATAACCAAATTCTTATATTGTTTGCTCCTGGATGAAAAGTTTATAGAGCTTTATATATTTTTCTATATTTGTTAAAATTTATATTATTAGATGTTGATTTTATCAGCACAAAAATGCAGGTTATAAAAACAGAATAAATGAAGATAGTTTGGGAGGATCTCGGCTTTGTGCCATGGGTAGAAGATTTCATCTAAAAATACAACTCCCTTCAGATTCTTCGAGTGTCTGGATGCTTTCTCTCCTCCTCTCCTGAGCTACATACTGGGCCTGTTTCTCCTCGTTGGATGGTTAAATTCATAACCTCCCTCCCCTCCTGCTTTGGTAACGTGCCATCTGTCTTCTTTGTGACATGTTGGGGACTCACAGACACATTAGTTCTCTCAAAAGCATGGCACTTGGGAACAACATGGGGGAGACACGGGCCCTTTATTGCCTTTCTTCTGTTTTCCTTTCTCCAGGTCCTCCTTTCCCGCTCTGCCTTTGCCCAGCGGGGCCTTGCGAGTACTTGCTCCCACACTCTGTCAGCCCCCTAGCCACGCTCTCTCGGTGACAGTGACGGCTGCCATCCTGGTTGTGATTTATCTTCACAAGTTGCCAAATCACTCTTGGTAGCATGTCTGTGCTTGGTGAGTAATGAGAACGACCTACCATCCATCTAAGGGCAAAACAATGTGAGCAGTTACATTTAAATTTAGCTCTTTCCCCCCTCAGCTTATTTCTTATTTTCTGATCGAAAAGGGCCCACTTAAAGGCCTTTGTGGTAAATACCCAAATAATTGTGTCACAAAGACAGAGGATCATTTTTCATCCGAGTCAACGATCGCTTTAGATCAGCTGCCATCCTGAAGCTGCAAGCTCTGCTCAAACTCTGGCGTCTTCAGAGCAATTTCTCTGGGCCTTCAGGAGGGACTCATTTCAATGCCTGCCTGCTAACTGCAGAGGGCAGGTTATTGCATCAGTTACGCTGTTTGCAAATTGCAAGAAGACATAACCTCTACACGAGGTGACATTTGGGACCTGGGTATTTTCCCCGGTAAACAATGCAGGAAGAATGAAACACATAATTATGATCCCTACCTGATGTGACAGCGGTGAGGTGTGGGAGAGGAAGCTCTGAGGACAAACACCTGGGCTCGCACCTTGTGCAGCCTCTACAGGCCCAGCTGCTGCGCCTCCGGCAGACGGCGCATTCCCCGCACCTGTCCCCTCACCTGCGAAATGGGTCACTCACACCTCTCTGCAGGGTTGCTATGAAGATGTGGTGGATTGTGTTTTCCAAAGACGGCAGTGAAACTATCTCCTGTCCTATAATTTCTAGAACATATTCACTGCCTCATCCAGAAGTAGAGTCAAGTTTTTCCCCTTCTAAACTGGGGTGGCGTGTGACTCCCACATAACCAACAGAATATGGCAGAAGTGACTCTGTATATCTGCCGAGTTTCGGGTTTAAAAGGTGAAGCAGCTTCTGTTTTGTGAGATGTGGCATTCACGCTTGGACCTGCTATCCAAGTGTCCTGAGGCTGCCATGGCGAGAGGAAGCCCAAGCAGCCCTGTGGAAGAGCCATGTGGGTGTGTTGACAGCTGAGGTCCCAGCCCACAACCTGCACTAACCTTCAGCCATGTGAAAGAAGGCTCCTCAGAGAATGTCAGCCCCGACTCTCCAGCCAGCCCTGTGGTCCAGCCTTCCCAGCTGAACCCCCAACCTCATGGGGCAGAGGCTAGCCATCCCTCGCTCCCTGTCCAGCTCCAGGAGTATACTGAATGGTTGCTTTGTGGCACTGAATTTGGGGGTAACTTGTTATTTGGCAACAGTAATAGGAAAACAAAATCCTATAAAGCAGATGGCACATAGTAGGACCCTTAATAAGTGCCCATTCTGATGATTTACATTAGCTTCTCAGAATTAGACTGCAGGTAGGAGAGGAGGTGAGAAAATACCCACGCAGGAGCCTCTACCCAGGAGATGGGAGGGAACGACTCCATTCAGCTTTATTCATTCATCCGGGCATGTACGTGACACTTATTTGATGCCAATTAGATACTTGGATGCTGGTCGGTCAGCAGTGTGCCTGGCACGCTGCTGGGTGTTGGGGATATGCCAACAACAATGCAGACATGGGCCCTGCCCACATGAAGAGCCTAGGGCGGCAGAAAGATAAACAAGTAAACAAATTAGTAAGAAAATGGCAAAGCTGCGAGGCAAACTGGGCTAATGGGTCGGGGAGTGGGGCAATGGCCCTTACAACCAGGTCCCGCTCGGCACCTCCCCTCCGCCGTGCCCTCCCAGCTGGGGTGGCCTCTGTGTCAGTTTGCTGTTTTTCTTCTGAACTGTTCCCTGAGGATTTTCGTGCACATATATGTCCCCACAGAATATACAAAATATTGTTCTGTGTCTTTAGGGTCCTTCGGCCGTTGACAAAGTCTTCGTATGGTGAGTGATGTTTCTGCAGCTTGCTCTTTTCCCCTCAAAAACATGTCTTGAGGATTTGTTTATGGAGGCACATAGAGTCCCTTTTCTTCTTTTGAACTGTCAAATTTTTTGCTCTTTCACACTTTATTGAGCCATCTCCGTGCTGATGGACACGTAAGCTGGTTCTAGTTGTTGTCACAATTCCTCCAAAACTGTGACGCACTTCCTTGCACGTATCCCCTCGGGCCCTCATGTCAGGTTTCTTTGGGGCACAAGCAGAGGAGCCAGTGGCTTGGTCAGGATTATAGATATTTTTATTTTAGGGAGACATTGGCCATCTATCCAGTAGCTGAAAAAGTATCATTTCTCAATACTTGTCCGTTAATTACTTTTTTAAATCAAAATACTAAATGAAAAAATGACCAGCACTCCCCCCAAAATCTAAAACTTAAACAGTGTGTGTGTTGCCTGGTATTTAAATGTAGATGACCCCTCTGTCTCATCTAATAACCTGGGGGACAGGAGCGGACTAATAGAACCCTTGCCTCGTGGATAAAAGTATTTCAGGGAGCTGGGAGAGCATTCCCCAAAGTAAAAATATTGGTTTTGAGTCTGCTTTAGTGTATTGCTGAGAACAGGGAGGGGTCTGGGGAGAGGCGAGATGCAGAAAAACATGACACAGAAACAGAACTGTTTCCTAATAAAAAATCTCTCAAAGTTTTCTGCGAGGGCCTGTCAGCAGCTCTTCAGGCAGCACGACTTGTTTTAAATTTTATTTAAATCAACAAATTGTACACACTTGAACACGGAAACAGAATACAGGGAAAACACAAGCTGCCCTAACAGAGCAACGTCTAATAAACATTATGCTACTCAAAGATATTTGCTGTTTAATCGCCCCATGAAAGGACGCATTCAGCCAAAAGATGTCAGATAGCATCTTGCTAAAGGCGGTGGTGCCAGCTTTCCTGGCTTCGGAGTTCATGCGGCTCATTTTTTTCTCTCTTCCCCATTTGCTTTTTTATTTATTTTTTAATTTTGGAATGTCCAGCTCTGAGATGCTCTATCTCTTGGACCATTCAGAGGATCAGTCATTTAGGCTTTGAGAAATGATAATAATATCCATTGACTGAATAGTTTCTTTTTTAGGACTGATTATATACTTTGTGGGGGTCAGTGCAAAAATGTGGAACCCCTTGCTCGGCCAGTGTGGCTCAGTGGTTAAGCACTGACTCTTGAACCTGGAGGTCACAGTTCGATTCCTGGTCAGGACACGTGCCCGGGGTATGGTTTTGGGCTCGATCCCCAGTAGGGGGCATGCGGGAGGCAGCTGATTGACGATTCTCTCTCATCATAGATGTTTCTATCTCTCTCTCCCTCTCCCTGCCTCTCTGAAGTCAATAAAAAGATATTTAAAACAATGATGGGAAGTTTAAGACGGTGACAGCAGATCACTGAGCCAGTGGCGGGGCATTTGAGCGAGGGCCCTGCGAGGTTGCCCAGCCCTGACCGGTGGCCGTCTTCTTAGAAACACACTCCTTCCCCTTTTCCCTGCTCCAAGGAAAGGCAAGGTGACCAGGCTGATGAACCTCGGGGGACTTACAATGGTTGGCCCCTGATGCTTCCTAAGGAAGGACCAGTCGACTGCTTGGCTTTGTTTTGCTGGCTGTGATGCCAGCTGAGAGCTAAGTTTCGGGGGAATAGAAAATATTGGAGGGGCAGGGCTGGGAATTATAAGACGGAAGGAAAAACAAAGGGAACTAGAAGGCGTTGGTGTCCAGAGTAGAACTTTGAGGAAAGAACAGAAGTGTGTCTGAAAAGCAATTTTTAAAACGATGTTTTGCTGCATGATATGTGATATAATTCCTCTTCTCTCCTCTAAAAACTCCTCAGTAAAATCTACTTAGTCACTAAAGCAATATGGAAGAATGTGGTAAGATGATGTGTTGGATCTCAAAGTGGGTGAAAGAAGAGATTTGAGGCTACCCATTAGATACACACCATATGGGAGGTGCATATCAATTATTGCTTTAAATTCTCCCAACAAAGCTAGAAGAACTTCAGTACAGAACTCATGTGCCCATTTGCTATTGAGTGGTTGGCTTTTAAAAAAATACTGATTTACAGAAATATTTACTTAAGGAAATTAGTCCTTCATCACAGGAGTTGCTAATATTTTCCCCATTTGTATTTCAGTTTTGTTTTCAGTATATTTTTCAATGCAAATTCTTTCATAATATTGTGTGAGTTTCTAGGGCTGCTGTAACAAATGATCATAAATTGGGTAGATTAGAATGACACAATTTATTTTCTTATGCTTCTGGAGTGTAAAAGTTCAAAATCAAGGAGTTGGCAGGGCCATGCTTCCTCCAAAGGCAGGGGAAATTCTTCCTCGATTCTTCCAGGCTCTGGTGGTCACCAGCAGTCCTTGGCTTGTGGCAGCATCACTGCAATCTCTGCCTCTGTTCACAGGGCCCTCTACTCGACTATCTATGTGTCCAAATTTCCCTCCTCTTCTGATGATGCTAGTCATTGGGTTAAGGCCCATCCTAATCCAGTGACCTCATTTTAACTTGATTACATCTGCCAGGGCTCTCATTCTTAATCAGGTCACATTTATAGATATTTAAGGTTTGGACTTTGGCAGATCTTCTTGGGGAATATAATTGAACTCATTACAATATTTATATAGTCAAATTTATTAAACTTTTCTTTTATGGCTTTTGGATTTTGCTTTATTATGATTTATTTATTTATTTATTTATTTATTTTCATCTTTATTGTTGAGAGTATTACAGATGTCTCTTCTTTTGCCTTTTCATCCTGTAACTATAGACAATTAGTCCACATTTTCTGGGAAATAACAGTTCCATTTTAACAGGTTGCATTTAAATGCTTGAACATGTGGCATAATAAGTTTGTATAGTGTGCGAGGCAGGATTTCTTTTTTTGTCAGATAGCTATTCAGATGACTTTAACATTATATATCTTTTCCAAACAGATTTTAAATAACACTCTTGTCATATAATAAATTCCCATATTTATCCGTGCCTATTTCTGAACTCTGTTCTCCACTGGTCCATTTATTCTGCACCAGAAACACCAGGTTTTAATTATTGTATATTAGAATATGTCTTAGAACTTTTCCAACTCTTTTTATTTATATATTTTAAATTAAATTTTAGAATCAGATCTTCTAGTTCAGAAAAAGTAATCGTATTTCTGCTGAAATCATGTTAAATATGTAGATTAAGTTACAAAAAGTAAAAATCATGCCAATATCCATTTTTAAGAGTCTTCTTCTAAGTCCCTTAGCAGCAATTTAAAGTTATCTTCTTAAGAATCTCTCCTTTTGCCTTTTTCAGTTTAATGCTAGAACGGGTTATCTATCAAGAAAGAATATTGACTTTTATCAAAAGCCCTCCGGCATCTGTGATGACTGTCGTTTTTCTTTTGATCTATTAATACAGGTTTTCCTAATACCGAAATGTTCCGGAGTGGTGAGGAGTCAAGATTTGAATGCTGGTTCCTACACTCACTATTGTCTCCTTGTGAAAATCATGTCATCTTACTGAGACAGTTTTCTGTAACACGGGACTAATGGTAGCACTGCCATTTTTGCCTGCTCAGGTCTCTTCTCCTTCTGCTTAAAACAACACCCCCATTTTTCTTCGGGGAGTCAGTGCATTTGGTGTGAGGGGAGTTGAGCCCTTCACTAGGTCCAGGGTTACACACCTAACCTAGGCACCTCCTCCACCCTGGTGGCAATGATTCGTTTAAGGGTGACACAGCTGGGCCAACGGGAGCTGGCTTTGGGCTTTTCCTGGACCTGCTCTTGCTAACTTCCTAGCACGTGAACATACTATATCAGTCTTGCTAGGTTCAGAGGAATTGCTGGAATTGCAAATTGACATGCTTACAGGGGTCAAGGAGTTTCTGAACTTTAGTACTGTTGACATTTTGGGATGATTAATTCTTGGTTGTGGTGGGCTCCGCTGTGCATTTTAGGATGCTTAGTAGCATCCCTGGCCTCTACCCACTAGATGTCAGTAGCACCCACCACCCATCTCTGCGTGGCAATCAAAAATATCTCCAGGCATTGCCAAATGTCCAGAGGGAAACTGCCCCCAGTTGAGAACCACTGGCGTCAATGAATGAGGTCCACACTGAGACTGTGAATAGCAGTGCCTCTTTACACAGAAGGCCTGCCCTGGCTAAGGGGAGCAGCCACTGCTGAGCTCCGGCAGATTGCAGCTAAAGGCGAACATGGACCCATTATTGTCAGATTTTCCAAATTTCTTAGTTTTGGAATCTTCTAGTCTAGTTTTATATTTTTTCGGATTTTAAAATGTTGAGCCCAATTTTTCATAAGTTGATTTGGACCAAAGGGAAGACATCTGTGGACCGTATTTGGTCTCCTGGCTGCCTGAGTGCAAGCTCTGGCCCAGAGGAGACCCCAGGATGCTCTCCCCGGTGTCTGTGATGCTGAGTGATGACCCCGTCTCTCTCATACATTCACCAGGGATGCTGCCTCTCAAAACAGGTGGGCTGATCAAAGTAGAGAGCGCTTAATTCTCTTAATGCATTAGGTTCATGTTGCTCCTTCCAATAGATATTTTTATTTTTGACTTGTGCCTTGGTGTCAAGCAAATTCTAGAATGGGTAAAATCAAAACAATTACTTAGATGATGATGTCTTCAGGGAGATTTCCATTGGAGCTCTCCATTTTTTCATCCATCTCAATTCTGTTGACAATGAATATTCTATTTGCTTGTAAGTACTAGAACCTCCTTTGTGCTACCTCACCAGTGTGGGCAATTTAGTATAAATATCCAGGGGACTCTCCTGACCTACAGACAACAAGTGTAATTGGACCTCAGAAAGAACCAAAAAAGTTGTCTTGAACCAAGTGGTATCATTCTCTTGTTTTCTGTGATGTATCTTTCATTCATTTCTCTCTCTCCAGAAGGAATGTGTATTTTTTTTTCAGAGCACGTGGCTGCCTCATTCTTGGAGTTATATGTTGCTTATACTTCATTTTGAAATTTCTAGGAGAGAAAGTGATGAACCAGGTGGAGGTGGGCGTCGACCCCGTGTCAGACCAGCAACGGTGACATCACGAAGCCAGAGGAGCCACTCTGTGAGAGCAGGTACTCCCTTTTGCTCGTGTTGAAACTCCAGAACCTAGAATCATTCCTGGCACATAGTGGGACTTATGTTCTCTTATCTCTTTACACACACTCCTTGGGTGACCTCATCCATACTTGTGACTTTAAACACCTCCTATAGTCTACTGACTCCCAAATGTCATTCTTAGGATGGAACTTTCCCTTAAACTCCACTGGAGACCTTCCCTGAGACTGGAAACATCCAAAGTGTAGGGTAGATACATTAAACTTGCCTAAAACCCAGCTCTTCCTCCAAAGTCTCAGCTCTTCGCCTACTGTGATGGGCCTTTCCCATCTCAGTCAATGGTAACTTCATATTTCCAGCTGCCCGGGCCAACATCTTTGCACTGATATTCAGCACCTCCTTTTCTGTCACTCCTCACCTCCAAACCATCAGTAAATCCTACTGGCTACAGGACCTGGCAACCAACTGTCACCCATCACCATGGTCACCTGGTCAGAGTCCCTGCCATCTCTCAGCTGGATGATAGCAATAGCGGCCTACCCAGCCCTGCCTTGTCCACCTTTGCTCACCTGAATTCGGGGAACTGTGGCCCTGGGACGAGTCCTGCCCATCTCCCGTTTTCGTAAATGGTTTTGTTGGGGCACAGCCACACCCATTCGCCCTTTGTTGCCTGTGGCTGATTTTATCCTACAGCTGTAGAGCTGAGGAGCTGCGACAGACCCTACGGCGGGCGATGCTGGAAATACTATCTGGCCCCTTTACAGAAAAGCCTTGCCTACCTCTGTTCTGTATTATTAAGTAGGAAAAGAATATCATTTCAGCGAGAGGCAGAGAGGAAGGTGTCAAAGTTAAATATACGGAAATGATGAACAGTGCTCATCTTGGGGGATAGAATAACAGGTAATATATATTTTTATCCCTCTGCTTTTCAGTCTTTTCCAAAATTTATACAACTATTACATTTGACAACATATACAAAACACTTTTAAAAGCCAAATGATATTGTTTTAAGGGCCCCATTCTATTCCCCCATCTCCCAATCTCTTCTCGTGGTTCCAGTGACCGCAGAAGAGTCTCTGGTTATTTTGTTGTGTGGCTGTGGGGCCACCGACTGGCCTGTGACCAGGGTCTGTTCAGGATTACACTTGGGAGGGTAGAAGTCACAGGAAAGAGGAACAGGACAGCAGCGCTTGGAGAAAATTAAGATCTGCAGAAGTGACATCTCCTAGAAACAAGCCTGTCTTGGTTTCTCCCATAATTATCCCCTATTTTGTTTACAAATGGGAAACAGCATTCTACTGTTCAGTGCCTTCCAAGAGACTGAAGTTAATTTGAAATAATCCCCCAGCAAAAGCCCCAATCAAAGCACCTGGAACGCCCGGTGCCATATCCTCTGGCTACTGACGCGACATTATTGATACACAAATCAAAGCTGACTGCTCTGGTAACACCGAGTCCCCTGGCAGCGAGGCCTTCCTGCAGAGGACGCGCTTGTTCTGAAGGCAGGGCGACTTAAAACAGCATCTCGCGTAACGGGCTTAGTTAAGACAGGGATCCCCACCAGAAATTTTATATCTCCTTCCTTTTTAAAAAACTTTCAGATGAAATGGGCCTACCAGAAAATCATAAATAAATGAAAGAAGAAGAAATTCCAACTATGCTTAAGAATAGACTCATGAGACATGAAGGCAGCTACCAGCGTAATGCGACCTGAGGGCTGTCACAGACTTCACCTGTCAGGGCGGGAACAGGAAACAAGCCTGCCTGAAGTTTCCACCGTTAGAGCCATTTCTTTGAGATGGTGTTTTTAAAAAGGCTCTGTTCAAATATAGAATTATTGAACTTCTGGATTTAAAGGGTCCTTAGGGGTCATAAATCTATTCCTGAACTGATATGTGAGTACCCTCTCCTGTATTGTCTCTAAGTCATCGTCTGGCCTTGGTTTGTATGAACTCCTCCCAGGACAGGGAACTCATCACCTCAACAAAACAAGCAACCATTTCCTTTTGAGTGGGCTTTAATTTCTATAAAAGTTCATCACGGTGCACTGAAATCGGCCTCCCTGGAACGTTGATTCTTTGATCATTAAGTTTTGTTCCAGCCAGTGGAACGGATACTGAACATAGTCTTTCAGTCATGGTCGACACAGTGACACTCCGGATAGTCCAGGTCCCTGCTCGCAGGATGTTTACGTTCAGTGAGGAAGACAGCGGCCCACAAATAGACTGATAAATAAGCGTGACCATCTCAGACACGGTCAAGACAAGGTGGAGTGGTAGTGGCCAGAGAGAGCGGGTGGGAGAACTTTAGATGGAGGGTGGTAGGAGCTGAATTACGTCCCCCTTAGAAACATGTTCAAGTCCTAACCCCCAGTACCTGTGAATGTAACCTCATTTGGAAATAGGGCCTTTGGGGATATAATTACGTTACAATGATGTCATTAGGGTGGGTGAGTGACTGGTTCCTTACAAAAAGAGGAGAGGAGACATTCTCCAAGGGAAGGCACATGAAGGCACACAGAGAAGGGCCTTGTGAGGAGAGAGGGCGGGAGTGATGCTTGTGCCAGCCAAGGAACGCCGAGGTCCAGTGGCGCCCCAGCAGCAGCTGAGAGAAGGGCATGGGGCAGAGATTCCCTCGGAGTCCGCAGGGAGAGCATGGGCCTGCAAACGCCTTGATTCTGGACTTCTGAACCGCATACATCAAGCTTTGTAAGCCTGGTAAGCAGTTTGGAGTTTATTCTCTAGGGCCTAGAGAGTGGGAAGGCATTGGATGCCTCAGCTCATCTGGAAGCTCTCCTCTGCAGCATGACAGCCTGCAGGTATTTGAAAGCAGTCCTCGTATGGACTGCTCCCAGCCCCAAAGCCCCTCCTCTCGTCTCCCATCTTCTCTTCTTACAAAATTGCCAGTTCCTTGCATGCAATTTAGTTTAATAAATATTTATTGCTGACCCAGCCGGAAGCCATGTAAGTAGAGCATCTCGATGTCCTTTAAGGTGGTATCACACACCAAAAAATATATATATATATAAGGTGGTATCACACATTTGTCTGTTAGATCAGCTAGTTCAGTGGTTCCCAGAGTTTCCTTCTGTCCCTTGAGGCTCACATCCCATCTCCACCCCTCCTCCAGGTGGGAGACACAGTTCACGGTCAACGGTGGCATGGATTTGACACCTACTCTTCCCACTGTAAAGGTTTTGTTTTACTCTCCTACTGGTTGACTATAATTGAGTTGACCGGTGCCTAGAAGAAACCCTAATGGTCAAGAAATTTTGGAGTAGGGAAGAGAAAAGATTCTAGGATTCATTCAACAAATATTTTGTGTGCGGACCTGTTGAGGCCAAGTCTCCTTGTTGCGATTAGCAGGGGGCAAGGGGACTCAGGCAGTGTCACCACTGCTGGGGTTGGTGACTGCCGTGGGAGATGGCTGGGAACAGACCAGGGAATGCCATTCACGCGGTGAAAGCGGTCAACCCTGACACTGCGATTTGGCTCCAGGGTATTTTTGGGGACCCCTAGTCAGAGCAGACACATCCAGACCTGGAGCTCATCTGTGCTTTCTTCCCTGGGGAGGTGGACAGGGCCCGACGAACACAGAAGCTGGGCGGCTGGCTTGGCGTCAGGTTCCAGAAGCCCAGGGCCACAATGGCCAACCTGTGCCAAGGCTGGCTGGCCACCCGCCTGCCTGCCCTTCGCCCGTGTTGCACAGACTCTATGTTGTAAAACCCTTCATATCGTCCCGGTTCCCAGAAGGACCGGCTTTGGAAGTGGCGATGCCCCATCGGTTAGAGCCCCCACACTGTCCTCCCGGGGCACGCGCTGGCTGGTTCAGCCTCCTGTGCGGCCGTGGGTTTGCTCTGATTATTGGGGACCTGTGCTCAAGATTTTTTCTATTGCTTCCCCGCCTCAGGCCCGCACAGGGTCCCCTATGGCAATGGGATCGGAGTTCTAAAGCTTCCGTCCTTGGAGGGGGGTTATTTGGTTGTCGGTCAAGCTCCCGGTGATCACTGCCCTGGTCCCAGTCTATTCCACGCCACGGGGTGGGCCCTTGCACACTCCTTTTGCACGGACTTTGCCCATTTGTGGGAGCTGCTTGAAGTGCCCTCCAGGAACTCGGGCGAGGCCAAGGAGCAATCCCGTCGCCCTATCTGTCATTGGGTCTCCGTCTCCCTCACTCTCTCTCTCTCACCTGCATCTCTTTCTCTCTCTCCCTCTCTCTTTATAATGCAAAACCTTGGGCGTTGTCAGCAGCCATACTCTGTAGTCGAGAAATTGGGAAAAGGAACAAAGAAACCTTCTGTAAAAGGAAAGGATTCATCTGATGCGTTATCTATAGTTTACTCCAGATGCTATTGAACCAGATGAAATTGCCAATATTTGACCAGTTGGAAACTGACCGCGATTAATAAAATTGACATGAAGTATATTTCTAGCTGTGCCATTTAGGATTTATAACAGTACCATCCTTTCAGCTTTCTACGATAATAAATTTGTTTGTGTTATTGGTGATTTTTTCCCCCCCACAGAAATAAACATTATGGTCTCTTCACATAAATTTGGAATCTTTTTTCTTTGATACGAATTTCAAAAGGGACATGGCATATCTGAGGCAGGTAGAAACATAGATTTGGCCTTGGGAAAAGGCTTTGTTAGCCAAAGGACTCTTCCCTGGGGGGTTGAAACTTTTCTTCTGGGAATCTGGACCTGAAAAGTGGGCTTAAAGGAATATTTGCGTCCCTTTTAGGTGGTGGTCAAGTAGAGGCCAGGCTAAAAACCTAACTCTTAAACTGCAATGTGAGGCCACACAGCTGACTTGAGCCTCTGAGGAGACAGTCTCAGAAATGGGGTACAACCCGGGGGGGTGACAAGTTGGACAGTGGACTATCCCTCTAAGATGGTGGGAGGGATGTGTGTTGCTTAAAACTCAAAATAGTAGAGAGATATTTTGGAAGAGATTATAAGCTGTGATAATCAGTGGATACTGGATGGAAGTTGGGGACGCCCTCAAGCATGTTAGGAAGCTATCGTTAGGATCAAAGAATGTTCTGGTCCCTAGATGGTGGTCTGTAGAAGGCAAAATGCAGCCCTCCCTTTGACAGCCCTGTGAAAAAATAACCACAGAATCATCCTGTCACCAACTTGTCCCAGGCTCGATTTGTAAATGGTTCTGTGATTATATCTGGTGGCCTCTTGGTCACCTCACTGTCATTAGAAATATGCTGCTATCAGCAAACCCTGGTCCATGGGCCAATGCCAGCCCACCACCTGTTTCCACATAGTCTGTGAGCTAAGAATAGTATTTACATGTCTAAGTAGATAGGGGGAAGAAAGAATGATGTTTCTTGACATGTGAACATTATATGAAATTCCAGTTTCGGTCCATAAATAAACTGGATTGGGATACCCCAATGCTGATTCGTTTACATTTTGTGGCTGCATTTGTGCTAAGACAGACATGAGTAGTTGCCACAGAGAATGTATGGTCTGTAAAGCCTGAAAAATGTACTACCTGGCTCTTTACAGAAAAAAAAGTGTGTGATCCCTGGGCTGGAGTACCTCTACTTCTGCTTCTGGAAGGTTTCTCAAGCAAGATGTTGTTGGGGTGCCTAAAAGGAGGAAGCTTGGCCTTCACAGATTTCAGGAAGAGGCTGTTGTGTGCCCGCTTCTTAATAGAGATTTGCTTTCACTGGAACCTGGTTGTGAATTGTGGGGGCAGATTCAGAGCTGGCACCTTCTCTAATTGTTGGAAGTTCATGATCATGGCCAAGAAGAACCTAACCGTGTAAAGCCCAATTTGCTTAGATCCCTTGGTGGCAGATGCCCTGAAAGGGGCAAAATTGAGAACTGGAACAAAATGCTCAAAATACCTGATTCTAGACCTTTCCTAAGACCCAGCTGCTTTACTGCCTTTGTACCCCATGAAACATCGAATATCTTTCAAATGAATCCCTTTTGTTTTGCTTAAGTCTCACCAGCAGATTTTTATCTCTTGCAACCAAATAGAAGCCTTATTTATACACTCCTGATGATCAGCAGAAGGGGCTAAAGGCACAAGAGATGCGGCTGTTCATTTTATGGAGCCATAAGATCTTCCTGAATTATTTAGTTAACCATCCACCAGAGCTTATGACCAGGAACCTCTCATACTTAACCCAGAAATCTTAGTTATTAAGGCGATACTTTATAATCTTTGCATCGGGCAGCAACACGGCAAAAATATTGATGCATTTTAGGTAGGCATGGGGAGTACATCGCGTGTTGATGGGTGCTAAGTAACATGCACACCAGCTCTTTTTAAGAGAGGACAAGACATCACACACCTCAAACAACCCAAATGCCTTATCTATTATTCAGAGGTAGTTCCGAAGATGCAGCAGGTGAGCAGACGGACTTCCCGGAGGTGTAACCAGGGCGGTGCAAGTGACCTGCAGGGGGCCAGTGCAGCACTTTGCCCAGAGTGCTTCATTCCTTGTCGATTTGCCTTCCTGACGCCCCCCCATGACTGCCACTCCCCCCCCTCACCCCCCCACTGCAGAGTCACCCTCATCGGCATTCCCACCAGTCTCACTTTGTAGTGACAATATCAGTGACTGTTTGAAGGATGTGCGGAGAGGACAGCAGACGTGCACTCTCCACAGTGACATACCGATCAATAAAGCCCCTGTCCCAGTGAGTGGATAAAGGAGCCCCTGCTTTAATTATTAAACAAGAATTGGCAAGAGGCGAAGGATAGGCCCTTTAGAAGACAAAACCATTCCCAGCACTGAACTGAACCCGGTGTAACTTTTCCCTGACTCAGTTACTTTCACCATCCCACTTATCCACCAATGAGACTGGAAACAGTCTGCTAACCAATGCCCATGCTGACTTTTAGGGTCACCGCTGCGGAAAGAACACTTGGGAGTTTTCCATCGATAGACCTTTTTGCTCTTTTGAACCCCTTTATGAACTCCATGGTTCCTCTTGGAAGGAGCCCGCGCGAGCCCAGGAGATTCTTTTTTAGACTTCTCCAGTGGAAGGAAGACATGGGTTTGAGGAAGGCCGTGCGCCATAGAGCACTCACCTTCCCTGCACTAATTCTAATAACCCCAGGAGGGAGTTTGGCGTGAAATGGATGGGCCAGGCCTGCCTCAGTATAATGGGGCGTTTATGCGGCCATGCTCCATTAGGGACAACGGCACACACCTCCCTCAATAAACAAGCTTAGTGCACAAGTAATAAAGTCATTTATGGAGAGAAGTCAGCCAGAAGACCAGGACTTACGAGAGGGTCCCAGGGAGGAATGACACCAGCTGGGCTGAGAGAGACTCTCTTAGGCTCAGGGCAGAAGCCCAGCTTTTAGCAGAGAGCCCTGATTATGACAGTCCTGTCACCTAGCCGTTTCTGTCTGGGATCAGAAAGAAAGGCTCACCTCTCCTGTACCAAATAGGAACAGGGAGTGTGGTGACTGTAAAGTCAATTAAGCCCTTTCTGCATATTAGAGTAGTTTTCTCTGCTTTTGCCAAAACACAAGAATTTCTGATCAAACAAGAACTTCACCACTTTTAATTAGCCCCTTGTGTTCTGAGAAGAAAAGCAAGGAGGGTGGACGTTATCAAAAGTCTCTTATTTAAAATCACATTACAAGGATTTAATTTTTTAGCTCTACTGATTATTAAAAGAAAATGCCACTGAGAAGTTCACATCTTCGTTTCTCTGGCTTCCCTCCATCCTGAGGCGGAGAGTGCTTCTCGGTCTTAGCTCGGACCCTGCAAACCCAGGAGATGCAGGAGGGGTGATGACGAGGGGTGGATGTGAGATGAAAGAGGAAGTTCCTTTGGGGGCACCTTTGCCTGAGACGGAGGTTGGAGGGCCTCGATGCGCTTTGCTGACCCTCACAAAGCACCAGCTCCTCTTACCAGGCCTCGGCGTGTGCCGGTTATCACTACTGTGAGTACGTCTGCACCTACATGTAGGATGCAGGATGTAGGACGGACAGTTACCTAAATGCATGTAGCTATCTGTCTCTGCCTGTGTGTGTATTTAGATACCTCAATGGGCACGTAAAGACCCCTGTATTTTGGGGGGAGATTTTTCTACCATTTTTCTCCATTAAGCTATTGCATACAAACAGTAAAATGGACTGAGCTTTAGGGGTACAGTGGAAGGAACTTTCACGTTTATGCCTGGCTGGCCATCAGGCAGATTAGAAACACTGCCAAGAGCTGAGATTTAAACCCACGTCGGCCAGCTTGCAGCACTTCTGTCCTCTGCACCCCACAGAGAGGAGGGTGGCATCATTAGCACGACGGGCAGCTAATCGGAGGGAAGTGTCCCTGTCCTTGTGCCCTGAGTGGCTGGTGTTACAAATAGCTCTGGGAGGTGGAATGTCCCAGTGGGCAGATGTGAACCCAACAAGCTTTCTGAGTCCCCTGGTCCCGATGGAAAGGGGGTCATCCCGCAATGGAGTCTGAAAACACCACCAGCCAGTCCATTCCCAGCCTCTCTGACAGCCACTCCACGTGACCCTGGTCCAGCCAGGGGTCCCGTGGAGAAGGGGGTCCAGCTGGAGCCTCCGGAGAAGGTCGTCCTCTCTGATGAAAGAGATGCGCAGGGCCTCAGCCCGGCAGCTCCGGCACAGTGCCTGGAGCCGGGGTGGCTGTCCACGGGGGCTGACGAGGCCAGTGTGCCACCAAGAGCAAAGGTGGAAGCTGAGGCCTGGGTGACGTGGTCAGGAAACGGGTTGTGCAGCACCGGAGTGTGGACAGTTTAGGTTTTGCTGGTCTTTTTCTTCATCTTTTCCCGCGCCCTTTCTTGGTTTCCAGACTGCACCGAAGGAGGCTGTGGGTGGCTTTGACCCTGTCGCTGACCCTTCCTCTAAACCAGCCTGGCAACCACCCATCTCCAGAGTTCTTGCTAAGGACTATGATTTAAAAAACAGCCCCTTTCTGAAGCTACTTGAAGTGAGATAGTCTGTTCCTTGCAACTAAAAAATATGCCAGTGACATTGCAGTGAGTCCACTTGCTCACACTCACTGCAAACCTTAAAGAGAAAGGAATGTTTCCAAGGCCAAGGCAAAACAGGCTACAGGTGTCCCAGAACCTCCTCCTCAAAACACAGTGGCTGATGCTGCCTTCAATGGAGGGACAGATGGGTGTGGAGAGCAAGGACAAGAGCCAGGCATAGGGGCCCTTTGAAATGCTAAGGTGAAAAAAAAAAAAAATGGGATTCCAAAAACTCTTAAGAGCTGGGCCCAGCTAACAGGGTTTCCCCGCCTGGACAATTCAAACAGTTGGCAGCTGGCCTCTCACTCGTTTCAACACCATCAGCGGTGGCGGTTAGCTTTACGTGTCACCTTGGCTGGGACCTAGGACCCATCACTCAAACACTTCTAGGAGTTGTTGTGGAGGTATTCTGTGGATGTGGTTACCATTTGCAACCAGTTGGCTTTAAATAAAGGAGGTTATCCTTGATAATACGGGTGGGCCTCCTCCAGTCCCTGGGAAGTCTCTGTAAGAGCAAAATTGAGGTTTCCTTGCAGAAGGACAAATCCTGCCCCCAGACTGAGCCTCGGCCCCTGCCTTCTGGGTTTCAGACTTGCCGGCCTCTACAACCCTGTGAGCCAGTTCCCTGAAGGAGATCACATAAGTCTGCAGAGTCGAGACTCGTTATCTGTGAATTCTGCACTTGTGAGTTCACCTGCTCACTAAAATTTATTTGTAACCCCAAATCAATACTCGCACGCCTTAGGTCATTCACAGACATGCGCGGACAGCAAGGAGATTTGAATCAGCCATGGCCCATGTTCCCAGCTGAGGTCCGGAGGGGTGGCCACTGGCTCGGCGTGACTTACCTTCCTTCTGTTTGTCCATAGATTTGTCTCACACGTACCTTTGTTGGAGGGGGGAGGAGGGGGAGGAGGGATGTGCTTTGGAAACACAGGAAATTTAAGAAGTTTCTTTGGATTAAGGGTTGCTTATAGACCGTGTATTTCCCAGTCTAAAGAAATGCAAACCTTGCTCACTTGCTTTAACTACTGTGTGAATACACTACTTTTTGTGTATCCGTTTCCCTGTGGATAGGCATTTAGGTTTTTCTAGTTTCTCAGTATTACAGACCGAGCACATTCATTTTCCCATGAGCCCTCTCGGGCCCATTTATGAGAGTTTCCCTAATGAATGCACCTGAGTGGAATTTCTAGGTCATGGAGTATGTGCATTTTAAGCTGCAGCAGATATAGCCACACTCTCCAGAAATTGTACCGTTTACATATCCACTAGCAACACGGAAGAGTAGCTACTGTTCCACATCTTTGACAATATTGGATAGCGTCAGCCTTTTTAATTTTGCCAATTTTCGGGGTGCAGAACGGCAGACCACCGCCATGTGAACTCGTGCATCTCTGACTGGTACTTTCTGAGAACTGCAGCTGTTCATGCGCGCTTTTGACGCATCAAGGGCCTGGTCCTAGTCAATCGTCCAGCATCCCTGCAAGATAAGCAGGACTCTGCATAGTTTATAAATTTGCTTTCAACCTCACAGCTGGAATTCAGACCCAGGCTATTTTGAAGCCTACACTTAACTACCCTGTATTACAGCCCTTCCCTTCCTTAATATCAGCATGGAGACCATCTCGTATCACTACAGATCGACACTCGGTGTCTGTACCCATCGGGTGTTACCGGCACTTTCCCTCCTGTCCCATGTCTTCTGCTAACTTACAAGCCTGAGGGTGAGACTCCTTTCCCCTAGCGCCTAGCACAGTCATACCTGTGGTAGATTCAACGTGTGTGTGTGTGTGTGTGTGTGGTTGTTTTAAATATAACAAATACAGTGATGGTGGCAATAAAACCCTAGGGAAGGTCACATAGATTGTAAAGTTGTGAGACTTAAGTGCTTCCTTTCTTTATGGAATTAAGTGCTGTGCAGTGTAGAATCTTGGGGTTAGTTCATTCTTGCAAGCTGGAACTTTCACTCCCCCCCCCCCCGCTCCCTCCCTCCGTCCCTCCATCCCTCCCTCCCTCTCTCCCCACTTCCTCTCCTCCCTCCTCTTTCTCTCTGCCTCATGGAACTCAAGATTTTTATGTTGTTTGTGGTTTTCCATTCTCTTTTGACCTTCAGGGATACATTTGTTTTGGGTATTACTGGTGAGAGGACTGGAGGGTGATAGGAGGGTGTTTCCGATCGAGTTAAGGCAATAACCAGATAGAGTTCCTTGGGGGTGGATGATTTTGTCAACTCTATTGACTCATTTTTATTTTAAACTGGACACGTCTGCTGAGGGACCTGGCAGGGGGATGTCTCTTTATCATCCAGGCCTATCCCCAAGACCTCGTGCATAGAGGGAGCCGGGCTTGGCTCAGGGCTGCGGCCCAGTTGCCTGGATGAGATTAGGGAATCAGGCTTCCCACAGTACCCCCCAGATTAGTCATTCTGAGTAAGCAGGTGAGTATTTGCTTTTGCAACTGCGCTCCCTAAGTAATCTAGATAGATACAAAGACAGCGAATTCAGCTGCCTGTGAATAGTACGGATATCTGAGCTTTTGTGCAGCTCCAATCCCTAGCAATATTTTTTTGTATTAAATACTATGACTCCACTTCACCTGTCAGCACTATTCAAAACACAAAATGCGGCCTGAATAGAGAGGATGTGCTGGGATCTTTCAGATGATTACTGTTGCTAGGAAAACCACTTCCTGATACCTTTGTGCTTGCCGTGTGTGTCTCTCTTTGTGTACGGCTTTCAGTGACAAGCAAATTCATAGCACGGTATTGGGGAGGAATTGGGAAAGTTTAGAAATGTTTAAAGAAGGCTGCTTAAAGTTAAAAAGGGATGTCATCTAAAATAATAGTTAAGAGTGGAGCCTGCTTTCATGCCGAGAATTATAGCTATCAAAAGAGAGCAGCAGGGCTGGATCAGGCCATTCCAGCCATCACTTGCTGGAGCCTCACAACTGGGTTATGCTTTTTTGGTGCCTCAGGAAATGACCGTCTTTCACTCCTCGCAAATATTATGCCAATTATTGTTTCTATAGTGTCAGCTCTGCTTAACGTTGCGATTCTACGGGGCCGATGGAAGAGAACCGCCGGAACTCTCTCTGGGACGAAGCTGGGAATGAAATCGTTGCCCGGTAAGGGAAGGCCACCCATCTGCTTTGGGCGAGGCCACCTCCCCCGCTCGGCACCAGAGGTGAGTCGGGACTCTCACCCTGGAAAAGGGACTCTGGGGGCGCAGGGAGTTAAAAGCAGATGTTTCACCAAGATGTCCCCCAAACTCATAGGAGATGGATGCCCAAGGAACAGTGCTGATCAGCCCAGTAGAACATGCACAGGTTGGGCGGCCTGGGAGGCACTGAAACCTGCTGAGCCTCTCTGTCTTCATCTGTAAAATGGGGTTAAGGAGCTTGTTTACTTGATAAGGCTGCTGAGGGGGCTCAGTGGCATAACACAGATAACTCATGATGGCACCTGGCGCATATTAAAGATTTCAATGACTGTTGCTTTAAAGGTCCACGAAAGAAAGCACCCGCCCTCACACCAGTCACCTGCAGGTCACTCTCCTTGGTTCTCACATCGGGCACCTCACTGGTTCTTCACAGTGATGTTCTGAGTGTTGATTTAACAGTGTTTTCTTGAAGTAGGTCAAACAGATAATCTTGCCAGCAGAGGTTCCTGTTTTTAAATCACTAATGTGAAAATAATAATCATCATCTTAGTAATGATCATGAGAAAATGAATGCTTCTCAATCGTTTTATATTAAACACAGGACTTCACGTTCATCGTCTCACTGGGGCCCTGCCCCCGCCAGGGCTCTTGACCAAATAAGAGCAGCAGAGAAAACTGAGGCCCAGGTGCATCTGCTGATTTGCCGCAGGCCCCCAGTGTCGGGACGGACGCACCCACCCTCCCCCTAAGTCCCACTCTGCCTTGGCCCCACTGTCAGTGCCACCCCCAGGGGAGAAAGGACGGGAGGCCTCGAGGGTTATGTCAGTGATGAAGACTCTCATTTCTGCCTCAGAGTCCATCCCGAGGTTATCACTAAAATTACTTTTGTATCTTGATTCCAGGAAAGGGTTGGGATCAACTGTGTCTGAAATTACAGCGGGGAAGCAGAATGTGAGCAAAGGCCTTTGGACCCAGGACTTGTCTAATCTGCGTTTTCACCCCCTGGGGGAGGTGTAATGCTCTCATCCCAGGGCCACTGGGTGTGGGGACAGACTGTGACATAATGTGGACCGCAGGATTTTAGGGATGCCCCAAACGTACATCTTCTCTAAAGACCCCTCTCTGCCAGCTCTGCCACAGGGCAGGAACTGAAAGCAAGCCCGTGTGTCTGGGGAGGGCAAAGCCATCAAACCTCTGTCTGCTCGTAGGGCCCATCGTGAGCGGGTTTGCCAGAGCAGCCTGGTCCCTGTCAGGCCCCCTGTCTAGTGGAAGGCATTTGGGGCTGCAGAGGAAGGAGATCTGGAGTCTGGCCTGCAGGTGCGGTGCTCTCACAGGAAGCAAAGACGAAGGATTTATGGAGATAAACATCTCCCTGTGTTGCCCAGGGCAAGAATGACTCTACTCTTCTGGGACCCGAACTAATGGGGTAGATGGCACGTGTGAGATGCCCTTACTTCCTAAGTGCCACATTTGGAGTATTTGCATGAAGACTGTTGGGAAAATCAACACAAATACGTCCCATACTTTCAGGCCCCTCCTTGAGTACACAGATGTAAACCGAAGGTCTGGCATCCCGTGACTCTGCCCCTCGCTGCTGCCTCCCTGGCACTGGAGATAAACTCTGCTGGCACGTGATGGATGTGTCTGTTTGGTGGTAGGTGGGGATCCAGAGGCCCCAGCAGCTCCTGGGCAGGGGTGGGGCTGTGATGGATGGATTCACTTTATCTCGTGGCTTCCCCTGAGCCAGGCTGCCTGGCGAGTCCTCCCCCAGAGTTAATTTGCAGTAAAAAGAACAAGGAGTTTCATCACCTCCTGACAATCGCTCGTTTGTATTTACATCTAACATTTTCTGAGTGCTTCTCGTCTGCCAGGCACTGTGCTATGACTTTTCTATGACTTATTTCTGGGGCCTTATTACTGGATTTCTCAGAAATCGTGCACATCGCCTTTGAAATATTTCAAGCAACGGTTCATGGTTTATCCCTAATGTGCTGCATATAGGTAGATATTTAATTTTTAAATATTAAAATTAATAAAATGAAACTGTAATTCTCCTCCCAGGAACGTTTCCTAAGAAAGTACTCAAACAACTGTATAAAGATATATTTACAGTAGTCACCCCTTATCCACAGTTTCCCTTTCCATGGTTCCAGTTACCTGCAGTCAACCATAGTATGAAAATGTAAAACGAAAAATTCCAGAAATAATTCATAAGTTTTAAATGTCACACCATTCTGAGGAGCATGATGAAATCTCACCGTCTCACTCCATTGCACCCTGACCTGCCTCATCCTTTGTCCAGCGTAAGTGTACATACGACCTGACCGCGAGTCACTGCGCAGCCACCTGGGTTGCCGGATGGACTGTCGCGGCATCGCAGTGCTTGTGTTCAGTCACCCTAACGCTGGGCCACGGTGCCTGCGTCACCCATCCCGTGTCGTCTCATCACGTAGGCACCGTATCGTCGCACATCGTCGCAGAACCAGGCTGAGCACAGTCCAATAAGATAGTCTGAGAGAGACAGACCACGTTCCCGTAACTTTTATTACATTATATTGTTATAATCATTCTATTTTATTATTAGTTGTTGTTAATCTCTTACTGTGCTTAATTTATAAACTCAACTTTATCACAGGTATGTATGTATAGGAAAAACATAGTTATAGGACTTAGTACCCGATCTGTGATTTCAGACATCCACTGAGAGTCTTGGAATGCGTATCCCATGAATGGGGGTACCATGGTACTGGGTGAGTATTGCAGCAGAATTTGAAACAGAAAATTAAAAAAATCACCTATATCCATCATTTGAGGATGTGTATGTATCTGTATGTATATGTGTATGTGTATGTAGGTGTGTTTATGTTATGTTCATGTGTGTAGGCCTATGTGTATATGTGTGTGCAGACATCATGCACATGTGTACACACATGCATATACACACAAGTACATATGTACAAATGTTGTGTGTATATATTATGTAGGAGGTATATTTAAAATATTAAAGATATATTTTAATAGAAGAACAAGTTTATTAAAATGCTAGTTCTATATCCTTGTAGTTCATAGTAATAAAAAACCAAGAGGATATATATATATATATATATATATATATATATATATATATATATATATATATATATATATAAACTGCTCACATTTATTTTTTCCAGATGGGGCAAGGAGGGAAGTTATGGGCAGAGATGTTATCTTTCTATCTTATTTCTTTTAAAAATAAAAAGCATGTATTAATTGAGTAATCAACTTCCCCCAAATAAAGCTATTTACACTTGGGGGTTAAGGGGGTTAGAAGGTGTCCTGTATGCAAGTTGTGCTGTGGTGATATGTCAGCCACTTGATTACCACCAATAGTGATGAAACTGGCCAGTTTCACAGGTATTGGCACTTCTGGTCCTTAACTCATTTTATTTTCTTTGTTTGCCTGATTAACTATTTTTATCCAGGGCATTTAATACACCAAAATGGTGATTAAATATAAAAAAAGGAATCGTGGAAATAAAAAAACAAGTAACTCAGGTAAAATTAAGCACTTTGTGAGGTCAAGGCACTCATTTCATAGGCCATCAGTCTAAAGGCAGCAGCCCTGGGTAAACACATAACCCGTGTTGATGAAAACAGGGTCGGTCAGCAAAGACACTCTTCCAAATGAAGATGACTCTTCTTGCAACTGTCCCTCCTCCAAACACCATGCGGTAGGGACCAGAAAGCCTCAGAAAGGCTTGTGTGATTACTCACTGCACGGCTCTCACTGAGCAGCCAAGGAAAACTGGGAATATGTGGATTAGGGTATTGTCAGTGCTGGAATCAATCTCAGTTCCACCAAATACTGGTTTTAAAACATAGGGCAAGTGCCTTAAATTCTCTACAGCGCAGTCTGCTGATCTTTAAAATGGGAATAGTGCTCACCTCTCCCGAAATCAGGGAAGACTGCGTCTTGTCTTACACAATGGTCATTGAACAGCGTTAACAAGTTAGTTGAATTCATATCAGTTCAAAAAACATTTACTAAGTAGTCTTGCTTTATCACGAGCTCTACTAGGCTCAGGGGAATAAAAGAGCAATGAACACCCTCCTCGGCCTCAGGATCTCACCGTCTGGAAGCAGTTGCTCCCCTTATTTATTTCTTGCTTCTTTAATTTCTGACACATGCACCATATTACAGTCATAAGGCCTGATGCAAATGATGAGTTACTGCTACTAAAATACTCAGGTTTGTACATGATTGTCATTTTTTATAAACTTGAGGTGTTTAAAGGTTCTATATACGACCATTATTGCTTTCGGTTTCTTCTTTTCTTTCTTTCTGCCTCTTTCCCCCCTTCGTCCCCCCCTCCCTCCGTCCCTCCCACCCTCCCTCCTTTCCTTCTTTCTCCCTTACAGCTTCTTTGAGATAATGTTTACAGACCATACACTTAGCCTGATATACTTTCTTCAGTGGTAGAAAAGGGTAAGCGATTACTTAGAGCAGGGCAATGATATATAACCCAAAGTCTTCCAGACCGTGCTCTAGCCTTACTTGTTATAATGCACTTTTTATGAATATCATGTTAAAAGAGCTTTTTATTCCACTGCAAGTTGTCTTTTTTGTGGGTGTGGGGGCAGGGATGGCCATCAAAAATCCGAGTGTATCATTGCAAATGCACGTAACCCATCAGGAGTGCTGGGGTCAGAAAAATGATGATGCAATCCACTTATCTAATGCAGCGCTGCATGGAGAGACTTTGCAAATACACTCCTCCTCTCCGGGAGCTTTCAGAGAGCGCGGATGGAGACAAAGGCAAGGGCCTAATTTATTTGGTAGATAAGAGAATTAATTGCTGTTATCTGCCACTAGCGCAAACAGGGGCTGGGGGAGCTGCTGCTGCTCTTCCGCGCCGAGAAGACTTCCTGGAAGAGGCGGGCCCAGGACCTCCGACTGATGGAAGGGAAGAGTGTGCCAAGGCCTGTCACAGGGAATTCCGAGCCCGGGAGGGGGGAGGCATTATCTTACCTTCTCTAATGTGCCCTGTTACGGAGAGACACACTCCGTGATGACAGGAGCCGTGGAGGCAGCATCTTCTCTGCACCCGTGACCCGTTTTCATCAAACCATGGAGGGCTCAGGAAGAAGCAGGAGCACCCCTCTCGCACCTTGCCTGCTTCCTCCCTGTCCTGGGAGTGACTCAAGGTAGACGATTCCCCTCAGCCTCGGGGCTAAGGGAGCAAGCCGGTGGGGGGGTAAAAACGCAGAAGGGGCCCAGCAATGGCATCGAAGACCCGGGCCCCACCTGCACCGCTGGGGGGACTAGGCCAATGGCCCCGCGCCAGCGCTCGGGGACTGCCGAGGCCACGTGTCCCTGGACCGACCCTCCGCAAGGACCCACCGTCCGGCCTTTCAAACAGGCCTCTGGCTCGCGTGGTTCCAGGCCCTGAGGACTAAGGCCCGCAGTTTAGTTGTTCAGGCTCCAGGTCACGCCCGGGGGAAAAGAGGCCCCGTCTGAAGGTGCTGAAGAAGGGCCACCAGCCCGGGCTACTGCTGCTCCGCAGCCAGGGCGCAGCCTGCGCGCCAAGGGGTCTCGGGTCCCTTCCCAGGCCAGGGCACGCACCTGGGGTGCAGGTTCCATCCTGCGTGGGGGAGGCAACCAGCCGATGTCTGTCTCTCTCCTTCCCTCCTTCCCACTCTCTCTCTAAAAAAAAAATCAATGGAAAAATATCCTCAGGTGAATATTAACAAAAAAACTCCCCCAAAAAACAAAAAAAGAAAGAAGAAGAATTACCAACCAAGTGTAAAAGAAATGTTATTTTTCAGTTACAAATTAATTTTTATATCAGGGCTTTTTGCTGCTGGCTGGAAGAAATAATCTTGGTCAATTCATGGCCCCTCAGTCAACTCAGGCTTTGTGTGTCTAAGTTCAGGGACATTCACAGAACAAAGACATCAGGATGGGGGAATTCAGTGGAGATTTGCTCAGTCCAATATGGTAGCCACTAGCCATATGTGGCCACTAAAAGAAATGAAAATTAACTGAAATTAAAAATTCAGTTCCTCAGCTGCGCTAGCCACATTTCAAGTGCTCGATGGACACACGTGGCTAGTGGCTACCATACCGGACCACACAGATATACATTTTCACCATCACAGAAATTTCTATTAGCCACCACTCATCTATAATGTGATCCTCTAGCACCTTAAGAATTTCCTGAGTTGTCCTCAATCTCTGTTTTTAAGCCAAGGAAACTGAGACTGAGAGAGAGTGTAACTTGCCCACGGCAGCTCAGATTCTCGGTTGTGGAACTAGGACTCAGGCTTCTTCCTGGGGGGCTCTAACCCTCCCCCCACTTCTTTCTCTTCCTCACCACGACTGTGCGGACCCTAAACCAGCCAGAGAATGAGGCAATCAGGCTCTTCATCAATCAATCCCAATAAATCAGTTATAAAAGAAACTCCATGCCCGCTTTCATCGAGGTTTTAGATACTCAAATGCCCAGAATTTTGAAGCTCAGGAAAATGTATTCTCTGCATTTCTACTGCTAAACCTCTTCTCTGAGCAGCGATGGGCTCTCGATGTCCCTTGGATGAAGAGGGAAGGGAAGGTCCCCGAATAAAGAGCACACCGATGAATATACCAAAATATGACCCAGCCTCGATGGGCCTGAGCGGGTCTAGACAGATAGGCACGCTGCAAGCCTGCCTAATTCCTCAGATGAGGCCTATCCCTCCAGCCAGATAAATGACCACCTCTAAATCTCAGTGGCTTAGCCCAGAAAGGTCATTTCTCTCGCATGCAAAGTCCTCTAAAGGTCAAGCAACTCTCCAGAGCAACTGCATGCCCTGACTCCCTGGTCCAAGCTGCTTCATCCCTGTGACTGGCACTGAGCCCGTGGCCTTCACACTCCCACCAAAGGGAGCAAGAGAGCATGGAGGGTTCCACGGGGCTTTGCATTCCTCCTCCAGGGACGGACACCATGCGGCACCAGTCCTACCCCTGCCTCACTGCAGAGGGCTGGGAAAGGGGAGGAGAGCTGGACTAGAGCGTGAGCATTCTTGTCTTTGCCACACTGGTGAGTTAAAGCGATTGATTGACTAACAAAAATCACATCTCGCAATTGAGCACCTGCCTATAACTGAACGCCGTGTGTAATATCTCATTTAACCCTCACAACACCCTTGTGAGATAAGTGCTTTATTATTTCTTGCCCTCCTAGAGATGAGTACAGTGGAGTTTAGGTGAGTGAAGAGATCTGATTAAGGTGAAATGGCAACAGCAGAGTCAGAACTTGAACTCAGGTCTGACGAATATCAAAGCCCATGACCTCAGCCTCCAGGAGACACTGCCTCCTGGATCTATGTACTGTTATGGAAATTGGGAAGAAAGAGGGTGTCAGAAGCTTAGGGTTGGTTAAACATCCAGATTTTTTTTAAGGGAAAATAAAGTTGTACTGTTGAATAGAGCTGTTCCCTAGAGCTCTGAGCAGAGATGAAAATGTCACTCTGCCTGTGGGATCCAGGATGGTGGCCGTGAGCCACACGTGGATGCTGAGCACTGGACATGTGGCCAGTGTAACTCAGGAACTAAATTTTTAATTTTAATTTAAATGGAACTGAGATAGAAAATTGAATTAATAGTGTGGTCATTTAACTTTCTATGTGTAAATGCCCCTTTCAAAAATAGAGTGAAGTTCTTTGAGGTCAGAAACTATAATTTACTCAACTTTTTATCTCTTTAGCTTAGGCAGAGTGTTCTGCAGGTAGAGATTGCTCAGTAAATGTGTATAGAGTATTATTTTATACTAATCCACCGCAGGACTTTCTGGCTTATTAAGAATGCGGACTTGCGGTGACCAACTTTACTTGCCTACAAAGGGTCAAAGGTCTCTACAGATACATCTGTCCAGCAAGTTGCCTCTTATTTTCGTTCTCTCCACAAGACTGAGCATCAGTAATGAGACATGGTTTGGTATCTTTAGAATTCCTTGTTTCCAAGGTTTAAAAAAATACTGGGTTTTAGTTGGCAGGAGGTGGGCTGGGTGGGAGGTGAGCAGGGAGGTGCCAAGTCCTTATTTTCCATACTCATTTAAAAAAAAAAAAAAGAAGATCTAGTTTAAAATGCTTTCATACCAAACTGGAACAGAATGAAATAGAGAAACTTAATGGATCTCTTTCTGTGAATAAAATGACAGATAAAATATCTATTTTGCTCACATATTTTTCATTCACAGACAGTTCATTTCAGTAAATATCTTACCACCTGCACTTGTCTATTTTCCAAGGTTTTTGGGAAATTTCCAATAAGTTCAGTTGGACTCTATAGTTGGTATTTATGAGGCTGTGCTTAAAGGAAAATTGCATCAAGGATATCATCGGCTCAATTTTTTTCTGTGTTTTTCTTGAGCGTGTAGTTGGCAAGCTCTCAAAACCCTTATCAGGTCATAACTCAGTGATACACGTGGCCTCCACAGCTGGGTTAGTATTTACAAAGCTCTGCCCTGCCCCAGCCTTTCTTGTTTGCCTCTCCTGGGGCTCCTGCCTTTTGCACGCCCGGTGACACTGGAGAGTGGAGGGGCAGGTCTGCCCCAAAGGACATGACTCTGTGGTGTCCCTGCAGAGGGCCACTGGTCCTCAGAAGTGGCCGGGAAGTCCCTACATGCTCTGCATACACCACCGTTTCTCAGCCTCAGCAGTGTTCGCATTTGGGGCCCCGTCCTTCTGTCGTGGGGACTGTTCTGTGCTCTGCAGGATGTTTGGGATCCCTGTTTGGCCCCATCTCTGGCTTTAACCCAAGAGATGCCAGCAGCACCCCTTACCTGGTCATGACAACCCAAAATGCTTTCTGACGCTGTCAAATGCCGCCCGGGCAATAACCTCCCCCTCTGGCCCTGGACGACTCGTGTTTATGTTCTGCTTCTCAACTCGCATGTCATCCCAGGGGATATGACGGGGCTCCTGTTCCGTGGTTGCCACTCCCCCGGGACCTTTGAGGCGCATCCTCCCAGGGTGCAGCTGCACATTCACCGGTGACCATCGGCCCCAGTCCTAAATTGTCACCAGGATGCACATGGCAAGGGCACGGGGAAGCTCTTCCACTAAGCAGCTTACTTTGAGAACTGCCTGATATTTTCAGGGCTCAGAAATACTGATCACTTTTCCATCCCTGTCACACAGGAAGGCGGCAGCCCCTGTGCGCCTGTAGGCCCGCTTGCTCCCGGGCTGCGGGTCTGAGCCGCACGCTGGAGAGGAGAGGACTAGACGCTTCCTCTCGCGGATGGTGCGGGGTGTCGGCATCGCAGCCCCTCTTAATGTGAACAAATCCGTTTCGGGGTGGAGTCCTTCTGCAAGTCATGTTTTCCATCAGGATAACTCGGCTGTAGAGCCCCACAGCGCGGCCGTGCCGTGGGCTGGTGGAGCCGGGACCCTCTGCTGACCCATTCCCCTAACAGACCCGTCGTATTTGTTGGCTGAGGGAATAAGCGGCTGCTTCGTGCATGTTCTCGGCTGCCCTTGAGCCGGGAAACACGTCGCGAGCAAGACTAAGCGCGGGTCCTGAGGGCCTGGCGGGAGGGGGACACTAACCGAATGATTATACCAATGACCCGATAGCTACACACGGGGACTATTCGCTTCTAAGGTCCTAAGAGAGTGGCAGCCACGGGACATGACCCATGTCATGTCCCCCTGGGGGTGACATGTGAGCTGAGAAAACAAACATAAATACAAGTCAACTAGGGAAGTGGGAGCAGCAGGTACCAGAGCCCCCTGCAGAGAGAGACCGGAGGAGTGAAAAGCCCGGGGAAACCCAGGGGCAGCGGGCGGAGCCAGGCGCGCGGGGGGCTGCGGCTGCGAGAGGGGCCCGGCTGCTGGAGCCCACGCGCTGGCGACTTCCCCCGGCCCGCGGCTCCCGCGCCGTCAGGGGACGCTCGCCCGTGGACTGCGTGCTGTGGGAGCGTGGCAGAGGCCTCCGGTTGCAGCGTGGACAGGAGTCGGGAGACCGTATGGACTGTGGCGGGAGAGAGCGAGCTCAGGTGGCCGGCCAGGTGCGACAGGAGGGCGTCAGGGCAGGAGGCCCGGCAGAGAGGGAGAGGGGTGCCGAGCGAGGTAAGGGGACCGAGCGAAGGCCCCAGTGGGGCAGACTAGTTACAGCTGGTGTCCCTTCTGACGGGTTGAGGTCCCTGCTGAACCAGTCGGTGTTCAGTGCATTGCTCATAGTTTCCAGAAGGGTCCGGGAGGAGGGTGGTCAGGGTGCCTCTGAAGACGGCGAAAGGCTGGTACAGTCACTGTCCAGAGAGTGAACGGTACCAGGGAAACAAGTCCGTGCTAGGATATCGTGAGCTGTGTGTCGGGCACGGCGAACCGGAGGTGCTGTGAGAAAGTACAGAAAGAACAGGTCTTGTTTGCTGCCCTGCTCGGGAGAAACTCGCTCAGGAACGAGAATTATCTAGGGGTGGCCGTTTTTAAAACACCTATTAGCCATTTCCCGACGTGAAATGTGAACAATTGTTAGGCAGGGCTCAATTACTTTTAGCAAAGAAAAGCAGAACAGTAAAACATTTTTAAATGTTGTTTGTCAATGCGATTTCCCTCCCCCTTGCGGCTAGGCCTTTAACACAAGAAAGCATCCCGGGCACAGCTTCCTGCGCGGCCCAGGGGAGGGAAGGACGTTGACAATATTAGGAATGCTCCATCCGCTTCTGGATGGACACAAGCCACCTACCGAGGACATCTGTAGGGGAGGTTCTCCTTCCCTTCACCTTGCTTCTGCTCAGTACCTAATCCCAGATGGTGGGAGGGAAACTGTGGCAACCTTTAAGGATATAATTTGCTTCCTAGGACGTTATTTCTTCCCGTCCAGGAGAGACCAAGTGTTTGTCATTTACGACTGCTGTGTCATTCCATTCCATATCGCAGCGTAATGATGTGAAATGATTAAATGACAAAATGCCAGCTCGCTGCCAAAATTCTTAAAGGGGCAACTTTTATTTGTAGATGGGAAGGCTGCTATTAATTCTTACATTGACTCCGCCGGATGGGATCATGCAAAGGGACCCGCGCACCGAGAAATGGGCGCTGTGAGGTGAGGTCCCCAGCCCCGGGTCCCCCATAAACAGGAAGAGCTCTGAGTCTGGAGCATCCTTCAGGCTACACGTCCAAAGCTAAACATATTAGTTTAGAACAGTCTTGTCACCTGATGAATGTGGAGTGACAGGCATCAAAATACAAACTGACTGGAGTTTTTACTGAGAAGGAAAATGGGGATGGAAAACAGGTGGCTGAGGAACGACATGGCCTCTATGCCTTTCGCTCCCCTCCTTCAGCACTTTTTTTCCACCAGCCCTTACTGGGAGATTGAATTTTATTTCATTTTTTTCTTTTAAGGGAAAAAAAACATACAAAGAACATTTTGTTTATATCACCAAATCACCAGAATTATCTGCAGTTGGTTAAATAACAATTCCTCTCCTTCCCCTCTAGGCTCTAAAATCTCATGTGGATGTCTTAGAAAGAGAGTTAAAAATTGCACTCTGGGAACTATATGTTTTTAAGCTTTTCAGGTTCGAGTCTGTCTGACCTCCGGTGTGTGAGGATTTGTGAAGAAACCTGTTCTCACCTGCCGCTTCTCCACCGGAGATGGACTGCCTTCCCTGCAACACTTCACCGCCCAGCCCGGCCCGAACATTCCTGCAAACACATCCGCACGACTCTCTCTTGTTTCCTTCTGTTTGCTCTCCCCTGAGCAATTCTGTTTTCCTTTGTGGGGACAAGAGAAACGTCCCATGTCTCAACCTGGTCACTTCTATTGGGTTCTCTACCTCAGAGACACTCTTGCCTCAGGAATTCTCTGTCCTGACTTGGTTTGGCTTTCGCTTTACATTCCTTTTAACTATTTTCCCTTAATGTAAGCTAATGTCTTACGTTTTTAGCTCTAGTTTTCAGTCCCTGATATTATGGCATTGGTTTAGAATCTCCTTTTGTTATAAAGTGTTCTTGGGTGAAAGTTGATTGATGGAGTAGAGAGGTGGGAAATAAAATCAAGGGACAGAGTGTTGTCATGATGATGATGATGATGATGATGGTGGTGGACCCTTGCAAGGCTACTCACCTGTGAACTGGTCATTTTAAAACAGAAGGCAGCAAACACTAATAAGCGCCTAGATTTATAGACAATAATTCCAGGATTACAAGACGGTCAACAACTTTTGCTTTTGCGCTTGCGCTAACAGGGGGCATGTCGCCTTGCCTCTGGCTTGTTGGCAGGGGCACAGAGAACATGTTTTTCACGGAAGGGGGCCCCTTAGTGGGCATGGCTCAGCAACAACATTGTCAGGAGTTCATTTGGTTTGTGGGAAATCCTTTTGGAAAGGTATCACTCTGTCAGGCAATCCACTCTGGGGATGAAATGACTTGCCATTTTATTTAGATGTTTAATAAATCACAGAATCTTTGTTTAGTCCCTGCATTGTCTTCATCGAAAAGTGCCAAGGGGCCAAAAGCTTGTGCCCACACTGCTGTAACCAGAAAATGCTACTCCATTCGAACCCCTTTCCCCCCATTGCTTCTTTTGACTTTTATTTCCACGTTTCTAAGGCACCAGCTCTTATTTGGCAGGTGATGAGAATGAAGGGTTCTCTTAGAAGACAATACACTAAAGAGCATTAGAGGATTTTTTTTCTACATATATGGCTTTGTCATTCTGTCCCAAATCATGAATGCCTAAAATAGCCACCAAAAACAGCTCAAATGGCTGAAGGAAGGACCCCGAAATAATAGGCTGGCTCCCCCCACATCTGCAACAGAGATCATATTATGCATGTTCTGACCGGCAAGCAAAGAACGGTGGGCTAACCTATGACCTTTGCCACATTGTTTGGCCTGCGGGTATTATGTATATTTTTATGAAGAAATTATGCTCTTCAATAAGTATCCACCTTCCCTGAAACCCTGAGCTTCTCCTTGATGACGACTGTTCATTTTCTCATGAAGTCAATACCTATTGAGGTGTTCATCTAAGTATTCCATGTGAGTAGTGAAGATGACAGACACTGTCCCTGGGTAACTGAGCTTAGATACTAGTGGGAATGGCAAAGAGAAAACAAGCTAATAAGGAGGACAATTTCAGATGGTGAGAAGTGCTGTGAAGAGATGTCACACAGAGCAGTGTGACGGAGACTGAGTTAAGACTGGGCTAATAGACATGGTGCAGTCCCAGAAGTCTCCCAAGAAGAGGTGACATCTGAGCTGAGAATAAACACTGGAGTGCCAATCCTGTTTCAGGCTGGGGAAGCACATTTCAGGCAGAGGGAATGGCAGGAAAAGGCTGTAATTAGGAACAAGCTTGAGCAGGAAGTAGTCCTGTGTAGCAAGTTGGTGCTGGACTACAGGGAAGATAGGAGTTTAGATCAGAGTGGCCAACAGGGTCTCACTCATGCAAAGACTTTCAAATTTAGGGTGCAACCTCAGGCTTTCCTGGTCTCCCCCTTTTCTCTGTTCATTTTGTTTCCAGAGTGAGTCACATGGATCATTTCACTTTCAGGACAATAAAAGATACCACTGCAACTGAAGCAAGCAATTCTCCAGTGATATTCTGGGGTGCAAATGAGTTTCTAAATGTTGATCAATATATTAAATATACCTTTACTACACCAAGGAACACACATACTTATGGCAAAGTCCATCAGCTGCAACAAGGGACTATAAAGGATGCTCAGCGTGGTGTGGAGCAGAGAGTGTAGTTATACTGATATGAAGTAAGAGAGCCCCTTCCCACTCTCGCTGCCTTGAATGAGGGTGTGATGCCTAGACCTGTGGTTTCCATTTTAACGTCAAGGCCAGTAAAGGGAAGATCATTTCAGAAATTCTGACCTGAGATTAGATATCCTTAAATAGTTCAGCCAGGGTCAGAAACCATCTACATCCAGAATTCTTGTTTTGAGAGAAGGGAAAATATGACTTGTTTAAAAATAACATGATAAATAAGAGCCTAGAAAGGGCTCAGACTGTCAAAAGAAGAGCAAGTATTTACTGAAAATATGAGAATTTTGTCTTGTGAGTTTATAAGAGAACTCAGTTGGGGCAGCAAACGGTTCTACCAAAGCTGTGGCCTGATGCTGAGGATGGATGACAGTGTAGCATGGTGACACTGGAGTGACAATCAAGTTGTAATTATTACTACTTCAGCATGGCTTTGAACTTTTTATTCTTCTCAAGGATACAACCAATCTTCTAGTAACCTAAAGATTTTAAAAGGAAAAAAAAAGGTGTAAGCCACTGCTCTAGCCAGATTAACAGAGGAGAAAGACCCTTCTCAAATAGCGAAATGACATCTCCTGTCAGGCATTAGTGATACCTGTTATTACCAAACTACATGTGGAATCAACTCCAAATGCAAAGGACAACTTATGCAAAAAGGCATCAGTTCCGCTATCGGTTCAAGTTCCCTGGTTGTGTTAAGGGCATATGCCTTTCATTCCCCAAATCCTACTTTCTTCTCCCAGTTACCTCTATTGAGTAACATGGAAGGATTGGCCAAAGTCTGTGATTTTCCAATATGGAAGGGTGTGAGTGAAGGGGTATATAAGAAGCAGATGGCTTCCTTCAACTTAAATTCGGGGTAGAAACCCACTAGGTGAAAGAGACAAAAGTGAAAGCACCGCAGTTGAAATAAAGGGGTGACCCAGAGGTCCATGGGTGCCCTACCCTTCGTGTGCAGTCATTGAGGGACGGTGCATGCAGAATGGAGACTCACCTGCTCAAGAGGGCTTTAGAGGAGAACTGTAAAAATGCTCAGGCAACACCAAGTGTGGGAAAGAACAGGAGGGACACCGTGGGAACACACCTGGAAAGGCCATGGTGGACACAGCGTCTGGGGTCCAACGTGGACAGGTGCTCTTTACTCGGAGTCCTGGTCTTCAGCATTCATGAGCCACTTAACTCTCATTAGAAAATAATGATTAGAGATGGAATTTGGGGCCAGAAAGCCTGTATTCAAAGTCTAGCTCTACCACTCACCAGCTGTGTCACATTCAGCAAACTACTTAACCTCTTTGAATATTAGTTGCACGTCGGCGAGATGAGGAAAGTACCAAGGATACTCAGAGAGTTTAAACGACGCGTCCAAGGTCATTCTCAAGCAGGAGGCTTTGAGTTTCAAACCCTAGGTCTTTAGACTCATTGGATTCGGGGCCATTGTCTCTCACCACAAGAAGATCTTGCTGCAGAATCACAAATGATGCGAACCTTGAGAAAAAGAGAGGGAGGGAGGGAGGAAGGAGGCAAGCAAGGAAGGAAGAAGGTTCTGCAGCTACAGATACCTAGACTTTCCAAAAGATAAATGATCTGGAATTTCTTTGAAATTTCCACCATTAGTCACTCATTGGATTAAAGCAGCGATTCACTTCTTTTTCCTGATGGCATGATTCTTCTGATTTTGCCGGACTTTATGATGACCAGGAGGTAGATGCTGAGAAGTCAAGCAACTTATAATAAGGTGAGCATGGCGACCGCGACAGCTTCAACGTTTACAGATAAGTGACTGAGATGATGTGCTGCATTCTTGCCTTGTCTGTTGGGCAGCCTGGATTAAACCCAGATTAAATCCGGGAGGCCCTCGCTGCTGAGCGGATGATGCCAGGGCAGATGATTGCCAATCACTTGATATGGACCTGCTACGGGTCTGGGTGGGGTGTGTGGGATAGCTGAAAAAGCTAATGTTCATAAGCCTTTATTGCCAATTAATTAATCACATTAATTGCATCAGAGAGCAAGGTCTTAAGAAAACAGGACACAGTATAGATAAGGAATTGACTGGGGTGATGGGGTACAAAGCAAGAAGGTCAGGAAATGTTTAAGCCTCTGAAGGCCGGAGCCAGGAGCCTGAATTGCGTTCGAGGCGACCTCACATGCACAAGAAGCAGCCTTATGTTGCTCCTCATTACGGCTGAAGAAAGAACTCAGAACACTACCCCGGTCTCAGCCACCCTGCCAAAGCTGTCAGCGGCACCGGTTTTCATGCACTGAAGAGCCTAAGTGACATGGGGGAAGCTTACAATCCCTCCTGCATCGTGATAACAGGTGAGGAATAGTCACTTAATGAAACCTCAGCGAGGGATGAAGTCAACATGAATTACCTTGTGTCTTCAATTTTCATTCTAAAGGAGCATGGCTCACTTCACTTTTGAAAGTAACTGTAATGAATTCTCTCCAAAAATACTAGAGTCTGAATTTCCAATATTTATTTTGGAAGAGGTAGGCCTCAGACAAGTAATTTGCACTATTATTAATATTACTATGTTCATATAAATCTGATAACAATAGAAGCACATTTTTATTGAGAGAAATCTTACATTAAAACTGGAGCTCATATTTGGCCGACTTCGGTGGGTTGACCAAAAATAGAAATTGGCTTATGTATCTTTCCATTTTTAGGGAAGGTGAAGATATGGGTTTAGACACTTGATTTTCTTAGCTTAGGGAGCACTGTAGGCTAAACTGCTTTGGCCCTGAGGGACTCTTTGCTATTGGCAGCCCTGGGCAGGGTGAGGTTTTTAAAATTCATTTCTGATATCCAGTTGACATGGATTTTTTTTAAGTGTTTAAAATTGTACTGGTCGCTACTGCAGCCCTCAAAGAATTCTGCTCTCACTGGCGCCTGGTTCTTGCTTCCCCGCCTCATGTTTCCCTAACTTCACATTGAGTTCTGTTTCCCAGGTTGGATGTTGGTCTCTGAGCCTAAGCAGGAAAGAAATGTGTGAACAATCTGGAAACGGGAAGCCAGGAGCACCTATGACGCTCGGAGCTGGCTACACCCCGACATCGCCTCCTTCCCGGTGGCCCCACTGGGGTAATGCAAGCAGGGCCTGTGAGAGAGGGGCGAGCCCCTGCCGATGGAGGGGAGGTGGGTGAGCGACGCAAGTCAGGCGACACGCAGAGCTGTGCCTAGGATCAGGGCTAGATGGAAGCCAATGTTTCGTTTTTCATTTGCGGCTTCCTTTGGGGGCTGGTGTTTCTAAGAGAAGAGAGTGAAGGGACTATGCCGCCCCCTCCAAGCTGGCCTTTTGAGACCTAAATGAGGCAGGTAGAGCCCCCTAGCTCCTGGGGCTAAAATTCTACACCCCATCATGAAAAGGTACTTCGTCAGGTTTCAGAATGTGCTATGAGGTTAGTGAATTTGCTATCGGGGTAATGATTGGAAAAGTAATATGCCTTTTGCTTAAACAAAAACCACCATGAAGGGTGTTGTGAAAAGCTATGAAGAGTTTGGAGAAGGTTGAATTTCGCTTCCTGGCTCTGAAATTTACTAGCTGTGTGACCTTAAGCAAGTCACTTAGCATCTCTGAATCTCCCTTACACATCCATAAAAGAGCAATTAGGACTGTCATCCTGCCTACATCACGCAGTTTTTATGAGAATCGCATGAATTCATGTGTAAGAAAATGCCTTATGAGCCAAAAAGCAATATTCCAGCACTTGATACTACTACCGCCAGGCTATATTTCATTTGCTTTCTGTTCCTAACTTGGGAATTCCTTGGTGAGAACAAGAGCACGCGTTGCCCTCGCAAAGGAAAGACCAACGGGTATGTCTCTGCTCCATTGTCTCCATCCCAAAACTACCCACCACAGCATCAGGGCACTGGCTTAGGGAAGAGATCGGTTGTAAGGCCAATGAGTGAAAGCTGTTTAGCAAATGGGATGCCATCACCCCTGAAGTGGTTGGCAGTTGGAGGCATCCTTAATGTCAAGCATAAATCATTTATGCACATGAGACATTTATGATGTGGAACTATAAATAATGACCAGAGATTGACAGCAAAATGTAGGTGGGACTCTTACCGATTTCCATACGCAGAAGAGAAATCTTTTGTGAGGTTGGAAATATAAGATACAGCATTACAAATACTTGGTGTGTATTTGTATAAATACATAAATATAGCATAATACATGTGCAGATGGCATATATACATATGTATATATGTGCCTGTATACACCCATTTATATCCAAACATATATTATAGATGTATATGTATATTACATTGTATATGTTATACACATGTATATATTTGAACTGACATTTGCTAGATGCTAAATGAAGGAGCAGGCAGAAATCAGCAACTCAGCCAGCTTCTGTAGAGGGTGAGTCAGTGGAATGATTTTCATATATCAATGAAGAAATTACAGACAATTATTAAAACCTGTATTTCTGCTTATCTGGTCTGACTCCCACCTAACTAGCCACTCTAACCTAATCTAATCCAGTCTAACTATGGATTTTGCTAAACTCACTTAACCATTTTTAGTTTGTACCAAAAGTAAAAGGTAATGGCTATTAAAACATTAGCATTTCTATCTGAATAACTGATTTTTTAATGAGGATGAGAAGAGAGAGAAGTCACATTTCAAGGAAGTTTCTGCTTTAATAAACGAAAGCAGAACTAATTGTGGAATTCTTACAGCTCTCAACGTGGACGCAAGCTACCCATCAGTCCTGCTTAGTCTTTAGGTTGGGGGGGAGGGGTGGCAGTGTGAAGATGAACCTTTTATCTCCAATTTTCTCAAGAAACATTTATGCATCTTCCTGGAAACCGCTTATTATCAGCTCTTTTAGAAACACTGGCACAGTTAATGGTATGTAAAGTCACGGGCACCTGCCCTACACAAATGCGGTTTCTCCCCATCCAAGGACCACTGCCTATTTTCTCTGTGACTTGGTTCTCCCCTGGCCCCCATGGACAGGGGTGGGGATCCAGCAAACAGTTATTCACCCCACATATATTTATTAAGCATGTGCTATGTGCCAGACACAGTGCTGGGCACCAGGCTACAGCCATGAACAAGACACCCCCCAATTCCTGCCCTCATGGAGCTGACTTCTCATGGGTGGCTGGAGTCAAGACATTATGAGAGATATTAAACACAAAATAAGTAAGAATTTCTAAAGATCACGTGCTAGAGAGGGAGTGGGAGGTTTTGGGTGGGGAGCCTCTTTTGAGTGGCTGGTCTGGGTCGCCCATCCAGGAAGGGGACACTTGTGGGAGCTGAAATGCGAATTATGAGAAGAAACCAACGATGCTAAGGTCACATAGCAAAGTGCTTCACACCAAAGAAAGAGTTGGTGCAAGGACTCTGAGCTGGGGGCCAGGCTGGATGAGTCCAGGGACAGACCGCGAGGTCAGAGGAGATGAGGCACAAGGAAGAGGGGAGGGGTCTACAGTCAGCACACGGAAAACATTTACATTTTAAATAAATTCACTGGGAAGAGACTGCAAAAGTTTAATTGTGAGAGTCAATAGTTTTGCATTGAAAAAGGACCGTCCTGCCTAGTTTAAAGAATGGGGAAGACCCTCCCCCCTGACCCCCCTGCAGCTTTGCCCCAGGAGGCCTGCTGGAGAAACCTTTGTAATTAATTGCCTATGGTCAGGTCGGAAAGATTACACATAGGTTTTGAGCCAGGAGCCAGACTCCAAACAGACTGTCCTGTATTGTGACTATCAGTCTCCCTCTTTATTTCCTACAATAGTTTGTGTAATTTCTGTTGCTTGCAACTGGTGTTCTAGCTTAAAAAAAATGGACCCCAAAGTGAGACAAGGTCAAATAATGAGAGGCCTTGAGGGATGGTGACAAGATGAGTGTAAATACTGGAAAAATGGGCACCATTGCCCATGATAAGACAACTGGAGATATCTTGCAGACCCCAGAATTGGGACAAGAATTTGAGCCTGTAAAGTATTAATGGATCCAGACAGCCCAACAGAGAAACAGGAGCTTGAGAACATGAAATGTGAGTAGTGCAGCCTATCTCTGAGACTACCTGCTGGCATATTTTTTGCCAGAAATTTCTACTGTGTTGCCTTAGCCGGCATGGCTCAGTGGTTAGAGCATCAGCCTGGGCACTGGAGGGTTGTGGGTTCGATTCCTGGTTGGGATGCCTGTGGGAGGCAACCAATCGATGTGTCTCTTTAACATCTGTGTTTCTCTCTCTTTCTCTCCCCGTCCCCCCTTTCCACCCTCTCTAAAAGAATCAATGGGGGGGAAGAAATCCTCTGATGAGTATTAACAAAAAAAGAAAAATAAAAGAGAAAAAGAAATTTCTATGTGTAGCAAGAATGATAGCAGGTGAGACCGGCTTCTTCCAGTATTAGATTCTCACCCTTGTATGTAGCTTGAGACCTCATGGTTACAAGGTGGCGTCTGCTGCACTTCTATTAAGGGTGATATTAAAAATATTTTTTTAAACGGTGCAGATCTGGAGGCCTCTGCTGCTCTGGGCTTTTTTCTTTTGGAATCGTAGAGAGGTCCAGTGGGCTTGGGCAAGGCACTTGGGCAAGAGGGGCACTTGGGGAGTCCCAGGAAAGGTGCGATTTACCAACCAATGTGGAGATATTTCTGCATCTTCACAGCTGTACCACCAGATCTGTGGAAGCAGCCAAATGTCGGGCCCGACTGGGAGTCAGGCAGAGGGAGGAGGCCCGGAGAGGGCGCGGGGTGCTCTCGGGAGGACAGTCTCCCGGGGGACCACCGCCCGGGTCGCACTGGGCAACGCGGGCCACCTGGCGCCGCTCGCTGCACGGGGCGAGCAGGGGCCTTCCCAGGCCTCTGCCCTCCAGGCGGGCGAGGGAGGTGGCAGCTGTGACAGCCTGGCAAAGCCACTCCCCAGCCTGCGCCACAGCTCACCAAAGCGGCCTGGGAAGGACACAGGAAAAGGCCAATTCATCCGTCCTGGAGGTGGGCAAATTGAGAGTGAGGATGTCAGAAAGCAAAAAGCCCAACTTAAAGTAATGCATTATATTTTGAACACTGAATGTTTGACAATACATTTCACGGCTCATTTCCTGCTACTTGTGAACGCTAGTAAACACTCAGAGAGCGAATTCACATTTTTCATGTCAAATATCCTTACAGTTCTCCCTCCTCCAGCTTGTCACCGTTAAACAGACCCTATGAGGACAGTCTGTTCACACTATAATCTCCTGAGACACTAAACCGTAATCTGTCTTGCAATTTCTATTGTTTTTCAGTAAAAGGTTATTCCAGAAATATTTTATAGAGCACATTCATTTTCTTGGCCGAGAACAAATTGCATAATCAGAGGCCCCTCTAACCATTGCTGAATCTCCCTTCCCAATCCAAATTTAAGCATTTCATGCAGATTACTCATCGCCATCCATCTAGCTAATTCAGTGTCATTATTTCTCTCTGGCTCAGGCCGAGTTTACCCTCCCCAGAAATGAGCTTATCTCATCTAAGATACTGGAGAAAGAAGGACAGTGCTGGTGGAGTTGAAGTCACCGAAGTTCCCACACCCACTCCCAGGCCTGGAACTGAGGGGCTGTCAAAGTTTCCATTGGAAGAGACAATTCATTTTTTCTTAAATTGCAACTTACTATTTAATTTTTTGAAAATATGAAAGGGTCTAACTTTGCAAATAGTAACCTTCTCTAAATATTGGGTTTGCCTTTTAATTTCATCCCCCAGCCTAGTCTACATCTCACTTAGTATCCAGGTAACAGTTTATATGCCACTTCCTTTCAAAGGCTCTCTCTGTCCCCAAGACTAAGAAAGGAACTTGGAAACAACCAGCCTTCTACTCTCATTTCTAACATCCTGTTAAGTATGCACCAAAACGCACATGCAGTGCTGTCCAAAAATAACAGAATAAAAGCCACTCAGGTAATTTAGAATTTTAGAGGAGCCTTATTTTAAAAAAATTTTAAAAAAAGGTAAGATGATACAGGCAAAACTAACTTTAGTAATATATTTTCTCTAACTGAATATGTCCATAACTATACCATTTGACATGTAATTAATATAAAACTATTAATGGGATATTATGTATCTTTATGTAAGCCCAGTGTGTGTTCACCAGCCACATTTTAAGCGCTCTAAGCCACACATGGTGGTGACTTTTCCACTGCATGGCTCATTTCTATAGTATTGGGATGTGCAGCTGTGTTTCTTCCCCATTGCACCAAGAGCAAGGAGTGCATTTATCTTTCATCATTGCACCCCTAGCACCCAGCACATAGTGGAAACTTAATAAATGTTTGATGAAAAATAATTGAACAATGCCATCTCTGCTACTATTTAATCGTGTGACTTTGGATTAGTTGATTTCTCTGGAGCTCCTACCTTATTAAAGAAGGGGATGTCATATTCCATGATTGCCAAGGTCCCCATAAATGTAAACATTCTGGGTCACTTAATTCTGTCCCCTCTCTCTCTCTCCGACTCATGTAAAGCCCTAAACACATGCCCTTGATTTTCCTCAGCAGCGCTTTCGGGTCAGGGTACAGCTATTCTCCCCATGCTCCACACGTCCACATTTCCCCACCAGGCCTTTGGATCTTGGAGACATTTGTGATTATGATACTGTTCCTTTTTAAAAATCGTGTTCATTGTTTTCTTGGATTATGAATCAAATATCTTCATAATAGAAATGTGGGCAATGCAGGAAAGGACTCAGTAAGCAAACTGGTGAGATAGCTATACTCGGAGAGCAATATGGTCAGCATTGGTGTGTCTACCCTCCTGGGATATTTTCTTTATTTATTAGTAGTAATATGTGTATAAATACACATTCAATTCTCCTCTTAGCAAAGGGGGGGTCATAATGTACAATCCTTTTTTCAAACTATCCTTTGTTATTTTGCAAAATTTTGGGAACATACACCCTGGTCATCAAATGTTTTCTTCAAGCATAATCTTGCTGAGTGTGATATTTAGCGTTTTATGGCCACATGGAGGTGCCACCCTAAGGGGATGGAGGGGCAAACCAAGTGGGTGACTGGGTAAGGTCCCTCCTGGTGGGGGAAACAGCAAGGGCAAAGGCTCGGAGGCCGGGACAAGCCCAGCAGGCAGGATGGATGAAGAGACAGGTAGGCAGGGCGAGGTGGAAGTGAGACCAGCGTGGTGGCACCTTCCTCTGCGGGAGCAGGGAAGCCGCCCTCAGGCGCTCAGGGCCCGAGTGACCGGGAGGAGCGATGGCACTGGTGTCTTGTAGGTAGAGGCCAGGGATGCTGCCAAATACCATCAATGTCCAGGACGGCCCCTAACAACAGAGAATCATCTGTACCCAAGTGTCAAGCGCTGAAACCGAGAGAACGCGCTCTAAAGGAGGTGGGGAGGGTCCCTGGAGAGCAGCTGAGAAGTTGCCAGAAGCGCTGTGCCAGACCCAGCGGGGGCAGCGGTGAGGGTCGGAAGTCGGATTCTGCTCAGGTTTGAAGACAGAGAGTTTTCAGGAGTTGATGGTGGACGGGCCTGGAGATGAGGGTGGATTTTGATGTTAGGGGTCCAAGCAGCTTGCAGGATGAAATTGCCATTGACTAGGGTGGGGGAGAGTTCAAATGAGTTTCTGGAAGAAGCTTGGGAGCCTGGATTAGAGATTTCAGAGATGGACTTAAGGGGGCTTGACGGCTGGCTAAAGCGAGAAGTAAAGACGAAAGAGCAGAGGAAGGTGCCTCCAGCTGCGTGGCCTGGGCAACTGGCCGGGTAGTGGAGTCTCGCACCGAGGCAGGGAGGGCCAGCCTGCTGGTGGGACGGTGGTCCGGCCCTTGGCATACTGAGTCGGGGCACATCCAGGGGTAATGATAATACTTTTCCAGCTCCCTCACCTGTCTCTTTGAGCACCAACTAAGATCATAGAGGAAAACCACATTGTAAAGTTAAGGTCTCTCACATACAAGTTATTTTCAAAGTCATATCACTTAACATGATATATGTCCTGTCACGTTCTGCCCTTCAAGATTCTGATGAGAGTTGACTCTCTGCCATTAGGGAAAACACATATTTATTTAGGGTGTTTAAAAATTAAGTTTATAGCAATTGAGCTTCTCTTTATTTGGTCTCAGAGCACATTAACATTCTTTGAACTACACTGTTAAGAACATTTTAAGGGTTATTTTTACATCAGTAAAAGGCTTTCAAAGCCAGAGAGCACACAGGATGTATCAGTTTCAAGCAAGACCAACCCGAGGTAATGCTGGAATACCTTTCTTATAAGTGGTAGATGGAGCTTATTGTAGTTTTTATTGAGTCCGACTGATAGCACCATAATAGCTGTCTGCACCTTCCTCATTCCATGGAACCCTCATAGAACCCTACGGTGTACGTCCTGCCGTTTCCCCCACTTTGCAGATACAGCAGGTGAGGCCAAGAGAAAGGAAGTAACACCCCCAAGGCCTACTGGAGAGAAGAAAACCACAAGACGTGTATAAGATGGAATATGAAGGGGTCTTAAAGACCATCTGTTCACCAAACCCTCCACTTTGCAGATGAGCCCACCGAGGCTAACCGTACGTGGCTTAGCCGAGGTTCTGTGGTCAGAAGGCCGCAGCGGGAGCCATGAGCAAGCCACGGAGGCACAAGATATGAGTTTGTGTGGAATCTATAAGCTGCTCACTACCCAAGGACGCAGATAAAAGAAAGGGTAAGTCAGTTGAGCTTGGAGAAGCTGGAAGATTCCAGATAAGTTAGTCACCCAAGGCTTATCTTCAGGGGCCCAGACGTTACCCTTCACGCCAACATTTCCCAGAGCATGTTCTGCAAACAGTAGTTCCCTGGAATTTATGACGTGTTGGATGAACGTGTTTGGTGGCTGTGAAGGTTTGGAAAATGCGGGGCATCTCAGAGCTGGGAAGAGGCTGTGCACACTCTGACTCTCCCAGGGAGAGCTTTGACCTGACGCCTGAATCCAGGCCTTCACGGAGCTCACGGGCAGCCAGCCTTCCAGGGAGCACCGGTCTAGGGAAAGCTGCTGGACGGGCAGGTTTAAAGGAAGACTTGAAATGTGACTGAGAAGTAACGAGAGTCACTTTTAAAAAATAGAATTTGGCCTGGCCGGGCGTGGCTCAGCGGTTGAGCGTCCACCGGGGATCCAGGCGATAGGGGTTCAATTCCCGGTCAGGGCACATGCCCGGGTTGCGGGCTCGATCAATGACTCTCTCATCGTTGATGTTTCTATCTCTCTCTCTCCCTCTCCTTTCCTCTCTCTGAAATCAATAAAGATATATTTAAAATAAAATAAAATAAAATAAAATAAAATAAAATAAAATAAAATAAAATAAAATAAATAAGTGAAAAATAGACTTTGGCATAGAAACCTGATTTTGTCAGCATTTTCCTCCCCTCCCCTCACCCCCGGTTTGCTGTACAGCTTCTCACCTACTCTGCAGCAGGCATCTGGTAGGAGCTGTGGGAAGCCCTGGGAGACAAGAGGAAGGGCTGCAAAGCTTCGGAATTCCTGGGAGGCTCCTACAGAGCCTGAAATCTCTATCTGCTGGTTTGTTTTCCCTGTATAGAGAGATACCAAATATAGACTTGAACTCGATTCTGTAATCCACTCACTCCGGCCTACACCCTGCATGAATCACAAGTCTAAATATATATTTATGAATAGATGATATTAATTTGTCTATCTCTCTTAGTGTCATGGCAGAACTTTTAAGGGTTCCAGACAAAAGTCTTAGGTGCAATTGATGTGTATAGAGCTAGAGCTAGAGATGATAGATAGATGATAGATAGATAGATGATAGATAGATAGATAGATGATAGATAGATAGATAAATAGATTTAAAAAGAAAATCAATATGTAATACTACCTGATACTTCTTTTAGAATATTCAGACAGTACATTAAATTGGTTCTGAATCTAAGATCAGCTCGTCAAATAAGCAGGGTCTGTGGCCTGGAGTCCGGAAGGTTTCCATAGCCCTAAATGCCTGCCCTGGGATCACTCCCACCTTTAGACTTGCTCTCAGGGGCTTTCTGAACTCACTTGTGTTTTAATCACAGGGAGGCGTCAGGTGGCCTGGGGAAAGGGGACTGCTGAGGAAGACTGTTAGGAAGACTGTTAGGAGGCGTGTACCTGGAAAGAGTGCGCTGCCTGGAGGAGAAAGCCTTCGGAGGCCCCTGCTCCACTGGTTTCTAACTATGAGGCTGTGAATACTTGGTTTCTCATCTTTAAAACTATGATTTGCTCTTCAATTTCTTTTTACGACTGTTTTAACCTGCCTCATCTGGTTGAGTGTGCCCATGTGTGTCTGATGCTGAAAGGTCTGATTCAGAAACCAAAGATCACTTTTGTAATTGTGTAATCACCCCACCAACAGTGAGTTGCCAGGCTGGCGAGGTAGCCGGTGGAGAGTGTGAGGTGTGAGGTGTGGGGGTGATGCTCTCAACGGAGCAGAGCATGGCTTCTGGAGTCAGGGACCCAGGGCCCAGCCCGGCTCTGCCCATCCCCCGTTTTCCTTACGTATACAAGTGTGAGAATTAAATGCCATATTTTAAAAAAAGTTCTGAGTATGCATTCGATAAGTTTTAACTATTATTCCTAGTTTTATAACCATTTTGATACTTCGCAAGAATTGGGAGAGTTTTAAGAGGTGGTCTCTAACCACCAGCTTTCCCCAGATCTGACTATCACCCCAACACTCTTGGGAATTTGAAAATGAAGCTTAAGAGAGAGTGAGATGTTACTTCATATAAATTTTCTATAAAGCAGTGACATGAGTGGGCACAGAACGATTCACTTTGAGAACATTGCTGATGCCTTTTGTATGTTAATTTTAAACGAGGTTAAAGTGGGTAGCTAAGCAGCAGAGGACCCTGAGCGCCAGACCTGTGAGCAGTGTCCGCGCAGAGCGGCAATACACACGACACACATGATAACACACATGATACACACATGACAACACACATTATGGTGCACATGATACACATGGCAACACGGCACACGTGATACACATGATAACACATGATATACACATGACAACACACACGATCTATACACATGACGACACACATGATATACACAAGATAACATACTATACACACATGATAATGCACACGATGCACACGGCCCGTACCCACGCTCTAACTGAGCAGACTGCTGCGCCCCACCCCGGCGCTGTGCGTGCGAGCGCGGGGGGCTGCGCCCCATTTCGGAGCGGCCTGGGCTGACCCAGCGGCAGAAGCGGCCATTCCGGCGGCAGCGAGAGAGCAAGGAGGCTGAGATACAGGACCTAGGATCCCCCTATTTTAAACCTGTCAGCATACGAAATAAAAATTACAAACACGTTCCCAACCTTTCTGACGCCAGTCTGTTCAGATTCAGTAAAAAAGAAAAAGAATTTGGAAAAAAAGGCTTCTGTCTCCTCTGTTAAGCAAGTTAAAGCAACTGAGTTAAGAAGTTTATATACTTTTTTTTCTTTCTGGTTTCATTGCTTCATATCAGGGGTTAACAAACTATGGCCCCTGGGCCAAGCCTGGCCCACTGCCTGTTTTTGTAAATAAAGTTTTGGGGGAGCACTCCTATGCTCATTCACTTATGTATTGTTCACAGCTGCCTTCATCCTGCGATGGCAGAGTTGAAAGGTTGTGCAGAGAATTTATAATCCAAAAAGCCTAAAACTCTTTCCTTCTGGCCCTTCACAGAAAATGTTTCCTCACCTCTGATCTGTCGTCAGGAGTCAATCAAGGTCGTTCCCATTTCTTTAATTAAAACCCTTAAATTATATACTTTTGCCCCAGGATAAATATAAATTTTAAGCATGATTACAAACTAGCCTGTCTCTATAATGCTAACATCATCTCTTAACTGTCTCCTCCTCTTGTTTTCTACTCTAGATACACAAGAGGACATTGGATTTACTCTTGTCTCTGGGCCCTTGCATATGCCATTCCTTCTACCTGGAACAACAATCTTCCCCCCTTTCCTCACTTTCTTTACCAAGGTGATTTTACATCATTTTTTTTCATTACCTATTCACTCTCTCTTTTTTTTCAGGTATAGGTTATGCTTTTCTCTTATGGTTTCGGCATTCCTCAAGCGGCGGTTGACTATGCTCTGTTTTTGTACTTGAGATTTTTCACGTGCTTGTGTCACCTTCTGAGTTAGGACTTGGTGTTGGGGCTTTAATTAGGGCGAGGATTTGGGGAGTGGAGGCATTTTCATAGCTGCTTCTCTGAACATAAGGGCGACATTTCTCTCTGCCACTCCGAGTCAAGCACCCACAGTCTCTGCTGTAACCTACAGGCAGATACCTCCCTGGTTGGGCCTGATTTAGAAGGAGGGTTGCAGGGACCAACCGTCTTGGCCTGGTACTCCAATAAATTACCCTGTCCTCTGATTATGGGCTCTATCTCACTTCTGCTTTTTCCATCCCTGGGTGTGCAACACACCCGATGGAAATCTAGTCTCAAGAACAGAGTGTTTCTTATCTTTATGTGAGACCACATATTTCATTTCTTTAAAAAAATTTTTTTTCTACATTTCTAGGGACTTAATGAAAAAAGATTGGATCTGGAGCATGTCCTCAGCCTGTCCCCTTAAAAGAAAAGATATTTATTATGTCTTTCTTACTAGACTGTAACGTCCAAGATGGTGTGGACAACCACACTTGTCTTTTTTGCCATAGTATAATTGGCACCTATTCCAAAATCTAAAGATGGCAGGTGCTCAATAAACATTTATTTACTGAATGAAAAAGAGATGGACATCACAGTTATTGGTAACTCAGGAGAACCCATTGATCACAACACAATTGAGCCTAGAGCCCAGTTTTGAAAGACCAAAAAGAGCAAAAATTTTAACCAAGGTCTGTTTTGGTTTGAATTCCCATTCATGTCTTTCTTTGCTGGATCAGGAAGAAGCTCTGGTTCTTAACAAGTGTCCTAGTACCACTGGGCATGAGGGGCTTTAGGAAAATCCTGGGGAGAGTAAGGCATACATGTCTCCCTTTCCTGACTTTCCCACACATAACAACATGGATCTCTTAATACTGATCCCATTCAGTCAGGTAACCCGAACTCAGCTCTCTGCAAGACATACATTGACGCTCTAGTCAAGCATGTTACTATTAAAAATACAATTTTCTTCCTGATCTTCGTCTCCACCCATCAAAAAGTGCCTGCCTTATATTCCACCCTCAAGCTTGTCCTCAACTAAATAACCTTCTAACACTAATTTTGTGTTTTCCTAAATTTTGTATAACTGTTACAACATTGGATGGTATTTAGGTAGAAAATCTGTGATTGCAATTTACCTTAGCAGTTATATACTTACCTACGCATACAGACAAGGAGGACTCGCCCATCTAACTAGAACATCAAAGTCTTGAGATATGGAGTCACATTTAAGTAAGTGCGTTTGAGTTTAAACAGTCTTAGAAGAAGCTTAGAAACAGTTAGGGACTCCAGTACAAGAGGCATGTGGCTGTGGGAAAAAATGAAAAATAGTTTTCAAAGGACTGCAGCCTGGGAGATACCTCAGTCATCATGCCACCGTAATAAAATGAGCTCTCCACTTAATGCCATACACTTCCCAACTACAAAGCAATAGTTTTTCCTAGAAAGTTTCTAGAGTCCATATTTTGCTTCAAATATATCACCGTGTCTCCCTCAACAGGCAGAACAAACTCAGCGGAACAACCCGTTGCTCCAACCTCTTAACTGGCCCAAGACCAGCGTCTCTTCCCACAGCCCCAGGCGGAGGCATAAGTCGCTGGGGCTACCGCAGGTCATCAGCTTGCACCGCCAGCCTCCACGCCTGTTAGAAACCCAGCCAGGGCGCAGGATCACCATTGTCTGCTGGCAGAGCTGCAGCCACAGAGGTGTGGCCTCTCCTTTGCCGTTGCTGGGCCTTCCAGCAGGTAGTAAAGCAGTGCTGCCGGCCTACCATCTTCAGTGGCACATGGCATCCCGTGCTGAGTGAAATAAGTTCATTCTCATAAACCCATCTCCTACATGATCATTTTTAAGTTTAGCAAAGCTAAATACTTCTTTAGAAACACTTAGTCTGACTTTCAGCTTTGATATGTAAAGAGCTTGGAAATCACCATCCCCAATTTTACAGCAAGAGCAACCTGGACAAATTGAAAAGCACCAATTTTTTGAACACATCAGAGAACTGACTTCACAGGGCAAATGAGCACCATAAAATCTGGAGAGACAGGCAAATTCACAGTTAAAGATGAGATCTCCTTACCCCTAAGAAAAGGCTGCCGGAGCCAAAAACTGGTGGGAACACCAGGAGAAGCTGGTGTTCTGAGAAGGTCTGAGCAAGGTCCTCTCCTGGCCCCGGCGGAGGAGGAGGGCAGGGCCCTGGGGAGCGGCCCGGCGTGTTCTTCATAACCACAGGCTCCTCTCCTGGAGCAAAGGCTGCCGACCCCCCAACCCAGCTGGCGGGGTCCCTCCCACTCGGGCCTGCCCCAGCCCCGGGGCCCAAACTGGAACACGCTGAGCAACAAAGTGAATCAAGTAATATTGGATTATAACCCAAGGTGTACACTACATATTCACTCTAAAAAAATAAATGATTGGATGGATAGATATACACACATATGCACACACACACATACATACAAACACACGCACATATACATACAAACACACACATACACGCATAAATGGGGAAGAAACGGCCAATCTTCCATGCAGATGACCCCAAATCATTTATATAGATACTTTGCCTTCAGGGAGGTGGGGCAAAGCCTCTCACTCCTTGGGCTTGGGCTACACAGGGTGATATCTTCCTGAAGAATCCAGCATGGAAAGTGGGGGAGAGTAACTTTCAAGTGCTCAGCATTAATGTCAACAAATGCAAGTCGACTCTTGACTCGATGTGATGAACATGGCACTTCACCTCTGTGTCCCTTTCTCCCCAGAACACACCATCCCACTCTAATCAAGAGAAAACCACTTTTTAAAAATCCCAGTTGGAGAACATTCTGCCAAACACCTAACCAGGACTCCTCAAAACTGTCAAGGAGTCAAAAGCAAGGCAAGTCTGAGAAAGTGTCACAGCCAAGGGAACCTGACCAGACGTGAGAACTGAGTGTAGTGTGGCACCAGGGTGGGGTCCAGGAACAGAAGAAGGACATTATGGAAAAACAAAGGGACTCTGGTTAAACTATGGACTTTAGCTTAACAATATGTATTGATATTGGTTCATCGATTGTGAACAGTTACAAATACACTCATGTACGACAACAATAACCGGGAAACTGGGATAGAGTGTGTAGAACATACAGCATTATCTTCACAACTTTTCTGTAAATGTAAATTTTTTTTTGTAAAATAAAAAGTTTAGCCCAGCCGGGCGTGGCTCAGTGGTTGAGCGTTGACCTAGGATCCAGGCGATCGGGGTTCGATTCCGTCAGGGCACATGCCTGGGTTGCGGGCTCGATCCCCAGTCGGGGGCGTGCAAGAGGCAGCCGATCAATGACTCTCTCATCGCTGATGTGTCTCTCTCTCTCCCTCTCCTTTCCTCCCTCTGAAATCAATAAAGATATATTTAATAAATAAATTAATTAATAAAATAAAATAAAATAAAAAGTTTAGTTAAAAACATTCACTTAGCTCAGCCCAGAATCAGCAGCCAACATCTGATAAAAGCAAGTGCCCGGCATCTCTGCACAGTGGGCTTTTCATCATATCCAACCTTGTGCCCTATTTTCCATTTCTTTCTAAAGATCCCAACTCCTGACCCCAGTTCCATCTTTTGCCTATAAAGGGAATAAGTACCTTGGACAAGAGACGTTACACTTCACATATATTTTGGGATATGAAATATGGCCTGATGTCTCCTTGCACCTCTCCATCAGAATTCTACATGGAAAAAGACGGTGAGGTCCAGAAGATCTGATTTATTAAGGCTCCAAGTTCAGCGATCCTTCCAATGCAGGGCTTTCCAGTGGAAGTTGTATTGGTGAGAATGGACGTTACGGGCTCACTCTCCCAACCCTCAAAGTGTAGAGAAACTGTGGAGGGAGGGAGCGAGGCAGGGGAGGAGGGACTGAGGAGGGAGAGAGGGAGGGGGCAAGGGGAGGTGGAAGAGAGGGAAACAGAGAGAAAGGAAGAGGGGACTGGGAACCAGCGAGAAAAGACTGGTTTCCCTTAAATCAAAGCTAGTGGTTTTTTATGATTCTGTTCTGTGCTTATTTGTATTTGGGAAAGTCTAGACAAAAAAAATCAAACCTGAACGTGTTACTTTAGGGCAGAACTCCTCAGATCTTTGATATGCTGATAAAAGGAATATCTAACATGAAGATACAGAAAGCAGCAGTTCCTAAACTTACTTAATTATGGATTTTTGTCGTTGGTGGTGGCGGTGGGGCCATGCCTTTTAGCAGCGCGAGGTTTGACAGAAGAGGATTTCTAAAGCACTGTCTTCAAGGCATAAGTGACCCTGTGTCTTGATAACGATGTCACCAAATATTTGAAGGTCAGTTGTATGTATACAGCGGCAGAGCTGCCAGCCTGCTTCTCGGGAGCTGCCGGTGAGGGCCTCCCACTTTGTCCCAGGTCCCTCTCTCAGGGTGGACACTCAGGCTCATGCCAGGCAAAGCAGGTGTGCAGACTGCTTGGTTTATCTCCTTCACAGGAGTCCGCTGGGGGTACAAGAGATGCCCTTCGTTAAATGCTCAAAAGCGCCTTCCTTTCTGTTGCTGTAGACAGTTCTTTCTAATGCTTCCTTGGGCAGCGTGTAGCTGGCCTCCTCCGACGTGTTGTGTCTCCTTTGCTTACTGCTGACCTCATCTGCAAGCGGATATCCTAATTTTCATGTCCAAAGCTAAGAGAGGGGCCCCACCCCCAATGTCACCAGGAGAGGCAGACTAAGCGATAGGAGTCCCACTGTGAGGAGACCTCTGCGCTCTCTGCTCAGTCAGAGGCCAGCTGTACCTTGGACTCCCTGGTCTGTGGGTGGCCTGTGGTATCACCCTCTCTCTGCTTGGTCTGCTTCTCACCCCTCCCCACCCCGAGTCAAGGACTTTCAAGCGCTCCGTTTTACGTGTACTAACCTAACTCGGTTTATGTGTCTTAATGAACACTGGAAACTCTGTCTGACAAAAGTGATTTCCCTTTTGACAAATATTGCGATCAACACAATCTTGGAGAGAAAAAATAGAAATACTTCTATGTGTAAATAACCTCATGCAGAATCTAGAAGGAAACTAATAATTACTATTTTATTGAGTGCCCTTGCTCTAAACTCCTTAAAATAAATTGCATTTGAATCTCATCTTTCAGGGCAATAATTATTATTTTCTCCATTGCACCAAAGGAAGTGAATCTACAAGAAGTCTACAAGACCTGGCCATATGATCAAGCTGTGTTAGACTTACGTCATCGGACACCAAAAGAGCAGCCTCTTGATAGAGGCTCTTGGGTGCTTCCCCGGGAGTTTCCAATAGATAGCACATCTGGTAGATGGGCCTTTCAATGGGGGGAGCAATTAACACATGCTGATTTTTTAAAAAAGGAATGCATAGCATCTAAACATTAACAACATAGTCACATATATCACCCCCTGATTCCGAGTGTTCACAAAGGGTATTGCTGCTTCTTAGGGCTGATTTATAAGTAACATGCAGGTGACTAATGCAAAATTATAGTGCTCCCCTGTTTTATTAAGATACTTCAAGAGGATTTCTGGTGTTGATTTTCATGTGCATCAGATCTGCTGGACTGCCACTCCCCTGTCTTTGGTCCATGGCCTGCTGTGGAACTTCTCAAAAGGCAGTGTCGTCTGGAGTGCTGATTTCACTCAAATCGGAAGGATGTGGTAATGAAATCATTCCTTATAATGTGTTTCGGTTCCATTAAATGAACACGTTGAAGAATTCCTGTTTCATCTGAATCGGGCTGTCACAGGAACCTAATTGCAGTATCTGTACATCAGGAAAAACGTAGCCTTCTTGGGATGATTTTAAGAATTAATTATTTAAGTTTTCTATTTCCACTTAATAACCTCTGCAGATTAGTGCGTTCCACGTATCCCTTTATGATTTGTAAATTTGTCTAATTATTGTTCCGGGGACTGCCAAGCATGACATCCTTCAATGTGTTCATTTCGATCTATGGGAAGGATTGCTGAGCTAGGGCATCTGTAGGTAAGAAAAACTTCGTCCGGCCATTTACTAATCAAACCTGGCATGATGCTTGCTGCAAAGATGCCTCCTGTCAAAGGCTTAATCAGGGAAAATAATCTTGCCCACTGTTGCATCCAAGAGAATCATTGTTTATGACTCCAGGGAGTGCTGTCTTGTTAATTCCGGAGATAAACTGAAGGAACCCTTCTAGAAAAGTACATAAAGGGCTAGGGATGCAAGAGGTTTTTCTAGGGTGCTTTTCACTTGTTTCACATTAGTGAAACTCAAAAGAAGAATTACAGAAAGTCTTCTAGGTTGAAACTTTGAGGGGAGCTGGCTGGTAATCTTCAGCCCCTCCCCACCATCTACACAAACCCTGACCCGTTAAAATGTCAATTCTCATTGGGGTTTAGTTCAGAAATAGAGAAGCTACTGCATAGACCTGCACCACTTAACGTGTAGTTCCCAGGCCTGGAGCATCAGCATTATTTGGGAGCTTGTAAGAAAAACAGAATCTCAAGCTTTATCCCTACTCAATTAGAATCTACATTTAAACAAGATCTCCAGGCTACTTATATGCACATTAAAACCTGGAAAACACTTGTTTGGAGCACTTATCTCCAAAATGGGTACAACTACCCAGGGGGTGTCCAAGAAGATCCATTGGAGAGTGTGAACAATAATAAGAACTTATCTATTGTTATATATTGTATAATTTCTATTTCATGAATTTTAATAATGTGCATGAAATTGCATAGCAGCACACGAATAAAACTTATAAATAACACACCCTGGTTGTGCTTGCTCAAAATTTCCCCTGACCCACTGAAACGATTTCTCTGGGTGGGCACCAGGAATCTGAATTGCATACGATGTTCCTGAATCATTCTGCTGCATGTTAAAGTTTGAGACCCACTTGTTACACCATCTTCCACCTACTTTGTTTGGAGTGTGACATTAGATGGGATTATTGCTCCCCCAAATTTGATTACCATGTCCATTGTTTTTCACATGGTACAATATCCAATTATCAAGATCTTCATTTTATCATTTTATAGCATTTATATCATTTGTATGTCTTTACATTGGTTCATTTTATCATTTAATAAAAATATGGCTACAATGATCTTGGAATATATTTCAGGCTCTTTAGCCATGTGTCATGAACAATGAAAACAAGACTATTCCTACATACCTCTCTTCTCTGGAGTTAGCTGATATCTGAGCTCGTGAACTTCCCTCTCAGCCTCTAAGAATGGCAGGTAATAGACAAAACCAAATGAAACTTGGAAGCCAACAGCGGTCAGAAGGCTATTCATACAGGGGTCATTTCATTAACATTGCGCTCCAGTGTAGTGAGAGACCAGGTATCTTAATGGATTTCACAGGCGTCTTAAATTTGAAGGAAATCCAATTTTTTAGGGAGGCCTAAGGAACAATTTTGGCCAAGGTCAGGACACCCTGATTTTCCTATTTCCCCCTAAATAAGTTTAAAAAGCATGTAAAACAGTAAGCACACTCTTCATGTGATCCCAGTGTGCACTGTGGACACAGAGAAAAATCAAATATATTCCTTGTGTAAAGCAGCTTGAAGTGTGATATTAAAGACTCACATAATCAATTACATCTATTATGATGTATAAAATGAAAAAAATGAATCTGGGAAAAATCAATGGGGATACTCAATGAGAGAGCGATCCCTTCTTCCTTGGCAAGGTAGTGGGAGAAGTGAAGGGAGGCTGCCCAGCAGAGTCTCTCGAGAGGCTAAGCCTTGAAGGATGAGTGGAATTGTACCAGTAGAGAAAGGAGGGGCAAAATAGAAAATAAATTCATTATTTCTAAGCTCAATTCCTGCTGTTTCTCAAATCATCTGTCTGATAGAGTTTTTATGTAATGCAACGTGGAATGGGCTCATCCCACCACCATCGTCAGCAATATTATCAGTTCTCTACTCTGTGCCTTGCTCATGTCCTTTCCCACGCCTTACCCAATTTCATCCCCAGAACGACCCTGGGACTGTGTTCTATCATGACCTCTATTTTATAGATGGAGAAATTGAGGAACAGAAGGAATAAGTAACTTGCCCAAGGTCACACAGCTCATTAAACATGATGGGATTCAGACCTGGGTATCTGGACTCATGACATCTCTCAAGATGACTTGTTCTTTGCTGGTCACCGGCCCCATTAACGAGACATGCATCTGTTGGTAGAGCCCAACGCCAAGGCCATGACACCAGTCACTGAATTAACTCCTCAGGTGAAGTTAAGGCCTGGAGCGGCTGCCCCTGGCTGGCCAAGCTAAAGTGCTCTTCAGAAAACCGGCTTGTGCTGCATCATTTTTGTTCCTGAACAAGGTGGTTTGTCCTAGTGCTGCCAATTGCCTAGCAATCAGCTGCCAGCTCTTGAAATAAACCCTGCTACTGTTTAGAGGGCAATAAGAGGAGTCCTTGATGGCTGAGATTTGGCAGGAAGACAAGGATCCCACCGCCTCTAAATCCCACCACCGTCTAGATCCCCCCAGTGGAGGGTTCACTGTCCCCGCAGCGCCTGCCTGTGGACCCATCCGGGCTGCACTCTTTGGATTTTGGGTCTGTGTCTCCAGGACTGCAAATATGGTCCTTTTCCCAAGCACTAAATTTCTCCTAAAATTTATTTTCCAAAACATTATTTTTAATGTTAAACAACCCCAAAATGCATTTTTCATGTTTATTGCCAGAGCATAAAATTACAATGCTGTGAACATTTTTAGCAGCATACCAATATCATGATCCATAATTTAAAAGGTGCCTTTAGTATGGCAATAAATCTCACAAGACACTGAAACCTCTGCAGAAAGTATACAAATTAGGGGCCAGCCATTCAGCGAACATCTGGGGGGATGTGGTTAATTACTGTTCCCACCATTAGGGAGAACTGTGGGAGTGACTGTCGCCTGCTCCACGGTGGAACTGGTGGTGCGGGAAATATTGAGGGACTGGCTTTGCAAAGTCTTTAGGAAGATGGCGGTGACATTTAGTACAGAAGAGTGATGAAATCAAGGTAAGGGACATACGCCCTCACAGATTTCCCCCAACAGAGGGAAAAATCAGCACACACACGTGGTGCCCCCCCCCCACGCACACACACACACACATGCACACACACATGCACACACACACACACACCCACACACACGCTCTGTCGCATTTACCAGAAGGTGAAGGCTGTGTGTCAGGAGTGGGGCTATTAGCTCTTGCTGGCTGAGTTTCACAGTTTGAAATTAATTTTTTTCTGTATTTCTGCCCTCCTGAGGTCCTGACCAATTGCCACTTTGTCGGTGAGCTTTTTTAATTTTCAAGGAAGGTAGGTGGTGTGTGAAACAAATCAATTGCTCCTTCAGAAACCACATCTGTATGACTTCTCACTTTAGCTTCTGCCAAGCTGGAGGCAACTCCAGGGGTTTTTTTCTCCAAAAGGTACCAGGCCCAATTAGGAAGCCAAGCAGATATGGAAACAGTTCCGTCGGGCAGACCCCGCGTGAGGATCACTTTCTCAGCCCAGGGCAGCTGCTGGGCTGAGGTTGGGGACAGTGAGCACATGCCTGGAAAGTGGACACTGAGGTCGCCTGTTCCTTCTGTGTGCTCACAGGAAGGGCCTTGGTGATGGCAGGGAGCTAATTACCAAGTGCAAAGCTCTTAGGAAGCCATGGAAATCAGCACAACCCTATAAGCGGTGGGGCTGAGACCACGCAACGTGCACACTCAGGGTGCGTGCACACACACACACACACACTCCCCAGATTATGTGTTTAAGATGACTCCCCATATTGGCATCATTACTCTATTTAGGCTAATGATGCCGGAGACAATCAGAGCTATCGCTGCTCTGCAAATGATAAGTGCCATATAGAAAGGCCCCCCGGGGAAATTTATCCTGTTCAGGCTTTTCAGGTCTGATGGATTTTTTTAATCTATCTGCCAGACTGCTTTGAAAGCTAAATAGGTGCCCATCAACAAGCTGTCCATGGTCAACTTCACATATTTTGTTTGTGTTGACATTTTTGTTTCAATCGAATGGGTCGTTTGCCAGATGGCTGCAGTCCTCATTAGGGTCTCTTAGCACATCAAGTGAGTATTCTTTGGGCTGATTTATGTACAGGGGTGTCCCTTTGTTTCTAACTTGTTTCTTTTAGATGGTCTGAATTAATTGGTGGTTGTGTTTTAAGGGATGGGTGCCCATGGTTATCTCAAATGTGTACACATTGAGCATCTACTGTGGGTATTGGCAATGCAGTTCCTTCTTGTATACACAGCTGAGATTAGGGGCTGTGCTACATCATGGGAAAATATAAATTTAGGAAAATGAACATTAGTTAGGAAATTCCTTAACTGATGGCAACTGGAAGTTCAAAGTCCTTACCCCATTCATTAAATCTCTTTTTATTGTTCTTACGAAGGCTTGTGGGTTTCTTCATTGTCTCCCTCTAACTTTTCCAGGCTTTTTGCTGGTTCTCCATTGTCTGCTTGACCTCAATATGTTGACCTGTTGTAGGGTGGGGTTCTCAAGTTCTTTGCTTTCCCCCGTCTGCACTCTTCCCTGAGGCAACTTTGTCTTATGCTATGGTTTAAATGTCATCGATGATTAGTAACTGCCAAACTTTATTCCAAGCTCTGATTGTTTTTACTGAATGCCATTCAGTTAGCCAGCTACATATTTGATCTCTCCACCTGGATGACCATATATGCACCTCAAACTTAGCATGTCTTTAAAAGAACTTTCTAAATTTTCTGCAAGAATGTTTCTCCCATAGTATCCCATGTCTTGGTAAATGGTAGTGCCATCTACCCAGTTTCTCAAGATGAAGACCTGGAAGTCATCCTTGAGACCTCTGTTGGCCTCATGCCCCATGTGCCCATCAGCAAATCTTCTGCCAACAAAGATCCTCATCTGTTTTCTCCTCTCCATCTCCACCACCATCAGCCAAGATTTCTTACTTGATCTATTGTGACTGCCCTCTTAATTTGTCTCTTCACTTCTATCCTTGTCCCTCAACAATCCACTTTTCATAGCAGCAAAAGTTACCTTTAAAAATAAATTCAACAGATTATATTAATTTCCTACCAAAATTTCACCAATGCTTCACAACATATGCAGAAGAAAATCTCAACTTCTTACACCATCGTCTGGGCCGCACCTCTTAGTTTCCACCCCCTGCCACTTCCCTTCATCACTATGCTTCAGAGATGTCCAGGAACATACCCATCTTGTTCCTCTAAGGGCTCTTGCATTTGCTTTTTTTAAATTTTCTCCAGCTCAGAATGCTCAATCTTCACATATCCTGTTCCTCCTGTCCCTCAAGTTTCACCTCAGAGATTCCTGACTATTCTATCCAGAGTATCCCACCCCAGGTACTATCATCTCAGCCTGTTTCAACTTCTTCCATCACTTACTGCCACCCACAATCGTCCCATTCATGTGTTGTCTTTCCGGTGTGTGTCTTGTCTCTCTGAGCTAAATGTAAGTTCCGTGGACCCTGCCTGTTCACTCCTGTGTCTCTGACTCTTGGACCAGTAACTAGAAAGTCTAAATGCTTAATACATACTTACTTGTTAAATAAAAGGATATATATGTATAATGCAATTTAGCTCAGAATTACAGTACATATATTTGCCATTTTATAGAGTTTGGGGCCTTTCTCTACTAATTTGAAAATCCTTTGAAGGTAGTGACTCTGTTTGATAAACTCTTGCTGGTATCAGTACAGGTACTAACGAAAGCTCATGAATAAAATGACATATAAAAAAGCCATGTTTTTAATGATTACAATGCATGGTAAAACCTTCAGAAGGAAAGGAGAATGTTTTGTGGACCATTTGTTTTTTGTGTGTGTGTGGCAGTTTTTAAGTTATGAGTTTTTAAAAACAGTACTTTTTAATGGAAGCAACTTGGCCAAAAATCTGTCACAGAGTTTTGAGACCCATTAAAACAAAGTTGAATGAGAAAATAAATAAATAAATAAATAAATAAATAAGCCATTTTTTAGGGTATCCTTTCTATAGGATAGCCATATTCCCTAGCTCTCTTCAGTTATATTTAATATAAGGCAAACTATCAATAAACATTAAAATTTTGTTTAGGGGGAGTAGATTCATATTTCAAATATACTAAAAATTGAACAAAGAGATTCATAGCAAAAGAAAGGAGCACAGGAGAATAGAAAATGTAGTTATGAAGGTCATTGTAAAACCCATGAAGTTAGAGATTCTATTAATTAATTATTCACTCATTCAGAAAATATACATGGAGATCCAGCTACATGATGGGCTCTAGCTGTAGAACTGCGAACTAGAGACACTGTTCATGACCTTCGGGGACGACTGACTAATGAAGGAGACAGACAAGTGTCCAGGTAATTACGTATAGAGGATAAATAGTGGTAAGGTTATAATTACAGGGGGTTGGAGAGACCCAGAGGAGGCCCTGATCCAGGATTGAGGGTCTAAGAGAGCACCCCAGAAGCTGTGGTTGGTCACATAATGTTAATGCTGTGCTCAACACATTTCAATGCACTTAAGAATCACCTAGGAAACTTGTTAAAATGCAGACTTGCAATCCGCTCTGCAAGATCTTCATGCGAGTGGCCTGTGAGAAACTGCTCGGGGAGTAAGCGGAGGGTCTCTGGGTTTCTGCCTCTGAGCCCAGCTCTGCGCGCACATGCTGGCCGCAGGGGAACGTTTCTTCCCCTCTTGCCTCAGCTCCCCTCCTGCACAGAGATGCTCGGTCAACATCAGCAAGTTATCGCCGCCACCATCAACGTTAGGGTCAACCTCACAGAGGAAAGGGACGTGTTGCCGGCAGAAGAAAGGAAACGTGGAAAACAAAGGCATGTGAGAAAATTTACCGTGACTACGGCTGGAAAGGCCTGCGTAAGGCATCAAGAACCCCAGCCGCTGTGGACGGTGCGGCACAGCTAGGCCAGTGGTCGGCAAACCTGGCCCACCGCCTCTTCTTGTAAATAAAGTTTTATGAGTCATTGTGACAGAAACCGTATGGCCTGCAAAGCTTAAATACTTACTGTCTGGCCCTTTATAGAAAAAGTAGGTTGATTCTGGTCCAGAGGTAATATGGCTCCACGGTTAGCGGCATGGGCTCTGCAGCCCGTCTCCCTGGGTTTGACCCCAGCTTTCCCACTTACTGTGAAACCCTGGGTAAGTGACCTAACTCTCTGTGCCTTCATGTCTTCTCCTAAAAAACAGGGCCATTGGGGTGCCTTCCTCACGGGGTTGTGAAGATTTTAGTCAGTTAGCATCTACAACGTCCTCAGATGAGAGTCTGGCCCAGAATAAGCCCTCTGTAAATATTGGGCACAATTACTATCAGTAAAGGCTAGGTCCTTATTTATTGATGGAATTTAAGTGGCTTGTGAAAACCCCCTTGGATGTGGCGTCTCTGATTATTACAGGCCGAGGCCAAGAAGATGAGGGCAGGACAGCTCTGCCGCGGACGAAATGGAAGTGACTGCCTCTAGCGGCTCTGACTGTCCCCTCCTCAGCCTTTAGCACTTCACACGCTGCGCAAAAGCAAGCAGACTCTCCATGAAGGTCTAGCAACAAGCAAGCGATCCACCCCCAATACGGCCAAGTTGTATTTATAGGAAGATACTCTTCTTTTTCTCGCATATGTAATTTTATCTCCTGGGCCTGGCTGTTGGCTCGGCTGTGATAGCATTCTCTTAAAGAATACCGTGTAGCCCTGGCTGGTGTGGCTCAGTGGTTAGAGCATTGGCCTGCAAACTGAAGGGTTGAGGGTTCAATTCCAGGTCAAGGGCAATACCTGGGTTGCAGGTTCAACCAGGGCCAGGGCACCTACAGGAAGCACTGATCGACGTGTCCCTCTCACATTGATGTTTCTCTCTCTCTTCCCTCTCCCTCCCTTCTACTCTCTCTAAAAATCAATGGAAAAAATATCTTCTGGTAAGGATTAACAAAACAGACAAAAAATACTACTACTACTACTATGTAAACACATTTTTCTATGTTGGTTCCTCAGTCCCTTCTCTTACGAATCCATGTCCCACCTTAGGGGGGCCTGTTGCAAGGCGTTGCAAAAATTGCTGAGTACAAGCACTGCTTTGAAGTCAGCCAGGCAGACCTGAGTTTGAATCCCTGCTCTGTCCCTCGCTGGTGAGTTGACAAACTTCTCAGTTTGCCCACATATCAAATGGGGATTGTAATGATCCCTACATCACAGGCTTGCTATGGTGGATAAATCACAAAGCATACGAGCAGCACCTGCCCCACGGAAGAACTTCCCCCAAAGTGACAACTACGGTAAGTTTAGTTACTAAAACTTGATACTTAGAAAACTTCGGTGGGTATTTTTGAGCAGCGCTCTGCTGAAATGCCTCATTCCCAGGATTCAGCAAGTGAATGGAGCCTGCCCTCCTAGGAGCACCGTATTTTTTCCTCGAGAACATTTAGGCACTTTCTGATGGTTATTAAATTAAAATGTTTATCCCTCAGGAGAGAAAACAATCAACTCCCACGCCAATTCTATTTATGAAACAAAATGCTTTGTTTTTTTCCTGACTCGAATTCTCCTTTATGTACAATCTCTTTGAAATAGCAGGGGGTTTGGAATAATTTTCACCCTGTGCGTGTGCGCGTGTGTGTTTCTTTCAAGGTGAAGCTGGTATTTGGGGCTTGTCTTGAGAGCCATCCTTCATCTGCTCTCAAATAGGAGCCAAGACAGGGGTCCTTGGCAGCAGGAGAGCCTCGGAGCCCTCGCAGTGTGGGTGCTACCTTGTTACGCTGATGGGAGGCTCAACAAGAGCAAGATAGGACCAAAATTTGCACAAGCATTTGCTATCTTCCTTGGGGAAGATCAGACATGGCCAGCCATCAGATGAACACACACGTTTCCCTGGGGCGGCGCCACATCGTTAGATTCTCACTCCTCTGGCATATGCTAAGCTGTCAGGCAAGAGGAGGTCGCTCCTGGAGAGAACCAAGTATCTTTTTGTGTTTCTGCTGAGGTAACCCATACTTTATAGTCCAGCTTAGTGGAAGACCATTTACTTGGAATCAGGAGTCATGGGCTTGAGCCTATTTTTCCTTCAAAAGTGACAGAGGTTACCTCTCTAGGAATGGTCTTACGTCCAACCTCACACACAACCCCCATCAGGTTTAGGTCACTTTCATATACAACTGCATATTGTGATGGATCTACTACATTAAAGCCCTTATGCTCTTGTTATTGTCCAAGTGTCCTCTTTGGAAGAAGAGACTCTCTGTCATCTGTGACTCCTCAGCGCCCAGCCTAGTTCAGAGCTGTGGGAAGTGCTCAGGAAGAGCTTGGTGAGTGATTGTGGCAGGATGGTCAGAGATAAAAGGAAAAGACACCACCAAGCAGAGCTTGAGGCCTGGTCCTACTAAACCCAACTCATCTCAGTTTGCCTGGGACTTCCTCAGTTTTAGCGATGAAAGTCCCAGGGAAACTAGTCACCCTCTTTCTAGATGAGGAACCTTGCCCAGTTGTCCTATGACTCCATGTCACATTTCCTTCTCTTTCATCATCGAAACCATCGTCAGAATCACCATCCTCAGAGCTATCGTGTAACAATAACTAATGGAGTAGCTAGTTATCCATCTACTGCATCTGCTCAGCCTTCCCCTCCCCTTCTGGTAGCAGCACCCCAGTTCTCCTATAGGGGGCATTTCTGCTCCAATCTTAGTCCATGGGGTTGACTCTACCCTTGACTCCACGCTTGGACACATAGCCCAGGCCCGCCCAGTTAGAGCAATCCATCCCCTTGGCTACCATGAATAGTTTGGAGACAATTATGTGACTCAAACCAGGCCAAGAAGACAATTGTGAGATGTTTGTTGGAAATATAGAGAAAGGTGTGCCCTTAATTCACCAGGACTATTCGCTGATAGACTGTGAGTCTACTACTGTAGGGGACACAAAGAGTAATGACCTGCTTGAGTGTGAAGCCAACCTAGAGGGAAGCCAAGTAGAGAGATGGAGGGAGACATCCTGCCAATATCTTTGATCCACTGGACTGCCAGACTGGCCCTGGCTGTTTTAATGATATGAATATACTTCTGTGCTTTCATTTATTTGATGTGGGACCAGAGTCCTAACATAGTAAATTTACATTGACAGAATCTCTTTTATATCAGATTTTGTATATCCCATTTTCTGAATATGCCCTAAATTTCCAATATTAAAAATTTCTCCCCTCCTGCCCATACAGTTTTGCATTTTATATGCAAGAGTCAAAGACAGTCTGTCCAAATAGTGGGTGAAAGCATTTCCTTCCCACAAGTGTCTGCTCCCCTCCCTTTGCCACTGAGCACTTCCAGCAACTAGACACATGCTGATGCTCCCTTGCTTCACCTAAGCCTAATAACAACCCTAAGGGAGATGCTCTTACTGCTCCCATTTAACAGATGGAAAAACAGAAGTTCACCAAGGTGAAGTAGCTCAGTCACCATCACACAGCCAGCCGTTCCAGGGCTGTAAGTAGACAGGAATTATTAAATAATAAAAATGTGTTATTTTATTTATGTATTAAGCAAATGTTCTTAAGTGTCTGCTCTGTGTCAGAAATGGTTTTAATGTGCTGAGGTGAACAGACAGACACAGGGTTTGCATTCTGATGGGGTGACATAACACACAAGAAACCACAGGAGCACAATTTCAGGTGCTTGTAAGAGCCAGGAGGAGAATGAAGGGAATGGTGAGTTGACTGGAGAGGGACAAGCATCTTCCATGAGTTTGTCAGGATGGCCTTTCTCAGGAGATGACATTTGAGTGGGGCCCTGATTGATGAGAGGAATGGGACCTAAGTGAGGCCTGGGGAAAGTGTCCTGGCAGGTGGTCATGACACCTACCCGCAGTGTGGTCTCCAGGATGAAATGAAAGCCTATCTGGGACAGCACTTGGGAAATTAAAAGGTACACAACTGCTCCTTTTGATCTGTGGCCAGTCTTCATTCCAGCCAGATGCCTGTGACCACGACTCCTAGGCTCCTACCTGGGGGGAAGGTTCCTAGAACCAGGTTCATTTGCTTGTTTGATTTTGAGGCCTCCCAACACCATTCATCTCCTCTGGTGGCCTTTTACTCTATAAGCCAGTTTCCTCACCTGTAAGAATGAAGGTAAAGCGCTCCACACCATGTTTGTATAAATAAGCACGTAACAACTAATGCTTCCCGTTATATTTAATTTGGGAATGCATGAGAAGGACTCCTGTGGGAAAATGCTTTTTTATTTTTTATTTAACACTTGTCCATCTTGATAGCTATATCTGTTAACAGATTCTTCAGCTATTAACAACAGAAATCAATTTTGGCTATGTTAAGCCAAAAGAGAGAGGAAGAGAGGGGGAGAGAGAAAGAATGGGGGGAGGGCCGAGGGACAGAGGAGAGAAATATATGGGAAGAGTATATAACAGGCCACAAAATCTAAAGGGAAGCTGTAGAGTCAGGGCTCAGAGAGCACAGGAACTGGGGCTGCGCCAGAGAACTTCGAGAGAAAACTGACGGACGGGGCCGGGATAAACCAGGGTTTGGGTTCTTTCCAAAATTCAAGTTGCAAGGAAATGGAACCACTCAGGTGAGTTTGCCCATCTATTGGCCAGCGGGTGGTGGGGAGGTTTGATTGACTGTCCTTTGAACACTGTCATCAAAGAGAAAGACGTGGCACCCCAAATACAGAGCAGTAGTTATGATTCTGAGCAGACAAAAACAGGTAAGGCCACTACAATGGGCAGGTTTGACTCTGAAATAAATGGATGCAAACTTCTACTACCAAAGAGGGGAATCGGTTGTTTGCTTGTTTTACATTGTAAATCTGGCCCAGGGGCAGAGAATGAGAATATAGTATGAATTAGTTTTTAGCATCTTTTGCAGAGGTAGTACAGTAAATCATGAGGAGCCTGGGATCTGGGTTCCAGCCTTTGGGGTTTGAACCCCATCTCCCCTGCTTGCCAGCTGTGTGAGTTTGGGCAGCTGATCTCTCCATATGGGTCCACACGTTCTCATCTAATAATTAAACCTGCCTCATAAGGTTGTTACTAAAATTAAATGAGTTAATATATTTAAAGCTCTGAGAAGAGTTCTTAATACATATAAGAGATCAATAAATTTTAATTATTCTTGTAATGATTGCTATTGTTGATATCTATTGCAATAGATAAGCTCTCGGCATTGTCAGATTCAAATGTGGTTCTGAAGATTCCTGGTTCCAGAAGTTTACCAGCATTCTGAGCCGCCAACTGGCACCTTCACTTGGGTGTGGTTTTCCTGTTCTCTAATCCTGTGAAGTGATTAACCCCCTGATTCTTTATAAATAGGGCCGCAAGCAGAGAGGGAGCTCTAGAAGAACCGTGAGAGGTAGTTTGGTGTCAGGGTGTCTTCAGGGAGCATGTAGCTCCTGATGGAAAGCAGAAGGCCGGGGCGAACCGACATGTCCAGTCTCAAGGGGCACTGTCCCTACTCAATTGCATATCACACGGTCGGTTTAAAAAGGGAGATCATATTTATATTTAGGAGCAGCAAGCCCAGCACTCCCCCAAACAGGGCACGGAGAAAGGCACAGCTGAGGAAGGAAACCCTCTCTTTGCCTCCAGTGTGTTGATGTTCCACATCTTCGCTGCCAATACTTCATTAAATTGCAGCTTCTGCAGAATTTCTTCTTAGTCGCTTTTCCAAACCAAAGCTGAGTCTTGTGCTAATCTGACGTCTTACACAGAAGCAGCAAGGTGGCTCGAGGTGGGGTTGTCGGTGTCCTGGGGGTGGGAAGGCCCGCCCTTGCACTTGGACTCCTCCAGGGCACTGGGTGTGAATTCAACCCAGGACTTCCCCAGGGTCTGCGAGGAAAGAACAAGCTCTGGGAAGGGGGCCACGCACGGGGAATACAGAATAAGATCCCTTATTGCTGCGGTCCCTCCTCTCCTCATCTCGCTTTGCCTGCATTTCCTTTCAACGTGCCGGTGGTCAAAGTGAATAATGATATATTTTTGTTGTTGTTTAAGAGAAGCCCTTGAAAGCCACCGTGAGACTGGGGTCCAGAAATCTAATCTTTGTTTGATTCTGTGTTTAGTGGGGATTCAAATCCCAACTTAATTTAATCTTTTGACTTATCCTGCAGGTACTGCCTGATTATATTCCAGCGCCACCAGTAATGGGATTGCAGGGACAGAATCTTGCTATTAGCACTTCGAGAAACAAAAGCCGAACAGACACTGTCACTGGTATTAGTCAATGAAACCTGCCGCAAACGGATGACTGCTTCCCCCAGCCTTTACCCCATGCCTCATTTTAATAAGCTATCGCAAGAATATATATTAAAAGTTGCAGATTCCATTCATCTCCAGAAAAGCCTGAATTTCAACTACCATGCAGAACCTCAGATCCTTTGCTAATAGATATGTTAAAGCAGCAACGTTCAGTAACAGGCAGGCAACAATTTGTTAGTAATTTTGGTGATTTGCTTATGTGGTCGTTCTTAGGGTTTTATGATAGTTGGTAATTTTTAATCAACATAGAAATAACATATAGCCTAGTAAAATGGGAAAACATTTCCACCTCTGTAATTAGGCTCTCTGCGTTACAGTCTTCTTGCTAGATTGGTAACCTAGATGAGTTAATCTCTCTATTGCTCAGTTTTTTCATCCATGAAATGGGGATAGTGATGCTGTCTCTCTTGCAGGATTTTTGAAGGATTAAATGAAATAATGCATGGAAAGCCCTTAGGCAATGTGTTAGCACATAGAAATGATACAAAAAATATTATCAATTATTACTATTAAGAAAAAAGCAAATATTGCCCTGGCTGGTGTGACGCAATGGTTAGAGCGTTGGCCTGACACGGGAGGGCCGCAGATTCAATTCCCAGCCAAAGGCACGCGTGTGGGTCGCAGATCCAATCCCTGCCCCTGGGGGCGCGTGTGGGAGGCAACCAATCAATGTGTCTCTGTCTCATCAATATTTCTCTTTCTCCCCCCACCCCCACTCTCTCTCAAATCAATGGAAAAAAATATCCTCACTCCTCAGGTGAAGATGAAAAAATATATAGAAAAAAGCAAATATAGAAAAGTGACAGAGAGGAAAAGTAACAATGCCTGTCAAAGAGCCATGACCTGTCACTGTGTGCGCTCCCTTGTTGAGGTTCTCTAGCCTCAGATACCGTGAGGAAAGCGGAGCATGTTCTACGGGGGGCAAAGGAGAGAGCAAACTCCAGTTGGTAAGTAAACACGTAAAAAGATTCCAAACTCAATCGTGATCGTTAACACAAAGGGTGTCAGATTTTCATCTAGCATATGGGCAGAGATGGAGGCCACTGTAAAGCTCAGTGCTCCTGAGGGACGGTAAGATGCTGTGTAAACACGAAGGGTTTTCCTAGCAAGCAGCAATGGTCACTCAGGCCGAGCTAGCAAGGAGGCGAGTTCTCAGTTACCGGGCCACTCAGGGCATTTCTGGGCCAGCTGGAGGGTAAGGCCAGGGCCAGCAGCCACGCACGCGGCCGCAGGTGCCATGCAGAATGGGTCCAGAGCGAGGCGCTGCTGCAGGGCCTGCCGAGACCCACGACCTTGGCTGCTGCTTGGCTCCCCTGCCAGTGCTCCCCCAGGAACTTGACGTGGAACTCAGAGCCCCACAGCCACCAGGGAGATGTCCCTGCAGCCCCTGGCTTCTTTGCACCACCAGCTCCCATGCAAGTCTGGGGCAGGCCTGGCACCTCATTGGAAGAGCCTAGACGACATCTTGACTTCAAGGCAACGCAGAGAAGTGAGCATGTGACCGATTCAGCAGCTGTTGGGGGGGGGGGGGGGGCAGACTCTACCTCAAAACTAAGGGGATTCCTTAACTGCAGAAAAGGTTTATGATTTAGAGAAAAAAAGACCATATATGCGCCACTGTAAAAACAGCATTCTGCATTGCCTGTGAGAGCATAAAGCAATTTATTTTTATCTAAAAGCAATTTTATAATATGTTGCAAGAGGCTTAAAATCATTCATAGCTTTTGACTTTGTAATAATCCCACTTCTGGTCATTTATCTTAATGAAGTTATCAGAAAAACAAATAATTATATACAAGGTTATTAACCAAAGCTTTACATATTGATCCCCAAATTTTACAATACTCTTTTTTAACAATGAAAGAATGATTTAACAGTGTTAGGTCTGTTATTTTAAACATTATTTGAATTATATGGTTAAGGGGAAAAGTGGAATCTATAAAAACTAACATTTACAGTGTAATTAAGAGCTAGATACTGTTTTAAGAGCTTTACATGAACTGTCTCACCTACTCGTCACAACAATTCTATGAACTACAGATGTTAAGTGCTACTTTCAAAGGGGATTTAAGTAAATTGCCTCCAGGGAAGAAAATGAGAAGACGGAAGAGGGATATTTGAAGTTTCTGTTTGACAGCCTAGAATCTTTAAAGGCGGTGGTGCCTCTCCCTCGCTGTGCTGAGAACCTTCCCCGCACAAACCTTTGTCTCAGCCACGGAGGAGGGAGTCGGCACCTGCTGCAGGGAACGCGCGTTCCTCATCCTTCCTGCCGGTCTGGACTCTTCCCTTTCCTGTTGCTAAACAGATAATGCTCATTTTAATTTCCAGCCTCACTCCCCATTTATCGCCTTCCATAAAGATTTACTACTGTTTGCTTTTAAAAAACAAACTAAAATTTCTTGAATGACTTTAGATTTACAGGAAAATTGGAAGTCCCTCCAGAGCCCCTGCACAGCCCCTACCCAGCTTAGCATCTTACATTAGCATTGGTTCATTAATGAACCAATACTAATACACTATTATTAAGTAAGGTCCATATTTCATTCCGTTTTTCCCAAATGTCCTTTTTTCTGTGATAATCACTCAGACTTTCCTTATTTTTAATGCCCTTGACAGTTTTGCCAAGTCCTGGTCAGGTATCTTGTCGAATGTTCCCAACTGGGGTTTGTCTGATATTTTTTTCTTGTGATTAGACTGGGGTTATGGATTTGGGGGAGGGAGACCAAGAGGTAATGTGCCGTGTTCATCCCATTGTGTCCAAGCTACACACTATCAGCTCAACTCTCAGTGTTCATGTTAACCTGGGTCACCGGGCAGGGGTGATGTCGGGCAGGTATTTCTACCGTAAAGTTACTCTAGCCCCCCTTTTCCACGCTGTACTCTCTGGAAGGCAGTTACTATCACATCCTCCACCTCAGGAGTGGGGAGCTATGACCCATCTCCTGGGGAGCAGTGTATGTACATAAAGTATTTGGAGTTCTTCCACATGGGCTATTTGTCTACTTCCCCCCATTCATTTGTTTATTCCACCCCCTGTATCAGTAGGGACTCATGAATATTTATTTTATACTTTGGGCCAACACTACTTTGTGTGTTTTTGGCTCATATTGTTTGTTCTTGAACACCCATAACGACTGAACAAAACCATTGTCCAGCCCAAACCTTGTGACACCTGAAAACTATTAAGAGTCAGTACCCAGAAAATACTTATTGAGCACCTACTGTGTGCCCCAATAAGTTGACTTTTTTTTTAGCAGGTAATAATGCAATCGGCCACCCACTTTCCAGTTTATTATTCTTTGTTCGAGATCAAATGCCTTTGCCATCATCAGGGAACCAGTCTGCCCAGCGGTTTGCTCCCATGACCCTTCCCATGGGGGCTTCCTGGAGGAGAGGTCTCTGGCACGCTCGTTGGCTGACTTGTTAGCGAGGCCTAAGCTTCCCCAGGTTGGGCCGGCGTGCAGTCTCACCCCCTCGTCTGTTTCTTCTCTCTCGCCCTCGAAGCTCTTCCTATTGCTCTGGAGACCAATCCCACCAATTACCCAACTTCCCTTCTCGCCTTTTCATAGCTTCCTGTCACCCTCGACCCACAGGGCCCCCCGCCTTCACCATCGTTCCCACGGCTAATATTCTGTGACTACCGACCTAGGTGCCAGATGTTGAGACGCGCACTTTAGACTCGCTACCCTGACAGCAACCCTGTAAGGTCGGTGTGCCATTAGCCCCATTTTACACAACAGGAAACAGGCTCCGTGAGACGGAGGAACTTCCCCAGGCCTTGTCTCCAGAAAGTGGCAAAGCCAGGACGGATCTGATACAAGAAGGTGCTGCTGAAAAGCTCCCAGCTTCCCAGCGGCCTGGTTTTTTCTGCCACTCGTTCGCTTGCTTCCGAGCAAAACAGGAACCACGCTTCACTTCGTTTCCCCTTCCAGCACACCACAAAGACTCTAATTCCTGCGCCTCCTTCAAAAGTCAATGTAAAATTAAAATAACCATATTAAATTTTCAGTCCCTCCTGAGGGGCCGGACAGTGGTGGAGCAGCAAGGAGAACAAACAAACCTTACAAACACAAGTGGGGATTATCCAGAGTCCCCAGGCAGAGAGCTTTAAGCCAAGCTAGCTGGGCGCAAGCAGCACTTAGCAGCATATGGCCAGGATCTCAGCAGGCGACATCCTCCGAGGTCGGAGCGCAGGAGGGCAGGAGACGGACGAGCGCACCTCGGGGCCCAGTGTAAATGCAAACTGAAGAAAGCCGGGCTCTGGTTCTGGCCTCAAATGCTTCTGATTTCTTTCCTTTTTTTCTCTTTTTTTTTAATGGACGAAAGAAGCCTTCTAACCGGCAAGGTAAATAGTTCATGGGTTATTTATTTTATCTCTATTCCTGGTTAAATTGAGTTCAAAATAATTAGATAACCCTGAAAAAGCTGTGACTCGTCCTGCTAATTCCACCTAATGATTTTCCGGCGGAGTTGCCCAGTGAAAGGGGTTATCTGTTAAAACAAGCTTTAAACCATTAATCGAGTGAAATTACAGCCCGGCAGCTCCCGCAGGTGCGCGGCGCGGGTGGGAACCCCGGCTCGGGCCGGGCCGAGAGCTCGGCCCCCGCGCCCTCCTTCTCGCTGGCGGTTGACCGGGCCGGGCCTCGGAGCAGCTACCGTGCTCCCTGCACCTTACACTACTTGTGGCCTTAATTGAGGGACCTAAACAAACAAATTAATCACCCTGGCCCATAAAAGTGACAGAATTCATATGGTAGCATTCTTCACTCTCTCCAATTTGTTTTCCTGAATTCCCCGCAGCGATTTATTTGCTGAATATGCGAGTTTTCCCCCCTTATGAAAATTACAAATTGTTGTCAAGGTTAACGAGTTAATATTCTCATTCAATATTTATTTTATGGGGAGACGGAGGGAGCATGGCTGCTCCTGTACGTCTTTCCACTGCAAAGTCTGGTTTCTTAATCAAAATGACAAGGACACTGTCCTTTGTATGATACTCAGAATCATCGAGACTAAAAAATGAGCTTTATTAATCAGCAGGCCCTGATTAATTACTATAAAGTGCGGCGCCCACATTTCTGTACATTTTAATAATTCCCGCAGAAGGCTAACAATGTCCCCCGAGATCTGGGATCCCAGGGGCTTGCATTCCTCTAAGCAGTGTCACGATAAATAGTCACGAGTAGCGGCGCTCTTTCTCTAACCCGCTCCCTTCAAGCCGGCAAGCAGGGGAGCAGCTTCTTTTTCCTATTTCCCATCTATAATTCATCGTTAGCATACAAAGTAAAAGAGCCAAGAATCAGCGGTTTCATCAGTTTTCAAAATACCAAGGGACAGCGAGGGTGATTTATCGCAGGCCACATGATCTGGTTCGCATAGTCGGAATATTTCTGCGGAACGCGGCCTGACATAACTCCTCGATAAGAGTGACCACGCGGAAGATGACGCGGAGAAAGGTCAGGGCTCTGGGATCCGCCTGTGACATCCTCCTGTGAGCCGCGGCTCCCCGACCTCCCTTCCCAGACACGCCCAGCCCCAGGCCCTGTCCACAAGGGGACATTCCCCATCCTGGAGGCGGCAGGCAGGCACCCATTTTTAAGGCTTCTTAACACCCCCTTTACCATGTCCCCCGAGAATGGCCTGGAGTCACGGAGACAGTCTCTGTCTGGACCGGAGTTACAGCGCTACAACGGGCTGTGCATTTCACTGTGTACCAATTTGACCTCAGTTTATAGTCCAGAGAAAGAGCTTATGGAAGATAAGAGAAGTGAGATAGCAAGGCATGTATGTCTATAATGTAATAAGAAGATACAGATATTTATATATAGACATGTGTATATACAAAGGTATATGTATTTGTGTATATGTATGTATATGCGCACACACATGCAGAGTGGGGCAAGAGTAGGCTTACAGTTGTTTATATGGAAAATAATATAATTAATAAATAACGACATAAGAATAAACTGTTTCGTATACTGACATCTGTAAGCCTACTTTTGCCCCACCCTGTACACATACGCAGCACGTATGTACATGTACATGGATATACATATATATAAAGCCACATTCTCTTATTTCTTGTTCTCAAAATGGCTCTGAAGTGCACCTGGATGTAAACCTGCAGCTCCAGGTCTGAGGAGCTCTTGGAGTCTAAATGCCTGCCCCTGAGAGTTCTGCCGGCTGATTACCGGGCTGGCAGATCTTCCTCGCCTCTCACTATTGAGTCACCGGGAGAGGGGTTCTCTGTTCTCTGCACTGAATGGCAGTGAGGCACTTGGGGGGAGGGATCTGCAGGGAACAAGACCATCCTAGGCCAGCAGTTAGCGGCCCTGGGGCACGCTGGCACGTCACAGACTGTGCTGAACTGGGTTATAAGCTAATCGCTGCCAATAATAAGGTCCCAAAATTTGCAATGACCTAAAATATAATCATGAATTAGAATAGAGGCAAGTTTCTACCTGCCTACATCTGTGGCAGGCTCAGGACCACATCAACATGGGGGGATCATGGGATTCTCTGTCTTTGACGCCCAAACCTATGAGGAGGGACAAGTGTGCCTTTGAGTAGCATCCAGGTAGATGGGCCTGAGAAAATTTTATGGATTTTCCTTCAACCAAGAAAGGTTCGGGAGGAGTGGAATGTTCCCGCGTAACCAGTGTACTTGTGATACCGAGAGACAGAAAAAGAAAAGCCATCCTGTGGTCAGAAGAAGGAGGGTGCGGCTGGAATCTGCGTGGCTGAGAGCCTAGGGCCAGGGAGTAGTAAGTCAGTATGTGCCGCGCGAAGAAAGGCAGAGACTAGCGGCCAGTTTCCTCGCCCTGCCTCACACCCGCTTCTGATTCCCAGCAACCTCCTTGAACATAAAACAACCCTGAGAAAGAGGAGAAGACCCTGAGCTAAAGTAGTTTATTTCCGTCATTTGAGATAATAGAGACCCGCATCAGTTATGATTAAGTCCACAAATATATAATAGAAAATCCCAGTAACAGTGACGTGCTGAGCTAAGGAAGCATTTCTCTCTCGTGTGAGTCAGGCCTGTTGGTAGGCTTACTGCAGGGGGGCTCCAGCATTCCAGGAGCGCAGGGTCTTTTCTGTTCTCTTCTTACATCCTTAGCATGCGGTTTCCAACGCCAGGCTCTCTCTGGGAGTCCAGTATGGCTGCTAGAGCTCCAGACATTGCATCAGCATTCCAGAAAAAAAAGGCAGGGTGGGGAGGGAAGCAAGACAAAAGCACAGAGAGTTCGATGTCCCACCTTGAACTTCCACACACTGACTTACACTTTCACCTCATGGGCCAGATTGCTTCACATTCCCGCGTGGCTGTGAAGTGTTGCCTTTCACTGGAATACACTCGGAATACAGCTGGATATTTGTCACAAAGAAAGAAAAGCAAGAGTAGATATTAGGGAAGCAGTCGGCAGCCTCTGATTGGCAGCCTTCACCACAAGGCTCGCAACAGAAATTAAGTTTACTCAGAGAACATCAGAGATGTTACGTTTCTTCTTACAAATGTGAGTTTGTGGCTTGAGATCTGAGCCAACCTCGTCTTTGATAATGTCCCTCCTTGAGAAGGAGAGAAAAGTCTGAGTCACTGACAGAGTACAGGGACTTGGGAACAGCCCACGGCAAACATCTATTTCAATGTGCCGTCTGTGGTTATAGCCGTTATGAGTTACGTTCAAGCTTTACTTTGCAATTAAATTCTTTGGAGATTTCATCGAAGTCTAAATGCACCTCTGGAAGTCCTATCGGTGACTTCATCGCACAAACTAGATGTCACCATGGAAAAAAATAACCAAGAACACCTGGTCTGCATGTTCCAAAGACATATAAGAGGGAGAAATGTGATTCTACCCCATGAAGTTTCTAGAAGGTCAGCCAGTCCCTCTAGTAGAGAGCTTATAAAACACAGGTTAACTTTCTCCATGGGGCCCAAGCGTTGCGAGGCCAGAGCAAGCGCAGGTGCCCAGGTCAGAGCTCCGTGGCTCCCCCTGCATGCATTTGCTCTGCAAGTTCAGTAGTAACTTCTCGGGGCTCTGGAATCCTGGGGCCTCCTCACCACGCTGACTTTTTACCCCGTAGAAGTACAAGTTGGAATCACAGATAACAAGTAAATGAGATTATGATGTTAGCTTTCTCCAGAGATAACAGCAGTCCAGGTCATAAAACTACCATATGGCAGATTTGGCAGTCTTTCCTGAACGCCATGGATTAATTATCACACAGACAGACTCCGGTCCCCATTTGCAAGCGCCTCAGGCCCCTTGTGGCAGGGATTGGCAACCCGGTGAAGGCGAGAGCTTGTATTATGTTTGGCAGGGACACGATGTGACCTTACTGTGGCCAGTTCTGTCATCTCTTAACATTTCGCTCATGATTAAGTTTATCATTTCAAATAAACATAAAATGTCAGGTCTCTGGGTCTACTTAACATGGAGAGCCAAAACAGACCTCTCTCTGATTTAAAAGGGTCCAGGCCAAGGGAACGATCTGATTAGCTCTTCCATCTGACTTTTATTAGAGTATCGAATAATATAGTGAGGGCAACATTTTTGTTCCAAATGGCTGGTTGCCACAATCCAAACCCACAGGGTATCCGCCATATACACCTTGACATCTCCAGGTCACTAACTCAGAGCAGTGATTATAGGTTGATCCTTCTGGCAGTTCACCTTCCAGCCTGGCAGCTCCTAGCCCTGAATGGATTCTGGCTAGATTTCTCCATCCCTTGAGGATGCCCGCACGTTCTGGACCTTCCTCCTGTTCCAGCTCTCAGTGATTAGGACCGATCAGAGTGCTTCTCAGTGTCTTCCCATCTGGGGCTTCAGTCAATATTCCACCCTCTCAGATGCCTGCTGCTGTTTGACATGGACACAGGGTGTTGGGTAGTTTACTTCTCAAGCATTTCTTCACTCAACTGGAAACCACCAAGTGGAAGGGGTGAGGGAGAAATGATCTGTGTCGGCTGAGCTCTAAAGCTGTTGCTCTAGATGAGATACAACCAGTCGAGATTTGTATTTAAGGTGCTGGAGACTTTCCACAGCTCTGCTTTTAGCCCAGTCGCTGGTTTGTTTTATGGCTGCACCGTACATATTTGTAAGAGTCAATCTCCCATAACTACAGACTCCAGGCAACCGTGCTTTCAACCTAGAGCAGAAATCAAAACCTCAACCTACTCTGTGCTCATTCATTCCTTTATTTATTCAGTGAGCATTGAAAAGTCGGCTCTGGCCCCTCTCCACTCATCAATTTATCATGCAGAGCACCCTCTCTCTCTCTCTCTGTCCTACAGCCAAACGGGCCTTCTCTTAGTGCTTCGGACAAGCTGAGGCCCCCCTCCCTCGGAGACTTCTGCCCTGTTTCCTAACCCAAAGTTCTCATTCTGTTGGACCATCACTTTCCCACCTAACGTCCACTCGTCATTCACAGCGCCCGCAAGCGCCCCTTCCTCAGGAGATAAACCAGGAAAACGCACCGCGTCCCTTCACTGCTAGACGGTGAAGCAGATGATAGAGTGGCGATCGCAGTTGTAATTAATAAATTAACTGTGATGACTTGTTAAATACCCACCTGCCCTGCTGGCTGTAAGTTCCATGGAAGTCACAACTCTATTTTGATCAGTGATGATCTCCAGGGCCTGGCCCAGTGTCTTACACATGATGGCACTTAATAAATATTTGTTTATCGATAAAGTAAGCACTTAGATTTATTGCCAAGAGGGTTGCCCTTGAGATGGTAAAGGAAGTATCCCTGGGGCATGGGAAGGGTAAGCATAGGATGAAGGTGCGGTGGGATGTGTGCTATGACACTGCAGGTCTGCCGTGGCTCAAATGTTGACATTAACATATGTGGGTTTTTAATACCTTTTAGCACATTTCTATAACCCCACAAACGCCTTCAAGGAGAAGGTAAATAAAAACTAGGATGTTTTTTTAAAAGCCTATTTGCAATTCATTGAACTTGTAGAACAAATAATACCACGAAAGCCAAAGTGCTTTTGATTTTCAAGAGCCAGGCTTTGTTCAGAGGGAAAAAAAAGGTTTTATCGGAATCCCAAATATTGATGTTAGAGCTTAGGAGACGGGGTAAACACTGTGTTCCATAAATAAACCCCCAAATAGAGGCAGATATAGGATGCAGTAGTCTTATTCCTACTCCATAAGGAAACTTGTTTATTTATTTTGGTAAGGAATTTTTTTATTTTTATTTTTAATTGCGATGGATGGGAGAATTCTGGACAATTGCAAAACCACTAGCGGGTATCCAAGAAACAGCTCTTGCCTCTCTCCCCTCATGAAGAACAGCCTTTAGCGGAAAAGGTTGAATGTGGGACAGATGCTCCCATAGGTTCGGGCAGGCCTAGGGCAGGAGGGCTTGGAGCTCGCGTCTTCTGGCATAGCCCGGGCCCACTGAAGCCTCCTGGGGACGGTCCTCCCCCTCTGCACAGCGCTGCAGCAACACGGCCCGGAGAAGCGTGGCCTAAGCAGCCTGTTAGCAAGGGCAGGGGACATCTCTGCAAGCAGCGTGCTGAGGATGGTGTCCTAGAGCCGAGTGCGCCAGGACGGTGTGTGGAAAGCAGCCAGGAGTTCCTGAGCCCCCAGGGCAGAGGGAGTGTGCTGAGAGGCAGCGAATGCGCAGAGAACGCAGGCCCGCGAGGAGGCGACTCCGGAGCACGACCCCCAAACCCCAGATGGAATAACCTATTAGTAGTGGAGGCCAGTGAGGCCAGAGGACGGTGTCAGCCCTGGAAGTTTCTCACCTAATGCCAGATGACTTTCTCATCACACAGCAAAATTATAGAACCAAGGGAGGGAGCAGGATAGGTAGAGAATCTTGACTATTACTGACATTTAATTTGAAAGTGACAGAGGTGATGAGATTAAGAGTTTTCAGCCATTAGTGGAAATAAGAACCCGTCAGTTAAGATTTTATTTTAGTTGTAGGAAAATAAATCTACATTTCCGCAGCCCGGAGTCTGTGACTGTCAACATGTGAACCTGTTACAGTACAAGTTGCTGTGCGAGCTGAAAGCAGGACTGACTAGGCCCATCGAGGAACGAGCAAGATACCGGAGCTGGGCTGTGTGCCAGCTGACGGTGGCGGGAAGTGAGTGCCGGGGATAGGGAACAGCAGGTGATCAGGGAAAGGGGCCCGGAAGGCCATGTCCCAACCTGCAAAAAGAAAGGGGGTGAAAGTAGCTGGAACACAGGGCTTTGCAAAGGAAGGAGGCTGCAAAATGAGAGCAAAGCTACCCAAAGGAGAAGAGGTCAATAGATCCTGTAGCCTTCGAAAATGGATGTTTCTAAGGTCAAGAATGAAGTCAGAATCTTCTGGAACAGGAAGAAAAGCCAATCAACTTCTCTAGAGGAAGGTTTAGCTTTATCTCTGAAAGTTTAAATGCGCGTGTCCTTGACCAAGGAATTCTACTTCTAGGAATTGGAATCGGAAATATGTTTGCTTGCCCAGGCACCTGAAGATTATAATTGCAATAGTGTTTAAAATAGAAAAAAATAGTACAGAGTAGAAATGTTCATTTTAGGGGACTTATATAGTAAATGATGAAATATTATACAGAAGTTAAAAGGAGTAAGATTCATTACTATGCCCCGAAATAGAAAGATCTCCAAGGTATAGTGACATTCCAGCTCCGCCCCTTTATATCTCATGTCCTCAAGCAATTTATTTACCTTCTCTGTGCCTCTGTTTCTTCATGCATAAAACAAGGATAGAAAATAGAGTTGTCATGAGGATTAAATGAGTTAATACACATAAAGGGCTTAAAACAATGTCTAATGCATATTAAACACAATATTTATGCATTATTGTTTTATGTATTAAGATAGAAAAATAACTTATAGCACAATATGCACAGTGTCATCCCATTTTTGTTTTTAAAAACTTACCTAAAAGTTACGTGATTTAAATATTTATAATACCTTTCTAAAAGAAGACACAAGAAACTCTTGGCAGGTGACATATTTAGGAGTTGGAACAAAGGCTGAAGATTGTCAGGGAAGGTGGCTATGTTATCATTTTATTTCTTTCTGCACTGCTTTCGATATGAAACAAATAATGTGGTCGGCGTTATTTGTAAAATGACCCAAAAGCAACAAAATTAATGATGATGCTCAAAGCACTTATTTACTAAATCACTTCAGGTTGATCTGCATAGGATGATTCAACAAAGGAAATCTTTAATGGAAAACTGCTGCGTGCAATACAGTGCTGCAGACCAAGCTGCTGCTGCGACAGGCCCGGGGATTCTCAGACTCAACGACAACGGCCACAGCCCTGTTTCCTGTTCAGACTGCTGCTTTTAAGGTGGGAAAGGCGCCAATTATTATTATTATTAAATAGCATTCATTATAATTATTAAATATTATGGTCAATATTATTAATATTACCATCATCATCATTATTGTCTTAGATCCAAAACTTATTGGTATAGTGACCTTGGCAGGTTTTATAACTTCTTTGCCCTCCCCCCTTTTTTTAAATTGATTTCAGAGAGAGGAAGGGAGAGGAAGAGAGAGAAACATCAATGATGGGAGTCATTGATCGGCTGCCTCCTGCAGGCCCCCTCCAGTGGATCAAGCCCACAACCCAAGCATGTGCCCTGACTGAGAATCGAACTGTGATCGCTGGGTTCATGGGTTGACACTCAACCACTGAGCCACACCGGCCGGCTGGCCTCTCTTTCTCTATTTGCATATGACAATAGTCCTTACCGCTGGGTAGCAGTGAGAATTAAATGAGAGAGGGCATGTAGAGCACTTGTACAGTGCCTAACATATACAAGGGCTCAAAAGTAGATAGTGATAGCAACTGTTCAATCACCATCTTCTTCTTCTGTTACCCACGAGCAGGGTCCTCCCCCCTACTGAGACCCTTCTCCTTGACCCCCTGCAAAGGAAGAGCGGATTCGAAGAGAAGCTCCTGAGAAACTGGAGCTTCTCTATTAAGGACACCATTCCCTACACCTATAGGTGGCCCTTCTGGACAGTGGGCAATGCAGACGCTTGGGAGCCCCGGCCAATGAATATACTTGAATCAAGTGCATTTCCAACTCCTGACAGACACCAAACCGAGCCAAACAGTAACAACTGCTTTCTCTGCTTGGAAGAAAACTCACCATGCGCTTGTCTTTTGATGAGATGGTATCACCACGAAGCCACCACCCAATGCCAAGTTTTGAGAATCAGCCACGCAAAGTAGAAAATTAAGCCTTGGTGGGGATGTAGAACAGGAATATAATGAACCCTGATGGGTACTTGGAGTTTTTAACAACCAACATTACCAAAGCCACACAAAACTCCAGTTAAACACTCTCTTGAGCTGGCAGGGAAGTGGACTGTGCCACCCACAGGGTCTCTGTTCCTGTAATTGCTATAATCCTCCGGGAGGTGATATCTTAATCAGAAACAATAGCTCGTCTGATTTACTAAGGCTGGGGGGGGCCTGCTACCTCTCTCAGGTATCTGAACAGCAGCACAGCCAATGAGTAATGCGATGAAATGGAGAAAGGACAGTTCAGGCGGAGACCAATTAGGCTGCGAACATCACACAGTGGAGGCCCCGAGGCTTCTTTCCCCGAAGTGGTCAAGGCAGAAAGGTGGCACGGAGAACACCCTCCTCGAAATCATCTTTATTTGCAAGACTGGATGGTCTGTTTTCTTTTTCAAAAGTAACATTGAATAATTGCTCGCATTTATAATATGTCTTTCACTCAAGGAGTGTAAGAATATTCACATATATTATATGCATATCTCTGGCCTTCATTACAAAATGGTCTATTGTAATCTCAAGCTCTCGGATGTGAAAATTAAGACAGAAGTGATCTATTACCAGATATAACAAAGCATATAAAATAAAATAAAAAATAAAATAAAATAAAATAAAATAAAATAAAATAAAATAAAATAAAATATAGGAAGGATAATCTTTGAGAAATAATGATCCTAGTGCCAAACCTGCATGTCCCCAAACATAAATTAGGGATACTCAACATAAACAGCGGCCCATAGCTACTTTTATTCAAACCTTTTGCTGGCGCATACCTTGACAAAAGTGGAAAATCTTTTCTCCGAAAGCCATTGTTCGAGAGTATTTGTTATGCAGTGAATATCTCTCTTCCATAAGCTTGATAGCAGAGTTAGAATGCAGCGGAGGATACTGGGCTGAGCCAGGAGACCCGCCACTGCCTAGCTGGGCATGCGACTTTTGTGGACAGGTCCCTACATGCCTCTGGAGTGACATTTCCTTCAAGTTTCCACTGCCAAGGGTTCCTTTCTTCCCTCCCCTTCCTCTGCCATCCCAAGCGACCCACAATTACCTGTCACACTTCATTTGCTACATAATGAACTTACTGGCCCTCACCTGGTGTTTTATTATTATTACTCTTTGCTCATAACTTGCCAATGAGAACTTCTGATTAGGAGATAACCATTATTGCTACACTCAAGTGAACCAACAACTTAATCTGTTTCCTGTAGGTAAAATGCCCACGAGTATTCTAGAATATTAAAGTCGTTCCATCCATCTTCATTCCTCCCTCTCAGGCCATCTATGGATCCAGGATCCCCAAGTGAGGGGCCACTAGACTAAGATTCTCAAAGTCCGTTGAGGGAAGAAGGTTGAGCAAGGACAGGGCGGACCTGAGCCCCGGTCCTCTTTCAAGAGCTCGGAGGTTCTCCTTCCCACCACAGTGGCTGGGCCAGTGCCCAGGGCTGAGAGGCCTTCTGATTTTTAGATATTGCAAAAAATCTCATTATGTTGATATGTTGGTTACCCCTGTTTTCACCAAGTCTAAATGGCATCGCTTAAAATACATCTTAATTTATAAGAGGTTTAAATGTAAAAATATTTTTTTCTAGAATCAAGGAAATCTGATAGGTTTATTTCCTTTTAAAGTACTTTTATTTATAAGTTTTTCATTAAAATTATAGTTTCCAGAATTTTTATTTATAGTAAAATATCATGAGACTGAGTATGACCTAGGGGCCACCAGTTTTGTTCCGTTTTATGGTTTTTTAATTCTGCCTAGCCTACATGTTCTCTAATATCCCTTTTAGCACAAATATTTGATTACTTTATTTGGTCAAAAATATTGAGGTGATAGTAAACAGAAACCTCTTTAAATAAAATATTCCCCAGAAAAACCTGTATTTGAAACAGGTTTTGTGAGAGTTTTGTAAGCCCTAGATAGACATGTCAAACACATCCCACTTTAAGTAAATTTATATAGAACTAAGTAAGACTTGGTCACAGCTTGAGTCACTGACAAATTATTATGAGTCACATAAAATTGATCAAAGACTTATCTGTTGTTCTTGAGTTTAATTTTATATTTTGAAACCGTGAATTCTATTTTCAGGGCTGAAACATTTTCATAGAGCTTCACACAACTGCTAGCACCAAACCCCTGGGCTTATGTTGCCTCATAGATGAAATGGCTCTATGCAAAGCACTGGTCTATCTCATCCTTCGGGTGAGGACCTACTATGGGTCAGGGGACTGTGCCAGGTGACATATTTCATCCTCACACAACACTCTGAGGTAGGTACTAGGCACCTCTATCTTCTTTAAAAGGAAAGTGAGTCTCAGAGAAGCTAAAAGACTTGCCCAGAATCACAACTGATTGCGCCCGTCCCTTCCTGACTCCCTCTGTACCATCTCCATGCTCTCTGTGCCCTGGAGGCTAAGCAGTACACATTACCACCAAAGGTTCTTCTTCCAGAAGCTTCTGGTTGGGTTTGGCCAAGGGGAACACCCCCAGGGAATTAGAGGGAAGGAGGAGACAGTGACCTCAGTACACTTTCCTGCTGGCTCCCTCCTGTGCGGTCGTAAGGAGCCGGCCGGGACCCTCTTGGGAAAAGGCGCCCTTCCCCACAAGCCCTCTGCCTCCGAGTCGGGCTACACTCCTTCCTCTCGCCTCCTCAGCTGTAGGAGCAGTAAGAAGGCTCCTCTGTTCTGAGCCTCATCTACTCCACTCTTCCCGGTGGTTTCCCTCCACCCTGCGCACAGCTCTGCACACAGTCCCCTTCCTTAACTCTCTTTAAAAATATGCACATTGTGTGTGCAAGCCCAGGCAGCTTCAGGGACCCATCAGAGATTCAAGGCTGGGTCCCAACAACTTAGACTCAAAAATACGTATCACCAAACCACAGAGCTTCCCAAATATCTCCTGAGAAAAAATCTGAGCATGTGACATTAGAGTGGTCTGCTTAAAAGGGAGGGAGGGGGGCATTCAAAAAAATCGATAGCTACTTCCTGTGGTATAACATCTTCATTGATATCAAATACCATTTCTTCGAGAACCATCTAATACCTGTGAACTGTTCAGAGGAAAAATGCTATGTAAATCCAAGGTGTTAATAGTATATCATTGTTGCATGGTGATAAAAGCCCCAGTGACTCAAGGCTACTATAGGATAAAACCTTTTCAGCAGGAGAAAATCTTTAGGAAACAGATTCTACTACAAAGGAATTTACTTTGTATAAAAAGTATAGGTTTGTTGAATTCAAAAAGGTGTGAGAGGATTTCCTAATGCGAGGAGGAACACAAGCTTATCTGTACCTTGAGAATGGAATGTTCTGCTTCCTGGGGCCTAGTCAACGGTGTCATTAATTGCACAGGTGGTCATCTGAACTGTTTTGGGCACACTTCAAGATTTTGTTCCAATAGACATTCTAAAATAACTATTCTTAATGCCCATAACGTCCCCCTCTTACTGTTTTCATTCACATAGTTTCTATTTATGTACTAAGTAGCTCACCAGGAATTCTGGGTTCCAGTTTATTTTTATGTAAAACTAATGAGACTGTAATAAGAAGTAAAAGAACAAACACTTTTAATGAACACTTACTATATCCCAGGACCACGCTAAGCTGCTGATATTCATTTCCTCAACGTACAACTTATTCAACACTTCCGACAGCATATTATTATGCTAGCCTACTTTTGTTACCCCCAAGTTACAGGGGAGAAAGCAGACCCAGGGTGTTGCTTTACCTTGCCCAAGGTGAGACAGCCAGGATTTAACAGACTGAGCCTTCAATCTAGTGAAAGTCAACACTCTTAAGTTTTATCCAGAGATACAAAATCCAGTGCAAATTGTGGCCAGATAGGCACACAGAGTTAATGGAGCCAGCTGGGAAGGCAATAAAGTTGTTTTATAAGACCGGAAAGCCCAGTCCCCACCTAAAGGGCCTGTGGCTGCCCAGCCCCAGCTGATCAATCATTTCCATAAAGAATGGGGACTTGGTGTAAGCATGTCTTTGGTTTCTCAAGAGAAATGGAAATCCTGAATTTTCATATGTGAATCTCCTAATTTTTAAGTGCAGGCTACCAGCCAATAGAAATAGTTTAGATGTTCAAGCTGAGCTCGTGGACCGTAGGTCTGGGGTCTGTGCTCTCCTCTCAGCTCCTCGGTAAACACAGAGAAGCTCATCTCTACAGTCCACCCAAGACCTTCTCCTCTACTTTCAAGTCCTGGGCTATAGTCACAGGGAGGGTGGCCGACCCATCCTTGTTTGTCGTGACTAGCCCGATTCCCACACCCCGGGAAACCCCAGCCCCAGGCAGAGTGGGACCGTTGGTCACCCAGTTAAAGCAGAGAATTGGCTCCTGGCATCTGCACAGCTCCAGAAGGTCAAATAACCTGACCTTTAGAGCGCGTCCTTGCAGGGGAATCTGCTGCCCTCGCAGGTGCTAATTTGCTAAAGCTTTTGAGTCTCCGCTTGAAAATTTAAACTGCCTCTGAGGCTGGGGTGTGACATTCCCTGGGACAGCCCCCAGGAGCAAGTGTCTGGGAAATTCTGGGAGGGGAGGGGAGAAGGGGCCTGGGAAGGCAAGTGGACCATGGTCCGAGGAAGCTTCTGGCGGTTATTTGTCAGAGCGGCCTAATTCACACCCAAATGGGAGCTCGCCATTATCGGGGACTCGCACAGCTCCAGGTAAACAGCTAATGAGCAGGCTGCCAGCTCCATTTTTATCAAGAGCCCTCCGAGACTCCACCGTGCCATTTCATAAAATATGCAGATGGGAGTGCGGGGAGAAGAGCAAAGGCTTTGAAAATGATTCACACAACCTAAAAATGATGTTGAAAAGGGAGGAATTAAATATTCACAAAGTGAGAGAAATTAAGGCATATTAACTGTTGGAATGTGGAAATGAAATGACTAACATGCACAGAGCTGATGAGAACCGCATGATTACAGATCTGTCAAAAGTTTCTAATTCTGACAGCGCTGACGTGAAGGTGCTCGCTGGCTGGTAAGGGCAAAAAATTAGGCAGGGGACACGCTCCCGGGGCTGACGGATCAGAGCCAAAGGGAGGGAGACACGGCGCTGATTAACATTGGGGTCCGGCCCGCGCCGAGGGGGGACTCCAGCTCGCAGAACGAATGCTAATTAGGAGCACAAAACAGACCTGAACTTGGCTGGATGCTTGATGGGAATGTGACTATTAAGTCCGTAATGAGGCCGGCAGAAGGCGGCCTAAAGGCTCTTGGAGGGGCGAAATTCGGTGAGGTCATCCTACCCTCCACTTTTAGGGGATGGGAAGCCAAATTGTGGCCCATCCAAACTAGAATTAGCAGTAATTATTATATAATATGTAATGATGGGATTTAAATGGCTAACACATTTTCTCTGCGGAGATCATTTAGACGTGATTCATACAAAATGATTAAATTAATAGATCTTCCTCTTTTCAGACTGCCAGGCAGCTTAAACTAGATTTTTCAACAGAGACTGATTCTAGTGAAATCATATGAATAGAGAGATTTGCGGAAATTGCAGGAGGAATTGGTTCAGTGTAATAAGGGCGCACTGGGGTTTAGGGAAATTCACATACTCACCTCAGGATGAGCACTCAGCTCTTGGCCCTGCTAGTTTTTTGTTTTTTTTTAAATCTACCTATATTTTTAAAAGGGGTTTAGCAGTAACAATATAAAATCAACATCTTCAATATAAAGAGAGACAACACCAAAAGCTAAACAAATATTTACAGAGACAGGGTTGTTTTCCTTGCTCTAAAATGCAGCCGCTTTTTAAAGAAAACAATGGATACGTGTGAAAAAATATTTTAAATAATAATGGGGAGATGCTTCTGAGAAATTTAAAATCTAATACCAATGGAAAACAATTTAAAAGATGACAGTATTTGCATATAAAGTATTCATGATTTCAGTGCAACATTTAAAATTTTCAAGAGAAAAATTAAGAAAAAGATAAATAAATTGCCACCAAAAGGCTCAAAGCCAAAGCCGATAAAGCATTTCTCCGGTAACATTCTGTCTAAATCCCATCATCGTTGTCGGACCGGGGGATGTTAATTCTTTTCCCTCCCGCGGACGTATGAAAGCAGTTAGGGACATGGGGAACTGCCGGAGAGCCACTGTGTTTTCTGGGTGGAGAGTTTTCGAGTCCCATCAGCTGCACAGCACATGAGCAAATTAACAGGCACTTGGGGAGGAAGCCCACAGTGCGGCTCAGGCATGTAATAATTAGCATAGCCTTGCCACCTCCATGGCATCTTGGGAAGAAAATATTAATCATTCACAGCTGTGATCGCCTCAAAATCTCCTATTTTATGCCTTTGACACATCCATGAATAATGCCATTTACTATAATGTGCAGCATTATCAGAAAGAATATTTTTACAGTATGGCTGCTCCTCTGGAATACATTGTCGAACCAATGCTAAAGCCCGGACCCGGCAGCATCTATGGGGAAAAGACCATAATGCAGTCCTCATACTATGCTTTACTGAGCACCTACTATGTGCCAGAAATTCCATTCTCTGTTCAAGCCTTGCAGGGGCAATATGAAGGCAGTGCTGTTATAATCTCTATTCTGTAAACAAGAAATGGCAGACTGAGAGGCTGAGGTCGAACTGGCCCACACTCTCCCCGCAGCATGGAGCCCAAAGGGACCTGGAGGCACGGCTGCGACGCTGGTTTCCACAAGGCCCTCCCGCCCCCGGTCTCCGAGGAGATCACCTTGGCAATTGACTCATTTAGAGAATCCACTGGGAACTTCTCTCCTCTGCTCCATCACTTGGATCGCCCTCTTTTTCACGTTTCCCACCCTTGATCTGAGCATCCAGTTCAAGGCCACGCCCCTGCAATTCACCCTCCACACGGCAGTCACCATGGGTCCCCCGGTGTAAATCGAGTTGGGAGCTCGCCTGCCTAAAACCTTCACATTTTTGTCATTACGTCTGGGATAAAGACGGACAATACATTACCTACACGTCCCAGGTAATCCAGAACATCCTGTGCTCCCGGCCTCGTTTCCTGGATCCCTGCTTCTAGGTGCTACACAAGCATCCAGCAAAGAGGAGGGGTCGCCAAGCCGCCCATCTCAGCCCCCCAGGCCCTTCTGCAGGCTCAGCCCCCCAGGCCCTTCCGCAGGCCCAGCCGCCTCTGCCTGGAGCGCTGCTTCCCCCCACTATCACCGGCACGCCCACACCTTGGCTAGTTTCTTATTCTCTGGGTCTGCCCTTAAATGTCCCTTTCTCGGAGTTGACACCCTTAACTCCCTCGTCTACCCTGGGTTCTCTCGGGCTTCGTAACTCTGTGCATGTTCCCCCTGGCAGCTGCCACAATTATAAATGAATTGTTCTCTGTGTAGCTGTTTGCATCATAGCATCCGGCCCCCACATGGGACTTTAAACTCCACGACTACGTCCTCAGTGTCAGGCACGGTAAGTAGGTGCTTAAGAAATATGTGTTGAAAGAAGGAAGGAATGAAGGAAAGACTGGGTGAAGCATCCTCATTTGCAGCCGGAATCCTTTCCTCCTGCGCCTTCTCCGTTGTCTAACTCAACCCAGAAGCCCCTCCTTGCCGACTTTCAAGCCACTTGGCAACAACCAGGAGCGATTTCATCATACGCACAATTGCTTTGTCAGGAGGAGGGGGGCTGAGTGTATGTCCTTGGAGAACCTCTGACTGCAGGAGCACCTATTCCCCCAGGCTGCTGAAACTTCTTCCACACACCTCTCGCAGGCAGTTGTGACTCTGCTGTAATTGCTTGTTAGGGTGCGGGCCCCGCCCTCATCTGACTCCAGACTCCCTCATGGGGCCGCGCAGCCCCCAAGCAAGGACTTACCTGGAGACCTGCGCATCCCCTGGCAGCCAGGGCTGGGCTGGAGCACAGCAGGTCCTCAGGAAGCGTCTGTTGAAAAATAATTTCAGTAATGAATGACTCAGGGAGCAATCGAACGCGTAACTAGCGAAATTAGTAAATTAGTGAGTTAAATAATAAAATAAGTGAAAGTGAAGGCGAAAACAATTATTCACCCAAGTGTTTCCTACGGTGCAATGCCCATCCCGTGGGTGGTACACAAGATAAATGTAAGGACTACATAAACTAACTTTTTAATTTTAGTCCCTGAGGAATAGCAAAAATCAATGCTAGGAAAAAATTAACTTGCTCCTTAAATCCTGTATATCATTGATATTATTACTTAGGACAATTCGAGTTAAGTAAAAATTAAACAAATATAGTACTATTACAGAATGTTCTTGGATATGGCAAAAATTATGAAATTGGCGTATAAATGAGTGAGGCTTGGGAACAGATGGTTTCAAAATGAACGGGGGGGGGAACCCTAAGATTTCATGAGCTTTTGCCATTATGAAGATTCCAGAAGTGAAAGCAGGGCCCTGCTTTCACTTCTGGAATCTTCATAATAGCCGTAGGAGTAAAAACCACCCATTTTACAGGTGAGGATGGGAAAACACACATGGAGAGGCGGAATCTTCGCCCAAGCTTGGTAACTGATGAGCGAGGGCCACCCAGCTGGAGCCCGTGGCCTTCGGTGCAGCGCTGGTCAGACTGGGGCAGAGCCGGCACCGAGCGGGCAGGAACCGGGTGCGTGAGCGGCGAGGAGCGGGCCCGGGAAGGGGGCCTTTCCCGCCCGGGCTCTGCGGCTGGGCCGCCTCCGGCCAGCGCGCGGCGAGCACCCTGGACACGCGCATGGGGCGCGGAGCCCCCTGCACCTGCCGGGGCTCGGGAAAGGAGACAAGACGCCCGGGTTTCCCCACCGCCCTCGGGGCCCACCCGCCTGGGCGCTCACGTCCCATGAACCAGGTGACTGCGCAGCGGGGCTGCTTGCTCCTGGCCCACCTGCCCACTGAGGACTGTCCCCGCGGGGAGGAGACAGGGGCCAAGGTCTGCACAGCAGCCCAGGGGACCCCGAGGCACGAGGAAGGAGGGCGACCCCACTCCCGCTCAGGAAACAGACTGAGTCCCTTCCGACCTTGTGATTTTCTTAGAGAGGTCGGCACCCTTCCCCACGCAGTGGGGTCGCCTCGCGTGTGACCCTTTGCGAACCAGCGGCTCTCTGTCCCTTCCAGCCGCCTTCGCTCACGTTCTTCCTCCACGGGACACGCTGTCCCCTTGTCCGGATCCTGCCTGAGTCCTCCTGGACCCTGCCTTAGCTGCGGGCCCCCCGGAGGGCGACTCCTGCTCTGTGTCCCTCCTCCAGGTGGCAGGCGGGGTGAGAGCAGTGAGTGGACACGAGAAGCGGGGAACTGGCCTGAATTTGCAGGGACATGTGGTGGCTCTTACCCTGTAAGGTGGCCCCCTGGCCCCCACTTACTTGCGGTTTCGCTTCCCGCCCTGTCGCGGACCCTTATTTTATTTCACAGCGATCCCAGAGCACAAGGGTAGGGATGCTGTGAATCTGGATAAGCCGAAGGGAAGCTGCGACGTGCTTCCGTCATGAAAGGGTGACAGCTGCTGACTCCGTCATCGCGCATCACCAGGGGAAGGTGAGTACAGTGCAGTAAGGCATTCCTGGGTTGTGTTGATCCTAAAACTTATTCATCCTGGATTCTCCTAAAAAAGAAATTCAAATTAGTGATACCAAAGTAGATAAAGTGAATATTTATTTGGAATAAAATATAAATCAAGACAAATTATAAATTTTAAAAAACCAACAAACATTACACAATCTAGAGAAATAATATTTTATTAACTGCCTGACAGCTCAAAACTATTTTTCTTACATGTTTGCTTCCTGCCCTCTGTCTCGTCATGACAAAGATTTTGTCAAATATTTTTCTATAGAGAAAATAGAAAAATAACTTAGTCTTCCCCTTAAAGCGATTGATCAATACCCTTTCTATTATTGGTAGTTTACAAATACTCAAGGGAGCTTTATAATTCATTACTGGTAGTGTCCCATACATTTTTAAGATAGTTCTAAAATTTGGGAAATTTTCTTCCCTATGTGAGCTATAGAATTTTAGAGAAATTCAAGTTTTTTGTATAGTGACTAGCCTTCAATGCTCTTTAAATTAAGGGGCCCCAGTTACCAGCTTGTCACCGCTGGTTTATTTCAGGGTGTGTTCTGAATTTTCTCTTACCTTCATCTGTGCTAGTGTTCTGTGTCAAATCAGCAAGAAAGTTAACCAGCAAAACTATGATAATCTTTAAAATTTCCATCAAAACAGAGAAATACTGCGTGGCGCATTTATAACTGAGTTGGCTGCAGCAGTGAGCACACTCCTGAGCGCACAGCACTTCCAGCTGATTCTGTGTTGATGAGAATCAGATCTTCCACTCACTCGTGTGCAGACCTGATGCTCAGGAGAATATTCCACGGACTAGCTCCCGCCTCCTTACATTCCACAGCATGTTTCTCCCCTTCTGCCCACTGCTGGTGCAGGCCCCTTAGGACATGTTCACACTGCGGGGCTGCCATTGACTTGGCACCTTCCCACCGCAGCACTGGGGTCACTGACAGCAGGCACGGGAATATTCCACGGGGCCAAGGCCACACCAGGACACCAGCAGCACCTGAACTATAAATGAGAGTGATAAAGGAGCACACAAATATATCATATTTACCTCCAAATAGATCAATCCCCCATTCGTAGTTTATATTAAAATTTCTTACAATGCCAATGGCCATCCAAATGCCACCTAACTCAAAGGGAAGTATGCCAGAGGGAAAGTTGGAGTGGGGAAAAGACAGCGTCTTAACCAATTGTGCTTAAAACGCTTTCTTTCACAGATGTTATGGATACACATCACCATGGCAACCATGGGGAGGACTCCTCCCAGGCCTACGACGTGAGAGCCTCTGAAGCTTAAGCAGGCGTGGTCTCCAGTTATATCAGCACAGCCAGAAACCCGGACCTGGAGCTTCTAAACTCTACATCGGGGCCTCTTTCCACGACGCCTGAGGACCTCCCCGTTCCAGGAAGCGTCTGCATAGTCTGGGGACATCTGCTTGCTTTATATTAGCCACAATTAATAATCAGAAGCAGAGACACAGCCACTTAACATATATCAACCACTCTTCTGGGAGGGAGCTGTCATCTTCCAGTTCGCCTTTCCAGAGACAGGGAAATTGATAGGTCACCAGTGTCTGTGAAGAGCTCTCAAAAGGTATCATATTTATTTTAGCTGCAGCTTCAAATCAGTGGCTATCTGCATTATGAAGAACATCATTCTATAAAACACATTTGGTCTTCATTTTTCAAACGCTCCTGAAGGGAACATATGGTAATCTGTTTAACTCTCAATTCCACAGAGACGCCTAAACCCCATGCACCAAACGCTCATGCTATTTTTATTATAAAATTCATGTCCTTTTTATGCCCTAAATATTCCCCCTTTCTGCTTAGATGGTTAAAAATACCTAAGGCTACAAGACTACCCTGTTTACCATCAAATTCATGAGTCATGCCCTATAGCCATTAAATATAACAGAAATATTATTCACGAGGGGATTAGCAAGCACACATTGGCAGAGCCCATATCCTTCTGGGTTTCAGACATAAACTATTTTGAAGTTATTTGTTTTTCATCAGAGCCCATGCTAACATAAGCTCTCAATCTGATCTCCCGAATTATTTGTCTCCTGCTAGGAGCTAACCCTTGCAAACTTGTCTCAATTGTCCAATTTGGAGGTTGTGTTCCATAGTATGATTATTTTACCAGATCTGAATATTGTTTCTCCTTGCTATGGTCCCCCATCAAAAGTGTCATTTAAAACACTGATTTCACTTCTTAAATATCCCTAAGCTCGCTGCCCTTCCTGACTCCCAAAGAGAGCTCAGTGTGGAATGTGACGATGGGAACTCCAGGCCTCCGTTCTAATGTTAGTTATTACTGATGCTGAAGCCATAACACGGAGCTGGCGTTTCGTTGAAAGTTGCTGCCAATGCAAGGAAGGGAGAATTGTTTCTAAAATTTGGTTTGTGGGAGAGGCAGAGTTTCTCTAAAAAATCAATACAGTTCTTTCTCCCAGAGCAGGCATAAACATGAAATATTAACCTGCCTTTCCTTACTCATATCAGCATTTACCAAGGATGGTCTGCTTCCAGGCAATTCTCTGTGGTCAAACATGTTTAGAAAACACTTCACTTTAAATCCCCCTCTCTGGTTTCCATCATGCACATTAGCATATTCAAGGCTCACGAAGTTCTTCGCTGAAACAAACAAAATCTATCTTTTCTAAAAAATTTCCCAGTTGTTCTGGATCACATGACTCTTTTCCCTGTAACATCCAGCAAAACTAGTGCTTCACAGAGCACACTTTGGGTAATGCTGCCATAATTAATTTTTTTTCTGATTTTTCAATGGCACATTGTGCTATTAATGAAAAGATTTTATGCAATGGAGGCACATCTCAATAGGTTTCAGATCATTTGATTTTTTTTTAAGGTTGAGAAAAACAATAGAAGATATGCTTGCATAAAATTATGTAGAAATTTTATAGAAACCTCAAAATTAAGTATCCAAATTCAGTCTGAATTCTGAAGATGTTGAGTTGCCTTTCAGCAGCACCCCAAATCATAATTAATGGAACTAGGCTACTGAATAACCAAGTACTCATTAACTCATTCATTGTTCCCTTTAAAAATTCTTTTATTTATTGAGCAACTATCATGTGCAAGCACTGTTGTAGGCACTGAGATATCACAGACAAGTTGCTTAGAGAGGGTTTGTAGCCCACTGGAAAATTAAATATTTGTAAATAATAACACAAGGACATAATTAACAATAATTGATGCAAGTTCTATAGAGGAGAAGAAACTAGAGCAGTAATAGCAAGTAACAGGAGAAAATGATCCAGCTTTGAGGACAGGGAAGGTGTCCAGGAGGGCTTCCTAGAGGAGGTAACATTAGGCTGTCACTGAAAGAATGACTTGGGACAGATCAGACTGAGGCAGGAAGAGAGAGTATTCTATCCCCAAAAGTAGTGTGTGCAGGGAGAAATTATTCTGGCTCAGAGTAAATGGAAGAAGGCCATGTGGCTGGTGCCCGGAGAGGTCAAGGGAGAGGAAGGGGACAGTGCTGGAGAGGTAAGCAGGGGACCTTCTAAGGCCTGGAACGCCAGTAAATATACCTGAATATTTTAATTCCAAGACCAGTGCAAAGCGTGGTCCATCAAACCTTCCAGCTTCAAGGTAAGATTAAAAAGAGTTCTTGGTTTAGAAAGCAAAATAGATTCTATCCTGATCCACGTAAGCGTCGCCGAATGTTTAAATGCCTAAAAAACCTGCAACCAAACAAATGATAGGAATGAAGTTGCCCAAAATAAAAGAGGGTTAATCCTCAGAACTCAGCAGCCATGAGATGAGAAGGCACTGCTGCCCAGCCAAAGGCTGTGACCCACGTAAACGCAGCCAGAAGACCGGTCACCTAATCCGTGTGGCCCTCGGAGTAGCCGGGGCCCCGGTCCTCTGGACCTTCTGCCCCTCGGACGCCCCTGAGATGCGCGCCTCCAAGCAGCGCGTGGGCGGGGGCCCGAGGGGGCCTCCCCCTCACACAGCGACCGTCTCAGGGCAGGGCCTCTTCAGAAATAATTCTGTGCTATCCCAGCCATCGTGTCCGGGTGCCTGGGGCTGACTGACTGAAATGGTTGGCTTTAAATATTTCCAGAAGAAGCCTTTTCAGATTCAGAGCACATGTCTTTAAGACGAGAGGGCAGGGTTTGTGATCGTGCAATATGCCCTCTGACCCCAAATTCTGTACATGACCTGTGACTAGAAGAGGAGTGTCCCGCCCCAGAAGTTAGGAGCTAGTTCTGGGGAGAAAAATGCCTGTTTGAAATTGTTTTTTTAAGAATTTTTATTGACTTTTAGAGAGAGAGGAAAGGAGAGAGAGAAAGAGAGCGAAACATCAATGTGAGAGGGAAACATCGATCAGCTGCCCCCGGTACCCCCCCCCCCCAGGATCAAGCCGCAACCCAGGCCTGCGCCCTGACCAGAAATCGCACTGGCAACCTTTCGGTGCACTGGACAATGCCCGACCAACTGAGCCACACCAGCCAGGGCTGGAATTATTTATGATGAACCATAATAACCAATAAAGTTGTCTTAATTCTCCAAACCATTTCACTTGTCCCTTTTATTTGGGCAAAATGTCATTTCCTAGATACTGGTGAAACCTCCCCCTTCCCGCACCTCCTTGGTCACATCCAGGCAGTCTTTAAGTCTCGCTGGGTCTACAAGATGTATCTGCTCCCCTCCACTTCTCAAGAGCAACAAATCCAGGTTGGCTTCCGCCACCTCTTTTCAGAGGTTATTTTAGAGAGATACTGAGTAAAGTGGATGTGAGACCACAGATAGTATCCCAGGGTCATGAAAAGGCCATGGGCTTCTCCACTAGGAACATCTGGGTTCAAATTCAGGTTCAAATCTCAGAGAAGTCACCGCCCTTCTCTAAGCCTTGTTTTCTCCATCTACGAAATGGGCAGGAGCCAGGCTTGGGGCTGCACTCGAGCAGTTGTTAAAAACATGGAACCTGGAGCCCACCTGCTTGGCTTCCACTCACGGTGCTCCTGTGTGATTATGGAAATATCATGAAGCCCCTACGAACCTCAGTTTCCTCATCTAGAAAATGGGGTAACCACAGTGGGTTTGTTGGGACAACACAGGGAGATGACACATGTAAAGTTTTTAGGACGGTGCTTGGTGCCAAGTGTGCGCTCTGGTTGTTAGATGTGAGTATTGAAACGAGACGAGGTGATACTGAGGCTCGTCCAGAGAGCACTCAGGGCTGGCGTCCAAGTCCTGCAGGATCACCTGCTCCTAAAGCCACACGCCTCTCAGAAAGTCATAAGCTCACTTGTGGCTGCCACAGATGCCCTCGTCTCTGCTCCCTCCGCAAGGCCTCCCCTTACATGCTCCTTGTTGCGCCCCAAGGCAGCCTGCTTCCACCCCTTTCCTGGCTTCATAGCTCTTTAGGTCAGGGACGAGGTCCTGTTTCATGTGCATGTAATTGGCAATAAATATTTCTTGGCAATAAATATTTGATGCATGTGTCGCCCGGCCCCGTCAGGCCGCATTGTCACTCCCCTCGTTGCTCACTCGCAGACGGGCTGAGCGTGGCCCCGCCACCAACCAGCCTCTCCCCGCAGCCCGGGCACCGCCGGCCCCATGTCACCCCGGGCCCCTGGAGATCCAGGATCCGCATTTCCCCAAACCAATCCAAGGGGGAACATTCACATTTTGAAATTTTACTAGGTTCTTTTCTCTGCCGTGACCAAATAAATAAACCTTTCCTAGCATCGTCAGGTTTCTCTTCTGGCATTTTCCCTGTGCCCGAGGATTACGGTGTCAGCAGCACATGAGGGCGCTCAGGGGCCAGAAGCAGGCTTCCCGGGCTTCAGGCCCAGGGCCCCAGCAACCTCAGGCCCCTTACCCATCTCCATCGTTTCCTCGCCTAGAAAATGGGTGATAAGATTAATTCTTACTTCCCAAAACTGTTAATACATATACATGGTTAGAATATTGCCTGTCATATGACCCTCATCAATTAGTGTTAACTGCTGGTATTAGTCGTCACTTCGGTGGGAGTCTACATAGTAACCGAGTATATAACTAGATTCCCCCACCCCCAAGCTAATTTAAGCCTTACTATTAAGTCTGTGCTTCTAAGTTCCCTTTATAGGCCGGGGGAGGGGGCACCTGCTACATGCCAGGCAATGCTCTAGGAGGTGGGGATATAGGTGTAAAAACAGACCAGGTCTATTTCTCTGCAAGGAAAGAAAATGATTGAACAAATATATATACACAAGATAATCTGGTTTATATGCGCCATGAGGCTCCTGAGGCAGGGCGGCGAGACAGCACCAATAGGGAGACAATTTTTGGTAAGTGGTTAAGGAGGGGTTCTCTGAGAAGGGGACATTTAAACCGAGATCTGACTACAACAAAGGAATTATGATGCAAAAATCCAGGGGGATACAATACCAGACAGATGGGAAAAATATGAGTAATCGAGTGTACATCTGAATCACGTCTGTCTCGTAACGCAGACCAGAGAAAAGGAAGGACAGCTTGTGGGACAAAGCTAGTCAGTGGCCAGTTTGGGTAAATAAAAGTTGGCTGGGACATGCCACTTGCCGATGGGTTGAGTTACCTATGGCTGAGTTGCATAGTTGCGACAGAGACCACATGGTGCACAGGTCAAAGATGTTTCCTATCTGGCCCTTTACTGGCCCAGAGCTTGCTGACCCCTAGTCTAGACCATATGACTCACGACTGCATCTGTCTGTGCCCTGCTGCTGCCTTCAGTCCAGTCGGGTCTGACCGAGTAGATACCAGGACGTACTTGGAGAAAGAATAATGCAGGATATTTTGTGCCTGTTCCAGTTTTTTAAAGACTTTTTAAAAAATAAAATATTTTGCAATGATAGTTTGGGAACACAGTTTTCCTTCAGAAGGGCCTGGCTGGTTCTCACCTGTCCAGAGAAGCTTTCCAGGAGTGGTGGCCCAGGTAACAGCTACGGGTTTATCTCGCCACATGAATTTCCTGCAAGGTGCTGACACAGGATCTGTTCGAGGCAGCGGTTCTGTGGGGCGCCCCAACCTGGCCAGGGTGCAGGTACCGCAGGGAATTCCCGTGTGCATGGTGTTCATTCAAAGCCGCATCCCTTCAGCGTGACACGGGCCAGGGTTCGTCAGCCTCACTCTGTCACTCTTTGGGGCCAGAGAAGTCCCTGTCTGTGGGGCCGTCCTGTGCCTTGTAGGACGTTTAGCAGCATCTCTGGTCTCTGCCCACGAGATGACAGTGACATTCCTCTTCCAGATATGACAATCGAGAACGTCTCCAGGCATTGCCAAATGGCTCTGAGGAGCCTGGGGAGGGCGTGAAAGTCACTGTCCCTTGAAAAGTACTGGAAGACACGGAAAACATCCTCCCCTTTCTGTGGGAGCTTTCAGACACTGGAAGCAAATGTTCCCTAAAATAAGTGTTGAGCGAGCTGCAATATTCAGTGGTCAACCCGTCCACTCAAGTCACCCGGTGGACTTTCACGCCCACCAAAGTGGGGCGCGGGTGCCAGTTAAAAACGCCAATATTGATAATCGCCAATAAGATTATGGAGATTCTTTTTTCCTACTAGGGAATGCCTTTTAAAAAATCGTTTCATGTAACCCGAGGTTAAGAGCCACGTGCCGTCTTCAGAGTTGGGGTGTCTATGCTCCGGCTGCTTTAAAACTCTCGTGAGCACACACGGCCCGAGTACTGAGATCCCTGCCAGCCCCCAGCTCAGGCCTGATGGGACATCTCTGAGTTCTCTCCGCTGCTCATGACACCTGAGCGACACCTGCCTGCTGCCCAAAGCTGGCGCTCCACAAGCTGCACCATCAAGGGCAGCTGCACACGTGGGGGACATTCTCTGCAGGTGGGGCCCAGGAGGCGAGCCCAGAACAAACAAAGGAAACAGGCAAGGAGAGAGTGTAGCAGGCATCTGGGTGGGTTCTGTTTTTTCAACAAAAAAATGGAAACAGCATTAATATGACCTCCTAGTGGAGGGAAATTCAGAACAGTGCCTTACTGGACCCATTGGATATTAAACCTAAACAATCACTGTTGCTTAGGATGCTGTATGTTCCCAACATTAGTATAATTTTTGATAGAGTGCATTTTATTATTACCTTTATTATTATATATCAAGTAATTCAGCAATAATTTTCTTAACAAATAGGTCACAGTTTGTAAACTAGTGACCATAAATGTATATTGTATGTATGCACATACACACACACACATATATATATATTTGGCTCACATTTTACTTTTAGCTTTCAATTGTCAACTTTTAAAAACAGAAACATTTTATGAAAAATTTGGATCTCCAACTTCTCTACAAAACCCGAAAGATCTGCCACCACATCCACCTTCTTGAAAGCTGACAATCGGTAAGAGATGAGCCACAGGGCATGTGCTTCCCGGTTTGTCACACTCCCCACCATTCCCCAATATCCCACCCTTGCCTGTTTCACATATTCAGATTGCTGCCTGGAATGTTGGTTTGCATCTGGGCATATAGATTAATTTTATCTTTGTCTTTGGCCTCTTTCTACAGCCAAGTCAAGTCCCTTTTCACTTGCAGGTAAGCTTGCCCCAAATGTACTGCTCCCATAAAAGTTTGCCTGACTAATCTCATCCAAATTTCTTACTCCCACTATTATCTCCACTGAAATATATCATACTTCATTGATGGCACAATACCCAAAGTGTACACTGTGGAACAAATATACATTATGCGGAGAAAATATAGGGCTACCCTGATTGAATGAATGAAGGAAACTCAACAGTACACACAGTACCCTTGCTGAAGAGCTTTCCAGAGGCAACAGCCGCAGATGTGCTCTCTGAGCCTCCAAGAGGAGGCTGAGGTGCGTGAGCATCGCCTGCTTTCCCACGGACCCCTGGAAAACCCATTATCATATTTGCTTGCCTTTTAAAAACTATATCCATAGTCCCCAATATTTTTGCTAATTGTTTTCAACTACAGATAAGCTGCAGAAGAGGGAGATGCAGACCACCATGGGGGGCCAACGGTTTATTCTACAAAGTCAAGTCATTGAAGAATAAAATGCAACCAGCATCAACATAAACACTTTTTTGCATAGAAAGAGGAGTCGTTTTAAACACCCCCACAGAAGGAAAAACAGTATTTCTATAAAGGATTACCCTTCAAACTGAATCTCTTTGGCTTGTCACAGGCTGTGACCAGTGTGCAAACCTGCACTTGGTCAACGTCACATAAATCCAGCAGCAGGAACTCAAGAGCCACCGTGAAAGGAGTTCACACGCGAGAGAAGAGGCACAGGTTTCCACAGTCAGGCTTTCTCTGAAGACGTGGAGACAAACGGAAGCAACAGGAGAGGAGGCAAGTATGAGGTGACAGTGGGTGCTCCCTTTGGGTGGCTTCTGCACGTGCCTCTCGCCGGCCTGATGTTCCGCCAGAATCTGGGCGGCCCTGCAAACCCGCCTCAGCGCGGGGGCTGCCCTCCTGGCCTGGCGCCGATGGGGACGGGCTGATGTCAGGATGGGACGTGAATGACCGTGATAGCTGGGGTGATAACAGAGAGAAACAGATGGTTTGAATAAAAAATGGGGGGGGAAATATGCCATCTTCATTCGTTACCTACTTTCACATTCATGTATTATTCACAAAGGGATCGAGCGAGGGTCCCAAAATGTATAGCTTAAGTTCCTGCCCTCAAGGATTTATTAATCTCTTGAGGAGAAACCAATATAAACAATAAAAAGAAAATAATACTCCTTAAAATAAAAATGAATTAGATGAAAGCTCTATATTTTATCATCCTAATCAACTGGTAAGCTCCAAATGACAAAAAGACAACAAAGAAACTATAAAATGCATTCGGGAACTTGCCTAGAGGCCCTACCCACCATAACTCAAGGAAGGACCTGTTCTTCTTAAAGGGGGCTCCTACTTGCTGAATGAACTTGACACCGCTCTTCCAGGGAACTCCCTCTAACTCTACCATCTGGGTCAGATGGCCTACTATGTGCCATCAGAGTCCCCTGTACACGGATCTCTCATAGAATTCATTACTTGAGCGGCTCGAGGGTGGTAGGGTGTGTGTGTGCCTGTTTTACTTGACACGATCTCCTCAATACCTGTCACAACACCTGACAATATTCTAACAATAGTTAGAATTCAATATTTGAAGGAATAAATGAATCTCCTATCAGCTGGCCTATTTGGAAAACAAAAAAATAGCCCTGCCGGGTGTGGCTCAGTGGTTGAATGTCCGCCCAGGAACCAAGCGGTCACGGTTCATCCCCCGGTCAGGGCACAAGCCCAGGTTGTGGGCTCCTCCCCAGTGGGAGGTGCAGGAGGCAGCTGATCGATGCTATTTCTCTCTCATCGATGTTTCTGTTTCTCTATCCCTCCCCCTCTCTCTCTAAAAATTCAATAAAATATATTTAAAAAATAATAGCAGAAAACCTTTAAAAGACAACACCCTGACACCACAGGAGCAAAGTGAGGGGGCACGCATGCCAGGTTGCCATGTTTTCCCAAATAGATGTCGACTGAGGCACTGTGTTTGGCACTGAAACACTGGAAACAGCCTATGCTGTCAACATGGGAGCAGACAAATAAAATTCAGGCTATTTAGCAGGGATATTTTTTTGTTTTCCAAACGGGCCAGCTGATAGAAGATTCATTTATTCCTTCAAATATTGAATTCTAACTATTGTTAGAATATTGTCAGGTGTTGTGATAGGTATTGAGGAGAGCATGTCAAGTAAAACAGGCACACACACCCTACCATCCTCGAGCCGCTCAAGTAATGAATTCTATGAGAGATCCGTGTACAGGGGACTCTGATGGCACATAGTAGGCCATCTGACCCAGATGGTAGAGTTAGAGGGAGTTCCCTGGAAGAGCGGTGTCAGGTTCATTAAAAAGGAATGAGCCCGATCAGTATGTATTGACACGGGGGACCTCTGAAAGATGGCAGAAAAATGGTATGAAGATTACGATACTTTTTATAAGTCAGAGGAACTCCGAGCAATTCTGTGCATTTTGTGTAACAAGAAAAACACACAATTAGGGAACGTAACATAGATGCAATGCATTTAAAAACAAAAATGATGGGAAGGCTGTATTTCAAACTCGTGACACTGGTGTCTTTAGGGGGAGGGGGGGAAATGCAACGGGGGTGAGGCCAGAGGGGCCTCAGGGCCTCAGCATGTCCTTGCTGTTGGTTGCTGTTTGGAAGGAGAGCGCGTTACTTGCAGGGATTACTCGCACATGTAAACGTCTCTCCCCTGGGCACTAACCCAACGCCGCTGCGTTCTTGGACTTGAATGCTGGCCAGCTGTGACCCTAGTGCTGCAGAAGATCTTGGTAGGATTTGTGGAATTTCCCCCCCTTTTTCTTCTTCATTAAAAGCTGAGAAAAACATTTGTGAAGACTATTTCTGAGGCCAACCCTCCTCATTTTGGAACAATCTCATTGTTTGTCAACTGCCAGCTCTGACATTCTCTCACTTCCCACGGCCTGGCAGCCGGGAAGGGATCTGGAGCCAGGGCGGCTCTGCCCCCGAGAGTCAGCTCGGCAGCCTGCGCCGCGTTCGGAGACGAGGGAAATGTGCAGTTCCCTTCCCTCCGTTCCAAATGCCAAGCGTGTGCTAAGATGGGGAGAATCTGCCTCATGGCAGCAATGTGCTACCAGCAGCCTCGGTGAGAGGAACGAATTTTCGATATTCTTAGTGTTTGATGGAAGGCTCGCTAGTAAACAAAGAAGCTTCCAAACTCCACCCATTAATGCCAAAGTTTGAAATGAAAACCAGACGATATGAACACTATGTTTCATAATAATGATAAATATTGATTGATATACATCTCGGCAACTCTATGAACTAAGGCCTACGATTATCACACCCATTTTACAGATGAGTAAGCTGAGGTTAAGTGAACTGCAGAGGGTTATATACCTAACATGGGACAGTTAATGATTCAAACCCTAGCCTTCTAGCTCCGGAGAGATCCAGTACGTTTTAACCTCATTTCCATCATGACTCATGTCATTCTCTCTCCTCCTTAGTGCTTAGCAAATAGAAGATCCTCAATAAACACTTCTTGAATAAATTAATGAAAAGTGTACATCTGACAGATACTTGATTAATGGACATTGTGCAAAGCCAGGTATATTGACAACAGGTGGTATAACCTTATCTGGAAAACAATCATGAGATTTGGAGTCATAAAGACACAGACACAATCCCGGACTACTTACTCTACTTACAAACTTGGGTAAGTGTCTTAGTCTTTCTGAGCCTCAGTTTCCATGTTTGTAAGAGAAGCGAGGTGTGGTGGCCGGATTCTAAGATGGTGTTCAAGATTTCCGCTCCCTGGGGTTCCACACTCTCTGTGATTCCCCCCTCGTTGAGTACGCATAGACCCCGTGGTTATGATGAGATGTCTCTCCTGTAATGCGGTTAGATTACCCTGGTGGGCCTGACATAATCAGAGGAACCTTTAAAAGAAGGTGAAGAATCAGAAAGCTGAACTCCTGCTGGGAAGAAAGGAAACCTCATGTGGTGAACTGCCTCCAGGGCCCACTTGGCAGTGCACTGCGGGTCACCTTTAGGGGACGAGAGCAGTTCTGGCTGATGGCTGCAAGACAAGGGGGATGACAGTTGTGCAGCCACAAGGAAGTGAGCAGTGTGTCTGGAAGGGAACCCAGAGACTTGGACGAGACACGGCCTCCACACCTGCTTTCAGCCTGGCATGCCCGGGGCGAAGCACCCGCGGAACTGCGAGATATAAACGTGCATTGTTCTTAAGCTACAAAGTTTATGTTAACTGTTTCTATCACAATAGAAAACTAATATAGACAGTGACACATCACATAGTGACATAAAAATAAAATAATATAGGTAAATTGCCCAGCACATCTGTGCTCCGCGTAAACATTGGCCCCTTCCTTCCTGGGAGATGTGAAGTTGCCCTCTTATGGCTCGGAAAGTGAACGTGACGGCTGGAGTTCCAAAGCCATCTCGGCCTGTGAGGACAAGAGCCACACCAGGGATGGTGAGCGAAAACACGGAGGGAGCCTGGAGCCCTGCACTGTCACAGAAAAACCACGTCAACCTGGCCTTGTGTATGCAGACAATACTTCTCATGACCGAGTCAGTCCTTTGGAGTTTCCCTGCTACTCCCAGCCCAACCCAATTATTTTAATAGATTCTAATTAGTGAGATACATAACTCAATTTATTGACTCACAATCGGGCTTTCACCAGCAAAAGTATTGACAGTGCTGATTTTATTTGCAGGACATCATGGACTTTCTAGAACCGAGAATCCAAGTGATATCTGGAAAAGGGTTATTCCATTTATCGGCCAAGAATTCTGGAGCAGAGAGTTGAGATTTCCTCTTTGTCTGAAGGCGGTGTGAGTACACAATGAGAGACAGAGACAGAAACAGAGAGAGGAAGGGCACGGGACATCCTGTGCAGCTGGGTGCCCCCAAACCCTGCATTTGAGAGGTGTCCTTCATCAGCGTGGGAGCCTGAGGAGGGGCGCCCGCCGAGGGGAGCTCATTCCAATGCGCAAACTGCAGGTGCCTCTCTTTCTGGAGAGATTTCCTCTTTTATCATTAAAACTGCTGATCGTAAGCCCGCTAATGGATGAATATTGCTCACGCACACAGAAAAGGAGCTAATGCGATCAAACGCCGCGCTGATATTAAATTACCGTAACCCCTTTACCTGGCCCGCCCGTTGCCGCGCGCCCCCGCCCCTCGCGGAGCCCGCACGCGCGGCCTGTAAGCTCGGCCGGGAACGCAGAAGCATCCTCTGTGATGTTGATAAGAAACAGGACAGTCACTCTCTCCTGACATATTTGTTCTTTAAAAACAAATCAATGGCACGGGGATTTGGCACCTGAATACAGAAGAACGGCTTGATGAGGCAAAGATTGTCTTCATTAAGGACATTAATATTCATAGGGAGTAGAAAATCTGACACGAGAGAGGACTCACTAACCTTTTCTCATATTAGATTTTTACTTCTTAACACAATTACAGTCCGGCAATGACTTAATTAATGCTGCTTTTCGTCAGGCGCCTTTAAAGAGCTGTCAATTTGGTCCTGCAGAGGCTGTCAACGAAACAGAAAGACAGTCATCTCGGTGAAAAAGACACAGGAAGAAATTCAAACACTTAATAATATTCAAAGTGCTAGGCCGAGTCACACATCAGCAGGGATTAAGGGGAATTTTTGTCTTTCCCTTCCGTCCTGTTGAAGAAAGTCTTGGCGATGGCGCGTTGGGACTTGGCTGCTGGGTTGAGAAGGCAGAAGGAATGGCGCCAGGAGAGGTGGAAGGAAAGAACCTCCCGAACCTACAAATGGGGCCTAGCAGGGACCTGCAGTCCAGGAGAATGGAGCCCTGGCCTTGAAAAGGGACTGGAGGGAGCCTGTCGTCCAAGCACCTCTCTTTATGGGTGAGAAAGTTCATCAGTCCCAAGGATCTTTGACCCAGATGTTGCAAACCTAAGCTCTGCAAACCAAAATTTCTTTTTTTTTTTTCTTAGCAGGTACAGTGTTAAAAAGAATTAAAATTAAGTATTTGCCAAGATATAAAATTTCAGGATGCGGGCTTTTCGTTAAAACTTAGACTATTTAGCAACCCTATCTGCCCTGTCTCAGGCCGTGACCTGCAGAACTCTATTTCGTTCGTCAGATTCTTTTGTTCATTAGCTTCTTGTTAAAAAAGACCCTTCAACATTTCCTGTAGTGCTTGTCTGGTGGTGATGAACTCCTTTAGCTTCTTCTTATCCGTGAAGCTCTTCATCTGACCTTCAGTTCTAAATGATAGCTTTGCTGGGTAGAGCAATCTTGGTTGTAGTTCCATGTTTTTCATCACTTTGAATATTTCTTGCCACTCCCTTCTGGCCTGCAAGGTTTCTGTTGAGAAATCAGCTGACAGTTGTATGGGTGCTCCCAAAAGAATCTGATGAACTAAATAGATCCAGAGACATTGACGCATGTAACAGACGATCATATTTCAGAGGAAAGAGGGAAGGGGGGTGGAGGGTGGGAAAAGATTAACCAAGGAAGTTATATGCAGATATGCAAAACCCATGGACACAGACAATGATGGGGTGAAAGCCTGGGGAGGGGGTGAGAGCGAGGTGGAGGGGTCAATTGGGGGGAAAAATGGGACACCTGTAATATTTTCAACAATAAAGATAAATTAAAAAAAAAAAAAAAAGAAGAACCCGTGGGTTTCACCTGTGCCCCAGCCTGCACCTGATCAGCTCCACTCCTCTCCTCTACCGCCGACCCTTCAAGGCGTGTGTGATTGACTCCCTTTACCCAACTTCACTTCACCTCTCCAAATGCAACCCCAGGCCTTCCCAGATGTCAACATCCGTGCTCAGTCCCAGGATTTGCAGTTTGAATAAACTATGCTGTTCTCAAGGATATTTTCCTTTTTTTATTTCTTGCCTAAAAGAGGTATATTCTGGTCACATGGCTGGAACGCACCTCCCAGCTCTTGGCCTGCGTCTCAATTACAGCACTTTTGATATTTGGGATCAAATAAGTCTCTCCTGTGGGATGTGTCCTGTATAATGGGAGATGTTTATTTAGCAGCTTCCCTAGGCTCTACCCATGAGATGCCAGTAGCTACTTCCCCATCCCTTCAATGTGATAAACAAAATGTCTCTAGACATTGCCAAGGGTCCCTGAGGGGTCAAAGTGCCCCTGGGCCGAGAACTGCCAGCCTAGCTGGTACCTTCTCCATCTGCAGCTTCAACGCCCGTCCTCAGGGAGGCCCTGACTAGCCCCTCACGCTCCTCTGGCCTCCGCCGAGGCCCCCATTCATTTCACATGCTGTCTGTTGTAGGGTGTTTTTTTCTATTTTTTTGTTCCTTGTTTCGATTAAAAGCAGCACGAACGTAAAGGCTACTATAAATATTATTTGAATAACTGATTCAGCACTTCCCAGTCCGCTGTAAGGTGGGTCATGCCTCGGGAGCAATGGTTGCTAAGCCCTCCCTCTCACTGCTCCTTCCTGGCTGGGCACCAGCGACTCAGGTCACAGGCACCGGACCAGCGAGCTCCCTTTCGTGTGGTTGCGTCCCATGACCGGTCTGGACCTGACTCCTGCTTCAGAAAGGATGAACAGTCCTGGACAGGACTGACAGGGCGGTGGCACCTTTATTTTGGGGGGCCAGAGAAGCTACCTGTGAAGGAGACTCAGGGAAGCGTGCAGGCTTCTTTGCAGGAGGAGGAGCTGGAGGGCCACCGCTTAGCCAGGCAAAGGAAGTCCAGCAGATGCCCATTTGCCCAGAGGAAAGGACGTGATCCGGACTTGTGGGGATGCCCCTCCCAGCACCCCTGGCCATCAGAGCTGGTTACTGCAGAAGAGGTGATAGATTTACATAGGGACAAGGTGTCTGGTGCAAGGAGAAGTGTTTTGAACCCTCTCCCTTGGTGGCTCACTACTTTTAGACCCTCTCTGACTGGCTGACTTATTGTTGTTTAAGACATCTTGACAGGCCCCAAAGGGGGCTCACTGAGAGAGAGGGGCATCCTGGCTGGCGACCCAGAATCAACACCAGTCCCTAAACGTCTTTTGGAGGGCCCACCATGTGACATGGGCTAGAGAGACCTCGGATCTGCCATTCCAACGCAGCAGGCAGCCTTCACAGACATTGTGGAGCACACAAGTGAATCCCAAGAGGGCTACACCATGGGACCCTAAGGTTAGGATACCACTCGGGTCAGAGCTAAGCTCTTCAGCAGCTGAAAGGACTCCACCTAGGCTGCGGGGGACCGGTTCTCAACAGTGACACCACGTGGAAGTACCAGCAACAGCGGCAGTTTTCCTGGCGGGTTTCCAGACTCCCCAGCCCACCATCTCTCCCTCCCACTGGCTTTTGAAGCACAGGTGACTCTTTGAGATGAATATAGCTCCTGGGACTCAGGAACAATTCATGTAGACGTGGGAGACAGGGTGTGAGGTCAGGGACGACCGCATGGCGGATATACTAAAATTGCTATTTCTGAGTGTCAAAGGCAAGGAAAAACCAGTTATAAGACCACCGGTAAGGATAAGCTGGATTTTAAAATTCTGAAACCAGACTTGTAGGAATGCGCTGCCCTTATTGTTGGTCTTCCTTTATGCACTACTCCACGAATAATGATTTGTCCTCACATTTAGGCCAACCCGTCCCAAGTTACAGAAGCAAAAAACCAATCACTCCTCCCCTCTCTACCATCAGCCCCTATGATGAAGGGCTACACAGGCAGGTTCGACGTGACACAGGTCTGAGTTCCAGTCCAGCTCTGCCACCTGTCGGCTGTGCAGTCTTGAACCAGTTACCCAAACCTCCAACCCTCTCATCCCAGCCAGCCTTTCCTGAGAAGTCCCTCCAAGTCAAGAGATGTGTTTTTCAAACATCATTTCACATCATCTCATAATATCTTCAAAGTGCAGGCACTATTTTCATGAGCAAGACGTGAGGTGCAGCGATGGTGACAAATTGTTCAGGATAATGCAGCTGGTAAGTGGTGGCATCAAGACGTGAACTCGGGCTGTGCTCCTCCCACGTCTGCACAGCTTCTGTCACGGGGTTTTGTGATCATCAAACGAGATCACGTGTATAAGTACTTAGCCAAATATGTAGCACATATGGATCAACAGATGCTGTCTCTTACTCTTACACACATTCATACCCTACTCCTAAACATCACCTCCTTTCCACCCCTTCCTCTCAACTAAGAGTGAAATCTCTTTGTTCGCTTATTTAACCATGACCTAATTCTGAATGCTTCTGTCTTAGGTCAAAGCCTTCCTTCTAAGACCTTCTATTGGTTCAAGAAATCATTCTTGTCATTGCTTGAGCGCATGCTCTCTTGCCCACTCACATGTAGACAGCAAGTACAATTTTTTTCATGCAATCCTAACACAAATGTTGGAGCTCCTGTCTAAATTGGATGTCTGGGACCCATAATAGCATCTTTGCCCCCAAGAAGACCTCCTCATGTTGGAAGTGAGCCTTTTTGTGTAACTGTATATAATGAACTGATTTTGTAAATAGATTGAAAACTTATAGTTGACTACCAATGGATGTTGATTTGGCCTGAAAGTCTCTCCAGGGGCTCAAGTCATATTTTATCTTTATTAGATTCTGTAGACAAACCCACTTGCCTTAAAACTATCGTTGGAAGAAAGATGCCTTCGCAGGCCTGGAGTACCACCATGGTGGGGCAGGCGGGAGGGCACTGACCTTCTCCCTCCGCCATACATGCACTCAGGGAAATCTTACGCACAGGTGGTCCAGCAGGTGCTCAGAAGGTGACCCACATTTATCATTGAATGAACTCACTTATCTCTGAGGACTTTGTGTCTTTTGGGAGTCACGCTTGTCATGGGGAAGACTGAGAACCCCTTTCAATGAAAACCTAATTTACTTAAAGAAAAGTGTGTGTGCCCCTTCAACAATCTTTTTGTGTACTATTCCATGGACAGGATGATGGAACAGACAATTTCAAGCCAAGGCACTTTTCTAAGACACCTGTCTGCAGATAACTGATCATGAAATACAAGTGTCTTAAACGCCCAGAAGAGGGATTGCAATGCACCCACTGCGATAGGCTGGGGCAGAGATGGATGCTTGCTCACCGTGTTAGGCAAATTCTCCCTTCCTTAAGGGAAAAAAGAGACATTGTCAGATCTAAGAGTCAGCTTCCCTCTGACTCTCCCTGCCTTCCCCAGCATGGCACCTGAGTCGTGTGTCCGGGCAACGAGGAAGGTGATTCCCATTCTATAAGATGGGCTCAAGGAAATGGGAGGAGAGAAATCAATGTCGATATGAATGGGCAATCGGCTTGTTTTAGAATTTGAATGCAGATATAATAGCATAAACTTAAAACGCAGATCTTACTACTATTTTCATGGCCATCAATAATGGTATTGAAGCATATCTATATAAAGTCAACGGTAATAACGGATGTTATGGATTGAAGGCCTTCTACATGCCAGGTAACATTCTAAGTTATTTACACGTCTTGTCTCATTTAATTCTGACAACAATACAATGTGGCAGGAATCACTATTTGCACTTTATAGAGAAACGGAAGTCAGTTCTCTCTGACTTGAAAGTTTATACTCTTAAATTTTGCTATAAATCTCATTTCGCACACAGGCGTGCATGCACATGCATGTCCGTATTCACACAGATTCTCACGTATGTTTGTGGACTGCACTCTGGGGGGTCTCGGGGAACGCATAGGTGCAGGAACAGTGGGGCTGAATAATCGTGCACGGTGGCTGGCCACAAGCCTTAATGAAAAATAAGCAGCGAGAGACGAAAGGGGCTAGCGGAGCGCTGCGTCCTCTTCGCCCCCCGCACCCCAAGCCCTGGCGCAGAGGCGGGCGCGGTGCGGGGTGCGGCCCTCATCGCGGCCCCGCACATCCACGCCACGCGCCCTCGTCACGGGGTCCTCTTCTGCAGCAGCCATCGGAGGTGGGGATGAAATGAACTTTTCCGCCCAGCCTGTGCGAAGGCCCACATTCACTTTTAATGAGCAGGTTGGATGGGCTGGGCGCGCTGCGTCCGTCTCGGGAACTCGCTTCTCCCTTCGGCTGTAACGAGGGGGAGAGGAGCAGAGCTGCTCGAGCCCCCGATAGTTCATAAATATCTCCTTAAATGTGAAGCTGTCTAAACCCTCCGTGGCCATTACTTATTTATTAAGCCCCTTATCCAAACTTCTCTCCGTATCCTGACCACTCTCTGAACTCACACGCGGTCCCTCAGCATGTCACAAATGGAGCTGTCCCCTCTCGGAGCTCGCCCGCACTCCCCTTCGCAGCCACCTTGGCGCTGGTGCAGGTTCTGTTTCAGACGCGACTCGGCGCGGGGGCCAGTGTCGCTGCCAGCCCTGGAACCATGGTGAACACACGAAGTCACCTGAGAGTGAGCTCATGTCCTCCAACCCAGATCCTTTTATCCAAGAAGACAGGCCCGCAAGTGAGGCCCCTGGCATCTATGCAACAATTCACTTTACTAAAAAGTAAGTCAAGTATATAGGGTTCGTTTAAAACAAATTTTGTTTGAGCCCTGGCCAGTGTTGCTCAGTTGATTGAGCGTCATGTCATCCTGTGCACTGAGAGGTCACCGGTTCGATCCCTGGTCTGGGTACATGCAGGAGGCAACTGCATGTTTCTCTCTCTTTCCCTCTCCCTTCCTCTCGCTTTAAAATCTAAAATCAATTTTTAAAATCATATTTGAAACCATTTTTTGCAGGGGGAAACTATGTGGAAGAAAACTTTAAAAATCATGACAAATAGGCTCACCCCCAAATAACACTTTGAAATACTTTGGTGTGTTTCTAAGTGGCCTTTGTCTATATATTTTTTGTTTTTGTTTGTTTTGCACAGCTTAGATTATATGATATAATACTGTGACTTTTCCTCTTAATGTAAAATATAAGATTTTCACATATCAATAAAAATATTTTCTAAGCATCATAAAAGAAGGAACACAGAGGAAATGTACTTAATGAAACACAAACAAAATAACATAAAAAGAGAGGCCCAAATTCTACTCCAAAATCTTAGTCTGGTGCACGCCAGCCTGATCTCAGGTCTAACAGCATTCTTTGTGTATCTGATATATTCTGGGTTGTCTGAATAGCTGAAGAATGCCCTGTTTATCCCCATTTATTCTATCTGATTAATAATCTCTATGAATATTTTGCTTAACTGTAAGTTCCATGAAGCTTCGAAGGTACCATACCTGCCTTCTTTCCTTTGTATATTCAATACCTAGCGGGATGCCAGGCACATGGCAGAAGCTTAGAAAGTGTAGGTTGAATGAAGAAATGACGGGCTCCTTTTCCTGTGTAATCTCGGGGATGAATTAGGTGCCAATCAAGTGGCATCGGTGTTAGACTGGGAGTGGGGGAAACAGGATGCTTCATTTTGTAGTCAACATAAGAGGAAAAGGGATTCCTATCTAACTCAGCATTGTTGTTTTTTAATTATTCTGCCTGTTTAGAGAAATAAATAATTACAAATCCTTTTGTGAATTTCAATACGTTTAATCTCTGAAAGATTGGCCCCAGTCAGGGAGCCCTTATAAACACGGCAAGCATTCTCAACGGCCTTCTGGGTAATTCTAAGACTTCTTCCCGTTGGGTTGATGGTAATTAATACCATCCCAATAGTGCACCTGCACACTTTATTATGCCACAAAGGAGAAGATAGGAAGAAGCCTTATAAAAATAGAAAGCAAATTAAGTGACATCATTAAACGTTGGATGCTCCATTGAACTCTGTGAGATGCTTTATAAACCTCGAAGCGTGCAAGCCTTTATGCACAGGACTCCAGGTGTAGAAAGAACTGTGGCTCTTTTGCAGACATATTTACCAATCGTGCTTTATTTTCCCCTTTAAAATAGAGATAAAAATACTAGCTACCTCACACAGTTATTGTGGTGCTGAATTAATATCTTAAAGCCCATAGAACATTGGTGCTGAATTAATATCTTAAAGCCCGTAGAACATTGCCTGGCACAGAGCAAGTACCCAACATGTTACTAATCCTGCCTCTAACAGTTTCCTTCTTTATATATGTTTTATTACTTCTCATAAAATTTAAGCTATTCTTATTGTAGAAATTTTGGGGGGGGAAACAGAAAAGAGTAAAAAATAAATTACATTTAACCCTTCACCTGAAGAATCCCTTACTTCTATTACAAATAGCTTTTTATTTCAGTAAAAGTGGTGGTTCTAAAATGTTGACAAATTCTTGAACACTTCTTGCTTCAAAGAGTGGGGCCTACTTTTCTGTACCTTGAATGGGGCCCCGACTTAGTGATTCACTTCTAACAAGTCAGAAGCGGAGGAAGTTCTGGCGGGTGACTTCCAGGGGAGGCCAGGCCATGAAAGGCGTTGCTGTGTATGCCTCACTTGTGTGGATGGTCACTCTGAGGGAAGCAGGTTGCCATATTGGGAGGACACTCAAGCAGCTTGCGGAGCGGCCCACGTGAGGAGGAACTGAGGGCTTCTCCACACAACCAGAACCAACTTGCCAGTCTTGTGAGTGAGCCATTGTCGAGGGGGGTTCTTCCAGCATGTAGCCCCCACCCACAGCTTGGTTGTAACCTCATGAGAAGCTGTGAGCTGAAATATCTCAGCTAAGACACTTGCTGACCTGTAAATGCTTCCCGATCTATAAAAGTATGAGATAATAAATGTGTGTTTTTTTAAACCACCAAGTTCTGGGGTAATTTATTACACAGCATTAGATAACTAACACAATGGCTATGTGTAGTCATGAATAATTTCTAGAATTTTTGTTTGTTTTTTCTTTTCAAAGAGGCTCATTATTTTTTCATAAATGTTATTATAAATTCTATATGTGGCTTCATCACTTTGAATATTTTAACACATGATTTTTAAATCTCTTTTATGTGGTTCTGTTATCTTACAGTTTTCAGGGGAAAAATTCTGTCACCTTTGTGTGTTGATTTCTCACAGTGGTTCATTTCTTTCTGTTGGTTTGTCGTTTCTGACTCTGAACTCGCTGAGAAGTAATCACAGGAGGTTCCTTAAGTCATGGATCTGTCCCTATGGAAGGATTCACATGTGCTGGTGGGACCCAATGGCTTTCACCAGTTTGTATGAGTTCATGTAAATTCCTGGTCTCTGGGTCTCATATCCAATAGACAGTGAGACCATGGACTCCATATCCATGTACAACATGAGCTTCGGATGCACATTTCCTTAAAGTTACCTTGGACTCCATATCTAAGCATGACATGAGCTTGGGATGCCCGTTTCTCATGGTTGGCTCTATCTACCTGCCCATGACACTGGTAAAATGATGTTTCCTTAAAGTGACCTTGGAAGGTGGGGGAGTTTCTCCAGTTCTCTTTGCACTGATTGGTGGCTTCTGACTCTATCCGGGAAGCTTATTTCCAGCTCCCGGCACCACATGAACATGAGGCCTCGTCTTCCACCCCCACCCAGGCGTTAGACCCCCGCATTAGAGTCTCCCGGACCCGCCGAGGCATTCATTCCCCTCAGGTTCCCGCTCCTCTCGAGCATTGAATAAACACTTTGCTGGCAATGCCTAAGGATTTCCCTTCTTGTTTGCAAGCTTAGCCATGTATTTAAAATATGTCGTTTCCCAGCACTTCTCTGTTAATGTGGGACATGGAGATTTCACGCATCAGGTTTCACAAATCTGCCCTGTTAAACGGAAGTCCTACTGAACCTTCTCTATGTGTCACATTTTTGTGCAATTATAATCATGCTGGTTATATAATTTTTTTATTTTGTCCCTTTCATTGAATGTTATAATAAAAATTATTAAAATTCCCCGAGATTATTAAAACTCTGTGAAATGGAATTTTAATGGCTGTAAACCACCCCATCAGATGGAGGCACCCTAATCTGCTTAATACCCCCCTTTGTTGGACATTTTTTCACGACTGTTGCTGAATGGGGGCTCCTTTAGTCTTTTGTGTTCTAGGGAGAGAAGACAGATGCCTCAGTATTTTATTTTGAGAACTGATCTTTAGAACTGAAGGTGTGAGGAGGTGAAATGACGTGTCTGTGGTCATAGAGTCAGTCAGGCAGCATGACACAGGCAGGTGCTCAGCTCCAGAGCCAGAGCTCCAGCGACAGCGCGGGCTCGTGCCATCCTCTCCTCGGTAACAAGGGGCTTGGAGATCACGTAATTGCAACCACTTTCTCTGCCCCCAGGCCTGCTCAAGAAAATTGCCTGGAGATGGCTTCTCTCTGCACCAGGTTTTCCTGGTGGGCAGGACTGGCCAGTCTGCATCATGTCTAAGAACTCAGGACAAAATGACAGGCAGACACGGCATCTGCGGACCTCTCTGGGTTGAGCTCCAGAATATTCCTGAAGACCCAAGAGCCTCCCAGAACACAACACGTACAATTTTACTCTGTGTTTTACTCTTCTCAGACGACCTTCGTTTTCCTCTCTCTGATTATCGGAGTGGTACAACTATAGAGTTTCTTCCCCTTTGAAAGTCTGGCCTCTCAAAACATCACACTAGTGAGGTAACCTTATTTAATTCTATTGACTCAATACATTTTATTTCAGCCAAATATAAAATAACCCCAAACACATGCTTACTTGCAGAACCTCTCCACAAGGTCTATTTTTTCCGCAGACTATTTAACGCTCTTACCTGACACCTCATGCCCAACGCTAGCCATAAATACAGTACGTTTTGCTAACCTATTAATACTAAATTTGTGTCAGACACTCTTGACTATCTGCCTACCTGCCCTGGGGGAACAGAAGCAGCGCCTTACGTCACGATGAGTGGTTTCCATCGGATTTCACTCATGTTAACCCACCTGTTGGCCAAGGTGCTTGCGCAAGACCACGCTGCCTTCCGCCCTCTCTGGCTGAAGCAGATGCCTTCGCCCAGGCTGGGCCTCCCGGGGCGGCCGGCTGCACCCAGCGAGCGGTGGGCCTCAGAAGGACAGGGCCAGCCGGCTGGGCCATTGTCACCGCGAGCAGCTGCTTGTTTGCTGCAGAGAAGAGAGGCCTCAGGGTTAGAAGGGACCGAACTGCTCAGCCTTTAATGTTTCTGCAAAATTATCTTGTTGACAAGTGCAGCATTATAAATTTGAATCCATTAGCTAAAAGGATCCATAAATATTTGAATAATGGCCTTTTTAGAGTTTTACCAGTCTATCAAACTTGTCACATGTCCACTTTTTACATTTTTCCGACTGCTGGAAAGAAAAGGGCTGAGCTAAATCTTATGGATGGTTTCTCCATATGGGTAGTTTATTCTCGCTTTCAAAATGAAAAGCGCTTTGTCAAGTGGACGCTGATTACCAAAACCCGCTGGTATCTGGGTAGAGCCGGAGGAGGCTCTCTCTGTCCACTAACATGTGCTCCCTGTCCCCACAGGGGCATCCGGCCAGTGGGGGCTTCGTGTCCTGGCCTTGCTGCCAGGGCTGGCCAATCAAGTGTAAGCAGATGTGACATGAGTCACATCCGTCCGAGAGGGGTTTTATGAAGCCCACATGTGTTCTTTGCTGTCTCTTTTTCCCCCTTTTTTTTCCCTTCTAGCTAGAAAATAAAGACTCTGAGGCAGTGAATGGTAGAGCCCTGAGCTAGAAACTTGGATTCCCAAACATTTCCCGGGATAAAGTAACCCACGTGCGAGCCACGACCACCACCGTCTGTCTGTTGCACTCACAAAAATGCACCACTGCTGAGTTCAGCCACAGAGGTTTTGAACTTGGTTTCAGCAGCTGGCAAAACCCCAACCGATAAAGTGACCTATTGTAAGTCTGAAGAGCAAAGGGATTGACTTTTTTTATACTAAATTCCAGATTTCTTTGTAGCTGTTGTTTTCAAAAGAGATCTAAATGCAGAAGTAGTGACCCCTGAGTGTGTTCCCAGAGGTGAGCTCAGCCTGTGGTGTTTCTACCAGATGATGGGTCCAGCAGGACTGACTGGGGGGCACCTTGGCACCTGGCAAAGACACCAGGTAGCCACCTGCCCGTCTGATTTCTAGAGAATCAGCACTCTGACCTCCCATCAGAGTTCAGCCTCACACTGTCACCTTGGTGCCATTGGTGGTAGGTCATTATAAGCATCTCATCCACAGTTCAAGGCTTTCTTAAGTCTATCAATAGATTCAGCGGCGCTCAATAGAGCTTCAGCCCACAGTGCCCCTCAAACCATCACCATCTTCAGGGAAAACACTTCAGTGTTGCCCTATGTGCTTGCGGGACTGTTTGAATGGTTAATAGTCATGGAGCTCTCACGGTGTGCCAAGTACGGTGCTCGACGCCCCATCCACATTATTCCCGCTAATCCCTATAACAACGCTGTCGGATTCATGCCGTTACCTCCAGGACACTGAGCATTAGAGGGGTTAGCCAGCTCGCCGAAGGCCACACAGCTGGAGAGCGGTGAAAACATGGGTTGCAACTCAAATCTGCCCTGTTCCAAATCCATGTGCTGTGGGGACCTCGCGGAGAACATCATGAATGTCCACGTGAAAAAGTGATTTTATAACCCAGGGTTTCTCAACCTTGGCTTATTGAACTTTGGGGCCAAATAATTATTGTGGGGCCATCGTGTGCACTGTGGGGTATTCAGCAGCATCCCTGGCCTCCAGACATTGCCACATGTCACTGGGGGACAGTGTCGCCCTCAGCTGAGAACCAGCATCATGAGCTAATGTTAGAAATACATTTTTATCTCCTACAGAGTTGATGCAGAAACTTCTTTCTGAAAGAAAATTTTGTAGCGATCATGTCTTCATCTTCGCTGTGGCTGCCAAGAAGCTCAAAGAAAAAGATTAAGTTGCAACTAGAGCAATAGGTGTTCTCAAAGCCCTGAGCAATTCCATTTATCACTCTCTAATCCTTGGCTTATTCTGTCTTTTCCTTTGCTTTTGTTATTTCTCTACTTATCTGTCCCCGTCATAGTACTTCACAGAAGATCCAAGGTATAAATACAAAAACATTTTTACACTGATTTTGAAATCAACTTGCTTAATTATTTGATCAAGCCTGAATCTTTCTAAGAATGATAAATATGCCTCTTTACTTTTTAAATATTTTCAATAATTCTCTCTGATATTAAAAAACTCAAAATTAGAGTAAGAGATTGAACATTTAAAATATATATATATCTTTATTGATTTCAGAGAGAAGAAGGGAGGGGGAGAGAGAGAGATAGAAACATCAATGATGAGAGAGTCATCGATCAGCTGCCCCCAGCTGGGGATCGAGCCCCAACCCTGACATGTGCCCTGACCGGGAATCAAACCGAGATCTGCTGGATCATATGTTGATGCTCAATCACTGAGCCATGCCTAAGAAATTAAACTTTATTGACATTTTCTGGCTCCCAGAATCATATTTTGAGATGGGTTCAGGCATAATAGAATAATAGAAATTTTAAAAGTAACTAGAAAATCTTTGCAAATAGGTGTGCTTGTTTTTTCCAAATTTTCCCACTGCAAATGCTGAAAATTATTTTTCCCTTAAGAAGTTCATAAGGAGAATTAGTTCTGATAAAATGGGCACCTTTCTAAGATGCTTTCCTAAGATTTTTCTACCACTCCTGCTCTAACCAGATGCTCACAGACGATTCTGCTAGTTGAGAGACTCCTCTTTTAGATTCTACCACATGTTTTCACAAATGAATTTTCCAGTCTGTCAATTACTGGGGAGATAAAAATTGGGGCCAGAACAAAGGATGACTCAGAAGCTCATTTGGAAATTTGGGATTTCTGGGTCTGCTTTGACAGATTTAGAAGAAAAGGCAAAACATTTCCTGTAAATACCATCACTGGGACGGATTCTCACTCTCTCATTCCCCCATCAAACAGAAATCTATACTGTGCCTTGAGTTGAGCCCCAGAGAAATTATCAATATTCACACATCTGGCACAAATCTGTTGGAAGAAGAAAAAACCACATTATGCCATCTGTATTTCCTCCATCGTTTTATAGCACAGCTCCAGTCTCTCGCAGTCATTTTGTCACACAGTCTTGTAAATATAAAGTTATATTACTCCTTGGCTTGTCGGAGGACACTGTTCATCATAAAGAGCAGATGAGGAGATGATGTCACTGCCAGGAAAAAAACCAGCTCGCCTTTCCCAATCCCCCACCTTCCCTGGAGTATGGAGGAGCCAAATTTCATCAAGTTTGGCACAGTTGTAGGAATTAACATGACTGAAATGTATGCCAGATTTCAAAACAATTTCTAACAGTTTCTGTGAGACCGTGTAAGCAACTGAAAATTGACATGTTGTGTTGTGCCCGAGTCAGCCAACTGCTGTCACTGAATAATTAGATTTTCCTGCATGAGAGGAGAGTTTCCTTTAAAAAATTATGAAATAAGGCAGAAGCTAATATAGAGTATAAGTGGGCCTGCTATTCGCAAAGAGGTAGCCTTCCGCCAGAATGACTCTGGACACACGCGCGCGCCCGGGAGAGGCCCGTGGCCCGCTCCCCGGGCTTCACGTGCGTGAAATGCTCTTCGTGGAGGGAAGGCGCTCCCCGCGCAGGCCAGATGGAAGGGCGCCCACTTGGCTGCGCAAGGAATGGCTGCAGCCCAGAACCGAGAACACATTTGGAGCTAATGAACGTGCGGTTGCTTCCTTCTGACACGGGATAATAGATGCGGCAGAGTCTGCTGGGTGCCCCCAATATTTATTGTCCCCTTTGTCAATTGTGACAGTAGTGTTTGTTCGGCACAAGGCCACCCAGCTAAAGACAGCATTCCCCAGGCTATCTTGCATTTCAGTGTAACCATATAATTGAGGTCTGGCCAACGAGGCAGGAACGGAATGAATGTTTCCCGCTTCCATGTCATGTCCGTAATCGGCAAGGTGGGTTCCCTTCCTCCCTCCCTCCCTGTGTTCCTGAGCACGACCATAAGCCATCTTTGACCTCGGGGATGACGGCTGCACCCTAGATGTGGCAGAGCAATAAGGTAAAAAGGGCCACGTCCCTGATTCTTTCGAGTTGCCATCCTGCTCTTGGATAGCCTTCTGGAATATTCCATAAGAGAGAGGCCAGTTACTGCTGCGATTAAAGGCGTTGTAATTTTGGGTCTGTTGTAACAGCAGCCTTTTCCGTGTCCTAACCTATCCTGCACACTTGGAAATGGCCTTCAGAGTTCACCAGGGCCAGGCACTTACAGGAAAGGGAGTGTTTATACATCAGGACTCATGTATCTTTGTTTCCCAATCATCGTCTTCAAAGTAGATACCTTTCCCCAAAGATCTTATCTTTATGAAAGGCAAAATATGACTCAAGTAATGCATTCATTCCTTTATAATCAGATTATTACAATTATTAGCATTTTATAAATGAAGAAAATGTAGCTTAGAGAGGTGAAGTAACTTGACCCAAATTACTTGGCAAATAATTTCAGGTTTTTTACATAATGTGCTCAAGTGGAATAAGTTCTTAGCATACAGAAAGGCATTCAACAATCATTTGTTAGATGACTACATCATTGAAATAAAGCAGTAGAGAAAAGACTAGAACTCAGACCTGCTAATTTCAAAGTCAGTAATTTAAATTCTATACAATCTTTGCTCCCGGCTTTTCTGAGTTGGGGTTGTGAGTAAAAATTTTGGTGTATCTGTAAAGAAAAGAGAAATTAATTAAAAAATTAGATTTTTCAAAATAAATCTGACATCAAGATTTTTTTTCCCTGTGGCCAATAACAGAAACCTTTAACCCAAACTAGTTTAATTATTCACAGGACCTTATGGCTTATGTAACTGAAAAATCCACTGGCAAAACTAGCTTTGTTCTGGCTCGATCCGGGGGCTGGAGCAATGCCCCCAAAACACAAAGCTCGCCACCATGCAGTAAAACTCTCCTCCAGGCTGGCTTTACTCCCAGGCTCCATATGATATCAAAATGGCAGCCAGCCCCTCTCCAGGCCTGTATCTCACCCTGTTTAATTCCAACAGAAAGGAGCCCTCATTTTTGATTAGCTATGGGCCTGTCAACTCATAACTATAGCCTACAGGGCTCAGGGTTCTCATTGGCCAGGTACGAATCGCCCCTTAAGTCCCAGCCAGGCCACAGACTCTAAGAGTAGAGGAAATGGGATTCTGAAGAGGCCAAGCAGAGTGTGTCCCAAAAGAAGAAGAAATTGATAGGGGATCAGTGACAACAAATGGTCCCTGCAGGGCTCCTTGTATCTTCAGGCTGCCTGATCATAGAAATCTAAACTTATGTTTTATCACTTCCCCTCCCAACTGTGGCCTAAACTATTGTTATCTCTCCACAACAACCTTTGCTGATTTCCAGTCCTTTGTACATACTCACAAATATGTATACACAAACAGCACACGCACGCACGAACACACACCACTCATTCCTCTGCCTACTGCTGTTCTAATTTTCCAAAGTACCGCTGATCTCCTGGAGGCAGCCAGCACTCCCTAGGGACAACACAGCACCACAGTGCTGGATTCAGGTCACCAGGATTTGTAGCTCAGGTCTGCTCAAAATTGTAAAATCTTGAGCAAGTAACTTAACGTTTGAAAGCCTTGGTATCTTCATCTGAAAACGTAATCACATCACTGTTAATTCATAGAGTTGCTGTGAGGATCCATTAAAAGATGTATACAACACAGTGAGTATAGGGTCTAAACTCACAATATCCGCCAGCTAGTATGGGTGGTGGGTCATGCAGGCCACCCCCCTTAGTTGTCCTTTCTCTAGAGAGCCTAATTTCTCTGAACGATCTGTCCTAAACTGCCCTTATTTGAACTTCCATAGTACTTACAAATTGGTACAGTGGTTATTGGCTCTGAGTTATACATCATCTGCATTGGTTATCTGTCTTTCCAATGGTCAGATAGAGATCCCTGTGCTACAAGTTGTCCCCGCCCCGTGCTGAGATCCTGACCCCTTTTGAATGCCTTCTGCAGTGGATATGGAGTCACACAGACCAGGGCCTAAGTCCCAGGTTTGCCATTTACTATCCGTGATCATGGACAAATTATTCAACTTATATGAACTTCAGTTTTCTCCTTTGCAAAATGCAGGTGATGTCAAACCTAACCAAGGCAATATAAATACAGCACTATTGTATGGTTCCAAACACATCATGGGTGCTTAATAATGACAGCCATTATTTTATGTTATATGCATTCTTAACCTGTTTCAATGCTTCAATTTTTCACCTTCATTGTCCTAAGAAGTGATCATAGGATGAGTTTAATTGATCTAAAGTCCCACCTTTCCTGTGCATGATCGGATCAATCCCCAGACTATTTTGCAAATACCATTAGTCTAGATGGTCATATCAAAGCAGAAGGCACACCCAGATTTTGACTAAGAAAAGTTCAGCAGTCAAACTCAAAGCAAGGATAGTGACAGGGAACTAAGGAAGACAGTTCCTATAATGAACTGAAAATGGACAGTAATTTGGTCTCATATCTCATTTGGTCTCCCGACAATCCTGAATAACAAGCCACCCCCAATACATACTGGTTTAAAACAGCAACCGTGTAATATTTTCACAATTGGGTAGTATGGCTGAAGTCCCTCTGGTGTTTTATCTGGGCTCATCCGTGCAACTGCGTTAAACTAGATGGGCAGGTGTGCTGAGTGTTCAAAACGGCCTCAGGCGTCCGTCTGCAGGAGCTGCTGGCTGTCAGCTAGCGCACCTTGGCTCCCTCCATGTAGTCCCTCATGTAAACCAAACTGGCTTGCTTTCCATACGGCGGTCTCAAGGCAGAGCTCCAAGGGGGCAATCCGCAGTGGGCTGGTGTTTATCAAGCCCCAGCTTGCACAGCTCGTCCCAGTGAACAGGGGTGTTCCATCGGCTGAAGCAAGTCCCATGGCCAAGGCCAGTGTTCATCTGGACAGGGACTTAGACTCTGTGTCTTAATGACAGGTGGGGCAAAGAATTTGTGGCCATTTATAACCTGTCCCAGAGACTTTAAACAAGGTAGTATTTGGAAACCAAGTGGCAGAGTTAAGAACCAGTTTCAGGTCCGAATGTCCCTCTACTCCCAATAGAACACAGTGTCTTAGACTAGCCCAAGAATGATGAGTTTCCATAATCACTTAAGTTTATGATTTCTTCTTATAACACACATTAGAGTCCCTACCACATGACTGGCATCCTTTCTAGCTGTGACATAGAGCAGCGTACAAGACAGCCAAAGACTCTGCCTTCAGAAAGCTAAGAACATACAATCACATCAGATTAATGGGATGAGGGCAACTGAAGGAGGGGGAAAGTTTAGATCCATTGGTCAGGAAAGGTCTCTGTTGGGAAGCCTGAAACAAGAATGGGGAGATGGAGGCATCCATAGGAATGTCCAGGAAATGTAAAATCCCCCAGGAGGAAAGAAGCTTGGTGTTGGGACGACAGAAATAAACGAGTGTGGCCAGGGCCGAGGGAGCAAGGGGGAGGCTGTAGGCAGAACACTGTGCCCGGTGGAAAGAACCCAGAGCTTATGGGATCTCAGAGCCATAGAACGGGGCTTGGATTTTATCTGAATTGAAACAGGAAGCAATTGGAGCATCCTGAGCAGGGGCTGAAGCGATCCCGTTTACATCTGACCTGGGTCGCACTTGATAAAACCCCACAGCTCTAGCTGCTGTGTCGTATGTGGATGACAGAGCAGCAAGTGGGGCCGAGCTCGGCTGCGGGGCCTGTGCCGGCCGCCGCAAGGGCCGCGGGGGTAAGAGGAGGCCCTGTCTGATGCCTTGGCACGTGGGTTTAGGAGACTTCTTGATGGATTTCTCACGGGCTGGAGGCCAGTAAGGACAGAAAACTACAAATGAGAAGTGGGACTATCAGCAAAAGCCACTTACTGGGGCCACAAAGGGTGAGTCCACCTCAGGAGGAGGTGGCTGTCTTTGCTTTGCCTTGTTTGCAAAAAGCATGAGTAGAAGACTTTTTTATTATTTTCAAACCCATACAGGTGTGGTAGGGAAAAAGGACAAGTGCTTTGTCGACGAGCAAAGGGAGGAAGAGGAGCTGGACCTGCATGCCCTCTGGCTGCTGAGGGTGCCCCATGCCCACGAGCCCCAGCCATGCTCTGATGAGAACACGGGCACTCACCCGAGAGCCAGAAGGTGCCCAGACCTAACAACGAGCAAAGAAGGGGTGAAGGCCACCCACTGTTTATATGGACACGCACCAGTCCCATGCATCCAAACAGTGCAATGATCACGGAAACAGCGCGATTTCGCAACAAAATCAAGACACATTAGCCTCTCCCTAATGTATTTCTCAGCTCCTATATCTCCCAGGCCTCTCTTCAGTCCCTTTCTGATTCACAAAGTCTCCAGTGTCCTTGACACTCATGCGAGTGGAGTGAACGTCTATCCTTTTACACATACCTCTTAGCCTCAAAATACCTAAATCAACCCGTATCATTCAGGAGGCAACCGCGCCTTGTCAAGGCAGCAGACCTAGATCCACATCCTGTCTAACAAATTACATCCTGAGACTTAATTCCCTGTTGCCTGTGTGTTTTTTCCTGCACAAATATCCCCCAAACAATAAATCATCTTTCTGTCTTGCCCATCATGTATGGGCTCATTACTTCACACATCATAATTATAATCAACGAACAAAACTCAAGAAACAATCTGAACAATGGAACGGTACTTGTTTCCTTACCACCAGGGAAACTGCATGATTAAGGCTCGTAATGAGAGAGATGGGTGCTTTGGAGAATTTCCGTGCGGCTCTTTTAAATTTTTCAGATATTCTTAACAGGTCCAACTACCTAAGGAAGGGGAAAAATAGCTCCTTTTGCCTTTAAGACTTTGAAGTTTGATTTTTTAAGTGCACAGATAACTTTAATGCCTAAATTGAAAAATGAGATGAACATCCGTAGGGAAAAGGGAGCTTATTGCTGCCTCCCCGAAGTTCATCAAATGTTGTCACATATTTCTCTAACATTTTTTGAGTTGGTTAAGTGCAAATTTAGGTGATCACACTCTTTTTCCCAGGGTTCATGGCAACAGAAATATAATATGTATTTTATGACTAATGAGTGCAGCTCCATAGTCTCAGCAATAATAAGCAGACAGTGCTTCCTGGAGGAACAGGACTAGACAAAATGACCTCGCTCTTCCATTATTTCATGGCCTGGTTGTTGCTAACTTTCTAAGCACTCACTTCACACCCTTTCTTAGGCCTACTTGTGGCATATAACAACTCGAATTCCCATTCTAAGAATTTAAGTCCTCAACAATAGTGCACATTCCCTCCTTACCTGCGGAGCAAACTTAAATTAAGATTTAAGCAAATGGGTGAATGTTAATAAAGCTCACCTTTAGTCCCATTGATTAAGTTATTATATTGGTTGGGTAATCAATGAATGACAAATCACGTGATAATGGAAATACTGCCATGAATATAAGCCCAAGCTCTTGTTCAGTGTGCGATTTTCGACAGCAACTGTCTAGTTCATTGATAGTAGACCAGATCCCCTTGCCAACCTCACTGTTTATTCCATGGTCATCGTGGGTGCTGCTTCATGTGGCTTGTGGTTATCGGGGAAACATTGGCAGTAGCTCTTAGGCCATGATTTAATCAATCTGGACTATGGAGCTTCTGAAAAGTTGACCTGAAATATCCAGGCTGCCTCTGAGAGGGCTGGCTATGAAAATTGTGAACATCAGCCCAGCCAGGCGTGGCTCAGTGGTTGAGCGTCAACCTAGGATCCAGGAGATCGGGGTTCAATTCCCGGTCAGGGCACATGCCCGGGTTGAGGGCTCGATCCCCGGTCGGGGGCGTGCAGGAGGCAGCCGATCAATGACTCTCATCATTGATGTTTCTATCTCTCTCTCCCTCTCCCTTCCTCTCTCTGAAATCAATAAAGATATATTAAAAAAAAAAAAAAAAGAAAAGAAAGAAAATTGTGAACATCAAAATATAAAAAAAATTATGGACATGTTATTTTATATTATAAAATACTCCCCTAAATCTTTGTATCCTATTAGCTGTGTGGCCTCAAGTATGACGTTTAATTACTTTGTGCCTCAGTTAGCTTATCAACTAAATTATGGGACTGTAGGCAGGATGGAATGAGTTAGCACTTGCGAAATGCGTAAGGCAGTGCTTGTGAGTGTTGGCTGTTAGTGCTGTGGCAGCCGTTGTTGTTGTTATTGTTATTTCTTCATTTAGGGAACTTTCCTTCATCCTTCTTGGTTCAGATGTTTAAGTTCTCCTCTTGAATCCTCATTAAACAATTCTAAAAATAAGCTGAAGACTGACTGGATATTTGATAGTATTAAGCAATTATTATTAATTACCGAAGCTGTGATAATGCTTATTTGTAAGAGTCCTTACCTGTTAAAGACATATAGTGAAATAGTTACGGATGAAATGATAACAGGTCTGGGATTCTCTTCAAAATAATCTTGGGTGGGTGGAAATTTAGATAAAACAAGATAGAGGGAGAACTGAAGATTCTTGAGGTTGGGTGCGGGTTGTGGCAACGTTCTATTTTAAGTGTGTTTATAGTTTCTTGATTATCCAAATGAGCTGAAGGTGAGTCAGTCCCTGTGTGTTAAAGAGGGAATTACACTTCTTCCTTTCCCCTGGATCGACAACTGTGATAATTTCCTTTGTTATCCGTGGGACCAGGTATATTTCTTTGGACAGTGTAAGTGTTCAATTATTGTTTATTGGGTTATATATTTGTGTTTGTGAATCCTTTATATAGGATATATGTAGGTCACAGCATATGCTTCCAATGCTTAATTTATCAGCCTAAAAAACAGTTATTGTATGTATTCTGTAGTAAATATGACACTAATAATTATATTAATGGTAGCTAATAATTAATGAATGCTTACTTCCTTGCCACTATGAATGTTCCTTTATGTGGAGTTACCTCAGTTCTTGCAGAACTTTACGGGGTGAGGCACATGTTATAAAACACCATGATGATGCAACTGTCAAGACGGAAGCTGAAGCTTAGTGGGGTGAGGTACCTTACCCATGATCCCACGGTCAACGGCAGAGCCAAGGCTAAAGCCAGATCTGCCAGACTTCAAAACCTAACTTCTTAATCTCTGCATCTGGCACCTTTCCTTCTGAGTCAGGTAGGCTGGGTGACTCAAAATAAGAATAAAATATGATTCCTTTTCATAAGAAGCATTATAGAGACCTGATAGTAAGTCAAACGGCCACAGAGAGATGGGTTGGAGTTAAAATGTTTTCCTGGACAAATTGAGATGAGCACTGGAGAGGGTGGCTGAGTTCAGACAAGCGTGAGAGCAAGTCAAGACAGGAAAACAAGACAACCGAAAGCCTAGAGCAAAGATTCCTACCCGGGGGTCTAGCCAAACTTTTTGTTTGGTCTGCATAAGGCTTAAAATATTTTGAAGGACTTGCCAACATTCAGAACTCATAAAACTCCACATATAAATCTATATCTCTGGTTTTTTAAAATAAATCAGAAGGTTTGTCAACGCCGGGGTCATGTTTCTACACAGTCATTAGGAGTTCTGAGGCAGGGGACAGGTTTGCTGAATGCAACATTTTGGGGAGCAGCACAGAGACTGCATTTAAGGGAGAAGATGCTAGAATCAGAAATGCTTTTTAAGTCTGGATCAAAATAATGAGGTCCTGGTCATCTTAGAGGCAAAGGGAATAGAAAGAAAGGGGGGGGGGGAATCCATGAATAGATGTGGCAACAGGACTTAGCGACAGAATGACTTAAGGAGAAAAGGTATGTGACTCACATCAGGTCATAATTGGCTTCAGGTCATTTAACTCCATGACTGGCAGACTGAGAGACTGTGGGAGGGACCTTTGCTGCATCCAGATCATTGGAATCCAGGGCAGATATCGATTTTGTGTTGGAATATATTGGGAGATGGTGACACAAGAGATTAGCATAGAAAATTATTTAAAATAAACAACAATGTAGTATCCATACTGATGTCTTGCAGATACCTAGAGATACGGAAACAGGACTTGTGTAAGAGGCAGGACACACAGAGCATGGAAAACTGTTCAGTTCTACACTGACTGCTTCCAAAGACGCAAGACCAGGAGATGGTCCCCCCTCCAGGGAAGTCTCTCACGGCGAGGTCAGAGGAAAGCGATACGTACCAGCAGCAGATGCTCAGCACCAGCGTCCACCTGGTGACACCAACGCGAAGGAAGGGGCATCTCCACTGCTCCAGCCTTCCTGGTCCTGTGTCTCTGGCAGGGACGCAGCATGATGCATAATAAATACACGTGCTTACTTGCCGGATTCCTGTCGCCCCCTGTACGGCGCAAGCTCTCTGAGGTCAGGCACTTCGTCTCTTTTGTTTACCAGGCTACCCTCAAAGCTTAGGACCATTCGAGAAGCACAGCGAGTCCCCAGTAAATGCTACTGGGAAGTGTGCATCCCTCTCGAGCTCGCAGCCCAAGGTGGGCAGAGAACTGAGAGCTGGGGCCCGGCCCGGCCACAGGGGTGAGAGCAGCTGCGACACCGGCCTCAGGGGGGGACCAAGGGCCTGCACCCTCCTTGCGTGGCTGTTAAACAGGCTGCTCTGAAAGGCACAAACCCAAAGCCGGGAGGACTATTTTCTTCTCTCTCCTGCTAACACACATCTTCTAAACATGCCCCGCACAATTTAGTGGTCCCCGGTGCCACTTAAATGGGGGTGGGGAGCAGCAAGCCCGAGCCGAGAGGGTGTCCATGTCATTCAGGAGCTGGGCAGGATCATCTCGGCCTTGGTGGAATTAATTTAAGGCACCGGGTGAGATTTCAAAGTGCATGTGCGTGCGCGTGTGTATGTGCGTGCATGTGTGTGGGACCGATGAGAGTGCAGTCCTACCCGCAGGAAGGAAATCCGGGGACAGTCGCTGCATGTCGCCTCGCCTGCCACCCTGGGCATCAGGGCGCACCAGGACCCGCCCCGTCAACGCGCCTCCGAGGCACCACAGCAAGGGACTGTCAGCGACGCCGACTCCTCGCCCGGGGGAGAAAGGACCTAAATTAGGCTTCTATAAAAAGAATATCACATATTTATTTCCACAATAACACCCGGGAAAAACGTTAGTCAAGGAGCAAGCAATTGGGTGAATAAATAAGCTTGTCTTTGTTCTCATCAATTAAGTTATTACATCAGTTGGGAAACCAGTGAATTATAATACAGATGTTTAATGAAACACTGCTGAGCCTATAAGTCAAACTCCTATTTTGTGGTGTGATTTTGGCTGCATGGTTTTGTGTGTGTTAAACCGTATTTATTAGCTGACACCCATTATTATTTTGAGCAAGGTATAATTCAGTTGTCAGGCTCCATCGCAGGCAAGGAGATTTAATCAGTAAGAGCCGCTTTGCTACTGAGTATAAAACAATGTGGGTTTCAGGAGGCAATCACGGCAGTGTGAAAAAATGGGATTAATTAGTATTGTATAAGAACTGGCAGCGTGCTCATTAAAACCTTGTGAGGTGGCTCTTGATAAACTGCCACTTGATAGGACCGCAGTAATGTGACAAGGCAAAGACTTCATTTCCAAATCCTTGCTGATTATATCTCGCTTTTAAGTTACCTGGAATGACCCTCCTTGGCGTGCAGAATGCAAAGATCAAAATGACTGCGGCGATGCCAGCCACCCGGGCCCAGGAAGCGAGCGGGTGGGGAGGCCTCAGGGACAACTTCTTTTGAACCCGCAGCCCCGCGGGGACCAATAGCTGCACCTGGGTGGCGATTTTGCATTCGCGCTCCGCAGGTCAGGCAGAAACTAATTTGATAATCGGCAACCCACCTTAATGAAGGCCACGCACAAACCCCAGGTCTGTCTGTTTACCCAGCGCTGGCGGGGGTTGGAAGTGTGGAGGCCGGGGGGAAGAGAGCAGGGACTCGGGAGAGCGGGGTGCAGGGACTCGGGAGAGCGGGGTGCAGGGACTCGGAGGGACAGGAGAAGGCGGCGGCTCAGAGACCTGCTCGGCCAGCGCCCCTTCTGCCCAGGTTTCCGGCATGCCTCTCAGTTCCTAAAATGCATGGTTATGCCTACTTATTTATTTGTTTTGTCTTGTTTTCACAGTGAAAGCATCTGCACGGGAAAAAAAAAAAGCCCTATGAGAACAATCTGCTTTGCTTAAGGAATATTTTTTGATGTGCTTTAGGCTGGTTTTCCTCTTTGGGCTTCCGATTAGATTGTCTTTCAAACCTGCAGCCCTCTGGGCTGTGTCTTCCTGCTGAAGTCATTTTGCAAAAGGGGGGGGGCTCTCAAGTTAACGTCTGCGGAAATGCCTTCCGAACAGTTCACCGGGTTCAGAGTTTCCTAGAAGGATCTTCTCTCACCCTGGCAGCTTTAGCTAACGCAGCTTGTAAGGCAACTCCACATAGAACTGGTATTTGATAGGTGCATTTCTAGGACCCAAAAGGCTGTTCAGGAACCTCAAAGACCCTTTCCCTCCCCCTCACCACAATTATATATATATAATCTCACCTGCATATTTAAAGAATGCTTTCTACCAAGAAGCTCAAGTGCTCAGCTCCCAATTGCAGCTTGTTTGCAACTGAACTTGGGAACATACACTGCAGTCTGCGGATTCAAGGCAGAAGCCGCCTCCCCAGCAGGCGAGGTAGGATGAAGTGCGCCGCTTTATCAGGCGATGGGCTGCAATGCTGTTCACTTAAACCTTAACATCTCACTGTTGCGGTCTGAGCTGCGTGATGTAATGCAATATGACAGCCATCGAATTAATAGAAAATGGAATTCATCTCCCAAAATTTCACACAAAATAAAGGCAGGGGGACAGACAAAAATAAAGGCAGGAAGACAGACAGACAAACCCCTTAAATGTTATCCCCGCAGCCGGGTGAGCCTGCCTCTGTGGGAGAGCGTCACAGCCGCAGCCATCTGCGAGCGCCACTCGGTCGCGCTTACCCTCGGTGAGGCCGGGCAGTGAACATGCTCCTATTTTGTTTCTTTTATTTCAGCGAGTGAATTGAATCAAGGCAATTCGCTGTAAGCGAAGGCGCGAGCATTACCATTTATGCATCACACAGTAATAGGAAATCTTCTGCCCCTCTTAGCTCGATGAGCGCCTCCTGCAAAGACCCAGGGACTCCTCCAGGTAGCAGCCACCTCCTTGATTTATAGGCCTGCAGCGGCGGAAGAGGTTAGCTGGGCAATTTAAATCACCAGGCTTTGCTAATGAACTAGGGCCGAGAGAGAGCACTTTACCCTGTAAAGGCTCCATTTCACCTTCCTTATGTCCCACATACTTCATCTCCAAATTTTTACATTATTTATATAAAAAGGGAAATGGTTCTCTCAGGGGAAAATGAGTGAGCAAAGGCTCGGTGCTGCTAGAGCAGCTCCCGCAATACGCTGCAACCCCGGCCCCCTCAGCTCAAGGCAACAGAAACAGGGTTGCTGGACTTGGCATACAAAAATACAGAATGTCCAGTTCAATTTGAATATGACATAAACAATAAATAATGCAATATTTGGGACCTATTCATACTAAACGTTATTTGTTGCCAATCTGAAATTCAAATCGAACTGGACACCCTGTATTTCACCTGAGACTCTGGGCTGAGTGGGAGGTGGAAGGAGGCACTCATCCCAGGGAGGCCACTGCGTGAAATGTCAGGAGAAAACGCTCCACAAAAGCTTGGGGGAAACTGCCCGGATGTAGAAGCCTTCTGGGCCCATGCTTCTCACAGGAGCATTTTTATTCAGCAGGTTACTATAGGCTTCACTGAGCTTTGACATAAACTATTGGTCACTTTCTCCCACATGGCTAAGCAAGTTTTAAATGATGTCTCCTTCAAGTGAACCTCAAAAAGGCTTTCCTACGCATTTTGTATAAAGGAAATACATACTGGTTCTCAAACCTAGGAACTCCTGGAACCTTCCCACCACCACCAACACCAAATATCTTCCTCTATCTCCATAGCCTGCAGATTCAAAACATGAATCTTATCATATATCCAAATCTTACAATATATTCAAACAAATACCTGTGCAAACAAACACATGGACACACATGTCCATAGCAGCACTATTCACAACAACAGAAAGGTAGAAACCACCAAAAGGGCCATCAACAGATGACTAGGTAATGAATCTGTGGCCTATACTTACAATGGAATATTACTGAGCCATTAAAAGGAATGAAGGACCGAGGCATGTCAGAAAAGGGATGAGCCTTGAAAACACTATGCTAAGTAGAAGAAACCAGATATAAAAGGTCACATCCTGTATGATTCCGCTTATATGAAACATCCAAAATAGGTAAATCTATAGAAACATAAAGAAAATTCATTGTTGCCAATAGCCAGGAAGGAGGGGCAGGGAGCCGGAGGACAGGGAAGTGACTGCTCATGGGGACAAGTCTGCTGGGCTGATAAAAATGATTTGGAACTAAGTAGAGGTGGTTGTTGCATAGCATTGCCAGTGTATTAAATGCCACTAAATTGTTCACTTTAAAATGGTTAATTTTACCATTTAATCAAAGACACCTCGATAAAAATAAACAAATAAATGATCAAACAAAAAAAAATCATTGATCTTAGTGAGCAAATGGCATTTGCTATTCTGTCTTTGGACTCCTTTTGAACTTATTACCAGCTACAAAACGATCTTCTCATTTTCCAAAAAGCTTATCTGCTGAGAGACATTTCCACGTAAGGAACTAACCCATTTTGCAGATGCAACAACTGGGAGTAGTCAGAAGGTAAGCAACTTGGCCAAGACCCGACCCCAAACAGCAAGCGATGGACGTAGCAAGAGAACACAGTTCACCAGACTCCAAATTCTATGTTCTTAACACATTTTTGCTATGTTTCCAAGTACAACTGAAAACATAAGTAATGATGGACCAAGAAGCAATATTTAATATTGCCGAAAAGCATCCAAGATGACCAAGAACTAGAATGGAAAAACCTGTATGAATTAAGACTTTCACTTCACTTGGAAACAGGAGTCATTTCTGAGTATGCAAAGACTGGTGAGAATGGCATTTCATAAGGACATCCCAACTTATCTGGGATAGATTCCTGGAAACGTCAATAAAAAAAACATTAAATTCTCACAAGGGAACTTCGGTCCAATTAAAACAGCTTCAATTCATTTGCTGTCAAGTGATACCTTTTTACAGACACTCTGATCAGTCAAAATTGATCAGAACATGATGAATATTTTTAAAAATTCACTCTTCCCAGCGATGGGACAGCGATATGTCCTAGAACTTTGGGCAACTGCTCTTATTACCATGGTGTCAGGAGCGCGGTCACGCTGCCTGGTAAATGGGGTCGGGCACCATGTCTCCGACAGAAGCTGGTGCGTATGTTACGTGCATGGAGACTGATGGGGAGAAATGGGCAGTGGGAATGAAGTGCAACATAAATCTCAGGGACTAGGTCCAGTCTAGAAACAGCTAATCTGTTTCACTTCTCTCTCTGTGCCCGGGAACTGGGGACTAAGCAACTTTCCCAAACGCTGCTGAAGGGGGTGCGGCCGGCAAACGGGCCCCAAGGCTGGGAGGACCCCGGTGACCGAGGGCGTCTGCCCAGCCTCCGCTTGCAGGAGGGGCTCTGGAGAGGAGCAGCTGTTCTCGCGGCCTCTGTTACCATGGCAACCCTCCTCTTTGTTTCGGGATCCAGAGCTGCCGCCTCTTGCAGGGGCCTTCAGGTGAGGCGCGGAGCGGCGTCAGGGAAAGGCGGCCTGGAAGGAAGGCTGGGGAACAGACGCGAGCATCCCGGCGGGAGGAGGCCTGGCCCGCAGGTTCCCGCGCCTCTGCCTCTTGCTCTTGGAGCCGGTCAGCATCGTGCTTGCAGCTGCCGCTGAATAATGTTCTTGGGGAATTTTCACTCTGTTCTGGCTGTCATTTGGGTGGCTCCCTTTCCCACGTTCTGTATGCTCTTTAGGTTGCCTGGCATACTGTTCTTCCTCACCCCGTGGAGGGGTGGGGGGTGGAGGGGAGGGGTGGGGGGGTAGAGGGGTGGAGGAGTGGGGGGTGGGGGGAATGGAGAGGTGGGGGGTAGAGGGGTGGGGGGTAAAGGGGTGGGGAGCTGGAGGGGTGGGGAGGTGGAGGGGTGCAGGGTTCTTGGTGTAAAGGTCCCCCGTCAAGAGGCTTTCTGGGGCCACGGCCCCCCGCCCTCAGCCACTGCTCTCTCAGCGCCCCGCTGCTTCCCTCGCACAGCAAGCGCAATTCAGTTCATAGCCTTGCACTGAATGTCTCGGGCCTGTCAGTTTTTGCTCCGTCTCCCCAGTTAAACCACAAGGTCCGTGTGGACAGAGATGCTGCTAAACTTGCACAAAGTGCTATTAAATGAAATGTACCGTGCCATTGGACACAAATGAATATGTGTGGAGTAATTGAGGGATATGATAACTGTGAAAATGTGACTTAGGATGCTGAGGTGCTACTAAGTGCTGGTCTAGTGGCCTAGAGACTCTCTCTCTCAATTCTCCTAAATGGGCAGTTGATAGAGGTCATATTAAAATCAAAGAATATGACTTGGGTCCAAACTCCATGTACTGTCATCAAAGTGTCTGCTTCCTTGCAGACCTCCCACATCTTAAAGGTATATTTGTAATTGAGTCGTGTAGGGGGTGACAGAATGTGACGTTGGCATTCAGGAATGAAGGCAAATTGAGCCCCTGCAGAATGCCTGTAGGGTATTTTCCCACGGGCTTGCGACCACAAGAAAAGGGGGACCTCAGGGCATTTATTTACATTCTAAATGCTGAGAGGGTGGGCCCACAAAAGAAATCTCTACCATCTAAAGAGGGAAGAGAGCAGTTGGCATATATCAGACAAGACTAGAGGAACTTCCACAAATGGGCAGCATCCTTCCCTGATCCACTAAGCTCAGTTTTCTAGAAGCCCATGGGGTCGTTTACCTTCTTGATCTTCTTGTATAAAAAGTTGTGGATGAAATGTATTAATTGGGGGCAGGATGCATTCCTCTAACCCAGCGATTTTCAACCGAATTTGTAAGACATGCACTACCTGACTGTTTAGTCAGGGGCCCTGACCTCTTTTCCTTTAGATTGTCAAATAAAAAAATGACAACAGCCAATACAACAATAGCCACCTGGTGTAAATGTCCTGTTTTGAACCATAAATATTTAGGTTATATAATAAAGTTGCATCTTATTGGTCATATCACATAATAAAGTTGCATCTGATTGGTTAATTCTTGGTACCAGAAATCCTTATATACAAGTATAGGCACCTGATTTTTTAAAAGGTCACTTTGGAGCAAATGGATAGGCAATTACTATTATTATTTTTTTTTTTGCAAATCAATCAAAATCATACCTAATTTTTTTGTCAGATCAGCAAAAAATATATTTTTTGGCGTGCCGCAGAATTTTAGTAATTAATTTATGTGCCATGAGATGGAAAATGTTGAAAATCGCTGCTCTACCCCATACTGGAGTACCTTCCCAAATTTATAATGCACATGAATGAGAAACTCGCTTAATTTAACAGAAAGGTGTATTTGAGGCAACTTTGATGGGACTTATTCTTTCCAAAATACTGAATTGGTCAAATAAAATGACTCAGCAGGAACGTACATTATTCTCAGGGGCAAAATCAACAGTACCAACCAAACAAATAAAAAATAAAACAGACAAAAAATGAAACAGAAGCTAGCCTGAAAATATCTGTTAATTCTGGTGACATACCAGGCGGTGGTTAAGGGACGAACTTCATGGAGAGGCAGAGTACCCTACCTTCCTAAGTCTAAAAAATAATTCCTGTAAGGGAGAGACCATGAGCCATCGGACTCATGATAATTTGCCAGTGATTATACTAATAGCAAAACCAGAATTATTTAAAGGAGCAAAAAGCAGCTCTACTGCTCCTGAGAATCCAAAATGTATCTCATATAAAATTCTCTACCTTACTGGCTAATGCAATCAGTGGCCTACACTGTTCCTCTTTGCAGCACTTTTGGCTCAAAGGTCTAGATGGAAAATAATGATGATAATAATAGTAATAATAATGGTCTAGATGGGTGTGATTGGCCAAGCTCAGCTTCTGAGCCTACATTACAAGCTCTGATATTGGGATTTATAAGAAATATATAGTTGGTCTTTGTCCCTGTTTCTGGCACACAGCTCCCATATAACCCTTGGAGTTTCCTAAGTGATAAAAGCTGCAGTGAAGGTGAATGGGACACCCTGCTATTCATAACAAACTCCTTTCACTGCACCTGAATTTATGTTAATGAGTAGTAAGGTGACTCTTGGAAAGCCCATAAGGATGGGGTGTGGTGAGGGTGTGTGTGCGTGGGAGGGGTGCACTGGTTGCTAGAAGAACCAGCCCTGTGATTAGAGGGTTGACTTCAAGGGGAGGGGAAAGGGGCCGGAGATTGAGTTCAGGCAACAATGGTCAATGACTTAATCAATCATGCTTAATAAAACCAACATAAAAACCCTAGCAGAAGGGGTTCAGAGTGCTTCCAGGTTGGTGAGCACAGGGAGATGCTGGGAGGGGGGAGAGCCTGGAAAGGGCATGCAAGCTCTGTCCCCCTTTACCCATGTCTTGGCCCTTGCATTTCTTCCATCTGGCTATTCCCAGCTTTTATTACTTTGTTTCTCCAATATCTCATTCTTTGTAGACAGCTCCCCTCCACCCCAAAGGTAGATCCAACTCAAATCATGGGGCGTGAGGTGGACCACATCTTCTTTGTTCCAAAGAGGAGTGACCCAGCTCACACAAATAGAGCTTTCTTCCTCTTGGTCCCAATGAATATTTTTTGGTGGGCATATGACCCAAACTGAGTTCTCCCTGAGGCCTTTGCCTATGAAAAGAGACTTCAATAAAAATAATTTGTAAGACCCAAATCCAGGAATCAATAAAAATCCTATTAATAAATAAGTCATTGAGCTTATAGAGTTGTAGTTCTCGAGCAAGCATACCTGGGTTTTTGTTTTGTTTTAACCACATACCTTGTATGCTGCAAATATGTCAAATGAATCAGTATCTCAAGAAGACTATGGCATGTCCCTCTAATTAAGAAGCAGATTTATAGAAATACTAGATTTGTATGGGCAGTTGTACTATGTTTTTACATTTTATATAGATCCAAAAAAAATGAGTATGTAGGATAAAATTACTGAGCATCATTTAACTGCTAAATTGCTTAAAAGATACTTCCTATAGCAGAAATAGATATCACAGAGCTATAGGTTAAGGGAGCAGAATAAAGTTAGGAATGATAGGAAATAGCCATATTAACCAGGATTCTTTTGGATGAAAGTGACAGAAAACCAAAATTAAAAAGTTAAGTTACAAAGGGGAAGATTGATTGGATCATATAGTGGGAAGTCCAGGGGTGGGGTTACCTTCAGGTAAGGCTGGTCCACAAGTTCAAACCAGGGCATCTGAGCTCTCTCTTTTCCTCTACTTTAGGCACCGTTTTCCTTTGGTCGGATACATTCTTCAACATGGTAGAGAAGCTGACCCTACACCCCGGCTCCCTAAGACCCACTGTTGAAGTTCATCAACCCCAGCGGAAAGAAGATTTCTTCTCTTCAACGTCTACTTGTCAATCCCAAGAAGACTTTAAATAGCTGAGCTAGATAGAAGTTCATGCCTGGACCAAGAAGAGTGACAAAGATAATGGATCTTATGATGAGGAGCCCATTCTGAGGAGCTACATTTCACAGAGTAGAAGACTATAAGCAGAAATCTGGCCAGAATACCTGGCCCCAGAAAGAGAGGCCAGTCCCACTCCCAACCTAACCCTTCCTGGGATGACAGGAAGATAAAAGCAACACGTGACTACCATGTTCATGCACAGATTGAGCCACATGGAGGACTTTCCTTCATTCCTGATGCTCTGTGACCTGCCAATGACTTCCCAATAAAATATGAATATGACACTTGCCAACAATAGCAAGACGTTGTTACTGCTGAAGTACAAATCCATATGTACGGCGCTGGCCTGGGGGGCTGGCTAGAGAGCTCAGGTCTGTAAGAGCCTCCATCAGTTAGAATCAGTCTCAGAAGGCAGCGAAACCTGAGTGCTCTATGTCACCAAGGCTCTGTCAAAAACGCTCTCTGTTCCATTCTAGTGACTTTCGTCTTCTTAATAGAGAACTGAGTTCCAGAAAACGGAGGTGCCTGACTACATCTCTTGTGATTTCTGCTAAAAGCCAATCCCAAACTCTTAAGTGATGGAGTCTGATATACCTGCTGGAAAAAGATGCCAAACATTGGTTTCCAAACCAGCTCACAAATGGAAATAACATAGTACAAATAGCTGTATTTACATGAAGATTTTCAGCCGAGGAGCTTTGCAAATTAATTCTGCTAGGATGATACGCCCTTCAGACCACTCTGCCCGCCTTTCACAAGTACTACACGTACACGAGTGGTCCGGCTCATGACGTACACGGCAAGAGTCCTGAATGTGCCAGGCTGAGAATAAGGAATGTGTCTGAGGCTGTGGGAAGAATTTTAACATCTCAAAGTGTCAGGAAACAGAACCACTCCACCTGATCGGTTATGTTAGGCCCCAGGGCCAAACGTATGGACTGGCTGGCAGGTTAGGCAGACAATGAACAAAGTGGGGCCCTCTAATGAGTTACTGAGTCCACAATAATTCAGAACATTCCACAGTGCTGAGTGCCTTTGATTGCACTATGGATTGTGTGTTTAGTGACTATTTAGGTGACAGCAAGCCTAATTCCATGAGCTAAAATATGTACAAGAAATCTATCAAACAACAATGTGTAATGGGTTAAATATTTTAAATCAGACTCAATCTAGACTGAATGAAACCTGTACCAAAAGGTTTGAACCAAACCATAGGCAAACCCAAAATCAATTCAAGGTACTTTAACTACAACATTTTTTCTTACAAAGGTTTTCATTTTAAAAAAACAAATGTCTTTATACTATTTTCCAAAGAAAGTATGAATTTGCTCTGTAAACTCAGCACAACCACCACATGAGGGAGAATTTAGATTCACTCACTCAGCATATATTTACTGAACATCTAATATATGCTGCCTTTCTGTGCTCAGGATATAATGGTGAACTCGGTGGATTATATCACTGGTCTCATGAATCTCAAATTCTAATGGAGAGAGACACACAAATGCACACACACAAAATGCAGATGCTAGATTCTCTAAAAGCAGGGGTTGGCAAACTGTGGCCCTCAGGCTGTTCCTATAAATAAAGTTTTATTAGAACACTGTCATGTTCATTTGCTTGTACATCTCCTACGGTGACTTCTGTGCTGCAACAGAGTGTTGAGCTTTGGAACACACACCGTGGGGTCCACAAAGCCTAAAATATTGTTATCCGGCCTTTGCGGAAAAGGTTTGCTGACTCCGTGAAGAAACAATAGGGTGACACATTGAGCTCCTGGAGTGGGGGCTGCGTAGAAGGTCGGGAAGGACTCACTAAAGCAGTGGCATTTGAAGTGACATCTGAGAGTAATGAGAGGAAACGGCCATGGCAAACAGAGTGTTTTAGACAAACAGAGCAGAATGGCAATTTTGGCGGATTTTGTTTTCAGTCAAATATTGCCTTCAAGGTGATGAACCAGTTACCAGGTTCTGACATTAAGGAAACCTCAAGCGATAAAAAGAGCAAACACAAAATTTCCAGCTTGTTCCCTGTGCAAGGTGGTAAAAGCATTTCCGAGTCCTCTCTGCGCTCTTTTTCAAAAGGGGGTGAGTTGCCCGTGGTCCAAGAAGCAGCTCTTCAAAGGAATGCACCGCTGCGTTCCGGGTGACGGCCTTGATTTCTAGGGTTCAAGGATAGAGCCCCAAACTCTCCTCTCTTTGGAGACTCTTTCTCCTTGCTGTGTCTCCAGTTATGATTTCTCTCCCCCTCCTGCCTCTGTGCTGACCTAAGACGCCTGCTTAGAGCATTGCTAGGAATACCTTTCATTTCAGTGTCACCTGCAGAGACGCAGAGCATGGAGGCAGTGACAGTGACTCAGACAAGGCGGAGTGCAGGTGGGCTACTGAGCGGCCAAGGTGGAAAACCCGCTTCACCCTGCGTGCAGCACCTTAGACAAATGTCCCTTGAACGCTCGATTCTAACACCGGGTCTGAAACTCTCTCAGGTGGGAATCCGCACTTGGCCTGTCCCTCCTTGTCTTTGTGAAAAACCTCGGTCCCAGTTTTTCAGATATTTTCATGATACTTGCGGTGGTCTTGGACGGATAAATTAAATCTGCTTTCCTCCTGATTGGCTTGCAGTCCCTCTTTGTAACTCCACTTTGTATTCCTTTCTGTTCAATACTTTTCAAAGTCCTGAGAGTTTAAAGAGGTACAATAAATCCCAGATCCGTTTTTAATGACCACGGAAAGCCTGCTTGTAATATGTCAGTAAGCTGAACCTAAAAGCCAGTGGGGAATAGGCCATTTCTGCCTTAGTAATTGCCTCCACAGGAAGATTTATAATGTCATTATCTGAATCTACAAGAAATAACTCATAGAGCTGAAATACCCTACAAAAATATTACAATTCTCTTAAAATCTAGTCATTCATAAATGCTAAATCATAAAACTTTTTTCAAGATGTTTTATGTTAAAAGTAAAACCCAGTAAAAATAGAAATGCTTGTTTCATAATGAGACTCTTCATTCTTTATGTATCTGTTTGGAGCTTTGCAGGTTTCTGGGCTCTATTTACAAACCTACCATTGGGCCGCCAGGATCCCCGACCACGACGAGGCCGGGTCTGAACAGGCTTTTCTGCTCACCTTTTATCTCTGTCTGGGAGCAGGGAGTGAGGAGGAAGGGGGTTCGTTAGCACGGCAATAAAATTAATTTCAACAATAAAAGTCACCTCTTTCCTCCTAATTTCCCCATAAAAAAAAACACCACCACACTAAACTTCCTGCCAAATGCACCACCGAGCTGTTTTAAGCCATTGCTGCAGCTTTCCTCTCCCCTTCGTGTTTCCAGATCAAAAGGAGATCCGTCACTTATTTCAAATAGCAGGAAACGGCCTCCCTAATTTGTCCAGTTTAATAAAGTCCTGGTCTTGTCGCATCTCCTCTCCTCCCCGTGCCATAAAATAGAGCAACATTTATACTAATTTCTGCACAGCAAAAATGTTCTTCAGAGTAGAGAATCTATTACAGCGTAAAAGGGACACTTGAGATGTTTTCCATAATTTGTAAAATCATATTTTCTCCCTTTAAATACAGTAATTTGGTGCAAATGTGAACACTGAATCAGGCTCTTTTCAGGATTTTCCTCTTTCCTCTATTAGCCTACTCAAAATTGGGATTTTATCTACATTTTTAATATCTAGCATTGCAGCTAAGCCTTTATGGGGGGGGGAGGGTATAGAGAAGGTTATTTAAAAGCATTTGGGAAAGAAAAGGAGTCTTGTGCCTTTTGTTTGCCTCTCCCACTGCCACCTCATAGAGCCGGCCACCATCACTCCACTCCATTATTACTGTCCGTGTGACATCTCTGTAAATGGTAACTGTCGAGTGTCTCAAGGTATCTTGATTCAACATATCTAAACTGAACTAACCTTCCTCCCGGGAAAGTGCTGATCTCAGCGAATGATCCCACCTGTCCATCTGTTTCTGAGGAACCACAAACCCAGCTATAAAGGCAAATACCTTGTCTCCCTTTTCCTCACCACCCATATCTAAATAATCACCAAGAAAAACTCTGCATCCGAATAGCTCTCAAATACGAATACTTTCATCAGTCACTTCCACCACAACCATCTTAGTAATTTGTCATTATTGCAACTGCCTCCCAACTGGTTACCCCATGTGTCTCTCCCCGTTTTATCCACAAGCCAAACAAAAGACAAGGAGAGCTTTGAAAACTCAGATCTTTTAAATACCCTTTGGACGAAATGTAGAGTCCTTCCCAAGGCTTCCTTCAAGATTTGACCCCTGCTGACCTCTATGACTTCATACTATTCTTCTCTCCACCTGGGACCCATCCCAGCCACCTGGTCACCTCCTGGTTCTTGGGGTACATCCGTGTTCTCTTAGCTTCGTGCCTCCACAGCTGCTCTTCCTCTGCCTGGAGCGGCCTTCTCTCGCCTTCCCCCCTTTCCCTGCCTAACTCAGAGTGTGGGTCTCAGAGAAGTCTTCCATAAACCCACGTCGAGGAGAGCTCCCCAATACTGTCTCAGCAGCCTGCATGTCCCCTTGGGCAGCATTCAGGACACTTGATGCCACTTGCTAAGTCCCAGCCCCCTAATCGGTAGGCACCGCGGTGGCAGGGACTACCTCTCTTTCACTCAGCCATGTATCCTCAGCCTCTAGTAAAGATGACCTCAGTAAGTATTCGATGAATGAATTAACAGTATAACCCGTTCCATAATTCATCTATGTCAATCACTACCCCATCCCTCCGTCCCCTCAACAATATCTATTGAAACACATGCCATGTCTCATACTAAGCATTAGGATGAATTCAAGTTAAACTAGAGCAGATAGCGTTGCTAGTGGGGAAGCCCCAAAAAGCATATAAATAAGAAAAGTTTAGATAGTGATAAAAACCATGAATAAAATACAGCAGAGTCATGCCACGTCACTGGCTTCAGGAGGTGGCCTGTGAGCTGAGAGCGGAACGCAGAGAAGGAACTGAACAGTAAACGATCGGAGGTAGACAGGTTCAAGCCGGAGGTCTAGCAAGGGAGGCGGCCTTTGGTAAGAACAAAATTCGTGTGATCCAGAGAGACCTCCGGTGTGCAGCCTGAGGCCACAGAGACTCACCTGAGGCCACCGAGGCTGCAATCTGGGATGCGGGTTTCTCTTAAGTACCCGGGAAACCATCTGATGGCTTCCAGGAGGCAACAATATGAGTGCGTTTTCATTTTAGAAAAATAAGTCTGTCTGCCTTTTGGAAAGTAGATTAGATGGGGGCCACAAGTGAAAGCCAAGATAATTAGAAAGCTGTTTTAATTTAGATACACTCTTCAATGACTCCCCATTGCCCATGGCATCAAGCTCAAATCCCATCGAAAGGCATTAAGGCCCTAAATCCTGGCCCCTGCGGCCCCATTGGACTTACTGCTGTGCGCTCCTTGATGTGGTTACTCTCCAGCAGGGCAGCATGTGGCTCGGTGAACCCACCCTAACTGTTTCCTCCAGCCTTGACTGTATGCGGTTTCCCCTTTTCTCATTTCCCTGCGAATATTTTCCCTCTCTCTCTCAAATCCCATCTTCCACGTGCAGATCGGAACACTCCAGGCCCCAGCAAACGTCCTTCCTCCTGAACAATGGGCCATACTTTTTTTTTTAAGCAGATCTACCTCTTGCCGCCTCTTGGACCATTCTTTCCATCATCATTCGCCTCTTGTTTGGTTGTTTCATTTCCTTGTGTGTGCATTTGCCCAACCACAGTGTAAAGCCCCCGAGGGCAGAGTTTTCTTCTGCTTCTGTGGACACCCCCCCCCCAGGCCTGGCACACACACCCCCCCCCCACGCCCACCACAGTGCTCGGTGTGTTCATCTGCTGCAATGCCCTTGTCAGAACCCAGAGAGACATCAAGTGGCCTCGGGACTAGGTAAATCAAGGACTTGGAAGTTGGAGAGATTTCTTTTAAGACTGGTTTTTAATAGCTTCTTTCCTGGAAGCCTCTTTTCTATAAAAACCACCCTGCTTTGAGTGGAATCGGATCTGGAATGTGCAATAAGCTAGATCCACCGTTGATCACTGGCTCCAAAATTCTAACCTGGCTCGAGATCAAAGATTTAGAACTAGGCCCCTCTGAAGGAGCAGCTTAAAGAAGTCCACTAGGGAAAAGGTGGCAAGCGTGGCGTGGCCCTGGATAAGTTAGTGTTCACATGATGTGAGGTTTGAAGGTCCATGGTGGATAATAGGACTGAGGATGGAGGAAGGAAAGCAGGGTGGAAAGAGAGACACCAACACACGCTATTGCATTACCAGGGAGACCATCCACCAGGTCAGAGCCACTCTGTAGGGTGGAGAGAACTGGCCCCTGGTTGCTCGTTTCTTGCCACGTGTCTTCACTTTTGTGGGCAGGGGATGCTATTGGCAAAGTAGGCATTTAATATAATACATAAGAAGCAGGACTGACTGAATCACAGGAGTGATATTTCGGTTCTCTAAGGCCAGTTTCAAGGGCTTATCAAACTGAAAGGCCCTGAAAGGGGGGTGGAGAGCCACGAGGAGGAAAGGTGAGAGACTTCTAACCAGCCCTAGATGGAAAGTGAAACTGGGGGCTACTGGGAGAGAGCACTTACTATCCAAGACTTTTTCAAAGAGAAAGACAGAGGCCATTCAGGGAAGATGGATGGAGGGAGTCACAGATTGCTTCCCTGGATTGAGGAGAAGCTGCAACCTCTGGTGACATCTGAATCTAGAGACTTAGAAGACTCTATTAATTGTGCAAACTTGAGAGTAGGTTCCTTCAATCTTGGTACTATCGGCACTGGGGCTAAATAACCCTGTGTCACAGGGGCCGTCCAGTGCCCTGCAGAATGTTTAGCAGCATCGTGGCCTCTACCCGTTGATGCCTATAGCACCCCCCATCCCAGTGTGAACACCTAAATTGTCTCCAGACATTGCTAAGTGTCCCCTAGTGGGGACAACAGGGGGGCAAAATCACCTCTAGTTAGAAACCTCTGGGCTACAGTCAGACCTGGGTTTAAATGCCAGATTTGTCTGTGAGAGGGGGCTAAATATCAGCCAGCTTATTGAGTTCTGAGGGAACATGGAGTGGACACGGGGCGTAAACGTGAGCACAGTTCTGGCACATAGAAGGGCTCACTAAACAATAGCCATTACTATTACTGTCCTCGCGATTTATTGACCATGGCCGGGGCACAGAATCCCACACCCTGGATACTAGTTTTAACTCTTTCAAACAAAAAGAAATGGTCATTGTTCCATGTGATACTGTTCCTAATCCGTGCTAATGAGGAAGATTCTCTTACCCCATAATTTCTCAAGGTAAGCTCAAAGGCCCTGAATTCTCTTAACTTGACACTGCAAATAACTTACGTATTATATTAAATATCTTCCAATATTTGCCTTCTTTAAAAAAAGAAAGAAAAATGCTTGGTTTTTGCATTTTAAGTTAATTCCCAAATGAAACAGTAGACGAATGTCACGCACACCAATTATCTAATTGTGTGACTGATCCTCACTTAAAGCCTCCGTGTTTTTGACATAAATAGTCGTGAAGTGGTAAGTTTCCAGCACGACTGTCAGGCTGATTGCTGAGTGCCAGCTACCAGAGGCTAAAGAGGATTTGGCCTGAAAAATTACTTTCGCACCTTTCAGTCGAGAAAAAAAGAATCACTGCAAGTAAATGAAAATAAACCACACCCTCTGTGCCGGCCCCAGGTGTCCCCCAGTATTGGACCGAGCGGTCCCCTGAAGGGGCCTGAGACGCAGCCCAGAAAGGAGTTGCTCCTTGCTCATGTCTTCCAGGGCTGGTTTTCTTTTGTTCTTTTTACAAACGGAGGAAGAGGGGTGAAGGAAAGAGTGTGAGCGGGTCCCTAACTTGTAGAGGCAGCTTTTCTCTTGCATGTGAGCTCACAGGGAGCAGCCCAGCCGGACAGACAATGAGGGGACATCCTGAAAGGCTCTGCTCCTCAGCTCAGGTGGCAAGACTGGCACATGTTTTCTGCATTAGGGTCGGAGAGCAAATATTTTAGACACTGTGAGCTGTATAAGCCCTGTTGCAACTACTCCCTTCTGCCCCTGCAGCACAAAAACAGCTATACAAAAATATGTAAACAAATGGGTGTGCCTGTGTTCCAATAAAACTTTATTTACAAAAAAAAGGCAGCAGGCCGCATGCGGCCCGAAAGCCATGGATTGCCAACCCCTGACCAAAGTAATACCCCTGTAAACGGCTTATCCTCAATACCAATGTCTTTATTATTATATCTGTCCTTTCGATGCATTTGTGACCCTTGTTGTGTAAATCCCCTTAGGGAAATAATAAGTACATAGAGGCCTTTTCATTTCCAAATGACTGGACAGCGTGATTGAGAAGGCTGCTCGTTTTAACAGAATTATTCCGGCGTCTTTGTGGACTAAATAAGCCTCGTATGGAGCAACACATTTAATTTCATTTCCCCCCTCCAAAAATAAAAAGCGGCCGTGTTAGGAAATCCCATCACTCAATGCTGAGAGGAAGCTCCTTCAAGTCTTCAGAGCCCCAGTAATTACTAGCAAAGAACCCCTGATGAGAGATCCTTGAGAAATGGAAAATGCACCCAAAAAAACTAATAAACCCCCAGTCAGTTGCTGTTAGACATCTCTAAAAGGAATGCAGGGAGGGGACAAGGGGAATTACAGGGTCGTAGCAGACACCCAGCTCAAAAAGAAAGTCAGGAGCAAGGACTTGCAGAGGGTGACAGCAGGAGAGGGCCCTGGGGACACAGGAGAGGACTGGCCCTTTCTGTTCGGACGTGGGTTTGGCATATAGCTCAGAGCCCTAATCTACGGAGGGCAACTGTGCGGGTCGGGAGAGCAGGGAGGACAGAAGGGAGCAAGAAAGGAGAAACGTGCCATCATCTTGGGTTAGCCAGCCGCATGTTTACAATTTATTTATTTTATTTTATTTTTATCTTTATTGATTTCAGAGAGGAAAGGAGAGGGAGAGAGAGAGATAGAAACATCAATGATGAGACAGTCATCGATTGAGCCTCAACCCGGGCATGTGCCCTGACCGGGAATCGAACCCCGATCGCCCGGATCCTAGGTCGAGGCTCAACCGCTGAGCCACGCCAGGCCAGGCGCATGTTTACAATTTAAAACCGTGCATGGAAAGAAAGGAAAGAAGGAAGGAGGGAGGGAAGGAAGGAAGGGGGGAGGAAAAGAGGGGGGAGGGAGGGAGGGGGGAGGGAGGGAGGAGAGAGGAAAGAAGGAAGGGTGCAGAGAGATGACTGCCGCCCATGTCTGTCTGTGTAACCTTGGGCACTCTCCCTGCCTCTCAGAATCCGATTCTTCTAGGCGCAGGGGTAAGGCGACTTGCTGCGAAGGGTGTCGCAGGACCGGAGGATGATGCATGGCAGGAGCCTGCAACAGTGCCTGACACAGGAGGCTCTCGGCAAGAATTCGACTGCCTTCCTTCCTTTAGCATCAGCGTTATTCCGCTTCCACGGGGCCTGGTCTATCACAGATGCTCAATTACTAAACTAGCCGTTGTTATCGTTAGTTCTATCAACGTTTCCGAATAGATGGAATAATTCATGAGTGGATAGAGGGTGTGCAGGGAAGGGGGGGGGGGGGCCAGGGAGGAAGGACGGGGGGAAGGTGAATAGGTTTCATTTATTTAATACATATTCCTGAAGGATTATTACCTGCCCGTCATCATGAAGGGTAGGCACTGATAAGATAGAGTTAACCCTTCTCTTTCTGGAGTTAACAGTGTAGTAAGGAAAAGAGCCGATAAGCAATCTGACATGAAAGCGTGCGTGCGCTGGGAAGGTGACTATCCAGGAAGCTAACGGGACGCAGCCCAGGGAGCAGCTCATGCACCTGGTGGATGGAATGGGTAAGGCAGCCTCTCTCAATAGATGACAAACCAAGACCGAAAGGTTAAACGGCAGCCGCTATCAGCAGCAGTGCTGACTCCAATAGCAGTCACTAAATCTAGGGTAAAATTACAAGCATGTAATTCATGGCTCAGCGGTTGAGCTTCAACCAATGAACCAGGAGATCGCGGTTCGATTCCCGGTCAGGCACACGCCCGGGTTGGGGCTCGATCCCCAGTCGGGGGCGTGCAGGAGGCAGCCGATCAATGACTCTCTCATCATTGATGTTTCTCTCTCTCTCTCCCTCTCCCTTCCTCTCTCTCTGAAATCAATAAAAACATATTTTTTAAAATATGTATAAAATTCAATCACTATAGTAACTATTATTTTGAATTAAAATTAAACCGTTAATATCCATGCATTCTATAAACATTTCCTGATTGTAATGTAAATAGAATCCGCCAACTGATGGCCTTGCACCTTGAAGTGAGCATGAAGAGGGTGTGAGCCAACCAAGAGGAAACGGTTCTAACCAGTGTCCATAGGAGAAAGGACAAATGCATATGTGAGCAGCACAAATCTCTTTACGTTTCTTTCAAACCCTGCACATTTGTTTCAACCAAACGTCTTTGCTGACATTAAAGTTATTCCTGTCTATCAATAAATGATACTGGAATGATGTCTTTATTTGATTTGTGCGTTTCCTGACTCCCTCCACTAGAATAGAAGCTCACAGAGGGCAATGCCAACTTCTGCGTTGGCCCTCCGCGTCTCTTGCTCCTGACACATGCTAGGCACTCAATAAACTGCTGTCGGGTGGATGCTTTAATGAACGGATAAATGTGTTTGCATTTCCTCCAAATATATTTGCATTACAGACTTGTAATTTCACACTGGGTTTAGTCAATGTTTTTTAACACACTGACACTTATAATCAAGACTCAGAGTCTTACTTATGCTAACAAATGCTGATTCTTCCTAATACACAGTATTGCTTTTCCCAGCTCTGAATATTAGCTTCTCATTCAATCTTTATGACACATATTTCTGAATAAATAAAAAGGGTCCCCTGTGTAGAAGCGTCTATTGTAAAACTGATCACTATGATTCTATTTCATTAGGGGCTGGATACAGGATTAGAAACCTTCTGGGAAATAAAGAACCATGACAAGAACATACAAATAATTAAAGGAGTGAAACAATACTCTGGCAAAGTACATGGGTCTCCACATGGTTAAAGCCCCTGGAAGTGTCCAAAAGGGAGAGGTCAGAAGTAGACAGTGTGGGGAAGACACTTGAGTGAGGGGCTTTTGCGATGGGGACACCCTTAAAGAACCGATCATAGTCGAACGGGCACATTTCAGACATTTTGGCAACCAGGACTGCAACCCTGTCTCCTGAGTAAGATACTGCTGCTCTAGCAGAACAAAGGACCATTAATGACACCAACTAACCCGTGTAATTATCACTTACACCTCTTTATTACCTTCCATATACTCCGTGTGATGCATTACACATTCCATTAATTGTTAACATACACGCAAGTCAAGATCCTTTATTATGTGAGGTCATCAGTCAATGATAACAGAGATATTGATGTATTAGGCTTCTCATCAGAAGTTGAGCAATATTTCCATCCAAGATGATACATGGACCCTTAAAACGCACTCAATAATATTGAGTCTCAATCTTCTGTTGCTTTTCCCTGAATGTGCATTTAGACCTTTATATATCTGTCTACCCACCCACCCATTCATTAAACTCAGCATTAATTTTCTACTCCTAGGGCCAGGATCCCGCCTGTCCGTCTGGTACACTGCTCTATCTGAAGCACTAGAACATAGTAGGAGCTCAGTAAACTGTTGGGATTAAAAATGAGTGAATCAGGGTGTGGTAGACAGATTTCCGAGATGGCCACAAACTCTTCATCCCCAGGTGTCCTCCTGTGATAATGTCACCTGACCTGGCAATGGGACTTGCAGGTGTAATGAAGATAATAATCAGTCAACCTTAGAATAAGAAGATTATCTGGGGGACCTAAGGTAATTACGTGAGAACTTTAAAAGCAGAGAGGTTGCTAAGGCTGAGAAAGGAATGGGAAGTCAGAGAGTTTCAATGCAAAAGGATTCAAAGCACCTTAATGACTTTTTTTAAAACAACTCTATTGAGGTATAAGTGATATACAAAGAACTGCACAAACTTAGTGTGTGCCAGTTGATGAGTTTGGACATATACAAACAACCATGATACCATCATCACACTCATAATCAATAATAAATATATCCAGTATCTTTCAGAGTTTCCTTGTGCCCCCTTTTTTCTTTTTGTAAGAACACTTAACATGAAATCTACCTTCTTAACAAATTTTGAAGTGCACAGTACTGTACTGTTAATTATAGACACTATTTTGAGCAGATCTCTAGAATTTATTCATCCAGCATATCCACTGAGTAACGGCTCCTCATTTCCCCAGCCCCCACCCCAGCCTCTAGCAACAACTATTGTAATTTCTACTTCTATGAATTTCATTATTTTAGGTACCTCATAAAAGTAGAAACATGCACTATCTGTCCTTTTTGGACTGGCTTATTTAATTTAGCATAATGCCTTCCAGGTTCATTCATGTTGTCAAGACTTCCTTCTTTTTAAGGCTCAATAATATTTTATTGTTGTTTATACCAATGGAGGCAACAATGAGAGGGCCAGAGAAGGGTCCCCGAGACTCAAAGTCACCACTAGCTAACGGCCAGTAAGAAAGTGGCCACAACCGGACCTACAACCACAAGGAACTTAATTCAGTCAACAACCTGAATAAGGCTTATGAGCTGATTCTCTCCTCAGGACTCCAGGTAAGACCCCAGCCCAGGCAACATTGTGATTTCAATCTTTTAAGACTCTAACCACAGAACCAAGTTGAGCCCAGCCAGACTTTTAACCTACAAAACTATAACATAATGCACAGGTGTTCTTTTAAGCCACTAAATGTGTGGTAATTTGTTATGCATGATAGAAAACAGAGATTTGGGAAAGATGTTAGTTGCAGTGACAACTAATATTTTAATCTCCTGAAATCCTTACCTAAAAATAAATAGATCAAGTAAATAGCAAAATCGTGGGCAACATATAGGACATCTGTAGAAAGCCCAGGTTCCAAGTAGGAGGGTAGAGACAAGAGCCCCAAGTCCTCAGTGGGTCTCACTCTGCACAGAGGAAAGAAGTGGGGTATCTGCACACTTGGCAAGAGGAGAAATCTAAATAGCCAACAGAAACTCACCAGAAAGCACAGTGGGCAAGTTAGAGGCAGTGAGTGCAAGAGACCAGGGTGAGTTCTGAAAGAGACAGGAGTTTTCTGGGCCACATGAGTCCTCAATGGCAACCAGCCAAAATTCCCTTCCAGGATGGGGCCCCATATGGAGGAGAAGTTGCTGGGAAGAGAACCAAAATTGAAAGTTCAGATTAAAAATATGTATGTCGTTTCATATAAAAATGACAATAGAAAAGTACTGAGGTCACATCCCTCCCAACATTATAAGAGAAAAAAGAGAACCAAGAACCAATAGCATTCTTACAGAGATAAAAATACAACAGAAACACATGCCCATAAAACAGATACAAACTGTAGCCTACTGCTTTATATAATAACATTATACAAGATCAGAGAACAAACAGCACAAGTCAGAATTAGAAAATGAAGTAAAAGAACACAAGAAGTATTTACAAATAAATATCATTTAAGAAATGAAAGCTAAACTAGAAAAAAATACAAGATTAAAACAATAAATACAAGAATTATCATAATATATAATGTCTTAAAATGAAATTTTTAAAAATAAAAAAAGAAATAAAACAGGAGATAAAAATGTCAAGAAAGAAGATATATTTTAAAGATAGACAGAGAAGATCCAAAAATTGGTGGAAAAGGGGAGTCCCTAAAGAAAAAAAATCAATGCAAGGGAACAGAACAAATGTCAAAATATATAATTTAAGAAAACTTTTCTCAAATTAAAAAAAATGTATTTGGAACTAAATATTGAAAGGCTATACCAAATATCTGAGAATAGTAACCTGGAACAATAATATCCAAGATATATTCAAATAAAATCTATTGTACTATAAAACAAAAGAAATATCATTTAGGCATTTAAGTAGACATTAAATATTTATAAAGAAAAGACAATGATTGTCATCAGACCTTTTTGACAGCAACATTTCATGCCAGAAGACAATTAAGTAACATACCTAAGATATTCAAGGAAAGATGTGAGCCAAGGTTTTTATACCCAGTAAAACTGACTTCCAAGGTCACTGTTATTAACCTGCAATAACTCACGGGGGGAAATTAGAACCTGCACACACCACAACTTTCAAGTGCTCTGACTTCTGGGGACAAGAGCCACAAGTCCTGAGTGCATCAGACTCTGTGCAGAAGAAGCAAAGAAATGGGGCACCTGACCGACTTGAGGATAGAAGCAACCCTGAGCGCTTCTCGAAGAACTTAGCAGAGAATGAGCTTCAGACAATCAAAATGACCAGAGACATCTACAAGAGGACTGGTGGTGAAGATCAAACATACGGTTACAGGTTTAAGACTAAAGGAGGGCCACAGAGGAGAATATAGTGTACAGTGACCACGTGCTCAGATCATGTGGACCTAGCACAACAATCATAAATAGGGGGAGGTGTTGAATTGGGGAAAATGTGAAAAATAAATTTAACAGTTTTAAGTCCTATTGGTGGCAGTGTCAGTATTGTTATTCCAAGGTTGTCATGTCATCTGACAGAAAGCAAATGAGTAATTATATTTTATATTCTTTTATATTCTAATTTTATCATCCCCTATGAACTCAAGCAAAATTCTCAGCAAGGAAGAAAAGAAAATTCTGATAAAATATAAAAGAGATGTGGCAAAATCCTGTAGGCTGAATTTGAGATGGAAATATCAATAGGAAATTATATAGTATTATATCTTCTTCTTGGCTCTGTACACTGTGAAAACCTAAAACCAACAGCCAACCAAGTAAAATGGGCATGCCTAGCATGCAGGTGGTGGTCTAGAAATACCGTTTTAACAGTGGGGAGGGAGTCTTTTTTTCAGATTTGGGGCCAAAAAAATGTAAAAGATGAGTTTAGACCATCTTATTATAACAGAAAGTGAAGGACCTATCAGAGTCACGTCAGAAGGACTTAGAAGCCAACTTGTAAAGGATCTACTGGTGAAAATGGAATAATTTGAGCTTCAATAATAATTGCAATAGATTGAAAGCTATCATATATCTCATTATGTTATAATGACATTAATAATAATAAAACTAAATGGTCTCTGGGGAATGCTAGAGAACCAATTTAGCATCTCAAAAACTGATAAAGAAGAAGGCAGCTTTCATCCTGCCTTTCCTTTGCGAACTTCTAAGAACTTCCAGGAACTCAGGTGGAAGAGGGGGCAAAGTATCTCTTTTAAAAAGTATTCCAAATTGTACATGAAAAGCCATGATGCAACCAGGATATCAACATTTTACACGCCATACAGTAAATTATCGATATGAGCATTGCATATTAACAGAAGTGACCTCACAGAAAGAAAGATGACCAGGCCTCCTATGCCTCCTCGTGAATGAACACATCACCTCCAGGAGTCTTGCCAGAGAAAATGAACACAAGTCTGAACAGGACTCTAGGTTCAACTGTCAATTTGCAGGAAATACAACAGACAGAGGAATGCACTGAGCTGCACCAAAGGATGCAATTTCCAAACCCAGGCTGTGGGAAAGTACAGGTGAATTGGCCTGGGCTTTCCAGAAATAAACTGCACTGAAAATAAACGGATAAAGGGGGGACTTGTAGATTAAATGGGACTTAAAAGATATACCAAAAAAAAGGCTTGAAAAGCAAAGCCAGGGATGCACACTAGTGATAAAAGTATTTTAAAGCTCAAGGAAATTACCACTATAAAATTCGAGATAAGAAGTCATCAAATTTTCCTGCGTTAAGCACTTTTTAGGCTTTGAGTGTCAGACAGTCTCTGTTGTTACAGCACCAAAACAGCCATAGCCAATAAGTAACTGACTGGGTGTGGCTGTGTTCCAATAGAACTTTACTTACAAAAACAGCAGACCAACCCCCGGTCAGGATCATGTTTCCTTTGGAGGAGAGAGTGTGAATTGGCATTGGGATAAACTGCATAGAGGGGTTTCTGGGGTGACCAGCAGAGGTCTGTTGTTGTTTTTTGTTTTTGAGCAGAGTGATTGTTTATTATAAGGGTGTTCAGCTTATATGATTGCATTAAACTATGTAATTCTGACATGTGGCTTTCAAGTATCTATGCTTTATTTTAAAATTAAAAGGTAATATCGAGTGATTCATACTAAATGACTAAAAAGCTACCAGTCAGTTTTCCTGTAAAAGAGAACAATTGCCCCCCCTTCACCCAGCACTTTTTCTTCAAAGGAGCCAGGTGAGCCGTGCAAATGACATTAGCCTAGTGAGAAAGCCTGGGCCACGACGGCATGCCAGAATTTGCCTTCAGTTTCACTACTACGAACTGTGATGGTTAGTTCTAGGTGTCAACTTGGCTAGGCCACAGTACCCAAACCTTCGATCAAACACAGTCTAAATGTCACTGTGAAGGTATGTTTTAGATGCGCTTAACATTTAATCAGCAGACTTTGAGTAAAGGGCTTTACCTCCATATTGTGGTGGGCCTTGTCCAATCAGTCGGAGGCCTAAGAGAAAGGAGAGCGAAGGTCCCTGAGGAAGAGGGACTTCTGCTTCCACGTGGCCTTTGGGCTCCAGCTGCAATTGCATCTCTTCCCTGGGCCTCCAACAGTTCAGACTTCTCATAATCACATGGGCCAGCTCCTTAAAATTCACATCCGATTGGCTGTTTCTCTGAAAACCCCTAAACACTCACTGGGTAACCTTGAGCAGGTTGCCTACCTTGCTATGGTTTAGGCGCTTCATTGCTAAAGTGGGACAATAATTGCAGCAAATAAAAAAAGGTAGTTTCTTACTCAATGTCTTGAGGGCGCTTCCTGAATGGGAGACAAGCCTCCCCAGGAGAAGGCCACTTGACTTCCCCCACCCCTGAGCCTGGGGTCCTGGGGACATCACTTACCCATTGCACCTGGTCGTGAGAGAAAACTGCTAAGTTGCGCCAGAAAATCACTATGGTTCAACCAAATAAATGTAACCCTAACCTTCATCCTTACAGTCAAGCACGAAGAAACAGGCAGAATGAGCTAATATGTTGTACTTGGAGCCGTGCCTAGAACACAGATACCGTTATCATCGCCATTGTGTGACGTCCTCCACGCTGGACGCCCCGCCACGGCTCCACGTGGGCTGCAGCCACAGCCACAGAGTGACGCCCTCAGCCTCAAAGCCAGAGGAAGGAAAGTGTGTGTCTTCCTCGGGCATCCAACAGAAGTTCCAACTTTGGCTCTCAATGGGCCGTGGAAAATGCTGATCTAGCTTAAGCCAAGTAGGGCGCAGGCCTGACGCTGAGGGTTGGGGTTGGGGTTGCCCAATTTAGCAAATAAAAACGCAGGATGCTCTGTGAAATTTGAATTTCAGAGAAACAATGAATTGCTTTCAGTATAATAGGTCCGAGACAATATTTGGGAGACAGTTGTACTAAAAAATATATGCATTGATTATCTGAAATTCAAATTTCACTGGGCAGCCTTATTTTATCTGACAACCCCAGTTGGGGCCCATCGCACCCAGACACTTGAGCTGAGAGGGTGGGGGGAGCTGTGATTCATTAAATGAAATTCTGGGGCTGTCTTACTGAAAACAGGTGTGTGGATGCTTAGGAGGGTGAAACACACACACGTACTCACAGATGTCCTCTTCAAACATCTCATTTTTTGAAATAAAACAACTTACAGAAACTGAAAGCTGAATATCTGAAACCTATAAATATGGGAAGACAGCAAGGATCTGAAAAAGCAGGATGTAAAGCATTTTTTAAAATCCTACTTGCTTATAAGGTGGCTGTAATCCAACCACACTGATGTTTATGACAAAAAAATTCTCAATTTCTTTTCCTGCAGTCATTCAATTGCCAGATGAAACCCCCAATAAGGCATAAAGGAAATCACAGCAGTGAGTATAAAGATTCAGAAAGAATATAATTATATGATAGGTGTGTGTGTGCTGGAAGCTTGCACATATCTATCTCTACCTTAAAAATAGATTGCATAAAGAAAATCTCTGATTTCATTGAAAACAATAATTATGTCAGTTATGCTAAGAAAAGGATTATAATAGTCAGAATTTGGAATACTTGGTAACTCACAGCTTCATATTCTGCATATCTGTTGCAAACTAGAATATTCTGGTATGATTTATAGCAGTGTGGATGTGTGCGCTTGCATATATACACATACACATGCGTGTTTTCTTTCTCATTTCTCCCTGGTTCTTAGCCTGTGATCCACTTGGATCTAGCAAAAATCCATTGTGAAGACATGATAGGAATTAACAATATTATGTGAGTTTCAATGGTCTTAAATTAGACAGCTCTTAGGATGCCAGGATTCAGGTCCTTTGATTTTATATAACTGACAACTTCTGCATAGCACTTTAGTCAGGCAGACTGTACAGCAATTAAAACGGAACAAAAGGCATCTAGTACTGACGTTATTGCAAATATATATGGGATGTGCAGTTAATTCCTTCCCTTACAAATCCCAGCCAAAGAGCAGCCTCAGTCCTCTCTGCCTTTGTGCAAACTCACACTTCATGATAATGAGGGGATTGAATTGGGCTCTTTAAAAAATGGGGTATTCCAAATGGACAAAGGGATTTGACATATGACAACTGGAAATTATTTTTGTTTTAAAAAGAAACCGATAGGAAACCTGTTTTGAAAAACCACCAGTGTTGAATGAGAAACATGGCGTTCATTTATGTTTCCCGTTCACTCATCCAGTATTAATTGAGCACCTATTTTGTGCCAGGCACTAAGCACTGAGTAGGGTACAACGTCTACCCCTCTGGGAAGGGACTGTCGCACTCTGGAGCATCAGGGCTGCTCTGTTCCCACAAGACATGAGTTCTTCATATGCTTGGCCTCTTGCCCACCGAGAAAACACTAAGAGACACTCATTGCATGAAATGCAGATATTTTATGCCGTTGTTCAAAAAGTGGCAAATGCACCCCTCTCGTACACAACACAATTTTAGGTGAGATACAGATAAACACTTTTAAATTTTTAATAGTTATATATTCATGTTTTATCAATGTCTAGCTTTCACATGAGTTTTCTATTTCCTTTTACAGTAGATTTTTAAGTTAATTAAAATAGAGGAAAAAGCTAAGTGAAAAATCAGAGGTTGCACATGGATAGACAACTTTGTCTGCAGGCAACACAGCTCCAGAGACCGCACAGGAACCCCGCCTGCCCGCAGTCCTCCTGGCTCGTCTGCTTGGGGCTTAGATTCCTTTCCCTGGGGACAAAGTCACAAAAGCCCTTGGCAGATATTCCAAAGGAAGATGCAAGAGCAAATGCTCTCAGGAGAAGGAACACACTGGCTCACACTCACGCAGAAGCTTAACCGTGCAGGAGGCAGGGCTTTCTGCCGCTTTCGGGGGGCTTCGCTGGAGACGGAGGGCGGGGGGCAGGGCCGCACTGAGCTCCCCGCCCCTCCAGCGTGGGCTCAGCTACACACACTGTTGATGCCGAGTGCCAAGCCTTGCGGTCATACAGTGATGTTTAGAGCCACAGAAAGAAATAGAACATTCTTGGTTCTTGATGGAGGGCAAAGTGTTTTACACACTTCATTCAGTCTTCAAAAACATACCCAAACCTATGAGGTGGTCATGTCACACCCATGTTGTGCGTCAGAGGATATATACTCTGAGCCACTAAGTAGCTTGCCCAGTCGCTCAGCAACCCAAATCTAAGTCTTCTAATGACCTATTGTCTCCTTTTCTATCTACGCTCTGTCTTCAGAACCACAGCAAGCAAAAGTACAAGCGTTTTGAAAATAGAAATGAAATGTTCCTTATAATTCTTCCTCCAGTGATCACTGTTGTTAACCTTTTAGTGTATTTTTTTTTCTTCAAAAATTTTACCAGGCTAATAAAAGAAAGCTTGGTAGACAGACAGACAATTAACTTTAGGATATGTGACTTTTCTTTTTAAAAAGATATAACTAGATTTATATTCAGGGTGTCCTTCTGTGCCCACACCTCAGAGGCGCCTCATTTGGGGGTTCCAGGCCAGGGTGTCTCGCTCCATGGACGCCCCAGCAGGCATGGAGACAGCCCCGCTGAAGGGCATGCAGGGGTCGTCAGAGTTTTTTCGATTAAGCAATAATGCACTGACCACCCTTGTGCATATCTCATCCTGATTTGCATAAGTATTTCTGTAGAATTCATCCCAGACAGCGGATATGCTAGGTCAGGGTACATGATCACTTTCAATTTTTAGTTTTGGTGCATTTTGCCAATTTTCGGTGTAATCAGTGTGAATAGCAGGAACCAGCAACAACTCAAAAGGATATTTTTACACAAAATAAAATATAAGAAAATAGAATCCAAATAGGATGGAACAATAGCAAGTTGCACTGACGGAGCGCGACAGTCTGCGACATGCTTCCAATGCTTCCACACGAATCTGCCCCTTGGGTCTTATGGGCAAAGGGTCCCTCCTGAACCCCGGCTCCCAAAATAAGGTAGGAGGCTGTGGCATGTGCTGAGCTTCCTGAGGCTGGAATTCCTGCTGTGTTTCAGGTCTCAGCCCTCTGCTCCGTCTATAGCAAAACCGTTATGCTTGATGACAAGGTTCTTTGTATCCTTGGGGGGAAATTAGGAGGCCTTAGGTGTATAGAATAACAGGGTGCTCTGACTGACAGCATTCATGTGTGCCTGTGTGTCTGTATGTGCCTGTGTGTGCCTGTGTGCCTGTGTGTGTCTGTGTGCCTGTGTGTGCCTGTGTGTGTCTGTGTGTGCCTGTGTGTGCCTGTGTGTGTCTGTGTGCCTGTGTGTGCCTGTGTGTGTCTCTGTGTGCCTGTGTGCCTGTGTGTGTCTGTGTGCCTGTGTGTGCCTGTGTGTGCCTGTGTGTCTCTGTGTGTCTGTATGTGCCTGTGTGTGCCTGTGTGTGCCTGTGTGTGTCTGTGTGTGCCTGTGTGTGTCTGTGTGTTTCTGTGTGTGCCTGTGTGTGCCTGTGTGTGCCTGTGTGTCTCTGTGTGCCTGTATGTGCCTGTGTGCCTGTGTGTGCCTGTGTGTGCCTGTGTGTGTCTGTGTGTACCTGTGTGTCTCTGTGTGCCTGTGTGTCTCTGTGTGTCTGTATGTGCCTGTGTGTGCCTGTGTGTGCCTGTGTGCCTGTGTGCCTGTGTGTGTCTGTGTGTGCCTGTATGTGCCTGTGTGCCTGTGTGTGTCTCTGTGTGCCTGTGTGCCTGTGTGTGCCTGTGTGTGCCTGTGTGTGCCTGTGTGTACCTGTGTGTCTCTGTGTGCCTGTGTGTCTCTGTGTGTCTGTATGTGCCTGTGTGTGCCTGTGTGTGTCTCTGTGTGCCTGAGTGTCTGTATGTGCCTGTGTGTGCCTGTGTGCCTGTGTGTGTCTGTGTGCCTGTGTGTGCCTGTGTGTGTCTGTGTGTGCCTGTGTGTGCCTGTGTGCCTGTGTGTGCCTGTGTGTGTCTCTGTGTGCCTGTGTGCCTGTGTGTGTCTGTGTGCCTGTGTGTGCCTGTGTGTGTCTGTGTGTGCCTGTGTGTGCCTGTGTGTGCCTGTGTGTCTCTGTGTGTCTGTATGTGCCTGTGTGTGCCTGTGTGTGCCTGTGTGTGTCTGTGTGTGCCTGTGTGTGTCTGTGTGTTTCTGTGTGTGCCTGTGTGTGCCTGTGTGTGCCTGTGTGTCTCTGTGTGCCTGTATGTGCCTGTGTGCCTGTGTGTGCCTGTGTGTGCCTGTGTGTGTCTGTGTGTACCTGTGTGTCTCTGTGTGCCTGTGTGTCTCTGTGTGTCTGTATGTGCCTGTGTGTGCCTGTGTGTGCCTGTGTGCCTGTGTGCCTGTGTGTGTCTGTGTGTGCCTGTATGTGCCTGTGTGCCTGTGTGTGTCTCTGTGTGCCTGTGTGCCTGTGTGTGCCTGTGTGTGCCTGTGTGTGCCTGTGTGTACCTGTGTGTCTCTGTGTGCCTGTGTGTCTCTGTGTGTCTGTATGTGCCTGTGTGTGCCTGTGTGTGCCTGTGTGCCTGTGTGCCTGTGTGTGTCTGTGTGTGCCTGTATGTGCCTGTGTGCCTGTGTGTGCCTGTGTGTGTCTGTGTGTGCCTGTGTGTGCCTGTGTGTGCCTGTGTGTCTCTGTGTGCCTGTGTGTGCCTGTGTGTCTCTGTGTGCCTGTATGTGCCTGTGTGTCTGTGTGTGTCTGTGTGTGCCTGTGTGTGTCTGTGTGTGCCTGTGTGTGTCTGTGTGTACCTGTGTGTCTCTGTGTGCCTGTGTGTGCCTGTGTGTGCCTGTGTGTGCCTGTGTGTCTCTGTGTGCCTGTATGTGCCTGTGTGTCTGTGTGTGCCTGTGTGTGCCTGTGTGCCTGTGTGCCTGTGTGTGTCTGTGTGTGTCTCTGTGTGCCTGTGTGTGCCTGTGTGTGCCTGTGTGTGCCTGTGTGTGCCTGTGTGTGTCTCTGTGTGCCTGTGTGGGTCTGTGTGTGCCTGTGTGTGTGCACGCGCGCACATGCGCTCGGTTCAGTGTCTCAAAGATTCACTTCTTTGAACTCCCCAAAATTCATTTCTTTGAACTTCAATTGATTTGCCAAAAGCCAAGTTGCATTATAAAGAAAGGACGAAATCTGTATTAAAGGCATCACTCACACGAGAATGATAAACCCGCAAACGGAACTGATGTGGTAATGGGGCTGTTTAGATTGGGTGGGGGGCTTTGTTGTTTCGGGGCTTTGGGGCTTGTCGTCACTGCGGTCCCCCCCCCAGCATGTAAAGACGGCTGCTTGCTGGTCTCTGGGGGGCGCGGGCCGCAGGCCGCAGCCCTGGCTCTCCCACCGGACTCACCGAACCCAGATCTGCATTTTCAAAGGTCCCAGGCGATTCCCGAGTCCCGTGCACGTTCAAGTTTGAGAATCACTGCAAAGCCTTTCCTCCATCTGAGACAGAAAAGCTGATTTCTAAAACATGGTGAGGAAATGAAGACCCAGACCACGGCCAAGCCCCGGGGGCCTGCGCGGCTGAAGGCGGGAGAAGGGAGGAAGCGGGGGGAACAAGGAGCAGCTAATTATTTAGCAATCTGGAGATTCAGACCTAATTTCAAAGAACTCTGCGAAAAGATCCTTTCCTCTTTCCGTTTAAAGCACCAGTGTTTCGTATTTCTTAAGAAAAGGGGCTAAAAGCTAGAGCTCCATATATTTTGCAGAGGTGAGGTTTTAATATGCTGCAGAAACCCCAGCGCCTAATGAAAGCCTTTTAAGTAAATCTCACGAAGCTCTAATCTCACAGAGCCTCCCATGTTCTTCTCTGCTGTTCTTATTTAATTTTTAATAAGAACAATTCCACGCAGCTCGAAAGCACGGCTCAATTAAGAAATATTCCTACCAGGCATCTTTGAAATCTTGCAGCCGTCTCTTCCTTCTGTTTCCTGATGACCCTCAATTTGGTTGTGTCGAGAGGCTTGTGGGGAGGAAGGGAACAACCGAAGCTTATTTTTTAATTGCAAGTCCAATTTCACATGTTCTTTAGGAGATGGCAAGACCGATTTTCAAAGACAGAAACGTAGCCCGTGTAGCTGCTGCCAGAAGGCTACAGTGGAATATCTGAGTATTGTATTTTGAAATTTCAAGTGGCATCTTTGATCCGATTCCTTAGGCGTTAGATGTCCTTGAAGTTATAGCGAGGTCACGAGAAGTAATTTGAAAAGAAACAATTGTTTCTGAATTACAGAGCCCCAACCACAAGTGTCTTGAAGTAATCTAAACTTAACTCCCTCCTAATGCCATATGGTTTATAACAGAAGAGATATTGCTTATTTCTCCCTAGTAAAATTCACCTTCACTAATGTTTTCTTTCTTAAAGACGGGTTTCTAGAGAGTTAAATCTAGCCACAAACTTTCACTCTCTGCTCCTATTTTTCAGCTGAAAAGTCATATTTCCACCTATAGCTGTATGTCTGTCCGTCAGAACATCCACGCATGGACAGACGTGTGCGTGACCACCACAGCACCACGTTGGTTCACTTCAAAAGCGCAAAAGGATAATACGTAATGGACAAAATTATGGATTCATTCTTTTTATTTGCAATCCATCCACTGCCTAGAATGTGAGGGAGCTGACTAAACCAATTCTAGTGTAAATGGGACAATTATAAGGGACATGAGGAATAGAAACAGCGAAGTAGCAATGAGTGTCATCGCTGTGGAGCAGAGCTGAGCTGCAGCTACGCTGACCACTGGGCAACTTGGCCCAACCTCATGGCAAAGACACAGGGAAACATATCTGCATGTCTCACGCTGCATCACAGGCGCAAATGCACAAATGCGCCAGAAGCAACCTTTTTTATGACTCCAAAGAAATTTTCTTATGGGTCTATATTTTGGGGACTTCAAGTAACCTAACAGCCAATATCTACAAATACGGTTCTACTAAAGACAAAATACTGCAATATGGAGTTCTAGTTGGATAATCTTTATAATAATAACGCAGAGAGGGGGTTTCTACAGGTGGATAAGGCGATGCTGTCCAAAGTATGTAACGTGGGGAGATGTCAGAGGTCTTGGAGTAGACGTGGTACACAATATCCAGTGTTCCTTCCGAATACCAGGTGTTTCTAGCAAATTCATCAAGGCTGCCTCTCAGTCTAGCTCAACTGCTAGCATTCCATTTGACTTTGGCAGGGACTCAGCATCTTTAGAAATCAAGTGTTTCAAAGTAAGGCTTAAAAATTGAAAATTTAGAAGCTTGAAAGTTTAACTCAACTACAAAGCATCTCCTTCTAAATAATTTTATTGTTATCATTTATGTAACATAAAATTTACCCCAATCTAACGATTTTTAGTAAATTTACCAAGCTGTGCAGCCATCACCATAACACAGTGATGGGATAAGTCATCACCCAAAGATCCCTCGTGCACACCCCCTTCCCACCCCCAAACCTAGGCCACCACTAACCTACTTTCTGTCTCTAGGGATTTACCTCCTCTGGACATTTCATATAAATGGAATCACACAACATGTGGTCTCTTGTGTCCAGCTTCTTTCACTCAGTATGATGTTTCTGAGATTCACTCACTAGTGGTGTGTATGATTTACTTTCTTTCTATTGCCAAGCAGTGTAGATAGACCACATTTTATCTATCCATTCACCAGGTGACATACATTTGGGTTATTTCTAATTTTAGTCACAAAGAAGCATCCCTGTATGAGAGAGAGTTCACAGAACCTAGAGAGGGGGCCCATATTTTGCTCAAAAAGTACTTTGGACTTATCCAAGTGCTCAGACAAACAGGGAGCATCCAAGGCCCCAGTTTTCAGAGTCCCATGACATGCAAGAGATAAATTAGGGACAAGTTTTGCTGAATCATAAAATAATTTTCTGCATGTCTCTCCTTTTTCTCCTTTCCCTCAGCTAATATTTAATAATCACAAGAGCTAACACTTACTGAAGGCTTAGAACAGTGCCTGGCACATATTAAGAAATACCTAAGTTATGGCTCTTACAGTCACTATTATTGCCTGGATCTGAGCACACTGCCACCCAAAACAAAACCGAGGTTTACTAGCAAGAGAGGAGCTTGGGCTGGATGTCATGAAAAATGACAGATAATGGTGCATTATATAATAGCCTATAATAGTGTCAGCAACATCCTGTTCCCTAAAGCTGGGGGATCAATTTCATGTAATAGCTCTACTAAGATATTGAAATATAAGTAAAATAGGAAGGAAGTTAAGTCATAGTCCTCTCTTATATCATTTCAAACTGGAAATCCATCCATCATGAGAACTTAACCGCTTACCGTGAGTTTAGAAGTGATAATATGTTACAGGCTTTACGAAGTGCTGGAAGCCTGTGTTTATTTAGAGAATATTCAGCTGCTCCATCTATTGTTTCCATCCGTGAAGTCAAAACCCAAGAGGAGGCTCATGAAGCACATAGAGACAGACGCCATCTCTAACCACTTCCCGCCACAGAAAGGATTAGAAACTGAAAATTGTGCCCAAACCAGATCATTACCCATAAAAACCTACGAGAATTTATTCATTCATTTCACACAGATACATGAATGCATATTTTTGAGATGACACTCTGGGTCAGACACAGATCAAAGCACCGGGGATGCGGCGGTGAGACAGTGAGACACAATTAGCTGCCCTCCTGGAGTTTGCGTCCAGCAGTAAGAGACAGGAGGTGAACAAGATGCTTGTAACACACGCAGGATTCGAACTCGGGGCCGCAGGACCCCACTACATTTTCCCTTCCTTTCTTAAATGGTGCTGCTGTATGGAAACAAAGGCTTCGGTGAGGTTGGTGAGGCTGGGAAAACACTATCGAGAGCTGATGAACCTCTCATTTCAGAGACAACAAAATTGAGTCCCAGAGAAAGGAAATGCCTTGCCTCAAAAATCACACTGGGTATTAACCAAGAATCTTTGCAATGAAAAAACAAAGCTACTCAATTCAAACGCACACCGAAAAGAGGGTACATTTGGTTTCTATGACTGGAACGTCTCCTGGTAAATCTGGTGTTGGGTAAGGTTAACTCCAGGGCTCGAGGCCCTGCTGTTGGACACTGTTTGTCCATCTCTCAGTTCTGTTTTTTTCCTGTTGGCTTCTCACTGAGGCTCACTCTGTGAATTTACGAAAATGACCACCAGCAGCCCAAGGCTTGCTGCTGTCCGGCAAAAAGGACAGAAGAGGAGGGGGGGGGGCCCTGTGCCCCCCTCATGCCAACACAAGGAAGGAAGCCAAGGCAATGAAACCGAGTCTAACTGATTTTCCCCCGACCCCTTTCCTCCGGGCTAGCATTTTTGGTGGGAGGGGCGGGGGGCTGTTGATTTTGCGGTTAAATTTGTTCTGAGAGTTTGCTATTTCTTTGCCCATTTTCTCGGTGCAAAACTGTAGGAAAATTCCTGACACTTGATTTATAGCCAATGTGACAAAATGGTTGCCTCGTTTGACCCTACAATGTGTGGTAAAAATTCAAGTAAGTTGTCCAATATTTAAAAATAAGGAACCTTTATACTATCCACAGGTTCCGGCTCCTCTTTTGATAAAAGAAGACACTTGGGCACTGCGGGGCCGGCTTCTCCCGTGGAAATGGGCGGGGCTGAGCTGCTCCTTCGGATGGAGCGGGTTTGTCCTAGTGTCCTGCTGCGCAGCGTGTGACCCCTGGGCCAGCGCAGGAGCATCACTGGAACGTCGTGAGAAAGGCCCCAGCGCAGACCTGAGTCATTCCGAGCCAAGCAGCAGAAGCCCAGGCAACGTGCTTGCTGGCTCAGCGGCGCTGCCGATGGGGCATCACCCAGCTCTCTCACCCCAGGGCAAGGCCAGGACTCGGGGAGGCAGGCGAAGCGCACAAAATGTAAGGGTTCAGCAAGGGCTCCCTCCTCACCTTAACATAAACGCGCCCCGAGAGTGCGGGCCTCTTTAATCTGTGCCCTAGACACATCCCTGCCAGGCCCTGTTGAAGGTGTTCAACCTACTGATAGTGTCCCATTTACAGAGTGTTAGGACTAGCAGGGAACACAGGAAAATCTAGTACAACTCCGTATTTTTTTCTATCGGAGATCTAAACTGAAAAGGGAGCACACTGACCCGGAGGTGAGCTCCTGATCCGTGGCAGAGCAGCCAAGAAAATCCAGGTCTCCTGTGGCTGGGGCCACTGAAGCCCTTCCCACTATTCCACAGCGCCCCCGCCCAAGTTGGCCAGAGCCAATCTGCGTGTTTTCTCACGTGTGTGGGGAACGAATGAGGTCCTGGAAGTAGGTGAAGGACTGTGAAAGTAATATTTTTACTCCTTAATCAACAGAACATTACAAATGGTCACTTATCGATAAATGAGTTGGCTGCATAAGTAACATGGATATACTTAAAGGACATTTTCTCTTACTCGATGAGAAAAATCCATTTTTAAAATAATCAGAGGCAAAGATTTCTGAGATACAACACTAAGAACACAATCCGTAAAGGGGGGAAATGATGAACTGGCCGTGATAAAAATTAAGCAAGATGCTATTGAGAGAATGAAAAGACAAGCCTTTCATGAGGAGAAAATATGCTCAAATCAGACATCCAATAGAAGACTGGTATCCAGATTACATAAAGAATACTCAAAATTCAATAATAAAAAAAAAAACCAATACCAAAAAAAGTGGGCAAAAGATGTGAACAGATACTTCACCAAAGTAACCATATGGAAGAATGGCAAATAAGCGCATGAAAAGCTGTCAACATTGCTAGTCATTAGGGAAACACAAATTGAAATTTCAGTGAGGTATTGCTACAGAACAATTTAAACACCTAAAATTATAAAGCTGACCTTACCGAGTGTTGATGACTATATAGAATAGCAGAACTCCCAGGCACGGTGGTGGGGATATAAAATGGTACAGGCACTTGGGAAAACAGTTTGGCAATTTCTTAAAAAGCTCCACATATATCTACCACACGATCCAGCCATTGCGCTTTCCACTCAAGGGAAATGAAAGCATGTGTCCACACAAAGACTTGTGCATGAGTGCTCACAGAGCTTTGTCTGTAGTCCCCCCAAACTGGAAAAAGTCCAAACAAATGATTGGACAAATAAATTATGGAATATCCATACATTCAAAGACTACTTGGCAATGAAAAGAAATGAATTATTGATACACATCCCAACATGAATGAATCTCAAAGTTATTATGATGAGTGAAAGAAGCCAGACTGAAAAAAGAAAGGGTACATACGGCATGATTCTGTACATATAAAATTCTATAAAATGCAAACTAAGCTAGAGTGACAAGAAGCAGATCAGTGGTGGCGTGGGGGTGAGGGTGAGGGGACAACTGGGGAAACAGGAGAGAGTACAAAGGGGCACAAGGAAATTTCTGGGGATGGTGGAATTATCCTCATTGTAATAATGGTTTCATATGTATATACATATGTCAAAACTTGTCAAATTGTATACTTTAATATGTATAATTAATTGAATATCAATTATACTTTCATTTTTTTAAAAATGTTCTCTGAGAACAATAACAAAAAATATTCAAACTTGTCTTCCACTTGGCCTCTTTACTTTCCTAAGCACAGCACACTGCATATCTGCTGCTCAGGGCCTTCGCATTGGCTGTTCCCTCTGCCTGGAATGCTCTTCTTCAGATATTAAAAAAGCTTGCTCCTCATATCTTTTATGTCTTTGTCAAATATCACCTTCTCTACTTACAAATGTAATCCCTTCCCCCAGCGCTCCCTTTTTCTCTTTCCAGCTTTATTTCTCTGCTCCCCCCGTAACATCTGATATACTGCATATTTTGCTTATAGGGCTATTTATCTAGTTAATCGTGTTCCTCTGCCCTCTGGAGTGTAAGCTCACACAGAGCAGGGAATTTGGGACTGTTTTTATTCACTGCTATCCTTCCAGGACCTGGAATAATGCCTGGCACATATTAGAAGCTTAATAGTATTTGCTGATATTGATTCACCTAAGCCTTTACTTTTCATGTGTCCACAGGCACCTTCCAGGACCATTTCTGTGGCTACACGGCAGATACATATCATTCGATCAAATATTTTAAAAAATCAGTGACTGAAATTCTTTTCTTTTTCAGTTTTCAGTGCATACGACAAAATTGTTTGAAAACCAAAATTAAATATGAGGTCACGGATATGACAGCACTTTATAAGCTGAGAAACACCACATTATTATAACTAATAAGACTTATAAATAACCCCTGATTAATTTTCTGAGTCTGGTGTAACAGTTCTGAGCAAGTCACATCAAAGTGTCTGGACCTCAGTTTACCCATTTGTAAAATAAGCAGTTTAAACTCAACAATGCCTACCATCTTTAGGGAACTTGAAAGTAGTGCTAAAATATATAGACTGTTGCCCTGGCCAGTGTGGCTCAGTTGGTTGGGTGTCATCTCAGGCACGAAAAGGTTGCCTGTTCAATCCCTAGTCAGGGCAAATGTCTGGGTTGCGGGCTCGATCCCCAGTAGGAGCGTGCAGGAGGCAGCCAATTCATGTTTTGCTTTCACATTTATGATTTTTTCTCTCTCTCCCTCTCCCTTCGTCTCTCTCTAAAAATCAATAAAAGAAAAAAATTTTAAAAGAATATATACTGTTATTAGAGAGACTTGGGCTCAAATCCCAGCTCTGCCCACGCATCTACAGATCTTGGGAAGTCACTTAACTTCTCTAAGCCTCAGTTTCCACATCTGTAAAATAGGGGCAAAAAGATGTCCCTGAATCTTTGGAACGCTCTAAGAGCAAAATGAGACAGTACCTGAAAACTGCCCAGCATATGGTATAGACTCAACATGCATTCTGTGTTGTATCATTGCATTTTTCCTTTCTTGAGTTTTTGATCCATTTATAACTCAACATCCATTTTTCCTGATATTTTTCAGTCCCTTCTCCTTTCTAGGGGGATTTGATTTTAATTTTGAATCTAATATTTATAAATCTTGAAAGTGAATGAATTAAAGCTGCCAGCAAGTAAAACTTGATTCAGGTAGAAAGTTTCCAAAAAACATTGAGTTCCACCCACCCATCTGGGCCTGGAGAGTCCGAAAGTTTAACCACATTACACACGGCTCTATTTTCAGTGCCACAATGAACATCACAGGCTTAACTGCAATTAAAGAGTCCCTGCTGACCACTGAATCTACAGTACATCATGTCAGGAGAGGCAAAACTGTCAGATTAGTGGAAATTCATTTTGGGATTGCTGGGTAATTTCAAGACCTGACAGCCCAGGAAAAATCATGATCCCTTGTGGCGCCAGCATGTATCACTCTTTCACAGCCCTTGTTTGGGAACTTGAAAATGCAGCAATATTCCAGATTCTGAAGTTCACTTCTAGAGCCAAGTTGGAAAAGAAAATGTGAGTGATGAGATCATCGTTTTAAATGATAAAAAATGAAAAGAGATTCTTCAGGCACCAACCTTAACTGAACAAACAGGCAGTGGGCTCGCCAAGCTGGCCCAGGATTTGCAGCCAGTCGCTTCTGAGCAAAGGACTGAGGGCCACCCACCTGGACAACAGCTGACATTAGTTGTCCTCTGGAGGAGCCTTGTCACTTTGGTGTCCTTTGCCCCAGTGGCCATAGTTTTTTATGTTTTTCTGGAACTCGCTTGGCCTTAGATGAGAGTCTTCTAACTCTCCGCTCTAGCTGTCAACTAAGCTGATAACTTTTTGATGGGCAAAAAACTTTCCACTTAGTAGATAAGCTATGGAGGACTTAAAAGTAATAACTAACATGCATTAGCTGCTCAGCCTATTCCAGGCACTGTGCTAAATGCTCTACCTGCATTATCTACTGATCCTTACTTGGACCATATGAGGTTCACGTTATTGTACCCACGACACAGATGAAGAACCTAAGGCATGAAAAGGGATAGCAATATGACCATCGCCATTCCACAGGATGACTGTGGTTCTCAATCGGGGAGATTTCCTCCTCCCTCACCCCGAGGACATTAGGCAATGTCTGGAGACATTTTTGGTTGTCATAACTGCTACTGAGCGGAGGCCAGAGATGTTGCTAAACAACCTATAGAGCAACAGAGAAGTATCCATTCCCAAATATCCACAGTTCTGAGGTCAGGAAATGCTATTCTAGGATAGTGATTCCGAAGCGTGGCCCCTGGACCGGCAGCAGGAGCATCGCTGGGGACCATGTCAGAGATGCGACTTGCAGGCCTCCACTCGATCCACTGGCAGGGGCTCAGTGACCTGCGTTTTCACAGGCCCTCCTGGTGACTCCTATGTGGGACAAAGTTTGAGAACCACTGTTCTTGTGGGGTTCGGAACATGTGGTCTGAGCCCCACTGCTCACCCTAAATGCTCACAAGTCCTCGAAGTCCAAAGCAAAATGACATCAAAGCATTCGGCCTGTGGAATTCTACTGCTATCAGAACCCTGGATCAGCGGGACACCCTTCCTTGATTCTGAAGCCATGAAAGGGTGCCACTAGCCTGTCCAGGGCCTTCCCTGTGACATGCAGGCACCAGACTTCTTCAGGAAGACCTAGAGTCCCTCTCCCCATGCTTCTCAGGACACTAAGGTACTCTTATTAACAGCATATAGGTCAACATATATCGGGCCCTCACTTCAGTGGGATTCTGAGAGAGGTGTTTGTACATACATCAGTCATTACCACTGATAAGGACAGTGGTGATACCATTTCTGGAGGGCTTTTCATGTGCCAGGCCTCTACCTGCATGGTCGCATTCTTCACTGCCCTGGGAGTTAGGCTTTGTAATTATGCCCATTTTAGAGATGAAGAAACTGAGGCTTAGGACTGGACGTTAGGGCGGTTCCATCTGAGAGATGCTCTAACTGGGCTGCCAGACTCCAGCGTTAACTTCATGGGGTGTGACATGAGCCCGGGCCTGGGGTTCACGGAACCTCTGCAACCAACATCAGTATCTCTCTTTTACTGTGTGTGAAACAGAAGGTTTAAACTAAAGCAACTCTAATTTCCTTCCCTATGTAACCAGTTATAATTATTCTATTTGCTTCGAATCAGCCCAATAAACACTATAACTGTTTACATTGATATTTATATTGATTTCATTACATTGATATCATTGACATCGATGCAACATTTATAAACTTTGCACGTGCTTTGCCATCCACTCTCTCGTTTCAATTCACCACTGTTTTGTGAGGTACAGGGGAAGGCATGTTGACTTCATCTGATATTCGAACACTGCAATGGTACACTGGTAGCAAAGATTTATTGGATGTCTGCCACACGCACCCCTGGCAGGGGCTGAATGCTTTGCACCCGTGCCTCTTTTTACCCCCATGGTCGCCCTGTGCAACAAGCATGACTATCCCCACTTTTCAGATGGGAGACAGGCGGACAAACGGAGATGCACCGTTAGGTGCTGGACCTGCACTGGAACCAACGCCTGACCAACTGCAAAGCCGGAGCTCCTGGCCCCACTGTGCAGGGGCTTCCAGGAAACTGAGGCACGGAGAGAGCCAGGACCTCCCTAATGGCATTTATGGAGTTGGGGCCTAGAATGAAATCCCAGCCCCTGCCTCCTGCCCTGTGGTCCCGCTGGAGGGGCACAGTTAACCCCGACTCTGCCCGCGGGGGGCCGGCAGGGAACCAGTGCCCGGTGGGCCCTGGCAGCGGCTGAAGGCCGCTCACCTTGCCCTGCCCGGCGCGGGGCGGATCTGCATAAGCTCCGCTCCTTAAACGGATGCACTGGCCTCCTGGGATATGAAGCTCGTTGCTTCTGTCACTCGTGAGTAATGCACCATAGCTCCCTGGTGGGGAAAATGCCAGATTATACAATCACATGCTTTGGTGTGCAACTGTCTTTAGAATAACAAATCTCCGCTTTCGCTCATGAGCATTATGCTTTAATAAAAACCAAAATAGTGGCCACAAATCCCAGTTCTAGCTAAAGGGCATGCCTTGTAAATTCATGTTAGTTACACCCCTCACCATAACCCCCCTAAAAAAACACACACCTTTCATAATTCACAGGGAATGGCCAGCCTGTGGCTTTATTTATCTTTGTCCTTTGGTGGGGATGGGGGGACCCTGGGGAAAGCAGAGTTTCTCAGCCTGGGAACTGTTGACTATTGACATTTTGGGCCAGATAATTCTTTGTTGTGGGAAGGGGGGCTATTCTGTGCACTGTAGAATATTTAGCAGCATCTCAGCCCCTCGCCCCCAGTTGTGACAACCAAAAATATCTCCAGACATTGCCAAAATATCCCCAGAGGGCCCAGATCGCCCCCAGTTGAAATCACTACATTAATGAGAAAATAAATAGCCAACCGTGTCGTGTGAGTGGGTGTCAGTAGAAATAATGTCTTACCGTTGAAACTTTTCTTTCCTAAAGAGAAAAACAAATATATTCCTCTATGGGAGCATTCAGTCCCAATAATGTGCAACATAAAACAGCTCTCCAGCAGCGCTGGACCCAGCCTCGCCATTGCTCCTCCTGGCCCCTGGGGAGAGGCGGGGGTGCTGGGCTGAGTGCGGAGGGAGGCCAGGGGAGGGTGCCCTGCAGAATGAAAGCTGGTGTGAGAGGTGCAGAAGGAGCTGCTGCCCCCCATCTCAGCTGTGCCCACACTACCTTCTCAGCTCCCAGACTTAGAGGTGAAAGCCCATGTGAGAGAAGCAGAGGAAGCGAGCCCGGTGGCAGGTTGGAAATAGCACTTTCTGGGGATACGGAGAAGATGGGAATGTGGTAGAAATAAAGTTAGGCATTTTTCTTTGCAAATGGACACTAAATCAGTGCTCACCTCCATGTACCCTGTCTATTTTAGAGACTCAGTATGTCCCCCGAAAGATTTTGTTTGCCCTACAGAGTTTTTAAAATTTGGAATCATTGCCAACATTCAAAAATTGGGATATAGCTCATTAGAATGCAGGTGTCGGGCTTCTTAAGAAAAATCGGCTTCTGGATGCATTAGGCCAGCAAGTCTGCCCGGCAACCGTGAGCTGGGGCTAGGCGGTGGCGCCCCCTGTTGGCAGGGAAAGTGTTTTGCTGTTCACCTCAGAGCCTCCCACACGGCCTTGCCAGAATTCTGTGGGCAATTAAATGAAGTGCCCTCTCCTCTGTGCTTTTGAAATGTGTTGTACTAGGCAATGTTTGCTATATTAAAAATACATTTAACACATAGATAATTTAGGAAGCATAGCAAGACAATTATCTATGAATCTGCCACCTAACTTTAAATTTAGAAGATTACCTTGAATATATTTATTAATTTCTCTCCCCCTCTACCTCTCAGATATACATTATTTTGCATTTTGTGTTTAGAATTCTCCTGCCTGTTTTGTATTTAGTTTGATGACATATGTATGCATCTCTAAATGATATGTTGCTTGGTTTTGCTTGTTCTTGAGTTTTATAAAAATGATACCCCAGTGAATATAATCTTGGGTGCTTTGTTTTTATCACTCAGTCGTATGCTTCTAAGATTCATCCACATGTTGCATGTAGCTGTGGCTCTTTCATTTTTCACTGGTGTATAATACTCCAACACACTGTGATTTGTTGCTTATTTTATGTTGTTCCTGCTCCCGGCATTTCCCTTGGCTCAGCCCTTCTCCAGGATTAGCTTTATAATGACACTTTCTCAGAGAGCTTTGGCTGCCATCTGTCAAAAGGATATGCTTTCCAGTTATTTTCTATATAAGTATTCAGATTGTCACATTCAAAACACATGCCACAATTTGTCATACTTTTTAATTCGCTCATTTTCTTGCTCATTGCTGGTTTACATACACTGCAAGTCCCATAGAGGGAGGATCTTGCCTGCCTGTCTGTTGCCGTCACTTCAGCACTCAGCAGTTATTTGCACGGAACCATGAATACATGTTGGTATTGATTGCTCTCAGGGTGTGATAAATATTCGTTGACATGGGATTGAGAGCATGCTCCCGGAGAAAAGGTAGCCAGCCTTTTGCACTGGAGGTAGGAACTCAGGATTCCTTATCCACGGCGCCTGGGACAGAAGTGCTTGGTAAACATTTGTTAGGGGCTGTGAGTGGGAGTGATATGTGCAAATTCTAGGTCATAACCTTCAAAAGAATGGCTTTGCCCACTGCTTTCCATTTACTTCTCCCTCCCCCTTGCAGAAATGTCAACAGGGTAGTGAACCATTTGGAGCCAGACAGACAAGAAAGTTGTCCTCTCAGTGGGCCACAGAAAGTAGGTGCTGGGTGACGGATACTCAGACGGCCACACCAGCCCAGAACTGGAAAGAAAATGAACTGCTCTCTTGTTTAAGCCGATGTCACACTGGTCCTTGTGGTAGCAGTCACAGCTCTGTGCTAATAGATACACTTCACTGGTGGGACACCACTGGGAGGGAATTCTTCCCTGAGGAGATGTAGCCGAGCTCTAAGCACTCCTTTGGCTCTGCCCCCCATCTGCTGTCTCCATAGTGAGGAGGGGTGGCCCCAGGATGGAGCCCCTCCCCAGCAGCCCCTCCTCCCTTTCCTCCGGCTCCCTCGCTCTCTGGCGCCTCCCTTGTTGACAGCACTGTGACATTCTCTCGCCGGTTGGTTCCATCACAACACTGGTGATGGGACTTCATTCTTGGAGCATGAGAGGAGCTGAAGGAAGGCGGTGAGGGGAGACATCAACAAGGGGGGGGGGGTTCCGAGGACAGCAGTGTCGAAGGCGGAATTCCCATTTTACCCCCAGATTTGTCAAGGCCCGAGAGAACCTCGCAGTCCCCATGCTGCGCGGGTTGGAAATGACGAAGGCAGGCGGAACCGGTGTCCCCCTCAACCACAGAGGAAGCTTCAGAAGCCGCCGGCAGCTGTGGGAATGCACCTTCCCAGGGACCCCGCCAAAGCAAAGAAAGGGAAGCAAGGGACCCCCTGTTTGGGGTCGTTATCTACATCCCAGGGAAGCGCTGAGGGACGCCTGCCAGGAACAGTCATTCTGGAAGACAGGCTGGCTGTCCATCCACCCAACAATAGTTAACTGCCGGAGCTGCTATCTGTTCAGGACACGCCGGGGCTGATATAGTGAAGCCAAACCATTTTAGAAACAAGAGAAGGGTTACTTTTCAGTTCCTTAGAGTTCCAGGGTTTTCCTGCAGCTCATCTAATGATGGTCTCAGCTCATGGAAAAGCAAGATATAATCAAGACAACAAATGGCAATCGTGTTTGGAGTACTTTCTGCACGCCAGGCAATAAGCGTAGTGCTCTGCACATATCATCTCATTGTGAGTTCATAACAAAACTGTGATGTGCACTCTATCCCCATTTCTGCCCGGGGAAAACCAAGGTTTTGAAAAGACAAACAACTTGCGGAAGGCCACCTGACCAGCGAGGCATAAATCAGGATTCAAAACCAGTCCCATCTTTATTCTTATCAGTTATGACCGTATTTCTCAAACTCCATCCATTTGTGTACTTCGTATACAATTTTTGCCATATCTGTGCAACAACTGTTATAAAGATATGAAATACTTTCTTTCAATCAGCTTTCCTTTTATTTTTATGTAGGTAAATTTATTTACATGGAAATGTTATGTGAAAACCATAAACGTAAAACACCCAGTATCATTCGCCTTAAATAGATAACCACCTTGACTATATCGCAATATAAGCATAAAAATGCTATTAAATATTACCTAGACTTGGCTGCTGAAGGGTCTGAGCTTGAAATGTGTTCTTGCTTTGTTAAAAAGGGAGGTTAACAAGTGACAAAGTGATACTAAAGACCACACCAGCACCAAGTGAGACTGTGTCCCCAACCCAAGCCGAAGAACCTAATGAGAACTCAATGGGCAAATATTTCCCAGTAGGAGCGTCGGTGTTATTTAAGGATGAGTGAATGTTCCCCTAAACCATCCTCAGTACACCTTCTTCATTAAGAGATACCATAGTTCATAGTATTCTCTGCTCTCATCCAAGAGAGTACACTGAGGACAGACCTGCCCTCCCGGGCATTTTTAAGATTCTACATCAATTACCTACAGATTATGTCAAGGCTTCTTCATCTTGGGGCTCATTGCTAATTCCCACTCATGGGCTGAAATTCTGAGAAAAGCAAAAAAAGTAAAAATTAATCTTCTCTTCTTCAGAATCAATGGGACCTACCGATTGATTCATCGAAGCCCTTCAGTGAAGCCATTGGTCCATTCAGTGAGAACTCGTAACCTAGACGGCAGCGTTTATCTAACAGCCATGGAGCCCTGGCATAAAAGCCCTCTTGCTTGATAGAACTTGAGACTGAGGAATTAGACTGGCAGGCAGCTGGGCAGAAGGAGGGATGATCACCTGTCGTCTTTCAGGCCATTTCCTAGGAGCATCAGTGGGCACCTGTCTTCAGTGTATCCGTGGGAGGGGGGCCAGCCTCCTGAATGTGGTGTCCAATACCTGAGTTTCCCTCATTTTACTTTCCGTGTTTCTGCCTCGAGTTGGAGAGCCACAGAACCCTCTCTCCTTGCCACAGAAGCAGTTGTGATCAACCAACCAGTGTCTGGAATCACACAGACCTCTCCTCAATTTTCGCCTCTGTCACCGGCTATCTCTGACCTTGACCTGGGACTTTCCTCTACCTTTCTTCATCTATAAAATAGGGTCATTCTGCTAGCCGTGTGGTGCAGTTACCCTAAAGACCAAATGAGACAATGCCCTGAGCCCAGAGACAAGTGTCCCCACAAGATTCCATTGCAGCCTGAACCTCCACCCTTGTAAAAATGACCAGGACTTCGAGCGTCTATGGACATAAAACGTGAAAGGAAGAAAACCCCCAGGATCCTCACCTTGGGGCATCCAAGCTGCCTCGTTCCTGGGAGAGAACCACAGTCACCACCAGGGAGCTCTAAGGAGTCGGCGGTGGGACTGTACCGCCGGGAATATGATGGGGTCATCCTGTATAAATGGGGGTCCCACCTGTCATTTACTACCCCAATGCTTCTCCATAAGAACTGTCGTGGCCCAGGGGACATTTGAGAATGTCCAGAGACATTTTTATCTGTCATAATTGGGTGGGATGTGTGACAGGCATGTAGAGACCAAGGCACAGGACAGTGTCCACAGCCAAGAATGGCCTGGCCACAGCGTCGAGGGCTCATGCTCTGGCACAAGGTGAGCTGCACCAAACCAGGGCCTGATGACAAAGTCAGTTCCTAACGTTTCTAAGTCAGGGCGCTGGGCTTTGGCAGGCGGGCTTTGTAGAAATGGGGGTAACAAGGACATCTTAAAGGGAAGGAAGATCAGACATGGGAAAGCTCGGGAGAGGGAGGAAGTGGGCTTGGGGGACCGCTGCCAACCTGAGTGTCTGCTCCATGAAGCTAAAGAGCGACAGATGGGGGTCCAGTCAGTAGACTGTCTGGCCTTCCGTTGTTCCCTTCAGTGGAGTCTGAGACAAGGACCTAAACCGGTGGGCATTAAATATAATCAGAAGTGTTCATGAGTGACCCTAAAGTGTGATTTAGCAAAATTTCACACTTTATAAGGAACTTTTTAAATGAGAGATGGGAGTCGATGGGCCAAAAAGGGCTCATGCCCAACTGTACGACCTTAGGGTGTGAATGGGAATAACACGACACGATATGTACAAAGTGCAAGTGGGTGGCAAGGCGGAGAGGCAGCCCAGGGCTTCACTCCCCTCCCCCGACGAACGACAGGGCCTGGAGGCGGCAGGCAGGTGGCAAAGCACCTGGGCTGCGGAGGAAGCATGGCCCGCCTTAGCTGGAGGCTCCGCTGGGTCCCCCGTCGGCATCTATAAAATGCAGCTGCTCAGCGCATCCCCTCGTGAGCTGACAGACGACTGGGTGAGATGAGACACGCAGAGTACGCGGTAGGGGCACGCTTCGTGGGAGCATGATAGTGGCTTGGTGTGCAAAGTCCCGGCGTGGCTTTGAAACGGGCACTGGGCCCGCCACTGAAACCCCAGCAGAATAAAGGCTGTCAGCTCACAGCGTCACTGCTGCTCTGACAGCCACGCGGGCTCCCACAGGCTCTGTGCTCGAGCACTTCTGTGCAAATACCCTGTGCTCTGTAGCTGAGCACTCTAATTTGGGGAAGGAGGCCCAATTCAGGATAAAACACAGACATGCAAAATTTCTATTCTCTATGCAATGCACAAGTCAGACCTTCCAGTGAAACGTTGCAGCTGATCCTGCCTTTCTCGGGGATAGAAGTGTTCTTGAAACAGAAGAAACTGTAGACAGCTCTCATTGCCTTCTGGGTAATCACGTCTATAGAGCAGGCTCCTGAGGCTTATTATGAAACAAAGTGAGTCTTGCCCATGTCCTTAGAGAGAAGGTTAGATGGATGGGTGTTGGAGTGAAAGCTTCCAAAAGCCGATCTTGTTTCAAAGGAAAGGAATGAGCTTTCAACTTTGATGGTGTACAGTGGGTCGTTTTTATACCCATTCCTGAGTCTTTCGCTGAGACACAGAATGGCTATCTGCTGCCACAACAGTGAAGGAATTTCCCACTCTAATGACCATAATCCTGCCTCATCCGCATGCCATGCACAGGGAACGAGGACTGGCCTGGAATTAGCAACTTTGGGCCCATCTTCTCCTGGGAGCTCCAGATTCAGCAGTAGCACTTAGTCGGCATTTACTGAACCACTGCCGTGTGGGCAATGCCCTGGGCTAGAATCTAGAGTTGTGGGGGGATAGAGGAGATAGGTACAACTGGGGTGGCCTCTGGGGATGGGGACAGGGACCAGGATTGGAAGCGATGGCCTGAATTAGTCGGGATCTCAGCGGGAAAGAGGTGCACACTCTAACTATGGAGCATTTAATAAAGGGACTGCTTGCACAGTGTGTAAGGAGAACAGCAAGGTACACAGCTATACACCTGGAATGCGACCGTGGGAACCACTAACAACCCCGGGACTGAAGGAACAAGAAGACAAAGCGCCACCGGACCTGAAAGATGGACTACATGGAGAGGGACCCTGAAGAAACCTGTGGCTTTTTGTAGAGTGACAACCAGTCCACGGACACGCGGCAGGGAGGGAGGGAGGGGAATGACACTCCAAACTCTTCATCTGCCTCCCTCTGATCTTCTTTGGTGCCCTTACTGGCCAAGCCCAACAGGAAACTGGGGGGCAAAGAGCCCACGGATGGAGGCCCTAAGGTCAGCCTCCCCGGACACTGGGCAAATGAGAGAAATCAGATGGGAAGCGCGTGGTCCAAAAGGGCCCCATGCTTTATCCGAGGTGCTCGGATTTCATGCGAGGATACATCCAAGTGACTAAGAGGAACACAGGCCTAAGAAGAAAGGCAACGGCAGGTGAGGAGAGCCGCAGACGGGTGATCACATTCGGAGGGAGTGTGTCCCCGCGTCTTCACCAGTTGCGACGGGAACACCAAGAGGATCCCTGCTCCGGGCCTGGGGAGTCGGGAAAGGGATCCCGAGGAAGGAACGTCTGAGTTGAAAGCTGAGGGTGGGTAGGAATCAGCCAGGTGAGGGGTGGGGGACAGTGGCATTTACAAGGCCCAAAAGTGCACCCAGGTTCCTAGGGGTCAAAGGTAACTGGGTAGAAAAGAGAAGTACGGCTGGTGACATAGGCAGAGAGGGAACCAAGAAGAGCCTTGCATGTGACCACAAAGGGCTCAGACTTCATCCTAAAGAACATGGAGAGACACAGACGAGAGTGACAGGAGTAAAGAGAGTAACAAGAGTGAATTGTCACTTCCATGGTTCCCTCCAGCTTTGCTCCCAGGAAGTACATTCGACGCCATCTACCCTTCAGCACATACCTGTGTGTCCCTGTCCTTGACAAAAAGAAAGTATGTGTGGGAGATTGGTTTGTCCTTTTAATACACGGCAAAGATCCAAAGCCCCCCCTCCACCCCCTCCCAAAAAAACAGCCCACATAGGTGACTCTTTGGTCAGGTGAATGTTTCCCTGAGAAAGGAAATTCCTCAGGTGCCCCTCTTCTAACCACTGCACGCCTGGATAGAGATGCCAACATTTCGAAAGGCAACCGGACACACCTTTGGCATTTAAGAAATAGAAGTCTTAAGCCTCAGCATCATGAGCTGAGCCCAGATTAATGACCTTTCAGACTATAGGCTCAGGAATTAGAAATAGGTCAGCCTTGCAAAGAATTTTAAGAAATCACTGAACCACAGCAAACCAGACATCTCATTGGTTCCACTCACCCTTAAGAGCATGACCCTGTCCGTGTGCCGGGAGCCTGTTTCATGTGCTGTCTCCGCGTGGGGCTCTGGGGGGACAGAGGCTTCTTGCAGAGACACTGCCATTGGTGCAAAACAGAGGACATGCATAATAGAAGCACGTAAGTTCCTCATTGGGTTCGTCATTTGCAAGCTACCAGCTCATGGAGGAAGGCCAGCTTCCATAAGTCATGTGAGTGTGCTTTTTTTTCATGAGATGTGTCTATGCAATAATGAATCACGCAGTAGTGACCTGACAGGTAAAATCCCAGGTCCTGGTTTGTTTTTATCCTGGTAAAAATTTATTCTGCAATTGTGAATTTGGAAACAGAAACTGTCTGATCACATCCTGGCACTGATAAACATAGGACCCCCCAAAATCCTAAAACAAACAGGAACGGGATCCTTTGGATTAGTCTACGTGTCCTTCAAAGGACAGGAGGGTACTTTCTTTTCCTAATCTTGAGAAGATAGGAACATCAGCAGTTACCTGATGCCATTTCCTAATAAACCACAGACACTCTCAAACTACATCCCACCCCCTTGCCTTGGTTTTACTAAATGTTTGCCAACATTCAGGTTCACCTTTCTGCAAAGGGCTTTTTTGGGGGAAACATGGCTTTGCCATAAGGATTCTACCCAGAGCAGCTACCCCTTCTTGGGGCAAATGGCTCCACCCCAACTCTCCTGCCTTGTCCCTTCCCCTTCCGGATCACATGAGTGGGCACAATCTGGGCCAATGATCCCTTCATATTCCCTGGCCATAGTGTTCAGTCCAGGGATGGCCCCAGGTCTAAAGCCAAGGCCAGTCAGGGAAGCAGAGATTAAACTCTACTAGTGAGAGTTCAGACTCCGTCAACACCCTGGATCCCTTTGACTTGGTGAGAAACTAGGGCCACTAACTGCAGAATTGCAGGAGCTCCATTCACACCTGGTGCTGCGAGAGACGGCAGCCCTGGAAGCGAGTGTATTTCAATGTCCTTGATACAACAAGGGGTGGTCACCCCCACAACCAGAGTGCCCAGGGTTATGAAAGTCTTAAAACAACCCGGGTTTGGTTAAACAAGGCAATAAATGCTCTCCTTTGGCTTAAGATAGTTTGCTTTTTCTATAACCTGTCAGTGAAGGAGTCTTGGTGAATATATAATGCTCTTCATGCTTCTGAGAACATAAAGTTCTCATTTTCTGTCCATATCAAAGTTCTTTACCCATAGAATGTCAACAGTATCACAAATCTGCCCCAGCTGTGGAGAGTGAACTGCTTGTCCCCAACCCTCTTCAGCCGCTCACAGCCTCAGGTAGGCCCAGGGCTCTGGTTTTGCCCCTGGAGGGAGAGGGGGGAGGGAAGGGCATGGTGTCAGCGCCTCCCAACCCTAAGGACCCTCCGTCTCCGGCTAGAGGGATGAAGACCAGAAGCTGCTCTACCTATTTCCGTGAGAAAAGGTCAGAGGTCATGGGCTCCTGGCCCTGCCTTCACGCCCGAGGAGCATAATGTGGGACAGCTCTGGAGAGGCAATGACTTTCCACTTCTTTGCGTCGAACCCAGGGCCAGCTCCACGGCCATTCAACCTGCGTTGTCACACCCCCTCTCCCACCACTTGACGAACGCTGTGCTGTTGAAGTCTTAAATTTTAATTATGTTTGATGAAGAGGCCTCGCATTTTCATTCTGCACTGAACCCCAGAAATTACGCAGCCAGCGCTGGTAGAACCCACCATGATGAAAGAAAGCTGCGGGTTTTTATCTGCGTGCTGTTCCCAGCTTTTTGAGATGTGTGCTACCGCAAGGGCAGGAGGGCGGGGTAGGAAGCGGGCCGAAAGTGAGACAGGCCAAAGAATTAAGGGAAAGATCACAAAAGAAGAAATTATCTCTGATGAAAGATTACCATTTATCCAGGAGATTAAGGTATCTTCCGGGACAGAGCTAGAACACAGCTCACTCAAAATTGCACTGATGTAAAATACGATTTAGAGTTTTTAAAAAAAATCAGGTAATGTAATAATGACAAGTGTAAACGGAAAGCCGGGGATGATAAACTTGGGTCAACATCAGAGTTTAAGGACAAGGTGCTTCGGGCTGAGCCAGGTTCTCAGGGAGCAGGGCATTCCTTTTGCTTTAAGGGCAATTTATCAGGACTTATCCAAGCCTGTAAGAGCAATCCCTTAAGACCAGCCAATTTCCTCTCTTTCTAATTCCATACTTAGCAGAGCAACCTTCTGATAATTAATTTGGTTTCTCAGGTAAGTCAATACCGGGAAAGAGACTGGTTGAGTTATTGGGCTGGCTGTGTCGCCTGCTGTAAATGAATAAATTGGTTTGTGGATTTATCAGTCCACCTCCCAAGAGTTCAGTTTGCAAACACCACTTTTCCTGGGGTGCGCTGACATTTGACTCGTAGACCTGCAATGCTACGTGACCAAAGTGAGTAGAGTGGTTTTAAGACTTCGGTAACCCTAGGCACTCTTATTATGGGGTCACCACCCATTGTTATATCAAGGATATTAAAATACACTCACTTCCAGGGCTGCCATACTGCACATCAGTTGTGAATGGAACTCCCTGGAATTGTTCAATAAGTGGCCCTACTTTCTCTCCAAATCACATATAATATTTTTGTTAAAAAATAATTTTTATGAAGTTGGTTCTTTAGCTCTAAGTCACTCATTCGATTTACTTTTGGCCATAAGCTCCCAGCAATCATTGTGTATGCCAGAGAATCCTAATTTCCCACTTCTTCATTTTAGTAATAAAACCCCAGTGCCCACCCATCTAAGTTGTAGAGGACACAGAGTCATCTAGCAGGAGGCTTCCCTGTGCTTCTAAATGTGACATGTTTTTAAGTCTGGACAATCGGGTATGAGTGGGTAAGATCTGTGTGCCTTCCCAATCACATCCCTTAGACCAGAAGAGACTTGATTTCCGGTACCCTCATTCCTTCTTGCTTTAAGCTGGAGCTGGCCAGTCACGGTCAATGATGCGACAAGGACAATGCTTCAGAGCCTAGCAGAGCAACAAGCATTGGCTAGGCTTGGGAACCTGGCCCATGGGTGACATCATGGAGTAGAGCTGCCCCTCTCCTTATTGCATAAGAGAGAAATAAACTACTATGTTGTTGGAGCTTTATTTTTAGGTCTCTCTGCTACATAGGCATGTCCTATACCCCAAATAACAGCAAGGATTGTAGTGAACTGAGAAAACCAAATTATGCATTTAAAATATATATAATAAATATAATTTTTATTATTATTAAATTAAACAAAGCCAGCATCCTTTCCACTATCTACCAGTCCTATGTGTCTGGCCCAATGCTTCTCTCTGACCTCATTTCTTCTTTCTTTGCCCATCACACACACTCAACCACATTGAGCTCCTTGTTTCTCACCATATTAGGCAACCCTGCCTCAGGATCTTTGCACTTTCTGTCCCTTCCCTATGAATGCCCTTTCCCCATGAAATTTCATGGTAAATCCCCTCACCTCTTTCAGGCCTTTGTTCAAACATCTCCTTCTCTCTGAAACCTTCCTGAACACGCTATTTAGCAGTACAATTACCCTTCATCTCCCCTCAGTACCACCATGAACCCCATTTCTCCTTCCCTGCCTTATTTTCTTCATGGGACTTGTGAACATAAGATACTATCTTATTTATTTTGTTTTTTGTCTTTCTACTTTCATCACAAAGGCAGGTGTTTTTGTGTTTTGTTCACTGTAATAACTCCAGCACCCAGAACAGGAGGGAACCTAGTATGTACTTAGTAAATATTTGTGAATTAACAAATTAATCACTTCAAGTTAGGTTTTTCTTTGTATGTTAAACTGTTGTGTTTTTAGGTTTTACATGTTTTAGAGGTTCTTGAAAGGTGAACAATCTGTAGGCTCTGTGTGTAGACTGCTTAATACACCCTATAGCCCTGAGTGAGTGAGGGGCCGTCTCCCTGCCCCAGCTCCCACTGTGCAGACACAGAACCCTTAGTACTAACTGAGAACCGGAGTACTCCTCCTCTCACATCCCTGAATCCCTCCCACAGTCTCTCTGTGCCCTGCTCCCTACCCCCCCCAATTTCTGTGAGCTCTGCCCATACCTGTAATTCCTTTTAGAGGGCTGCCACAGCTATGGGGCTACTCTACCAAAGGGGAGTGGGCTGGAATCTCACCGGGAGGTTTACGCCCTCCCAACTGGCCTTTGGAGTCTGAGATCCCAATTCCTCGCCACCAGATATAAAAGGGCCGAGGCATGACATATTGACCCATACGCCAGAGCTCCTCACACCTTGCTGGGCTTCTCTCCCTTCCCGCTCCTGCTCCCCCTGAACAGCGTCTGGGGACTCTGACTCAGGACGCCCAACACAGCCTTCTGGCCACAAGTCACCTAAGTTACATACGCGATGAAGGCCACTGTGGCCCCCACCGCTTCTTTTCCCGTGACTGAAGTCACACCCCTGTGCTCTGCTGAGCCTCCCCCCCATGGCCTTCCGGCTGCCCATCCATCACAGGCAGATCCCCGGGAGCGGGGCGCGATCGCAGGGCGGAGCAGGCGAAGAAAAGGACCGCGCGACGCTCAGGAGCACCGAGGCTGCAAAACACCAAAATACTGCGGAATGAGTTCAGGCCCAACTCACCTACAGATCCGTTACATGAGCCTGGATGGGGCTCCCTTTGATAGGCTCAAGCCGTCTTGCCCTCCAAGATCAAATCTGTGCTGAGCTTTTCATTCTTCCAAAGAAAATGCCCCACAGCCTAGCTTTTGTTTCTAGCTTGCTTGTCTGAATTAAAGCTTTGCAGCGTTGTAGTGTATGGTATCTCTGGGGAGGAGTGAATATGTCAACGTAATTAACTCATCTGATGAGAGAGGTCTTGTTTATTTCCCCTACAAAATAACAGGTGGTGGCTGAGCTGGGATACATTATGGTGACACGAAATGCGTTCAGGATAAATAGTGTTAAATAAATAGGGAGACAAAACGATTTCAAGGTACATTTTTTATTGTTCTTAAATTAAGTTTTGAAAGCGATAGCTGCATACCAAAAGGCCAGGAGGCTGCTACCCACCTCCCACCTGCTCTTGTGAGAAAGGGTTAATGATCCTCTCGAGTTCAACCCACCAGGAGTCGCAGACACTCGGGACTGTGTGTGCATTATTAGGTCCACAACCCCTGGGTTTCTGAGAACCCCCTCTGTGTGTGGGAAACGATGGGCTCATCAACTTGGGTAATCAGTTAAAACAACCATACGCAATTCATTTTATGGAATCCGCCATGACATTCATTTAATAAACACATAAGAGCAACACCATGTGCTGGGCATTAAGTAAAAAAAGCAAATAAGGCAGAGTTGTTGCCACTGGGAGCTCACTGTCTAAAGGACTGTGTTAGATATAGAGGTATTTTCAGGGATTAAAATGGAAAAGCAAATTCTGCCCCCCTCCAAAAACTTAATGAAATTCCAGAAATTCTTTCTTTATTTTACATTTAAACGAGTCATGACACTAGAAAGCACGTAGAAAAAGGCCTTGGTCTGCCAACCAGAAACGCTGAAGACGCCCTGACGAGTGGGGATGAGCAGATCTGATTGCAGCCAAGGTGAAGGGAGGCCGAAGAAAAGCGTGGAGGCGGAGGAAATGTGTGAGGGAAGGAGAAGGGGGCCAGGGGAAGTTTGGGGGACAAGCAAGGCCCAGAAGGTGCAGAGGGAAGACGGGGGAACGGGGAAGGAAAGGGGAAGGGCGCAGGTTGGGAGAACTGGAAGGGGGGTGGATTGGCAGCTATGGTTCAGTCAAGGAACTTGCAATGGGACATCACCCGGGGTTAGCTCACGGGACCCTAAATGCCATCATAGTGTCCTCATAAGAAAGAGGCGAGGGAGATTTGACACACAGACAGAAGAGGAGAGGACAGTGTGACCACAGAGGCAGAGACTGAAGGCTGTAGATCCAGAATTTCTAGTATCCCTCGAGAAGGAATTCTAGAGGGAGAGGACAGTATGGTAATAATAATAATAATAATAATAATAATAATAATTAATAATAATAGTAGTAGTAGTAATATAACAAAATCTCCTAGAGCTGAAGAAAGAAAAATATCTTTAAATTGAATGTTGACATTTCAGAACCAAAGACAAAAGTATATTCACCTGAAAATATACCAGAAAGCTAAAATAGTTTACCTAAAAAGATTAATATTCTGAGTCTCATTAGATTTCATTGATAACATTATAGACTAGAAGAGAGTAGATCTAGGAGGAAAAGTATTACAAACTTAGAACCAGATCTTTCAACACTCAGGTCTTTTCTAATATGTAAGAAATTAGAATCATTACCATCAACAGGTTCTCTTTTATTGCCTTGAAGATACACCAGAGGGAAAGTACCAAAGAGTCTACGTTAGAGGAAGGTGACATACAGGAAAGAGTCGGAGGCAAGAAGCAGTCAAACATAAGGCCAAGTTTCAGTAATTACTGAGTTACCTAAAAATTTTTAATAAGAATATGGAGCTGAAATCCCAAAAGAGTATTCCATGGCAGGTTGAGAGAGCCAGGTGACATTCCGGGTCTGACTCGGCTGGATTATTTTTACTGGATTTTAAAGAAAAGACTATGCTCTAAGTCTTTGAGTCACTTTCAGCCGCAGGCCTCACAGGTGAGGAGAACCCAGGGCAGATGCCACTGGCGCAGAGTCTAACCACGGAGGCGGCCCGTGTCCATGAGGCTCTGGTGTGGACAGACACTGGCAGTGTTTCTCCCGTGAGATGAGTGATCACTAAAGATAGCACATGAGCTTGTGGGCACTAGTTTTATGTCACACCCTTGTATGCATTATTTCCTTTAATCCTCAAAGCAACTCTTATAATTATGCTGTTAATTTTATTATTAACCCATCATCATTATTAACCCATTATTATTATTAACTCATTAGTAGTAGTAGTTTTATTATTAACCCATTATACAGATGGGGGACTAGAGTTCATAGACTAAATAAATTGCCTAAGTTGACACTGGTCAGTCGAAGGCTCAAGTCTCAACTCTCATCTTTTTTGTTTACAAAGTTTCCCTCACGTGGAGACATTGGGGGGGGTTCACTAGAAAGAAGCACAGGATTTGGTGTCCAATGTCTGGGTTCAAATTCTACTGACACCATCTACTAGCTGGTGGGCAGTGTAGCATAGAACCAAGGCCGTAAGAGTCCACCCAGGCCAGGGTTCAATGCTCAGTCCACTCAGAGGTCAGCTGTTTCTAAACGGGTAGGTTAGTTGAGCTCCCTAAGTCAGTAAGAGTCCTCACGGTCAGTTATGACAGGCCTCAATTCCACAGACCCCTGCAGGGCCATCGCTGGGAGCAGGTAAAGGTGGAGTAATAAATACGTGAAGAGCAAAGGTGTCCTTGAGAACCTGGAGTTACGAACTAGAGAACTTGGATTGCGTCTGCTGCAAAGAACTGTTTGGATGCTCAGAAAGTGAAAAGAAATTAAAAATCAGAATTTGCATAACAAGTCAGATTTCCTGCTCCTCTGAAGGAAATCTGCCAACGCTGGGACCACAGTCCCCCACAACAATAAGCGAACTGCGCTGCCTCGGGCGCATCGCTGTGGACTCCAACCTGGCGCCCCGTTTCCTTACACCTGCCCGACTCACTCGCTCACACCGGCTGCCTGGCCGGGGATGTATGTGAATTTGTGAACCCTACCATAAGCAAGAGACCGCCAGTACCAGTTCAGGGCTGGCTGGAATGAGGCTCCTCCCACCCTGTCTGGAACCCAGGCTCAAGGGACCAAGGTCCTCTGTCCATAATGGGCATGTTATATAATCACAATGTAGCACATTTATCGTTCCATTTAAAAAGAGTGACTGCTGGAATTACATTTCCCTTGTAAAACAATAACACAATTCCCAATTGGTCAGCAAATAAATAAGAGAAAACAGCTTTGTAATTATTTCGACAGTGGCCGGACTCAATAAACCCATCAAATCCCATTTCATGAGAGCGAGCGCTAAGCAGAATTGAGCAAATATTCTACCTGAGTCTAGCCCAACACATGCTACCCCCAAAGACGACTCCTATAATGAAAATCTGTTGCTCACAAATGACTCATCACGTGAAAACTGTGCTGAAGATGTTGGAGATGTGGGCAATGCGTGCAAAAAAGAAATCAATCAGCATGATGCTGGAGACCAGCAGTCCAAGGCAGGCTGATAGCAATGAAACTGGGGGGAACAGATGGGGCTCACAATAGTCATGAAAGTGCAGGAAACATCAGTGGTAACCACGAGTTGGTAACTATTGCTAGAAATGGAGAAACAAGAGTCAACAAAGAAAAAGATATTGTCAGGAATCGACTATATCCATGCCTACCTCTCTAGTCCAAGCCAACAATAGCTGTCTCCTGAGTTAGGACAATGAATTATCCTCAAGCCTGTTGCCCACAGGATGATGTCCTCACAGCCGCCAGAAGAGGCCTGTCCGCACACAGTTCACATGGAGGCAGCCCTCTAATCAGCACCTGTTTCACTTTTCATAAAAGCCAGCATCCCCATATGACCTATGAAACCTGAACGGCTGCGTCTCCATCACCTGCCTTCCCTTTCGCATACTCCAGGCACGTCAGCCCAGACATACAGTCTCCAAAACACAAGCCGTGGGGCCTTGTCAGAGCACTGACGTTTGCTTTCCACCCTCTGGAATCGGCTTCTGTCGGGCAACCTTGCTCAGAAGCGTTCCTCACTGGCCTCCAGTCTTCCCCATGAGAAATTACAATCCTCCACCAGTACAAACTCTTACTTTCTTCTTAGCATATCACTCTCTCTGATGCAAACATTTGAGTCAAGTCTCTGGTTTACTGCCTGCCTCACTGGTCAGACTGTGGATCCAGGAGATTGAGAAGTTTTGCCTATTTTGTTCTCTGTTGTATCCCAAGTAACAGAACTATGGCCAGATAAAAGCTCCCTCCGCTTCCAAGGGGATGAGTAAAGGTGGTGAGACAATGCCAATCTTTCCTCCTTCGAACAGAGAAAAATGAAAGATCTGGAACCACTAAAGTGATTAACGTGCCTGGAATGGAAGCACCCTGGCCCCCTCTCCCTTTCCCTCTGGAGTAGTCATGTAGTGAATCCTAGCCCGATGGCACCCATCAGTCTCCCTCTCATTTCCTTCTTCATTAAGAATCAAAATCGATTGACTTGCAATTCCATTTAACAAACATTTGTTTACTGAATTGAATTTGCAAGGACATTAAGACTTCCATGTGGCAGAAAGGAAAAATTGTTAAGTTAGTGCTAGAAGGAGTTTTCTTTCCACTCGTTTGTGAAGATGGATGATAAATATTGAGCATTAGCCTGATTATGTTGTATTTCACACATGTTCTGCAGAAACCACTGATGGTAATTCAGCAACATGTGATGCTTATCCTCAAAAACTAGAGCAAGAATGAGAGGTAAGAACTAGGACATGGTACACTTGCAAGATGCCCGCTCTCCAAATGTATTATCTGCACGTAGGCAAGTCTTCCTCTTGCATATGGGAAACCGGCCCTCTTACAGGGTAGGTCACTACTTCAAGACAGGTAACGGGGCCAGAGTGGAGGGCCCCGTCAGCTGATCCTCCTCAGAGGGCCACACCTCTGTACTGGGAAGTAAAATTTTCAGCACCCTCCCTCCTTCCTCCAACTTAGACGAGATATTTTGAGGTTCAGAAAGCCCTCCTATAAATAATCACGCCTGTGATTGCTTCCACAGTACTCTACTGTAGTGTTTCTCAACCTCAGCACTACTGACATTTGCGGTAGGGTCGATCTTTGTTGTGGGGGAACTGTCCTGTGCATGGCAGGATGGATGTTCAGCAGTATCCATGGTCTCCACCCACTGGATGCCAGTAGCACCACCACCACCATCAAACATGTCTCCAGACATGGCCAAATGGCCCCTGGAGGGCAGAATCATCCTCAGTAGAAAGCTACTGTTGTAGAATGAGTCTTTCCATGAATTGAATTGTATTTTTACCACCTACAGTTAAAAATACTACATGATTAAGCCCTATAAATGTATCATCATGGTATGTTTATAGCCACCCCTCAGTCCCCTTATGTGTTGCTTATACCATGTTTGAGGTTCTTAGAAACTGTGTCCTAATCAGGGGAAAACTGATTGCAAGGAATTGAAATCAACTCAATTTGACCAGGTAAAGAAGTATATGCCTTAAGTATGCAGAAGAATTTCCCAGACCAAAGAAAACAGTGAGGACTCCCAGGACTTATAGGATGCACAGGTGGTCAATCTCTTTCTTCTCTCTCTCTGTACTTCTTTCTGTTTTATAATCACATCCCCATCATTTGTTCTCCACAGAGCAGCAAGAGTGATTCCTTTAAAACATAAAGGAAATCATGTTATTCCATGATTTCCATCATGTTTAGAATAAAAGCTCTAGTCCTTACCATGACCTCAGAACCCAGCTAATCTGGACTCTGACCTTACCTTGCTACTTTCTCCCTCTCCTTCTTCTCTAGGTTCTAACTTTGACCACTGGAGAAAACGTTTACACACTGCCTTTGTCTTACACGCCTGAACAAAAGGCTGGTCTCAGCAGAAATCAGTAATGTAGCTGGGCATGAGGCCCAGGGGATTTCTCATGGTCCCAATAACCAACTCTCATCATAAACTAATCCATCATGTACACTATTTCCACGTTAATGTTATTAAAATGACACTTAGAGCATGTCACTTCTTTGTTCAGAAGCCATCAATGACTCATTGAAGCCTACTGGATGAAGCACAGATGTCTCAACCCTGAGCTTATAATCTTCCATGGTTTACACTAAAGAGTTCATGGTACAGAAATCAAAGAATACAAGACTGTTATGCGTCAAATTGTGCCCCCTCCCCTCCCTGCCAAGATATGTTGAAGTCCTAAACCTCAGTATCTCAAAATGTGACCTCACTTGGAAGTTGGGTCTTCGCAGATGTAACCAAGTTAAGATGACATCATTAGAATGGGCTTTAATCCAATAGAACTTATGTCCTTGTGAAAAACAAAAAAGGGGGTGGAGACACAGAACGGTACAAAGAAAAGACTATGTGAAGACACACAGGGAGAAGATGGCCATGTAATGACAGAGGCAAAGATTGGACTGATGTATTTACCAAGCCAAAATATGCCGAGGATTGTCAGCCATCACCAGAGGCTAGAAGAAGCAAGCAAGGACTCAGCCCTGAGCCATCAGAGAGAGCACGGCCCTGCTGACACCATGGTTTCACACTTAATAGCCTCTGGAGCTGTGATAGAATTCGTTTCTGCTGTTCTAATATTCCCAGTTTGCGATGCTTTGTTGTAGTAGCCCTAGAAAAAGAATGCACGGGGAAATGGTGCAACGGGATTGTTTTGCCTAATTTCACATGGCGGTAGGGTGACCAGTTGTCTCGGTCTGCCCGAGAGGTTTGCAGAGGTTTTTAGGGCTAGAACTAGGAGAGTCCAGGGAAACTTAAACGAATTGGTCACCATCTGCGGCAGCCTCCTCTCTCAGTAGGCAGAGCTCCAGGAAGCAGCCCAGGTTGCATACACAGGAACCTCCTCTTCTTGAGGGCCAAAGTTGGTGACGACCGTCAGGGCAGGTAGGACCTGATGGCCTCCAAGGCACATGGCAAGAAAGGGCAGAGGCCCCAACAGAAATATTTAGCATGAAGTCCAATACATTAAGGTTAGGAAACTAGTCCCCACAGGGGCTGGATAAAAGCAAATAGCATTTCCACCTTGAGAGATGGTGAGAAGCAGAACTTGCCCATAACTGAACTGCTGGGGCAGATTTACCACACCGCCCCCACCACTGGGTATATTTAAAAAATTTTTGTTTTAATATATAATTATTTGTTGTTTTGATATAAATTTCTTTCTTATTAAGATTTAAAATGTTCAAATGTTTGTTCACCATCTGTATGTCCTCTTGTAAGAATGGTCTTTTGCCCATTTTCCCCCATAGATCTTAATTTTTAAAAATTGATTTGCATGAGTTCTTCAATACTGAATATATTTACACCTTTTGTGCCATATGTTGCACATATTTTAATCATGTTTTTAAGCTTAGACAGCCCTTGCCCACATGGAGAGCAAATTAAAATTGTTTTTAATTTTTTCATAGGAAATGTTAATATTTTACTTCTGGAAATGGGGGCCTCTTAGGTTAAAATACTTGTCTTTTCACTTCATTATTATAAACAGTCATGTTGCCTTTGTTTACTCTATTAAGGCTCTGGCTCTTCCTGCCTGTGGCTGGCACAAGACAATCCAGGGCCTGGCCGAGAGGGGAGTGAAGTGATTAGAGCAGGGGAGTTCAAGAAGGCCTCACCCTCAGGGCACAAAGGGATGGAAGGATTAAATAGTTGACAACTAATTAGCATGCTTGAAAACATGGATGGGGCACTAAAAACCCCATCCCTTCGAATGACAGAGGAGAACAAGAAGGAATGTTGGAGGAAATAAGAAAGGGAATCTCCTTGCTCTGTCCTGTGAGCTCCCAAGGAGAAGTCCAGGGTCCTCTTTTTAAAGGAGGAATGATTCTATAAAAGCTTTTCTTTTTAAAATTATTTATATCCTTTATCTTAAGTATTATTTAACATGTATGGGGACAGTCTTCATGGGTTCTATGTGTTATGTGTTCAAGATTTGGGAATGTGGCTCATTCCTTTTATTTTACATTAAATTCCCCTGAAAATAATTTTTACGTATAAATTTCTTCTTGAAAAATTGTGTTTCCTTCTTATGTGTCTTCAGCATGTATCAAAGACTAAATAATTCCCATTGATAATTTTTTTCTTTTGTGTAAATTGCATTTTCCTGTGATGTAACTTTGACATATAGGAGAGACCAAGTTACTTCCTGCATGTTGTTCTAGAATATAACCTTGGCATAGATTGAAATCTCCTGTATTTACAGAGCACTCTGGGCCAGTACTGTCCTGGGTGGTAGAAATTTGGGTTAACAAGATGGGCTTGGCCTTGACCATCAGGAAGTTTAGCATGGTGTGTTTTAGGGAATACCTTCCCTCTCCTGGCCTAGCAGCCCTGCCTACCTGCACTGTGACAGTTAGTTTAGGGCCGGGAATGGTCCACTGGCTCCTAGAAAATTTGGTGTAGAGCAAACAAGTCACCTCTGCTGTTTCCTGGCAGGAAAGAGTGCTGTAGAAGATCTCTACAATTGTAAGCAACAATTTTCAAGAGAGATGCAAGACAGTGCTGATATTGTCAGCACCTGTTAGTTAACCATCTTTGGAAGAGTATCTTTAACAACTAATCAATAACAGGGATCATCTTCTCCTCTTCTACTAGTCTTTGGTTGGTTACAGTTTTTTTTTAAAAAACTTATATTTATGTAATTTTTAACAACTACCAAAATAAATTTTAAGTCAGTGTTTGATAAGACAAATCCTTTTAAACACCTCCTAGGGATTACACATTTTTAGTGATCAAATCCTTGTGTTTGGCAAATGAATTTATGAGATTGGGGGAAGAAAGCCCAACAGCATGAATGAGCTCGTCTATCTCACCCAAGGCCAATAACAAAATAATTTATACAGAAGAATTATCTGTGAATCAACATGTGAGACAATGCGACTTATCTTCAGAGGAGAAAATCTAAATGTTTGTCCAATTAAAATAGTCACACTTGTCTCCTGTCTGTTAAAGAAAAAATTAAACAAGAGACTCAGTACATTAATCCTAAGAAGAATGGTTTGAAAATGAAGATTTAAATTTTTCCCCAAGAAAGGGAATGAAGTATGAATATTTTCACCTATTTTATCTTTTTAAATTGATAACATGTTGAAATTACACACTTATAGACAATTTCAATTTGAGCAGCTGGACAATTCTTCATTGTATTTTGTCCATTAACCATTACTTTTAGGTAGAAGCAATATCAAAATAATCAACAACTATATAGCACACCACCAGCCAATCAGAACAGGCACCGCCTTGTGCAGGCATTAATTTAGCTTCTTGACAACTAGGGAGTCCTAGGGTTGAGGCTTAGGTGGGGGTGGGGAGCATTCAGACGGGCTTAGGGAAGGAGCTGTATACAAACCGGTACGGCAATACCAATCACCCCTGTTGACTATCAACTCTAAGTTCAAGGTCAAACCGAATTACCAAGGATGTCACAGAACCATTCCAATTCTTTTTGCTGTGATATTTTGTCTTAAGTGATTCTGTTATTACCATAATCCTAATTACACACTTTTGGTTTAAAGGTGAAGGAAAGGAAATAACTGAGGTAGAGCCCTTGAAATGTCAATGAGAAAATGCAGAGTTCTCAGCAAGCCAGAAAGTTTAATATTATGTATTTATCGGTACCACCCCTTCTTTTCTCAAGCTCTTCAATTTCTTGGTGTGCTGCATTTGTTTTGGATGGTGTATTAGTCAGGGTTCTTCAGAGACACAGAATCAATGGGACATAAAGAGGGAAATTTATTTTAAGAAATGTGTTCACACGATTGTGGGAAATGACAATCCCAAAATTCACAGGGGAGGCCGGAAGGGAAGTCAGGTAAGATCTGATGTTGCAGCCTGGAGTCTGAATCTGCAGGGCATGCCAGCAGGCAGAAAACTCAGGCGGGGTTTCTATGTTGCAGTCTTGAGACAGAATGTCTTCTTCCCTGAAAATCCGATGAGAACCACCCACGTTCTGGAGGGTAATCTGCTGTACTTAAAGTCAACTAACTGTAAATGTTAGTCACATCCACAGACACAGGAGCTGGGGATTCACAACAACATCTAGACTGGTATCTGACCAAACAACTGGGCACCAGAGTGTAGGCAAGGTGACATAAAATTAACCGTCGCAGATGGGCATTTTGGAAGCTTAATAGTAAACAGGGTGATGGAGATGCTACTATATAGCAAGATCAGAGGCCGTGACTAATTCTGTATCTTTAAGCATATACTCTGCTCCAGGCCTAGTGCCAAGCACCTCTCTCTCTCATTTCTCACAACAGCCCATTGGGATGAATATATTATTCAGCCTTGTACATGACCAAACAATGGTTTCTAGAGATTAGGTTGCTTGCTCTACTAGTTTCCTATTATTGCTGTAACAAATTAATACAAACTTAGTGGCTTAAAACTACACAAACTCATCTTACAGTTCAGAGGTCAAAGTCCAAAATGGGTTGTACTAGGTTAGAATCCAGGAATCCGCAGGACTGCATTCGTTTGGAGGCTCCAGGGGCCAGTCTGTTTCCTTACCTTTTCCAGCCTCTGGAGGCTGCCTACATTCTTTGGCTTTTGGCCTGTTCCTCCATTACAAAGCCAACAGCAAAGCATATTCCACTTTCCCTCTCACTCTCTCGGATCCCCTTCCTGTGATATTGGGCCACCCAAATAATCCAGGACAACATTCCATCTCCAGATTCTTAATTTATTCAGACCTGCTAGGTCCCTTTTGCCAGGTGAGGTAACATATTCACGGGTTTCAGGGATTAGGACACTGGCATGTTTGGGGGGCTATTACTTCACCTGCCACACTTGCTCAGTCTCACAAAGACATTAGCGGTGGAGCCTGACCCCAGAGCCTACATTCTGAACCACAGTGGCAGGTCACCTCTCACAAACAGCACGAGAACAGGATTGAAGTCATCAGAGTGATTATGTTATGAGCAGGGGCAGGGACCACCGAAAGCACTGGTCACAGGGAATTGTAAGCACACTAGTAAAGCACTGTTCGAAAAGTCATCCAAAGGCTCATGGAAATGCTTCACTATAAAAATTTAAAAAAAAGTGTCTATATTATACTCTCATGACCCACTGAAAAAGTGAATTATTCAGGCTTCCAACACAGAAATGAAGCTTCCTTGCTCACATAGATTAGCTATACAGCCAAATTTGGAAGAGGCTGAATTAAAGAGTAATTTTACCAGAAGAAAGAAAGGAGCCAAATGAGGACACGTTAATACCAAAGTTGTGGCTATGATATTATCCTCACACAAAACAGCCCAAAGTCTCAAGGATAGGCTTTCAAACTTGACCAGTTCTAAGCTACATGGATAAAATGGGGTTTGGAGGATTTGAAAAATAAAGCTTGGAACCTCCAGGCTTGTGACAGAAAGAAGAGGGACTTATTTACTTGGAGAAGGGGGTTCAAAGCAGAACTCCAAAAAGTTCACAAATAAAATATCCAAGGAAAACGGAAAAAATGAAACAAACAGTTCTATATGAACTCATTGTCCTCTCTCACCCAATGGTCTTTTCACTTATTTCTCAGGTAATCAAATTGCAGGATAAGATTTAAACTAAATGACCATGCGAGCAGCCCCTCCAAAGGGCATGTAATAAAATTCAATGGGCAGTCTGAGGCCAGGATGCCTCGCTCACAACTCAGATGCGCCCCAAAATCTTACTGTTCAATGTCTTGATTCCTAATTCCATGTCCTCTGCACTGAGAGATATTTGGTTGTCAATTTACAGGTGCAACCAGCTCCAAAATACTACATTTCTTTTTGTTTTATAGGAAGGATAATTAAGCAATAGAGAAAGAAGGAATTTTTATCTGCATTCTATGAACATTTTCCAGGCAATACTGATTGCTTTATAATGACAGGTGTGGTTCTTAACTGGAGCTATTTGCCCCTCAGTGGACACATGGCATAGTCCAGAGCAGTGGCTTTCAGTCCGTGCGCAGCAAGAATTTATAACACCTACAACACCTGGCTATTTAGTCAGGGGCACTGACCTCTTTTCCCTTAGATTGTCAAAGAAAAAAACAAGAACAGCCAACACAACAATAGCCCATCCAGTGTGAATGCCCTGCCTTGAACCATAAATATACAGGTCGTAAAACAGTAGCATCTTACTGGTCACGTTGCATAATAAGGTTGCATCTGATTGCTTAATTCTTGGTGCCAGAAATCCTTATACCTCACTTTAGGCACCTGATTTTTTTTAAAGTCACTTTGGAGCAAAAGGGTAGGTAATAACTATTATTATTATTATTATTATTATTATTTGCAAATCAATCAAAATTATACCAATTTTTTTTGTCACATTGGCAAAAACTATATTTTTTGGTGTGCCACAAATATTAGTGATTAGTTTATGTGCCATGAGATGAAAATGGTTGAAAATCGCTGGTCTAGAGACATTCTGGTTGTCACGGATTAGAAGATGGGGACAGAGGAATGGGAAACAAGACTGGCTTCTAGCAGGCGGAGGCCAGGGGTGTTGTTAAACACCCTACAAGGCACAGGACAGCCCCACGTCAAAGAACTATCCTGCTCCGAAGGTCAATGTTGGCAAAGGTGAGAAACCCAATTTATACAGTGGAGCAGGTGAGGACGGGGTGCTGCAACCAGATGGCCGGGGTTCAGATTCCGGCTCTGCCACACCCTGGCTGAAACCCTTCAAAGGCGTTTCCTCAGCCCTAAAGTAGCTAATAAAGCACCCTCCTTGCAGAGTTCCTATGGGGCCCAAATAAATTAACCTAGGTAAGTGGTTGGAGAACAGCCCGGCACAAATGATACGCATATTGTTAAGTATATTATAAGTATATATAAAATATAATATGTTAATATATTAATTTTGGTATACCCTTTAATAGTATGTCCATTAATTAATATCATTAATTATTAGTATAATACTAAATATAGATTGATGTGTTAATTAGTATGCTATATTAAATATGTTATATATTGCTATATTATATATTATATATAATAGTAATAGCACTGGCCCCCAATCTTTTGTTACCTGCCAGTCTCCATTGACTTCCTCACTAAATTGTGAGCATCCTAAGGTGAGAACTCGACCTTAATCGTCTGTCTCACCTCCGCCCTAAGCACAGGGCCTAAACAGGCAAATCAGAAACCAAAGATTCAGCACCCTGCTAGCGCTTGTAGCCGTTGTCACTGGTGCCCGCCTATGTCAGCCCAGCCCTCCCCCCTCAGGACACGCTGGCCTGATGTCCTTTGCACCGAGGGCGCTCTGACCTCTAAGCCCGCCCTGTCCAGGACATGGCAGGACGCGGTGCCAGAGGGTCAGCGCCCCAGGGAGCGGCCCTCAACCAACCACCGGCGGGAGCCGGGTGGAAAGCCCAGCTCCCCCCGCGGCGGGGACAGCGCCAGGCGTGTGCCCCTCTGTCTCACTAGGTCCCCAGCAGGAGCGCGCCCCAGTGTCCACAGTGGGAACGTCCCTGGTCGCATACCCTCCCGACCTCAAGTTTCCAGCCCTCCCAGTTTCTGGGCTTCACTGCCGCCTAAACTACCCTCCAGCCCCAGTCTCAGAGCCAGCTCTGCAGGCAGCATGCGTCAGGTGGCCGGGGGCGACGGCCCTGCCTTGAAACTTCTTGCACATTAGCGGGGCCAGGCTTTAGTTTCATCCCTGGGGCGTGAGGCGCCGGCCAGGAGACGCGGGCACTGAAAAGGGGTAGACAAGGAATCTGCACTCAGAGCTCAGAAATGAACAGTCACCCCGGCTCCCAGGGGGTAGGGAAGGAAACGAGGGGGCTCCGAGGGGGCAGGGAAGGAAACGAGGGGACTCCGAGGGGGCGTGGAAGGAAACGAGGGAATCTTCCAAGCGGAGCTTGGGGCTCCTGTGACTGTGAAATGCAGCTACTCTGTTTCTAGGGAAATTCACACTTTAAAAAATTAAGCTGGAGGCTAAAAGCTTCGAACAATAAATCTCCCCGAGGCACGCTCCTCTGGGGACAAACAGAAGGGGAAATTTTCAAAGAGGGTGCTGGCTTATAGGAAGGGAGCCCCTTTGATTCTATGGAGAAAGCAGGCCCCCCTAGACCTCTTGAAGGGTTGAGAGCCTTCAGCTCCCCGCCTCCACCCCACAAAGACTGCATATCATTTCCCTCTGCAAGTAACCCCTCAAGGCTGAAAACAGACCGCAGGTAGTAACCACTGCTGCTTCCTAAGCTCTTTCCTCCAGAGCTGAAAAAAACAACAACAAAAACCAATCCTGCTGTGTAATTAAAATGCAGCTTCAAATCTGTTTTCTTATCCCTCATGGAAAACTGTAATAATAGTCATAAGAATTTGTTGAGCATTTACTATGTTCCAGGCATTTAAATTCATTGCCTCACTAAAGAACCCCATAAGTAACATTATTCCATTTTACATATGGAAAGTCTGAGAAGTAAAGCTTTAAAAATTGACCGAGGTCACACAGCTCATACCTAGTAGAGCTGGGATTTTCAACCTAAGGGAGCCTGACTTGAGAATTCTACAGCAAACACCTCAAGTGAAACTCAAGTACAATTTAACTGATAAACACCCTCTGAGTAAAGCTCATAATTATCCTACTGGACATCAGGCATGGACACAGAGAATGTAAAAATTAATGGTGATCAGAGGGTAAGTCCAACAGACAGGGAAGAATTGTAGCCGATGGCCAGTGAAGCTTTCCATCTCAGATCCTGCGATCAGAAATTTTGTTTCTCATATGAATGTCAAACATATATGCACCTACAAAAGAATTTTGGTGGAATCTAGTATGTAGGAAGATAAAAAATTAAGCCGGGGTTAATGGAACGAATAGGAAAATGGGACTTTCTCTCACTGCAGAGAAGGACCCGTTTCCCGCGGCAGTGAATCCAGCACAGGGTGTAAGAGCTCACGGCTCTCACAGAAGTGGGTGTGATAAACTCTCCCCACATTCCCCACCGGCCTCACACTTCGAGCCTGGTGTCAGGCTGCCCCGGTTCAACTCTGAGCTCCAACGCTTGCTGCTGCCGTTAAGATTGAATGAGAAATTCATGCAAAAGTCCTGCCTCTTGGCCAGCCCATAATAAGCACTCATTAGACATTCAGGGGTACCCTCCTGCCCTCACCTGAACCCTGAGCATGCAGGCAGGTGTGCAGTCACCTCTGCCTCAAGCTCTACCCGGCTGCCTTTGGTGCTTGGCTTCCCTTGCAGCGCCGAGCAAAGGAAGAAGCCCTCAGTGTGGGAAGCGGCCTCTGCGCTGAGTTCCAGGTCCTTTAAGGGGTTATCCTACTAATGGTACAACCATTCACAGGACTCTGAGGTCAGTGGAGTCCCCTCTCTCACTCCCAGCCCTCTGAGGTGAGATACTGCAGTGAAGGGCCTAAAGACAATCCAGCTGTGGGTTCAGAGGTTCTCATGGCACTTTGGGGGAGCCCTGTGCAGAAAGAGAATGCTGATAACCAAGGGGAAAAGGCATGTTTAGGTTGGTATTTGGGAGAGCGATGGGTGGCCCAAAACATGGCTCTTTCTCTCAGAACATATCTCCATGGACCAAAGATACTTTATAGAAATTATTCCTAGTCCGCATCACAAGTCAATAAAATGCTGCCAATATGCCCATTTTACAGATTGGATTGATCCCAAGGTTCAACTAACCTACCACAATGGAAGAGGCGGACTTGGGATAGGAGCTAGGGCGTCCCAGTCCAGAGCCCCACGATCTTTCTACTTCCTCCTCTGTGCCTCTCTTGAATGCGTAGTGTTTCCATAGATAGATCTGAAAACAGTGTATTATAGACACAGATGCACGGCCCAGCTGTCCCTTCTTGAATTCAGGAGCTGCCGCAGCTGCGAAATGCCAGCTAACCGCAGGTCTCGCCCTTGGAGCAGTTGGAATAGCGATACAGCGAGGTGGGGCCTGAAGGCCTGGCCAGCTCTGCACAGTGCGGACACTGTGATGGTCAGCACCAGCCCCAGAGCTCCGCAGGGCTGACCGAGGCTCCCGGGCCTGCATTCCCGTTCGCTGCAGCCTCTCTGCCCGAGCCCGCCTCTGCCCGAGCCTGCTTCCGCCCCTTCTGCTTACAGGCAGAATATCTTGAACCTCAGGATCTGCTTCCAAAACCCAACCTGCACTACAAGTGAGGCTTTTTAACCCATAGGAAGGCAGGTGGCACAAAATAAAAGTTGGGTTTTGGAGTCAAAAGACCTCATTTGGACCCCTAACTCATCCACTTTCTACCTCTGTGTTGGACAAACCAGGTACTCTCACTGAACTTTACATGAAAATAAAGACCAGTGTTACTGGACGGGTTCAATCAGGACAATGAGAACAAAAGTCACGGCACATCTCATAACGGTCACCACTGTTGTCCTGACAGACCCCCTCCCTCCGTAACGGGTGAATGGTATTTTGTGGGAAGAGAAAATGCCCCTTTCTTCCCCAATGACGCAAGCCCCCTCTCTCTAAAGGAGAGCAAACGCGAAAAATGGTAAAAGTGCAAAAAATCTGGAAAGTTCTTTTCCAAAATTCGCCAAGATCAGCAGCCCCAGCAGCCGCGGCAGCAGGAGAGTAAGGAGCATTGCTATTCTTGTACGGCAGGGCTGTAACCTATAATTAAATCATTAAGAGGCAAATTAACTCCTCTAGCAATAGTCTTCTAAGTTTGGTGGGCAAGCCCATCAGCGTTGCGCCGGGAAATCCTGCAAACTCTTTGCAGGCAGCCTGAGCAAGGAACAGCAGCGCAGGCAAGGGCGATGCGCTGCACAGGTGGCTTGACCTCCCGTGGAGACACGCGGGAGGGGCGGGGTGGGAGCAGATGGGGCGCTAATGATGTGTTGTGACTGTATTTCATAAGCCCTTTGAAAACACAGCTGCCACATTGCCTCTACCTAGAACCAACAACACATCTATTCTTCTCCCAGGAAAACCGTTCAAAAGCTTTGGGGCCCCATTTGCTCTGTCCTCAGTCACTCTCCTCAATTCGGCTGAATTCACGCAGCTTGGACTTTCTCGGTTTTGGAGGGGGCATAGCTGGGGGGCTGCTGGGTAAGTCGAAAGGGCATCTCCCAGTGATGTACTTTGTAGCTATTTATTCAGCAAGGTTTTCAGAATAATGAATATAAACTTGGCTTCGATTCTGTAGCCAAATATATATTTGCGCTATTGACTTAAATTCCAGCTGACCAATTGGTTCGCTGTCTGTGGCCTTCAATTCATTCAGGCCTGAGTGTTTCGGTCAATATGTTGATCATTTATATGATGACCCTGCTTAAACCATTTAATAAAATGTAAACAACACGAAAGTGTATTGGAAGTCAACATAACTCATTACTGCCGCTTATCCGCTCATCAGAATCCTGAGGGGAGCCTGACCCGACCCGGCTGCAGGTTCCTCCAGAGCCCTACAATAATTTCAGCTGTGAAAGGAAATTTTATGGCATGTAAGATTAGCCCACACTAATGCAAGGTCAAAAATAATAGAATCAATAGGCAAACTCAATACTGTTAACATTTTGAGAAAATTACTACCAGCAAACAATGTCAACAACAGATTGAAATGGGTCTCCAAAGTCGTCCCATTGATTTCCTTTCACTTTGGTGGCAACCCAACTCTTTCTTTTATGCAATATGGAATTTTTAGTCTTTTTTTTTTCAGCTCTGCTTTAAACATGGAATATTTCTGTTGTACTTTTTTTGATGGATGCCCAACGTTACAAGTGTCGAAAATTTTAGACGGTTGTTCATATTGAAGAGATTATGGGGGCTTATTCCATCATGTAAATCCTTTAGCGGGTCTTTAATTTAGAGCTCAGTTGATAAATTCAGGAGTTATTTTAATTATAGCAAGGCATCCAAGTTCAAATGTAAACAGTTTCATTAATAGATTACTAACTAAATCAAAACCTTACACTGAAAACACGTGGCCTTGGAAATGGCTTTATATCGGATATATCATACTCATATCCATCATTTTTTAAAAATATATCTTTATTGATTTCAGAGAGAGGAAGAGAGCGGGAGAGAGAGATAGAAACATCAATGATGAGAGAGTCATGGATCGGCTGCCTCCTGCAAGCCCCCTACTTGGGATCGAGCCCACAACCCAAGCATGTGCCCTGACCTGGAATCAAACCACAATCTCCTGGATCCTAGGTCGATGCTCCACCACTGAGCCACGCCAGCCAGGCTGATCTCACTCTTCTTGTTGGAAGGGGAGACTCCAGTCTGACACATCCATGTTCCCGAGTGGTAACTGAGATACCAGTAAGTAGCCAAACTTTTCTGTTGTAATAGCAACCCACCCCACCTTAGACTTTTCTGCTCTAGTCTTCCCATTTTAGTCAATGACTCAGTCACCCCTTCCATCACTGACTGATATATTCAAGCCAAAACCTTAAGAATTATCATTTTTCCAACAGGCCATCCACCAGCAAATTCTGGCAGTTTTACATCCAAATTTTATCTTGAAACCACCCACTTTACTCCCAGACTGGTTTTCCACTGCCATAAGACTCTTGCCTGGTCTCCAAGTTTCCCTGTTCTATCCAAGGCTATAATGATCATTTTAAATCACAAATTAATCACACAGTGCTCATTCTTGGAACCCTTTCATGGGTGCCCAGTGTACTCAATAGAAAACCCAGACCTCCTCGCATGGCCTACCAGGCCCTCCATAGTCTGGTCCCTGCCTATTTCTTCTTCAACTCATCCTCAGTCTCTCCATCCCTAACTGTCTGAGTTCCAGCCCCGTTGGCTTCCTTTCGTGGCCTAAATCATGCCAAGTTTAATAACATTTCAATGCCATTGCCTGGACTAATTCTTCTTTCTGGCTTGCTTTTCTCCCAATCTTTTCCTTCACTGACTGCTTCTCTTTAGCCAGGTTTCAGTTTGAAAAGAGCCCTCTCTGAACATGTTATCAAAGGATGCCCATGACCTCACCCTCACACCTCCTAATTGTCGTCATTACGTACATCATTTCTATAAAGAAGTTGGCATTTATAACTATGGCTCCAGTGGATAAAAATGGGGGTGGGGGAAGTAGATTATATAAAACATTTTCTCAAACATATAATCCTTTTGTTTTCAAATTTTATTTCTACTGATAGCAGACAACCTTAATTTGTCAATTAAGGCCATTGCTACTCTTTTTGTTGACTTTTCTTTTGGGTAATTTTCCAACCTTTTGGAGTTTCTCTCCAGGCTCAGGGTTCCTGCCCCCTTCCCAGATGCCACAGGGTACCAGGGAAAGGCTGTGTCCTCATTGTTCTGGGAAGGGACATCTGGCCCATGAGCTCCGCTTCCACGTTGGTTCTTTCTGTTCATGGTCTTCAGGCATCACCCTCCATCCTTACTGCAATTACTGTCATGTAGTATGGCCTCCATGCTCAGTGGACATTCGGGGCTGGTGTCCACCAAGATGGCACTGAACCCATCAATGCTCTTGGGCTCTGTGTTGGCAACTGGTGTTGATGACCATAGATCCCATCATTTCCTCTGAGTGTGAAGTCCCAGTCACCTAAACTTCCTTTCCTTGAACCCAGTCTTCTCCTAGGAAAACGGTTCATGCACCACTTCTTGGCCTCCCTTGGTATAGTGGTTGACTGTTCCCCATTGAATCGTGTGTGTATGTTACCCACGCAGGGCCATGGGGCAGGGCTCTGTGGGGCTGCCCGAGCTGACCAATGGTATTCTCCTGCCCTATGTAATGTCAGAGGCACCCATCTCCTAATACAGTGCTTCCCTGAATAGATTACATTCCCCCCAGTCTTTGAACTAAAGACCTAGATGTCCTCAAACCAGGAATCAGGATACTCCAGTCAGAATTACTGCTTTCCCCTATCTGGCCACATTTCTGGGCCCCTACTTCTGGCCCCCAAGGGCTTTTCCTGTTCTGTACATTCAGAAATTTTTCTGAATTCATAACCTCACCTTTCCCACTCTAAGTTTCCCTTTGTAGTCTGCCCACCAAGCTTTGGTCCCTGAGATGGAAAAGGCCAGTTTGTGAAATACCCAGAATAACAGTGTTTTTCTGTAAAAAGCTTGGCTTTTAAGACTAGAGTCTTACTAAATGTCTATTTTGAAACTGAAAGCTAAGAATTGTAATTAAGATAATTATTCAATAAGTGTTGCTTGAAGATTTTTTTTCCCTTGAGGCCAGTTCAAAATTGCAGAAAATTTAACCCCTGAAATATAAGTACCTGATGCCACAAACACCTTACTGTACATTTCCTACAAAGACATTTTTTATATAACCACAACCAACCATCGAAATCAGGACACTAACATGAAATATGCCTATCATCTAATCTTCAGATTCCATTCCTGTTTCTCCTACTGTCCTAAGAATGTCTTTTGTAGTAAAAGAATCACATTCAGAACCAGCCGATGCACCTAGCCATGCCTCGAACCTCTTCAGCCTGGAACAGTCCCTTGGTCTTCCTTGACTTTCATGACCTTGACACTCTGGAAAATTACAAGCCAGTTATTCTGTAGGCTTCCTCTGGCACGTCTGCTGTTGCCCACCCTTCTTTGTGTGAGAGAATAGAGCATCGTCTGAAGCTGTGGGTAAGAAGACAACTTCTAAGAGAAGCTTCCAGGGCCACATTCTGGCTCCAACACCCCTGATTGTATGGTTGTGGGCAATTTATTGGACCACCCTGTGCCTCGGTTTCCTTGCCCATAGAATGAAAGACCATCTTTCTTATTTCCCAGAGCTGCTGTGAAACACTATTTTCAGAGCTGGGGTTGTCTAGGAAGGTCTGCCCCCTGGCTGCAGTCCTTGTGGGTGACTGGTAGGCACGAGCAGTGTCAATACGCCAGCTCCCTTGCTCCTGACTGGGGCAGGCTGGGGTGTGGGCTGCACCCCAGAGCTCTCCTCTGGGCTAAGCCCGGGTCCCCTTCCCCAGCACTCATCGCGGCGGCATGTTTCCTCTGTGCCTTTCCCTTCCCAGCCTCATTTCCCTCCTCCCTTTCAGGTCTTTCCTAGGAACACTTCACAAATACCTTCACACAAGTGCTCATCTCAGGGTCTGCTTCTAGGGAACACAACCTGAGATAGTTTGCATCTTTTAGGAGAGAAGTTTGCCTGACATGCCAAGAACGGAGAGCACATAGGCCAGCTCAGAAGCTGCCGGAGTTGTCCAGATGGGCACCATGCCAGCAGGGAAGTGAACATACACAGAATCTATTTGGGGGTGTTGTCTACAGGACTGGCTTCTAAGTAGGGTACAGGGAGTAAGGAAAGGAGACAATATTAAGGACAAATCCTTATGTGTACGCAAATTGTGTCACACGAGGAACAGAACAGCACTTTAGCTATGGAGAGTTGATATTCTTAGAATCTAGGTTAATAATACGAAATACCGTTGGCAACAAGGACTGTAGACACACAATGGAATTTAGTATCTGGTACCACAGCTCACAGTGGGAAATTTTAATGCCTTGAAATTCATAGGTTTTATTTTTCAAAGTGAATATTTTGCTCTTGTAATGTCTCACTGCCAATGACTTTCTTGGACTAGAACCCATCGGTCTTCTTTCATCTAGAAACAAGGGCTGTGGCTACTTACACAGACTGGTTAGCCTTGTCCAATCGAAACAAAGACCCCTTGCACTCTCCCTTCTTTGTGTTCTGACCCTTTGATGATCTCAGAAAAGGCTTCAATGTCCTTTCATTTTAGCAAGTTAGTGATGGTAACGTAGGACCCCTTAGCCACAGGAAATACGTTCCAAGACCCCCAGGGAGTGTCTGAAACTGGAGATAGTACCCAACACATACCATTTTTTTCCCTATACATACACACTTAATATAAAGTTTAATTTATAAATCAGGCACAATAAGAGATTAACAATGATAACTAATAATAAACTAGAACAATTATAATAACATACTACAACAAAAGTTATGCTAATGTGGTCTCTCAAAATATCACATTGTACTATACTCCCCCTAACTCTTCTTGTGATGATGATGGAAAATGATAAAATATCTTACTAAGTAAAAAACTCTCACCTTTTCACCTAAAGGAAGCACTTATGGCTCCTCTTTGGCATATCTGAATGGCCAGCATCACTACTCTTGCCTTTGAGGTCTTTATTAAGTAAAATAAGGGCGACATGAACACAAGCAGTGCGACACCATGACAGCAGATCTGATAACAGAGTCGGCTACTAAGTGACTCATGGGAGTGTGTACAGGGTGATGGACGAAGGGATGATTCATGTCCGGGCCTGGACAGAGCGTGACATACAACATTTCATTGCCCTGCTCAAGACAGTGCACAATTTAAAACCTATGAATTGCTGACTTCTGGAATTTTCCATATAATATTTTCAGACTGCAGTTGACTGAGGGTAACTGAAACCATGGAAAGGAGCTACGGATAAGGGGAACTACTGTATAGAGAGAAAACATCGGAGTGAGTGTAGAAAGACCTGAGTTCCAGTTCACCCACCAAGAACTTAGGTGAGTCATCTAAAATTTGATCGCCAGGGTTCCCAGCTGATTGACTAATTGCTTTCTTCGAGTACTTATTGAGCATCTGCATTGATCAGGCTCAGTTGTCTACCAATGGTTCACCTCACAGAACTCACAGGAGGGTAAAATTCCCCACCCCACCACAAATGAAACAGATGTCTGTGATATAAATGCTTTGGGAAATTAGTTGGACAGGCAAATGTGTTACTAGTATTTGTGAGACTTCTCTATTGTAACCTCTTACACACTCCCCCTACTTCCTAATATAAACAATTACAATTCAAATGCTTTTCTTATACATTCAAAAAAAACAACAAAAATGGTCATGTGTAGTTGTGGAAGCCCATACCCCTCCATCTGGAACCCTTTAGGCCCCATATATTTCAGAATACAGGCATTATGTGGATCTCAAGCAATTCGGTGCAGATAGAAGTAACAGTCCCAGAGCAGACTGGGGCGTACCCCTGTGATCAAATCCACCATTTATGTAGTAAAACACATGAATACCCCCCCTCACCATAATAAAATACACACACACTCATATCACTTTAATTCCATTTTGGCCATTAAGTACATTATTAAACAATTTAAAGGAAACCAACTTTGGTGTTCAAGTGGTTTTTTGGATTTCAAAATTGCGTGTGAGAAACTGGGCCTAGGGCACGTATTGTTTGAAATAAGTAGGACATGAGTTGGGGCTTAAAAACCATATTTATCAAAGATATTCATTACAATTGCATTTGCTATAATGGTATTTGACCTATAGATGACCTACCTTTATAAATAAACTTAAAGCACCTCCAGGTCCATTAATATTTCATTGATCCATAAAATACTTCCAAGTACTTATATTTATCAGCCTCATAGAAAGCTGTTTCTGATGTAGAAACCACAAAAAAAAAAAAGGCAACCTAGCTCTGGTGTCCTGGGTCATAACTCACATGAACATTAGTAGTCAGCTATAATATAATTCTGAAGGCCCCAGGAGGGACCAATGGAAGTTGGCATGACAGAATTGGACCATGCCATCTGGTGGGTCGGCTCCTCACATGCTTAAGATAGCAATATCCAGAGAGCTCTCTTTAAAGTGCACATTGGAGCCAATGACTTCCACTTAACACCCCCAGAGGCTCCCCACAGGACCTAGAATAAAGGTTAACTTCCTCATCTTGGTCTGGTGCCATCTGACTTCACCTTTCCCCATTCCTCTTGATGCCCCAATCACACTGGCCTCTGATTCCCAAAGCTTCCCCTCACCTCCGCACCTCTGCCTGAAATACCTGAACAGGCCCCCACCCTTCACAGGAATGGCTCCTCCTTATCACGCAGGTTTCGGCTCAGAGGTCGCCCCCACAAAAATCCTTCACCCACCTCAATCACTCTTCATCATATCCCCCTATCTATTTACTTCAAATTACTACTACTCCCTGAAATTAAGATTTAATTTATTGTTTATTGTGTCTTTCCTTGTATTGCTTAGAATTTGGTCTGGTGGCTAACAGGTGTTCGTTTATAAAGGTGACTTAGTGATGACAGGCAGAGGTCGACACCACTGAAAGAAAAGCGTAATGTCACCCCCAGTTCCCCTAGGATGAGAGGCATGCGCAGCAGGCAGGGCCACGGGGGACGCAGCAGTGCGGGGCAGGCGCTGAAAGAAGCGAGGGAGCTGAGGCCCAGCCTCCGCCCGGAGTCCTGCGGGGAAGCAGGCAGGGCGGCTAAGAAGCTGCGCTGGCTGGGTGGGTGGCTCTGCTAGACTGCGGGGCGTAAAGCCTCTCGCCTTGGTCTGTGGGTGGCAGGAGAAGATGGCTCAGCGTATGGACTCAGATGGCGGGGGAAACGTAAACCACTTTGCCCGTTAGTTTGGCTCTGTAATCAATGGATGCCAAATAGACAAATACAGAAGCTAAAAACACACAAAACAGTGGCACAACGCCAAAACCCCAAATAAATGTGTTTTAATGAAAATAAAGGTTTATTTCTCCCGTGCATAAAATGAAGTCCAGAAGTAGCAAGTTCAGGGCCAGAAGGGTAGCTGTCATCAGAGGAGACTATGTTCCCGTCTTTCCATTCCCTCCTCAGGATCGCTTTGTATAAGCCTCTCGCACTGTCGCTGCAACAAATTACCATACACTTGGTGGCTTAACGAAACACAAATGTATTACTGTACTGTTCCGGAGGTCAGAATCCAAAATACATCCTTATGGGGCTAAAATCAAGGTGTGGCGAGACTGAATTTCTCCTCAGGGCTCTAGAGGACAATCCCTTCCTTGCCTTTCTCAGCCTCTAGAGGCTGCTTGCACCCCTTGGCTCGTGGCCCCCTCCTCCAGCTTCTGAGCACATCATTCCAGCCTCTGCTGTTATCACCTCTCCTTTTTCAGACGTTGACCCACCTGCCTCCCTCTTACAAATCCCCACAATCACAGATCACACCTGGGCAAGCTCTCCATCTCAATGTCCTTCACTGAATCCTACCTGTCGTGTTCCTTTTGCCATGTAAGGTAACACAGTCCCAGGTCTGGGGGATTAGGACATTCTCCAAGGTGGCAACTAGAACTCTGGGCATCAAATCCACCTTCCAGACAGCAGAAGAAGAGGTAGAAAGTATCGTCACCTCCACCTGCTTTGGGGAGCCTTCCCAGGGGTCCCCCACAGCACTGTCACTAGCATCTCACCCACCAGATTTAATCGCACAGCCATACATTCAAAGGAAATACTAGAGAGACAAGGAGATGTAGGCTGTATTCCAGGGGGCTGCTAATGAGGAAGAAGGGGAAATTGAATGTAGAGGACCCCAGTGTCTGCACTACGCTCCCCATGTCGGTGTCTCGGTGGCAGGAATGGCCCCTCTGCTGGCTGCTCTTTCCCACAAAGCCTGGACAGCGTCTGGGACCCAGAAGGTGCTACAGTGGGCTGTAGAGATGCAATATGCAGCCAGTCCTGCTGGAAGCCAAGCTCCCTGGGGGCAGGAATCTCATCTTTCACGCTCACCTCTTGTTCCTAGCGCCTAAAACAGCGCCAGGCACATAGTAGTCTTGCAATATTTGTTGACTGAGAAATGAATGTTTTCTCTTTCATGTCTGGTTCTTAAGTTGGAGGCAACAGGAGACCCCAGGGGACATTGGGCAATGTCTGGAGACATTTTCTGTTGTCACAACCAGGTTAGGAATACTAGTGGCATCTGGTGGGTAGAAGCCTTGGATGCTTCTCAACACTCTACAGGGCATAGGACGGTCCTCACAACAGAGAGCGATCCAGCCGCAAATGCCCATAGTGCCAAGGATATGGTGTCAAAAATTCATGGACCCAAGAATTCTAAGTTTGTTTGAAGATGCCTCTTAAGAACTCCCTGCTGAAACGCCTGGAGTAGATGGAGCGCAGTCATCTGTGATTCGGCCTGTGCCTGCCCGTCTTGCCTTGTGCCTCATGAAGCCCCCATGTCCGTCTTGCTTGAGAAACCACCTCCTTGCAGGTCACTAGACACATCTCTATACCCATGAGCTCCTTTGCTCAGGAAGCCCCTTCTCTGATTTGCCTGTTTATATATTTATGTCTTTAAAGAACCAGTGGAAGAGATAATTTCCATCTTCCCATCATGGTGAGTCATGTTCTTGCCTAAATTCCCTTAATACCCTCACCATGGCATACCACTTGTTACTGGTGTATTTGGTTCCTAGGGCTGTAGTTACAAGGTACCACAAACTAGATGGCACAGAACAGCAGAAATGTATTTCTTCAGAGCTCTAGAGGCTAGAAGTCCAGCATCAAAGTGTCAGCCAGGCCATGGGCTCTCTGAAGGCTCTGAAGGGATACTCCTCTTCCAGTTTCTGGGGGCCCCGGGCGTTCCTTGGCTTGTGGCAGCATCACTCCAGTCTGTCTCTACCTCTGCCTTCACATGGGGATCCTCTCCCTGCATGCCTCTCCTCTTCTTCTTATAAGGACACCAGTCATATTGGATTAAGGGCCCACCCTACCCCAGGATGACTTCACCTTAACTAGTTAGATCTGCAACTACGCTATTTTCAAATAAGGCCATGTTCTGAGGTATTAGGTGTCAGGATTTTAGCCTATCTTTTCAGGGAACACAATTCAACCCACAACAGCTGGTGTAGTAATAACTAAACATTAGTCTTTGAAGAGAGAATAAGAGAAACTCAACCAAATTGGTGTAAGTGAAAGAGAGTGTATTGGTTTATATACCTGGACAGACCAAAAGGTAAAGGTAGCTTCAGGCATGGCTGGATCCAGGAGCCAAAATATTATGCTATGGGTTTGGTCTCTATGAGTCTCTGAACTCTGTGCCTGGCTTCATTTTTAGGCAAGTGTTCTCTATGTGGTAGTCCCCAGAAATTGCAGAATTATATTACAGCAGATAAGATATTCACCTTCCTCTGGTTTCCACCAAATGTAAGATTCGATATTGTGTTATTACTTTGGGTCAGATGGCCTTCTGAACCTACTGATGCACTAATGGACTCAGCCTAGTTATACGCCCATCCTTAGAGCTGAAAGTGAAGTGAATTCAGGCCTCTCTACAACTCATGGCCTAAGAATAGAGAAAGATGATAGCAGGGAAAAGCCCAAGAAGCAGTTGTTAGAACGGAAAAGACACCAGGTATTTGGTACCTGTAAGTTCCTGTTGCTTTTCTCCTAGGGGATGCTAAGCAGGGTGACATAAAACACGGATTCCATCCTGCTTGATTCAGTGAGAAACAACACCAGGAGGACAGAGCACATGGCACACGGTGGGTGAGCAGTAAATGTTTCTCAAATTGAACCAGGATTTTAGTTTTCTGTTATTTTAATGGACCTCTGTGGGCATCTCCTCCTTTCTTTTGATCTAAGTGCCACGCAGGCTCTTCAAGCACATCCCTTTTTCTCATCAGTGAAAGCAATAAACCACTCTAAATATAAACCATTTTTTCTTCTCTTTTCACAAAACTGTGACCATACCGTCGGTGGACAAAGAATTATTAGGTAAAGCTACATGACTGTTACTACTGTGATGACAATGTTTAAATGCCCGCCTTTCCCTCAGGGCCCAACCAACATCCTCTGAAGTCCGTGATTTATAAATATGAAGGTTATGCTCAAAAACTTCCAACCATTCATTGGCTGCCATTTCAGCATCACTCAGTGAACAGATGTTAGTCAAAAACTATGTCAACAGCAACTGGCTATGCCACAGCTTTTGCCAACAGATCATAAAAGTCTGTGATTTTAATCAAGTTTGTCATCTACCCAGAACTTAAGAAATGAATTCCCATCAAAAGGAAATATAAGTTTCTGAAAGGTACCTAGCCCCAGAGCCATGAGATTGAACTCTGGGCCCAAAAAGAAAATAAAAATCAGTCGTGACAATTATTTTACTAAATTATTTTAAACTGCAGTGTATCCAGAAGGTTCAGGTAAATGTCGACTGTCACACCAACAAGCAGTGCTGTCCCCATCACTGACCTTTATCTTGTTAAAATGCATGTCAATATGCAAAACAGAAGTGTTCCATATCAGAGCCAAAGGCACCCTCCACTTCTACAGGTTCCCAAAATCATCTATAGAAAATGAAATGCAAACGACAGTTCTGTTTTGCTAGAGACACGCACAAGCAACCTTTCAAAGTTGTGTCATTTGAGGGTTTGGTCTCTCATCACGCCAGCTCTTATTTCAACAGATTCAGACCTGAGCTTGCTTCAAAACAAGGCAGAGATTTATTCAAAACAAGATTTATTCCAGAGTTGAGTGGGAAACCCGTTTAGCAAACATCCCGAAACACTCCCTCACACAGAGGTCACTTCTCTATCAATTCTGGCCTCTGGAATGTAGCCCCAAACCCAGCGAAGAGCAAAATAAACAGCCCTCGGAACAGCTGAAATAGACGTTGCCAGACAAAACCCCTCTACCAGGAGAGAGCTGCAGTCAGGATCGACGGGCACATTTACCTAGTGGTAAAAATCAGCCAAGGGCCAGTCAGAAATCAGGTGGCACTGTCAGATTAGGGCAGTTCACAGGCAGCTCAGCGGAGGCCCAGGCACAGAAGGGGCCTGGCAGGGGGACGCCAAAGGAGCTGGTACAGCCACAGGCCTGAGGCGCAGGGGCAGGAGGACCTTCTAGACCCAGAAAGGAGGAAGAGCATGTGGAAGAGGCTTCCTTGAGAGGGAGAGTGACCATGGAGGAAACAGTCACCAAGGCAAGGCCACAGGGCATAGACATCCTGCCAGCTCGCCCCACTGAGACCTGGAGGGCGAGGGAGCTGCCTGGGGCCGCCCAAAGGTCGGGGGTGGGGAGTGGATCTCTGAGGCAAACAGAAGACGCCTGGCACACTCGGTGGGTAATTGTGGTTTTCGCAGCCCGTGGCCTCTGAGGAAACCAGAAATGACTGTTGTCAGACACAGCACATGGCCATGCCCAGAAGGAATATCTCATAACTCCTTACAGCAACGCCAAGATATTCCAATACAGAGACAGGGACTTCTACAAGACTTATTCCAGAAGTTCGGATTCTGTCCCCAAAGGAATTAAAATAAAAAATCATATGGAATGGGACCACTTAGGGTAGGGGTCCGATTCTTCATGGTGCCTGGAGACATCACTGGAGACACCTCCATAATTCAATAACAAGTAGCCCAGAAAACTTGACAAAGAATTCCATAATCTCATCTTCAGGAAGTAGAGACGTGTTTGGGGTATTTTACAAGGGTTCTTTCCAAAGTGGTTAAAATATATTTGCTAATTAACAAAACACAGTAACAACTGACAAGTTATTGTGTTCTTACTATGCACCAGAAACTTCACAGGCAAAGCCGTTTCACCCACATCCAGCCTCATGAGCTAGTGTCATTCTCACTGCACACATGACAGTTAAGTAGTTTGTCTGAGGTCCCACAACCAGTGAGACGGGTGCCGGGTTCAAACCCAGCCGCCTAGCTGGGGAGCCTGCACCCCTAACCAGATACTCCGTCTCTCTAGTCCACGTGTGCAGCACCTGCTGTGTGCAAAGTACAACCAAAGGAGACGATCTTTAAAAAACATAAGAAAGGCACACGTTGTGGCGCTTCGGTAAATGTGTAATATAGAGAAGGCACACGTGGAATATCCGTTTTCTCTTGCGAGACGCATTCCCGTCAGCTGAGCAGCTGACAGCTCCGGCCGTTCATCAGCTCTTGGCCCCGCAGCCCAGAAGGCCGGGCACACGGCTGCTCCCTTCGCTCAGGATCTCACAGGGCTGCAGTCCAGGGACCGGGGGAGCAGTGTTCGTACCTGCTCGGGGGAAGAATCCACTTCCCAGCTCATTCTGATCATGGCATAATTCAGTTCCTTAAGCCTGTAGGACCGAAGTCCCCATTTTCTTGCTGCCTATTGGCAGGAGCCACTCACAGCTCATGGGGGCCACCCCCTCACACACTCCCTGCCAGGTGGCCCCTCTCATCTTCGTAGCCAGCAGTGGAGGCTCTTCTTCGGGTGGAATCCCTCTCCATCTTCGAATGTCTTCCTTCGTGAAGAGTCCCGTCTCATTCAGGGTTCACCTGACTAGGCCAGGCCCACCCAGAATCATCTCCCTGTTGTAAAGCAGATTCTGCATCTTCATGTACATCAGTAAATCCTTCCTTCCACAGGAATGATCTTTCATCATACTCACAGGCTCCTCCCACACTCAAGGGGAGGGGACCGCACAAGGGCAAGGATCATGAGGGGTCACTCTGGCACTGACCTAGGGTGATCACAAAGCTGGAGCCGGCCAGCATGACCTCCTCATGATATGTACATAGAAGTCACTGACCACGCAGCTCTGGATCTGAACCGGAGAGGTCCTCCCTCCACCCAACCTCTGTTATTCAAGCTGTTTAGTTTCTCTGAACCCCGGAGAAGTTCCTTTCCCTGGCGGTGGAAAAATGACAGTGTGTACCTCCCAGGGTTGTCGTGAGGAGTAAGGGTTAATTAAACCCATGTGACTACCCAGCACAGTACCTGTCAAGGAGTAGGCACCGAGTAGCTCTTAGCTATTAGGATTCATATTAGCACGGCTGTTAGTATCTTTATTACTGTTCATATTTGAATGATTTAACCAGAATTGAGAAAAGCCTGGATTGAATTTGTAGCACAGCTGAGAAAAATCTCTGTGGCTTGTGTGTTTTAACATGGATTCTGGTCACTGATGCATCAACTCAGGAATAAAAGCAAGTGGCCCCTGGCAAAGAAGGAACAAGACATCTCCCATTCCAGCGCCATTTACAAGGCAGCTTATCACTCTTTATGGATTCCCCAGACACAGGAGCACAAAGGCTCCCAGAGAGGAACTTGGGAGATAGGCTAATATCTGGACGAAAGCAACTGTAAGATTCCCAAGCACACAGACTCCACCCAAAGCAACTGATCCCCCCCTTCCCCCCCCAGCCATGTAAATTATCACAAGTTTTTCTTTTGCTTTTGCTCCAATTTAAACAGCATTGTATATCCGGCTACTTCCTACAAGATACAACTTATTTCAGCTCCTTTTGCCGCATTACTTGTAAGAAGCCACTCCAGGAGACAAGGTGTGGGGGCTGTGCCATTACTGGGGCTGTGTCCCTTCTAGAAAGCATCTCTCCCTTTAACTGGGGAGGGGCCAGGAAGTGGTTTCTGATTTTACCCAGAGCAGTGGCCTCCAAAGTGGAAGATAGGCAGGAAAAAAATACATTGGACCTCTTTATACTTACTTTCATTTTCTTTCTTTTTTTATTAAATTTATTGGGGTGACAATGGTGAATATGAGCATATAGGTTTCAAGTGTGGGTTTCTGTGTTACAAGATCTGTATATGGCTCTGTGTGCCCACCACCCAGAGTCACCTCTTCTGTCACCATATATTAGGACCCCCTTCACCCTCCACCCCCTTCCCTCTGGCAACACCACATGCTCTTTGTGTCTACAAGTTTCAGTTTTATATCCCACATATGAGTGAAATGATGTTTCTTAGCTTTTTCAAGGTCCATCCATGTTGCGGCAAATGGCAGTGTCTCATCCCTTCTTAGGGCTGAGTAGAGTTCCATCGTGTACATGTCCCACACCTTCTGTATCCAGTCCCCTATCGCAGGACACTTGGGTCTCCATGTCTTGGCCGCCGTGAATAATGAATGCTGCAGTGAACATAGGGCTGCATATATCTTTGCAAATACATGTTTTCAAGTTTTTCTGGTATATACCCAAGAAAGGGATTGCTGGGTTAGCTCTGGTCTTAATTTTTTGAGGAACCCCCAGACTGCTTTCCATAGTGGCTGTACCAGTCTGCATTCCCACAGCGGGGAATGAGGGTTCCCTTTTCTCCAGCTGAAATAGAGAACAAAAAGATTATACCAAAAAAATCAATATACTTGTTTTCATACTAACAATAAGAAAGGAATTGAGCTTTGTTGTATTTTAATAAGAAGCTGACACTCGTCTCCCTCGGTCTGCGGGGCTGTGTGCGGCGTTGCAGGGATCCAGGGAGAAGGGGGGATTCCAAACCCCGAAAGGAGGCACACAGTGGAGTCCTTTTCCTCTAGCCTACAGTTTATTGAGGTTCCTCGCAATTTACATGTGCCCAGTAATGCCGATTTAGGTTGCATTATCTACTCTCAACTACAGCAGCAATGATGAGAACTTTTGTCACATGAAATATCTTCTCTTACACTCCAAAAATTACAAATGTATTTGCAACTGGCTAAGTGCATACTTTCCAACACTTAAAAAAAAGAAAGTGCACAATTTAGATAAAGGCTCAGAATATTTTTTAAATATATAGTCAGTCACCCTCTAGGTACTTTCAAATATTAATTTAATCTTCAAACCATCTGAATGGTTGAGTCAACACTTTTAGTCATTCACACCTTAGTTTGAAATAGCTTTATAAGCCAACCCAGTTCCCAGGGGAGATTTGTCTGAAGATGTATTTGGGAGTCTTTTGGCAACAAGTGTCAAAAACCTAATTGACTCTGATTGAAGCAAAAAGGAGCTTATCTCGCATCCCATGGGAGTTTAATGACAAGCTTACCTTCAGGAAGGGCAGGATGCAGCAATTCCGAAATTTCATCAGACTCTTCATTTCTCATCGCTGTTTCCCTCGGTGGCTTTACTCTCTAGCTGACTCTCTCCCTTTGTGGTAACAGAGCACCAGGCTTACATCCTATGGGCTTTGTGGTCCTAGTGAAAACATGGCTTCTTGTTCCCAATGGAGCCCATTACAGTGCGTGGCATCAGTCATTGGCCACACTTGGGTCAGTCGTCACACCTGGAGCAGGGGGAGGAGCCAAAGCTCTCCAAACCGCATGGATTGGGATGAAGGAAGCATAATTCCCCAAAAGGAAACGTGAGGTGCTGTTACCAGAAGGACTGCACTTGGGGCAAGCGAACCAGCAGATGTCGGTATCAGGGGATACAGAGAGGGAGTGACAGGCCGTGGAGCCATCCTGCAGCACACAGCCTGCCCTGTGGCGATTATAGAAATAAACGAGAAGTCAAGGAGCCCCGGGGTGCCAGAAGGTCACTTAAGGACAGTGGGAACATCTGACCTGCTGATTCAGAATAACTGATGATCCTGGCACTTTTAGTGTGAGATCCCCAGGATTTGAACTCAATTTAAAAGGACACCTCTGCTACATCTGCCCACACACCTTCAGGTCTGAGGAAGACTTTACGGTCGTGCTGGTGAACGGCGAGCCTGGTCACAGCGTGCCCCACGCCGGTTGCTGTGTGACTGGGTGGAAGTGCTGTCACTTCTCTGTGCTTCGTTTCCTCGTCGGGCACATGGAGCCGGTCGCAGCAGCATCCTCACGGCCTCTCAGCCAGCGTTAAAGGACACTGGCCCTTCCCAGAGTTGCATAATGCAGCAGTTCAGAGCGTGGAGAGCGAGTCCCGCGGCTGGGACTTTCTGCTCTCCTACTCACCAGCCAGGTAAACCTGGGCGACTTATTTAACTGCTCTGAAATTGTTTCCTCTCCAGAAAGAAGGAAGACTGATCATAGTCCCGCCTCCTCTGTTTCTTGTGGGACGGACATCTCGGGTGTTCTGCAGTGTGCCTGCCACACGCATGTTACCTGCTGGTCCTACAGGGGTTCCTCTGTCACTCGTTTGCAAGTCCCATGAGGACAGGATTTTCATCTTAGTTGCTGCTGTAACTTAAAACAGAGCCTGGCACATAGTAGATGTTCAATAAATATTTGTCAAGGGCCAGTCCAATACTTGTCGACTGGAAGTTTGCTGCCTCCGCCCTCAGCTTTCTCATCTCCAGCTTCCCATATTTCCCCAATTTTCTGATTGGGACATTTTTTGGTGATCCCCTATTTTGTTTCAGATGCTGACCTCCCTCCCGGAATCGAGCAGTGAGCAAGACATGCATAGCAGCTTCTCCCCGGAGTTTATATTCCCATGGGGAGAGGGAGGAAGATAAAGTCTATGAGAGAAATAAGGTCCAGTGGCGACGGAGTTGGGGGCTGGGCAGTTCAGAGTGGGTGGTCCGGGAAGGCTCCTGACCCCTGAAAGATGGGAAGGAGCCAGCCGTGCAAAGAGCTAAGAGAGGAGAAGTCAAGGTAGAAGTCATGAGGCAGTGTTATGGGTTGAACTGTCTCCCCAAAAAAGAGGTGCTGAAGTCCTAACGCCCCATGCTTGCAAATATGACTTTATCTGGAAACAGAGTCTCTGAAGATATCACCAAGTTGAGATGTCATCTCCAGCCTCCAGAACTCTGAGAGAAGAGATCGCTGCTGTTCTTTGTCACCCATTCCATGGCACTTGGTTAGGGCAGCCCGAGGAAATGAATACAAGTGGGAGGAAGCTTGGCTTGTTTGGGGACAGAGAGGAAGAGCAGGGAGGCTGGACTGCAAGGAGAGAGTTAGGAAGGGGGGCTCATGTAGCACCTTGCTGGCCACCCCATAGTGAGAACACTGCCTGTCATTAGGCAAGGGATGGAAGCCACTGAGGGACAGTAAACAAAGGAAGGACGTGATCTGACTTACATTTTTCAAAATCACTTGGGCATCTATGACATGGGGCACCTGCCAAAGCATGAGGACCTGTTAGCCGGAGATAGTTATTCTAGTTAAAAGCTTGAGTGACTTTAATGCCTTGGTGGCAGCATCAAGTACATGCTGGAAGGATGGACCATGGGCTGAGTTAAGTGAGCCCAGAATCAGCTGAGGAACCAGAAGTTATGTCTGATGCTCAGTTTTTCCTGTGTCTTTAGATCCTTCTACCTCAAGCCACAATCTGCGATCATTCTTTCATACTAAATTCACTGATAATGTTCCAGGAGTGATGCATTTCTTTTCTCTTTTTTTTCCCGTTGGACATTTTTTCCATTGATTTTTAGAGAGAGAGTGGAAGGGAGGGAGCAGAAGGGGGAGAGACAGAAAAGCATCCAGGTGAGAGAGACGCATCGATCGGTTGCTTCTGGCAGGTGCCCAACTGGGGCCAGAGATTGAACCCGCAACCGAGGTACATGCCCTTGACCGGGAATCAAACCTGTGACCCTCGAGTCCATAGGCCAGCGCTCTAACCACTGAGCCAAACCGGCCAGGGGTGAAGTGATGTGTTCTTTTCAATGAACGTGGACGTAGACATGCACAGAAACATATACATTTCACACGTTGTCCTAAATCAGCGATTTTCAACCTTTTCATCTCATGGCACACCTGAACTGATTCCTAAAATTATGCAGCACACCAAAAATATATTATATTTTGCCGATCTGGAAAAAAAAGGTAAAATTTTGATTCAGTCACACCAGACGGCTATTGTTGTTTTGGCTGTGGTCTTTTTTTGACGATCTAAGGGACAAGAGGTCAGTGCCGATGACTAAATAGTCAGGTGTTGCATGTTTTAAAAATTCTTACAGCACACCAGCTGAAAATCGCTGTCCTAAATCAATGGGGAACACTGGAGGGAGAAATGGGTACCAGTTCCTGCTGCCTCTGGTCAACCTCGGGCTCTATTTTTCTCTCTCTCTCTAAGCATGAAAATACTGCACTTTATGTGTTTTTCCCCACTGTGATCATTCTGGCTTTGTGACTGTGTATTAGTTACCCTGGCAACATGGTAGACTTGGATCTGATTGGCCGGGTGGTTAGGTTCATTGTCAGAGCCGTGGGCCCAGTTAGTAGATGTGTGTGCGGGAACCAGAGCTAGACAGACAAGGTTGGCCAGGAAAACTCAATCTAGCAGAATTTCTACATCCCCTCTGCCTGCCAAAAGGACCCTTCACTTCTTCCAGCTGCTGCAAATGTCCCCGGCACTGCTTTGGGGAAGATGCAAAAGCATATTTGAATATATATATATTCAATCTTTGAAATATCTGTTAGGAAACGTGCTCAGCATTGGTATGTTCAGCCCGTGGTGCAGAACACATTTATTTGTAATGAGAAATTAATTCTAAAGGCGGCTAACAGACAATGGTCCAATTGCTGGACCATGGGATTAGAACCTATTACACAGCCTTAATTCAGACTCGCTGCGCAATCTGGAATGAGCCACAAACTCAGCCAAGTGCTTCATTCTCTGTAAATCAATTTCATTCATAAAGACAGAGCCTTCTCTTAAGAATGAGGTCCTGGGAGCACAGTATGCTAAAGATTTAAACTGGGACAAAATTGTAACCCGGTTTGTGCCAACAATATTGAATCATGCATTTATTCAATTTATCAAATGCATCGTTTACTTATTAGAGTCTAGCTCTATTCATTTACCAATTACCTAGGGGGAAAACAAACCCGGCCTATAGCAGAAAACCTTTATTAGTCAACGGATAGAAAAGCCCAACACAGAGTAAAGTACAGACCAATGCCTAAAAAGGTAATAGGTATATTTTTCTTATTTGCACAGATTTCTAAGTAGCCATACCTGGCTCACTTTTCGCAGTCTTTGCATTTTCAAAGCAAGCATATCATTGGCCTGGATCTTCCACCCTCTCTGCATTTGAACGTGCAGTATTATATTTAACTGTGCTATACAACCAGCACAGTCTTAATATAGACGTAAAAGTCACTGGCACGCAGTCATTTTTCACCTGGGTTAAGTGTTACAGTATGTTCAGCTCCAGTAAAGTTAACATTTAGGCTGTCCAATTTCACAGAGAAGGAAATCTGAAGGGAAAAGAGACAAGAAGCACATTCCAAATAGTCTTCCAAAGAAGATGACTGCACAGTAATAATTCCTCCGCTAAAGCTACTGCTGGGGAGGGGGAAAAGTGCCTTCTAAAACTTGTATTTCCCCCCACTGAGGATAAATGTCTTGTTAATTGTGCGCAGAGTGCTATGGAACCAGAGTATGATCAGGGAACCAACCAATTCCTTCAGGATTCAGCCGAGAAACCAACTGGTATCACATGCCTTCTAAGATGCCACCCTCCGTGGCTGGGTGTCCTTAGTAAGCCTTGTTTGTAGTCCCCACTGAATATTATTCATAAATCCGCTAACTTTCCTACACCCCGCACAATCACATAGCCTTAGATCTGTGCGCAGGGTGTTCACTTGTTAAGGGCACATATTTAAAACGTATCACAACTTTTATGACCCTCCTTTGGTATGTGTTCATTATCTAAGGCACTGGGGACAGCCCTACTGGACGTGGCCTGGGCCTCTGGCTCTGGCTCCCTGAGAGGCCTGCTTGCTCCAGGGTTTGGGCCCAAGGAAAGCTCTCTTAGTTGGGGAGGGCGGTGGGTATTGGTAAGAAGAGGCTTCCCCAGTGAGCTTGGAAGCTCGCACTCGGAACAGCTCCAAACCACAGACCCCCGCAAGGAACAGCCCATGCAGGTTTTCAGAGAAGACCCAGCAGAGCAAGGGAATGGAAAACACAGTGCACGTCTGTGGGCAGAGCTTTGGTTAAAGGGAAAAAGTCAGGAGTCAGGGTGGGGATGGGGGCGGGAAGGGAGACGGCAAGAGCAAAACCTCTTTTGGAGCCAAGAGAGAGAACCTGAGGGGAAGCAAGGGATGCAGCCCGCCTGAGAGAGCCGTGCAAACCTGCGAGAAGGGGAGGGGACGTGCAGGAGACAAAAGGACCCGGGATTAATAAAACACAGGGAAAATGCAAATGCAGCACAAAGCCCCGTAGGACCACACACAAGCCAAGGTACATACACTCGCCAATGAGCGCAGGGAAGTGGGGAACAAAGGATGTCATAGCAACCTCAGCGCGCCCGGTGTGCCACCCACTGCAGGCTCCTGGTCATCCATCAAGGAGCTCGGAGACCAGGCTCGGCGGCCACACGGGGAGGGCCCCGGCCGCCCGGCCAGAGGCGGCGGCCCCGCGATGCACCGAGGTCTCCCTTTCCTCCTTCCTCCCCGTGAAACCGGAGCCAGGTCTGTGCCAAGCCTCTCCCTCCCCTCTCCGAACAGCTGCTTTTCTGAAACGCAGAAAACAATCTGGACGCAGCATCCGGATACACTCATGGCCCAGTTACGGTTCTCGAGTGTTTCACCAACTCCCTCGCCCCTTTGAAAACAAAGAGGAGATAATCACAAAAGAAGGGGAGGAAAGCCCAGAGATGCGTTTTGCCTGATCTTGCGAAATCAGGCATCTCACCGCCTGAATTCATTTGGGACTGTGGGTTTCCAGGGGGGTAGAAAGCTCGTCTACCTGTGTCTAATTCCAAAGAAACACTCATTTCCTCCCACCTGTCTTCCACTTAAATTATAGGTCTCTTCTTTATTAAGAAACCCTCGTTTCTTTCTACTCTCTTCTGGTTTGAGTGGGGGAAATACTGTGACACTGAAAAAAAGAAAAGAAAAGAAAAGATGAGTGTTTCACCAGCAAGTCTTGGAAGGTGGTAGGAAATAAAAGAGAAGTTTTACAGGAACCTAATGGAGATATCGACACGTGCGTCTGGAAGGCTAAACTTAGCAAAGTGTGAGGCAAGAGCAGGCGTTCTCACTTTATTTCCGTATCTGGAAAGTTTCCGCAGCTGGTACCGTATGAATATTTATTAATGCATTGTGAATCAGAACCTGTGATTATTACTCAGACTATCTTTCTACCTCACAAGCTTCAACCCAGAAGAATAAAAACACATCTGCTTTTGCTCTTCCCATATTTTATTCAATGTTTTAACAGCTTTGCTGTAAATATCTCATCCATTACGATTCAGTTGTGACTATATCAGCTTCATGTCTCCTGTTTTATTACTGTCGTTGCAATGAAACAACACACTGTTAATTCTGTTAACTAACAAGTTCATTGTTCCAGCTAGTCAGACATCTCCCGTGTGTCGGGTCCACGTGTTAAAAGAGAATTGGTGATAAATCAAAGGAGGGTCCGAGCGAGGCGTGCTCCCTTTGTTAGGATGGGTCCTTATTTGAGACTGTCATTTCATGTGCTGTCATGGAAGAAATGAGAAAATCTGAAGACAGAGCCAAATCCAATCGTATTAGATGAAGAGGTTACACAGCCCTCAAGGAATTCAGCTCTGGGATACGCAGGCATCCTTAGATCTTCGGGGTCTCTGCAAGAAACCCACACGCCCTCCCGAGTTCCCATCCAACGGAGACCTTGTAAACCTGTCTTCTTCCACATTCTTTCCAGCAGGAATGGGCTAATATTTCTCTTCCCCAGACATGACTTAGTATGTCTGTCAGTGCAGTCTGAGGGTCAGGAATGTGGTTTGCAGGCCGCAGTCCTTGTTTGCTTTCAGCTCTGGCATTTCCCAGTTGTGTGGATGTGGATCACTTGCCATCCACGAACCTCATCTGCAAAATGGGAGCAGCAGTCACACCTACTTATCAGGTGGTTGTGACAAAGGAGCAGCTGTGGGTAAAGTTCTGAACGGGTCAGGATCCAGCACAGAAAGTAGAAATCACTATAGATATTTCAAGCACAAGATGAGTTAATTTGAGTATTAGGTGTACACCAGTTATCTCATGCTACGCTAATGTTGAAACACACACACACGGTGGCTTAAAACCATGAGCGTTTATTTAAATCAGGGGCTGCAGGTTGGAGATTTGGGGATGGCCGGGCTGGGCGGTTCTTCTGGTCACGTGAGGTTCACTCCATGTCTTGCTGTTGGCTGGGCTCTCTCTCTGCTTTAGCTAAACCTATAGACCAGAAGGTTACCTTCTATGATTCCTAATTCCTAGAAGGCTACCCTCTGAAGGGTAGAATCATTACAAAGAAAATGGCTGTTGTAGCATTTCAACTCCCAAGGACAATTGGGGAATATTAAAGAAGGCACAAGTCTTTCTCACCTTGTTTTGTTTTAGTTATTATTGGTGGGGAGGGGGGGAGTATATGTTAATTCCTCTTCTTATGGAAATTATCTGGATAGTCTCAACCTCCAAAAGGTTTTGTTCAAATTCTGGGTGAAGGTTTACATCAGCTTTCATCACTTTAGCCTTGCTGACTCCTTTGGAATCACACACAGTTACAAAATAAAGAGAAGAAAGGCACGACTTCCGAGGGTGTCTGAAATGAGCGCCATAGATCTTGGCCTGTGTCTGACCTATTCTTGAGAAAGAAAAAGACAAAGCACCTTATCTTCCAAAGGTCATTTGAGTCTCCTGATTTCAAAACACAAATGAGCGGAATTTATTAGGAAAAATGCGGGTCCATTAGGGATCATTTTTCTAAGGTTCGGTGCCTTAAGGAAAACATACCTTAGTTGCAATTCTAAATCTGTCTCCTGAGAAATCTTGGATGCCTGCTGATCGTCTTGAATTCTTTGCTGCCCTTAACTTTCTGGCTGCAAGTTAGAAATCATTTTAAATGAATTGAATAAAATTCACAAGTGTTATATGCCAGCAAATGATGAACTCACAGGAAATATGACTCAAATCCACTTTTTTCATTTTGTGGTTTTTTTCCTCATAATAAATAGAAATGAACAAATGTGGCTGTAATGACATCTTGGAGTGAGAGCCTTTATTGATATATTATCAGTTGGAAGCGTGTAATGCTTTGGTGAAATAAACTCCATTCCGCATATTTATAGCCAGATTGAAAAAGGTGTGTTTGTTATTTTGTGTGACACTTCCTAACGATGCTGACGTTTTATATATGAAGATATACACGCACCATCATAAAAACGAACAATATTTCAGCCTACAAAATGTTTCTTTGATTGAAGATGTTTTTTGTACTTAGTTTCCAATTACTTTTTTAACCTGTGCTCACAAACTTGCAAATACCTTTTCCCCCTTTCTGTAAAGCTATAAACAGATATTCTAAGATATACCCATTGGGGGGTGGGGTAGGGGAATGTAGAAGACCTGTTTTAGAGTGACAAGTCTTTCCTCGGACAACTGAGGCTCTTGCCCTTAGCTAGTCCAGCTTGTAACAGGTTTTGGGGTTACAAAAAATGGAAACTGGTGTAAGAAAAAAGGTTGTCCAGTGGCTCACGTAAGTTAGGTGTAGAGCAGCGGTTTTCCACATTTTTCATGTCATGGCACATAAACTCATTACTGAAATTCTGCAGCACACCAAAACATATATATTTTTCTTGATCTGACCAAAAAAACCCACAGGTATCATTTTGATTCACACGGAACAGCTATTGTTGTTTTGGCTGTTGTCACTTTTTTTTTTTTTTACAAGGGAAGAGAGGTTGGTGCCCCTGACTTAAATAGTCAGGATTGCATGTTTTAAAATTTTTCACGGCACACCGGTTGAAAACCTCTGGTGTCGAGGATGCTTTCAGACACAGTGGGGTAAAGATGCTCAAATGATGTCACCAGAGCCTGGCGTCCCTCCTTCTCTCAGCTTTGCTCTCTGATTTATGTTAACTTGCTTTTAAAGCAGGATCTCTCCACAGAGTGACAAGATGACAAAGCTCCCGTACACGCACCCAGTCGCATTCAGGAAACAACAAGCCCAGTGCTCACGGGCGCGTGGATGCTGTTCCTCTAAGACGCTCAGGTCCGGCTTCCTGCCGGCCTGTGAGGACATTAACCCAGCGCTAACAGATCTCCTGGTTTCTCAAAGAGGAACTTCATACTGATTGTTTAAGAAATATAAGAACTGTTCTATTGGCTCCATTAAAAACCAAGTGCACTTAAACGAGTTTGCTGGCCAAATAAAACTGGTCTGCGGGCTGGATTCAATACACTGGCTACCAGTTTGAGACTTAGAGCCGATTGGTTGTAATTCTGAAGCCAATCCTAAGGAGAGAGAAAAAACAGGAAATAGTGAAACTATGGAGACAATAAAGAGATTTATCATGGTTGCCAGGGCTCGGGGAGAAGGGAGTGGCCAAGAGGCAGAGCACTGAGGATTTTCAGGGCAGTGAAATTATTGTGTATGACACTATAATAGTGGAGACGTGCCGCTATCCATTTCTCAAAACGCATAGAATGTTCAACACCAAGAGTGAACCCTGATGTCAGCTAGGACGCCGGGGGGTGTAGGTTCATCAGTGGGAGCAAATGCGCCTCTCTGGTGTGAGACGCTGGTAAAGGGGTAGGCTACAGGTGTACCGGGGCGTGGGTGTTATAGGAAATCTCTGTACCTTCTGCTGCTCAATTGTGCTGTGAACCTAAAACCGCTCTAAAAATAAAGTCTATAAAAATAGATGTAAAATTCTTTAAGAAGCAGAATTACAACTATGTAAAACAAATAAGTATATACCAATTAATGCCTATTGATAAGAAATTCCTGTATGTACCAACAAGTGCCTTTGAGGGGTGGGGTTATGTGTAAATTTTTTCTCTTGGTCTCTTTGCCAAAGCTTCTTCAATGAGCAAAGTCCTCGCTTTGCAAAGTGACGTGGGACTATGAAATTGATGTGCAAGCTGAAACCGTGCAAAATGGAATTAATAAACAGTGGTAAAAATTCCAATCATTCCATGACCTTTAAAAATGCCTGCGAAAACATTAAAACTGTCTTACTGTCACTTACGAACAATAGGGAAAAGAAAAAATAGTAAAATTAAAATTTATTTAGGACACCATACTTCGATCATTAGAAACACTGAGAATGAAAGCACTTATTTCTTTGTGAAAACTTATGGAGGAGTTTGAAAACTGCTGTTCTTCTTTTCATGGTATAACTTACGACACAAGAACATCTTTTCTATGCCTCGGTGAATTGTCGCACTTAAGTCTCAGCTTGGATCAGCTTCTACTATTTTGATCTTAGTACTTCCAATGTCATGAAATATCTCAGAGTTAATGTGAACTATTTTTGCCAGCGTTACTTCCTCTGGGACTTCTCCAACCTTCCTGTCACAACCACTTTCCTCGTTTATTGATACGTTTGCCTCCACCAGGTTCCTCTGGCCGCACATGTAAAGTCTTTGAAACGGTGACTAGTCACCATCCCCACGGTCAGCTAGTTCTCCCGTAACACCCCTTGCGTTCAATGCAAGCTTCACTTCCGGGGTCACTTTTTGTTTCTTTGTTGAACTTTTATGTTTCTTGGCTGATCCCTTGCTTTGCTTGCTGACTTTTATGAAATGCCACTTGGGTTTATCACTGAGAGACAAGGCGGAAACACAGCCACACGCTTTGCTGTCTGTGGGTGGACAGTACACACATGTGCAGGGACCAGTCCTTGACATCCTGAGGAAGGGATTTGATGGGTCATTGTGGGGGGGGGCAGGGGTAGATGTGCATCTGATGATATTCACATAGTGATTCCTGGGCTGAAGAGCTAGCAGTGAAGTAGGTATTTTACACAACTCATCCCAGTTCATGTATCATGGTAACTCAAAACTGAATCATATTGTTGGTGGACTGGTGTTCTTTAACTAAAACATGGTCACTAGAATTTGTGCATAGCAGAACCATGCAAAACAAAGGCTGCTTGTACTTGGACATTGGAAAAAATAACTTTCTTATAAAATAAAATTATTTCATTCTCTGATCTTGGTCACGGGCGGACTCAAGGACAAAAGATAGACTACTGAAGAAGACATGCTGCTGGTTGAGTTCGGTTGATTTATGACCCTGGAGACCTCCTAGAACATGTCATAATGCTATTTGTGCAGACTCCCTGTGAATATGTACATCTGGAGACATATATTTATGGAAAATGACAAATATTTGTTCTCCCCTCCTTATGTCTAAGTAGGTCATGTTGGCAATATGTGGAGTAAGTTATTCCATTTCAGCCAATATATTTTCAAGAGCATGTTGAATGTAGCTGTGGGGTGCACAGGGGTGGTGACAGTGAGTGTCTCTACCTCAAAGTCCTGTAAGTGCTATTGCTCTCTGAGAGCTAAACTGGGAAGATAGAACTTCACGGGTCAATGCAGAAAAGTGCAAAGTCAACTTAGAAAGATAATTCCAAAAGCCATGCGATGTCCTTAATAGATGCAAAATGGATAAAACAATTATTCATGGTTATTTATTTATTTAATTTATTGATTTTTTTTTTTAAAGAGAGAGAGGGAAACATCAATTTCTTCTTCCACTTATTCATGCATCCACTGGTTGATTCTTGTATGTGCCCTGACCAGGGATCGAACCCACAACCTTGGCACATTGAGATGACACTCCAACCAACTGAGCTACCCAGCCAGGACTTTTCAAGTTTTTTTAAATAAGGGAAACTGAGTGAAAATAAAATTATTTAAAAGGGTAAACACTTACAGCAAATATCATTCTTCGTGTTGAAGATTTACAAGAATTGCCATCAAAGTTAGCAATACTACAAGCACAGCCACCACTGTTATTTTACAAAATGGTTCTGAAGTACCCAGCCAATGCATTAAGCAAAGAAAAGAAATGGACAACCAGACAACAGCATAGGTAACCACGGTCCCCTCCACCTCCGGCAACCTCTGCAAAATTACAACTAAAATACAGAACCACCATCACTCAGAGCCTCCTGAAACCTGGCTGAACAGAAGTCCTACAACCAGGGAACTGAAGAAGCATAGAGACCTGTAGGGGGGGCGGAGACGCGGGCGGATCGGGGTTGGATCCCGGAGACACAGCCGAGGGCCCACACCCAGTACTGTGGGTAAACCCGGGAGGGCATCTTGGCGGTGGAGGTTTCCTGGAGGAGAGAGGGGTTCCAGCCCACATCAGGCCCCCAGCCCAGGGTTCCAGGGCCAAGAAGAGAAGTCCCCCAACTTCGGGCTGTAAAACCAGCGGGGACTGTTGCTGAGTGAGTGGAGGCTGCAGGTGCCCTAGGTAGTTCCTGTTACACGGCCCGCACACAGACTCATTTGGACACACTCCCTCTGAGCCCCAGTGCCCAGCAGCAGCTTGAAAGAAACCTGGGACATTCAGGGAGGAATTGGGGCTAGAGCTGGATGGGCAGCTTTCTCCCGGAAGAGCTGGCAGAGGCCATTGCTCCTTTGATAAGCCCTTCCCCCCACAGAGCCAGCAGGCAGGTACCTTTTCTGAATCTCCATCAGCCTGACTTACACCTTTGGCCCCACCCAGGTGATTCTGGAAGACCCCGCCCCTCCCTACCTGCAAACTCATCCGAGTGATTTCCAGTGGCTTTTCTATGCAAGTGGCCTCTCTAGCCTCATGCTTAGGACTTTCCTAAAATCTCCAAACAAGCAGCAGCTGGCCTCAGAGTGATCCATACTTCTCGATAAGTGGCTCCAGGCCTGGCTTTAGTGGCAGCCTGCATTGGTTCATAGCTTGGCCTCTCCTGGACACCTCCAAGCCCAGCACAAGTAGAAGTCATCTATGGATTGCTGTGTAGCTCACAGTGGGTGGCCCTGAGCAAGGCACAGACAGAGACTGACTTTGCACCTTCCAGGAGCCCCTGGAGACAGTGCACCCAGTGGTCAGCTTCGACCACACTGGATTACAACCCTACCACATCCATGAGTGACACACTCAAGGAGCAGATTCAGTGAACACCAAAGCTCCATTGAAGTAAATCCTGCTCCATAGGGTTGTCTCCAGCACAGCAGTTCTTCAGCTGTAGCTGCAGCTGGTCCTCACAGCTGATTGGCCTGGGGGTCAATTCCTCCCAGTGATGCCAACAGCAACCAAGGCTCAACTACAACAGGTCAGAGCACACAGTCCACACAGGGGAGCACCTAGAAGGCCCAGCTCAGGTGACTGGGGAGGCTGAGCGACTGGGCCCTACAGGACACTCTACCAATTCCAGGAGACAAAGCATCTCTTCCTAATACATAGAAACAAACACCAGGAAGCAGCCAAAATGCAGAGGCAAAGAAACATGTCACAAAGGAAAAAACAGAAGAAATCTCCAGAAAAGGAACTAAATGAAATGGAGCCAAGCAAGCTACTAGATACAGAGTTCAGAATAATGTTTATAAGGATGCTCAAGGATCCTAGTAAGACTATTAAGGAAACTAGTGAGATCATCAATGACATAATAAAGTACCAATCAGAAGTGAAGGCTACACGAACTGAAATGAAGAATAATTTACAGGGAATCAACAGTAGAGTAGAGGACGCTGAGAATCAAATCAGCAATTTGGAACATGAGGAAACAAAAAACACCCAACCAGAAGAGCAAAAAGGAAAGAGAATCCAGAAATATGAAGATAGTGTAAAGAGTCTCTGGGACAATTTCAAGGAGCCCAACATTTACATTATGGGGGTACCAGAAGGAGAAGAAAGAGAGCAAGAAATTGAAAACCTCTTTGAAAAAATAATTACAGAAAACTTCCCCTACCTGGGGAAAGAAATAGACTTACAAGTCCAGGAAGCACAGAGGGCCCCAAACAAGAGGAACCCAAAGAGACCCACAGCAAGACACATCATCATTAAAATGCCAAAGGTTAAAGACAAAGAGAGAATCTTAAAAGCATCAAGAGAAAAGCAGTTAGTTACCTACAAGGGAGCACCCATACCACTGTCAGCTGATTTCTCAACAGAAACCTTGCAGTCCAGAACGAAGTGGCAAGAAATATTCAAAGTGATGAAAAGCAAGAACCTACAGCCAAGATGACGCTACCCAGCAAAGCTATCATTTAGAACTGAAGGTCAGATGAAGAGCTTCTCAGATAAGAAAAAGCTAAAGGAGTTCATCACCACCAGCCCAGTACTACATGAAATGTTGAAGGGTCTTCTTTAAGAAGAAGCTAATGAACAAAATAATCTGACAAACAAAATAGACCCAGAGACATTGACGCATGCAACAAACTGTCTTATCTCAGAGGGAAGAGGGAAGGGGTAGGGGTGGGAAAATATTAACCAAAGAAGTTATATGCAGATATGCATAACCCATGGGCACAGACAATAATGGGGTAAAGGCCTGGGGAGGGGGTGGGAATGAGGTGGAGGGGGTCAATGGGTGGAAAAAATGGGACACCTGTAATATTTTCAACAATAAAGATAAATTTTAAACAAAGAAAATAAAATAAAATAAAATAGGAAGTATAAGAATTAGAAAGGAAGAAACTACCATCATAATGTGCAGTTGGTGAGATCATCAATAAAGAAAATAGAGACTCAGCAAATTACTACAACTAAGGGAAAGTGGTATCAAAGTTGCTAGGCATCAGCTGGACATCTAAAATGTCCTAGACAGTGAATATAATCAATTAGAAAATGTGAAAAAGGTCAATGTGATTCCTGAGCCAGGAGAGCTGGAGGTAACCAGACTGAAGGTATTAACACAGGTAACCATGTGGATAGTTAGGGGACAAGGTGAGCCACGAATTCAGAGACAATGAGAATCACAGAGGATTATGTCAGGGAAGCCCAGGCAAACCCTATCTTGTGACACGGGTATCTGATACAACTGTCAAATATGCCCATACTGTGGAGCCACTTAGCAGCTGATACCTTTATATTTTCTAATCATATATAGCTAAGTTATCTCAGGTCACCCCATTCCTTAGGATTTCCACAAATTTGCACTGTGATGTTTGTTTAACCTCCCTTGGAAATCCAATGCTGCCTGATGGTTTGTCAAGTTCATCCAGAGGTGGTCCCTAGGCTGAGCAGCGTTTGAGCCCATCAGGGAACAATCACACCTCTCCAGGAAAGCAGGCTTTGCCAAGGCCCACGCCCTCCCTCTCCCTGCAAAAACAAGCTATTTATGGATTTCCTGTACATTACTTGCCACACATCCCCTTTAAAGAATATGATTGCTGGCGGCATATCTCCTCTCCTCAGAAAAAATATGGCACGTACTTCCAGGGGGTTCACAGGCATCCTGAACCCCACCCAAGAGAACCCAGGTTAAACATCCTGGCCCTGCAGGACACGGCACAGCCATTCCTAGATGCATCAGTGCTCATCACAGTGACTCAAAATAAAGCAGCCCTTCCCAAGTGCAGCCTGAGATTGAATCTTGACTTGGTCCTTAATCAGCTGTGTGACCTTGATTACATGATTCAACCTCTCTGGGCCTCAGTGTTACCATTTGCAAGGGGGATCATCATAGTTCCTACCTCACTGGATAAGTATAAGGATCAAATGACATGAAACAGGGCAAGCTGTTGGCACAGTGCCAGCCACTTAATAAATGACCAAAAAATGTCAGTTATTGGTTATTAATAATAAAATAATGTTATTTTATTATTAGCTACCCTGTGACTGCTTTGTCTTTTGTTTTAGCTTTTTAAGATAAATACATTTCATAACCTATACCAGAGTTTTTCAATCTCAGCACTATTGACGTTTGGGCCAGATAATTCTTTGTTGTGAGCATTGAAAGATGTTTATTTAGCAGCATTCCTGGCCTCCACCCTCTAGATGCCAGAAGCGCCCTTATGGCTGTGACAACCAAAAATGTCTCCAGACATTTACAAATATCCCTGGGTGGGCAAAATTACCCCCGATTGAGAATCACTGCTCTACAAAAATTATATGGATATTTTGATAATGTTTATGGCAGAGGCAAAAGTAATCATGATATTTAAAATACTACCATTGCTGATGAAAAGGCATGAGGCCAAGAAATGTGCACTTGACGGTGTGAATGAGGACCGGGACTCTCAAGGCCCGATGCAAGTCTACGGTCGAAGGTGGCTCGTGTGAGACAGAGGGGCTGTGAAAGACACAGAGGGAAAAATAAATTTCAGCAGTGGGATGAATAAATTCGAAACTCTCAGGAGAAAAAAAAAAAGGCTTAGTCTGGAGAATATACAACACAAGTAACACCTGGAAAGAGTCAGTAGCGACTGAACATGGAAAACAGACAAGAAATGGGGAAAATGGTTCTGTGGATCCCATGAGAGGTGGGCACCACTGATTCAGGACCAGAAAGGACAGCGTGATGTAGAAGTAAGGGTAGAGCCAGGGGTCGAGAAGTCTTGGAACAGAACCAAGACTCGCGTTGGGCTGAGATCCTGAGTATCAGCCTGTTAGGAAACTAACACAGGACACTCATTCCCGAAACAAAATTAATATCTCGTGTGTATGTAGCCCACGTAATGTCATAAAGTTGTGGTACATTCTGAGTCAATAAGTTTATGTGGGCCCGATGTCTCTCTGATTGGCCCTGATCAGAAGGTGCATAGTCTGTGAAGGAGACATGCGTCCTTCCCTTGGGTGGTGGCAGCAGAGACTTAGCTGTCATTCCAATGTTAATGTTGCTAATATGAATCTATGAGCACTTTTGAGCACTTTGTATATGTCAGGCTAAGTTTTTCTCTTTTCTTAACCCCTTTAATCCCTACAACAACCTAGAGGTACCGACGATTATGATCCACATTCTACAGGTGAGAAACCAAGGTTTTGAGAGGTAGATGTTTGCTCCAAGAGGATGCACAGCTAGAAGGCAAGGATTTAACACCCAGCTTTCAGTCTCTAACACTTGTCTTGGCTCCTGCACTGTCTCCCTGGAGTACACGTGGGGAGGGGCGGGTGCTGAATTCCCCTCCACCCAATGTGCTCAACAGACTAAGGGTAAACCGACTGAGAACGCTTGAATAATGTGTGTCCACTCTGCCGAGCGTTTACTTTTATACCAGTAATATTTCACTTTGCCATTGAACAGTGCCCTAAACATGTTAGTCATGTCACTAAAAGTGACAGAGGGGGAAGAAAGAGGGGGAAAGTCCAGCTGGGGGGGAAACTGCTGTGGTTAGCTGCATCACTCCTTCCCCCTACAAGGAGTGAAGCCGACCCAGAGAAGAAGAGTTATTGACTGCGTGCTGCACTCAATGCCAGGTAATCCCATGCAAGTTATTTAACTTCCATTGACATTTCAAATTATTTTCCCGTTAGCATCACTATCCCCAGTGTGCCAAGAGCAAGCCAAAGTATATCGAGAGAGGGAGCTAAGACCCAACTAGGCTCCACCTGACTCCAAAGTCTAAGGATTTTTTTCATCAGATCAAAACAAACACATTAAAATCAAGAATCCTGTGCTCTGACGTCTTTTCCATGTCTCCAAATTTTTTGCCATGTGTGACCAATTAGCACAGTTGGCCAGAACATGGTGCTAATGAGGCCAAGGTCAGGGGTTCAATTCCTTCATGGCTGAAACTTGATGCTTCCTTCTCAGAGTCACAGGCTGTGGCCTGCACCACAGCTGGGCCCTCCCAGGGGTATGGTATTGGCGGTAAGCGCAGTTGACAAAGCCTTGCTGAATCACAGCAACTCCATCCGCACCGCTGGATCAACTTGGGACACATGCCATGCTGACCGTGTGACTACATATGTAATGAAGACCAGCATTGTTATTAGTTGAATATTTAATAATTTTGCTTACATTCTGTAAATTTTAACTGCACTCTATGGATCGATGGAGCTGTGACTTGTAAAAGCTCATGTATATTAAGAGAGATGCTAAAATTTCAAGACATTGAATGACATGTGCAGTAATACCTCAATTACTTAAACTCATAAGGAAATGAGTTATTTTGTATATGTAAATTATGTTCAGATAATGGAAGTGTCTCCTTAGTACCAAGACATGTTCATGTTAGAAATTTTGATGGAAATCTTTCTAAATGGAATTCACATTTTTCTGTCTTCTCAAATAAGAGAGATGGGATGTAATTTATCCTACATATCTTATTTACAAGAAACACAATTTAAATAAAGTGATTTTTAATTAAAAAATAAAGGGAAAAACAAAGATATACCAACCAGGAAAGTCAAAATTAACACCAGACAGGTGGGATTTAAGATTAAAGTAACAGCAGAATAAAAAGGAATGTAACTTAATAATAGAAGACATTTTCCCCAAAGAAAATGCAATAATTTTAAACCTATGTGCACCAAATAATATGACATTCTCACCAAGTTTCAGCTCCTGACTCTGAGTCTCTGTGGCTACAGTTTCTTCTGCTTGGAACTCATTTCCTCTGGGACTTGCATTCCTGCCTGATGGTCTCTGCCCAAATATCATCCACCTAACGGTGGCTGCCCACTCTATCTGATGTGTCACCTATGATCCCAAGGTTTCAAGTTGTTCAATAATTGATCCCCTATATACATGAGGTCCTATGGCTGTGGGAAACATTAAAGATACCCGGAGCCCTGAATCCACCTACCTTACATTATATTAGGTTCCTAACAAGTGTCTAGTAATCTCAAAATCCTCTAAGCATATGTACCAGTCAAGACTTTTGACCTAAAATCTCATAGAAGGACTAAGTCCACAGACTCCACCTTGGCCTTTTTCCTCCATAGTCAATCCTGATCTTGGCTAAGTTATTATCAACCCTAAGCATGAAGAAAGTCACAGGAAAATAATGCAACGAAAAATTCTTTCGGTATTACTTTCTTGTGGCAGTTGTAACAAATTACCACAAACTTGATGGCAACAAAAATTTATTCTCTCACAGCTCCAGAGGCCAAAAGTCTGAAATCAAGGTGTCACATTCCCTCCAGAGGCCTGAGGTGAGAGTCCACGTTCTTACCTCTTCCAGCTTCTGGTGGCTGCTGGCAGTTCCATGGCTTGTGGCCACACAACTTCACAGGTGTGTGTGTGTGTGTGTGTGTGTGTGTGTGTGTGTGTGTCTGCACATCCCAAATTTCCTTTCTCTCTCTTACAAGGACTCTTGTAAAAGCCCACAAGTAGATAATCCAGGATTATCTCCTCATTTCAAGATCCTTAATCACATCTGCAAAGATGTTTTCTTCTAAATAAGGTGACATTTACAGGTTCCAGGAATTTGAACTTGATATCTGAGGGACCACCATTCAGCCCACTACACCTTCTAACGTCGGGTTCATATGCCTCATCACTTTTCCCTGGGACCCTACTGGGCTCTTCTCGGTCTTCCAAGGGCGGGAAGCTTTTTTATAAATGGTGCACGTTACCAAATCCATCTGCGCACAATGGCCACGTGGCATTCTGGGCACAGGAAGCAATGGATGGAAGTGAGTAAAAGATAAAATGACAATGCTAAAAGAGTAAGCACAGTGCTTTTATGATTGTGTACACTGTACTCCCATGTATATTTTAAGAGGGAAAGAAATTGCGTCTTAGCATCAATGAGAAATTAATCCTGCTTCCGTTTGCACATTTGATGACTGGCAAAATCTTCCATGGGCTAGCTTCTGGCTCCTTATATTTTAAACCCTGTATCCCCTCCACTACCCACACACATCGAGTGCTGGCTGCCCAGGAAGTGCTCAGATCCCTATGGAGACTCCAGCCTGTAAATTCCTGTCACTATGTGAGAGAGTTGGCAAAGTGGTCATTAAGACTATTCTGGAAGCCATTTCTACACCAGCACAATGAGCAGTAACCTAACTGCATCCACATGTGACCTACAATCACATGTGTTTATTCCACTAAACCCAAATTGAGCGACTGCCCAGCGCTTTCCCTTAGCCATTTCCAAAACCTGCCAGTAGCCGCTCTCATTGGCTAATTGGGCAGAACACGTGACCACGTGAATCTATGGCTCTGGCGCCCCAGGTCCTTGGAAGGGCTGGTGCAAGTGGATGAGAGGCTTTAGCTTCACTTTGAGATTACCTCTAGCTCAGAGCTTCTCCACTCTGGCACTATTGGCATTGGGGACTGGATAATTCTTTGCCGTGGGGCTGCCCTGTTGCCCTGTAGGATGTTTAGCAACATCCATGGCCTCTACCCATCTGGTGACTGCAGTACTACACCCCTACCCAAGTAGATGCCCCCGGTCTCCAGATATTGCCAGATGTCCCCTGAGGGGCAACACTGCCCCCTGCTGAAAACCACTGCTCTCGAGGGATGAATTCAGAGACAGAATAATTCATTTATTTAGTGACTGCTTATTGAACATCTACTATGTTTAAAGCCCTAGGGAGGGTCACTTTGCACAAGGCCCACAGTGCAGCTGGGAAGAGAGACAGTGAATGATAAATTCCAGTAGAATCCAGTGAGCGCCATACGCAAGATCTCAAAGGCACTGTGGGAATCCAGGCCAGACCCTTTCCTACTTCACCAGGCTATTGTGGGAATCAAAGTGATGAGGGTTGTAAAAGCTGAAATTACTCTCCTTTTATGCCACCAAAGAGTTTCTTTGTCTTGGTGGGATATAAGCTGAACATACACAGCGAATTACAAGAAATACTTCAATTAGCCATAACAGTCATATTTACAAACCTTGGCCAAGAAAGATTGAGAAAGTGCATTAACTGTTGCGAGGTGGAGAAATCCATCTCCTTTTTATTTATTCTTATAAAGTATTTTTTAATTGACTTGAGAGAGAGGGGTGGGGGAGACAGAGAGAGAAACATCGATTTGCTGTTCCACTTACTTATGCATTCATTTGTTGCTTCTTGTATGTGCCCTGACCGGAGATCGAACCCACAACCTTGGCGTATAGGGACAATGTTCTAATCAGCCGAGCTACCTGGCCAGGGCTCCTTTTTGTTTACTCTGGCATTTACACTCCTTACACCATGCCAGCCACCCTCATGTTTGAAGTCTACATATATAGAGTCATTCCTCTGAGAGGTTGACAATTTTATTCACAGAAGATTTGCCACAGGGTTTATTCCAGCTAAAAGGAGGGGGAAATAGAGAGGCTAAATCAATGAGAATTTAGCTTGTGAACAGCACTGTATATAAATTAAAAAAAAAAACAACTCACCTGATTTGACACAAATCATTCCTCTAGAACTCTTGAGATAACCCTGGTATTGTTCTTACCCTATTGTGTTTCCCCCGACAATCAGTTATTAAACCTATTGACAACAAAAACTAACTCGAGGGTACATTGAAAATCAGGACCTATTTCACTCAGGGTGTCTTCTCAACCATCAAATGTATTTGTTCGCAGAAAAGCTATAGAACAGACAATATGCCCCTTTGCTGAGCTGTTTGCGTTTCTGTAAAATTAGTAATTGGAGAGGGAATGTCACTAATTCCCACTTCTCCGTTTGAAAGTTACTGCAGGTCCTTTATCAAATTGAACACTGTAACTGTGCTCGGCAGAAACGAGTTAACCCATTAGCTCTCTTTTGATTGCATTTAATCACAGGGGCCCCTTAAAAGCATGTTCCTTTCATCTTTTTCTTTATCATCACTCTTTATTTTGCTGATCTTACCTTAATTTGGCCATTTAAACCTCTTCTAGAGGGTGCTCTGTGGCCCTCACATGGATTAATTAATCAATTATTATAATAATTTCCACTTATATAGTACTTGATCATTAGAAATTAATTTTGATATTGACAAGAAGTAGCTTAACACTGTGGTTTAAAAGCAGTGTTTCCTCAAATTTATTAGGAAAATAACATATCCATGACTCCAGGATATCACTGCTAGGGGTAAGGTTAAATTTATTTAAATTTTTAAAAATCAGGAAAACAATAATGCAGGTGTCTCGAGGGTACAGAAGAATCATTGAAGAGGGCATGGAGTGACTGATATTTCAGAGATCCTAGCCAAGAACCAGCGCTTGGGGCTGAGACAGCCTAGACTAAGACCTGGTCCTCACACCTACAGGGGCTCACAAGATCTCTGACAAGTCACAGGGTCTCATCTTTGAATGGGGTTATCACACTCATAGTGTTGCAGTGAGGATTAAACCAGATAATCCATGCAGAGAGACCGGCACCGTACCTGACATAGTTGTGGGGATTAGATAGATGTCAGCTGCAAGCATGGAGTGTGGAGCCCAGCATATGGTAGGTGCTCAATAAATATTAGCTAATAATATTACTGATTAGTTTCAATGGGCCAGGCATTGTGCTAACTGCTTTCCAGACCTTAGGGGGGAAATGCCCATAAGTCATGGGCAAAAGTGACCATTGATTGAGCACCCCTAGAGTTTATCATTGCTCAAGTCCTTCACTATGTTCTCCATTTAATATTCATGACAACTCAGTGACTTAAGGGTTATCCACCCCAATTTTGTAAGTGTAAACTCAAGCTGAGAGTAAGTATGTGCAAAAGTGTTAAATAAGAGAGATGAGATGGACAAGCTGCCAAATTCCAAAACCATTATTTCTGCTGATTGGCATTCTTCTATCCTACTGGGTAAGAGCTCTGGGGTCAGATGTAAGAATTCAAGTACTGGCTCAGCCCTGCTTGGACTGTGGCAACATATTTAACCTTTTAAATCTCAGTTTCCTTATCTGCAAAACAGAGATGACAACTGTGCCTAAATCATAAGATTATAGAAAAGGTTAAGTGACATAATGCAAGTGAGTGGCCCAACTCCATGCTTGGTACATAGTAAATGTTGAAAACATCTTAATATCACTACTGTCTAAAATTACAAAAAAGTAGCAGATGCTGTATTTGCCCACTTTAAAATTACAGTTTTACATGTGGGGTGCCCTAAAGGAGTATCCAGATAAAAATGTAAATCTCAGATTGAATTATGCCCAACCCAGTAACTGGAAAGGTCAGGTTCCATGACATAGTGTGACCATGACTGATTCACCGAGACCAACATTCTGGTGAGTAAACTGAGAAAAGTTCATGAGGATCAGGATTAGGAAAACAGTGAATCCCATGAAATTTGGAAACAGATGCCTAATTCCTGGGCCTCATGACCAAGGCATTTGAGGAGTAAATGATGTTCTTGACCTTGGTGGCCTGTGATCATGTTGAGGACATGCAGCTTCCTGGAATAGCAACAGTAACCTACAGAAAGATGGCAACCAAATCTTGAGTTTTAAAAAGTATTAATCTTTACACGAAACTCCTAGTCAGTGGCAGGGGGGATATTAGTATTATTTAATTTTATTCAAATTACACTACAAAAAACAATTAAGGTGAATAATTATGAAAGTAAGGTCAACTCAATTTTCTATGATAATGTTTTTTTGTTACCAGGCTCATTATTGCTAATTCCTTTCGTAATCTTTGCCATCTAACCTCATTTGTTTCATTTATAAGTGGCAAGAAATGCACATCATCAAACAGCAATGAAATCAAGGCAGCAGCATGTCACTTGGCTGATCTCTGGAGAAAGTAATTATTGTCTCTGGTTAACCTTTTAGGGAGAAACTCGGCTGCCTATTCCCAATGTAGGTGTTACATTTGTCAAAGTGACGCTTTCCTCTTTTAATTTTTTAGTCATACACTCTGGCTTGAGAGGGCACAAGCTTGCCAAAAGTGGAAGGTTTATCCTGCTGTTCTGAATACTTATAAACCAAATGAAAAAGCACTCATGTAGGTTTTAAATGGGTTTTTAGTGGAAGTCAGCACACACACACAGACGCACATACACCACATACACGGAAACACTCATTTTCAATATCGAAAATCACCACGCTTTTGAAGAAATCATTCATGTCCATTAAGAAGACACTCCCATTTGAGATCTCAGAATTTAATTTGCCTCCATCATTGTATTTTGAATCTGTACTTTTGGGTTTATGAAGAATCTGAAAATTTTTACTTTGAACAGCTCGTGTTTAAACATAGCCATTCCACTGCTAGAAACTTGCTCTAACACTGGGTGGGCAAACTTCTAAGTGATCAACAGCGCTGCCAAACTGGTGCTTAAATACTTTGAGGAGCACCCTTTCTGCTGACTGAAAAAACATTCAAGAACAAACAAACATAGTGCCTGTGCTCTGGGACCTCACAACATACTAACTTAATAAACATACAAACAAATAAAGGTGTGATTATCAATTATAAGTGCATTCAAAGCAATAGACAGTGTGTTAGCTCAGGTTGCTGAACAAAAGACTGGGGGGCTTGAACAGCAGACATTTATTTCTCACTGTTCTGGGGGCTGGAGGCTGAGATCAGGGTGCCAGCATGGCCAGGTTCTGGTGAGAGTCCTGCTGCGTTCTCACCTGGTAGAGAGGGAGAGGGCTCTGGTCCCCTCCTTTTCTTGCAAAGATACTAATCCCATGATGGAGGCTCTTCTCTCATGATCTAAACTAAACCTAATCACCTCCCAAGTAAACGGCTCACCTCTGCCTCAGGGGAAGCTATGCTAAGATTAGGACCTACTTTGGGAAGGTCCAATTTAACCTGGTCGGTGAAGGAAGAGAAGCGGCCCTCTCTGTGAGCACCTGGGGAAAAGTATTTCATAGAGGAGGAAACAAAAGCATGGCCAAAGGCCCTGAGGTTGAAAGCAGCTGTTATACTGGAGGGCGTCATAACAGAGCCGACACAGCAGAATCACAGCGATCGGCGTGATGTAGGGCCGAGGCCCAGCAGGGACCAGACCAAGCAGACCCTGGCCAGCTACACGGAGGAGTTAGGGTTATGTCCTAAATACACCTCCATTTTACAAATGCAGAAGCTGAAGATTAGAGAGGTTATAGTGCAAAATCAAATGGCTGGTAAATGTTTAAGCGAGACTCTAAGAATAGGGAGATTTGAATACAGGGCCCATATGTTTAGCCACTCTCCCACCAAACCTGACGGGCACAGAGCTGCGGCCCATACTCCCCCCGATTCTCGGCCCTTCTCTGTCACCCCTCCCTGAGCACGGCCTCTGCCTAGGCCCCTACCGGGGCGACAGATGAGGAAGCCTGTCCCGGCACCTGGGCGAGCAGCCGGCCCGCACTCCCCCACAGCCCCGGCACATCCTTTCGCAGCAGCAAGATATACAGCCTCCGTAAATTTTCGGAGACATGTTAACGTTCACCTCCATAATGCCTTAATTGTACAGAAACCATTAGACAAGGGTGTTAAGGTGACAAAGGGACCCACGCAAATGGTAAAGAAAGAGAGCGAGATGCCTAAATTAAAAGGGGTGAAGGGTCCAGGACAGTCTTTCATGGGGAAAAGATTCATGGAGATTTGCCTTCTTAACAAGAATGGACCGCCTCGTAAATTATCTCAATATGATGCCAGTAAGTCAAGGGGAACTTTTTTAAAGTACGAACTCGCGAAAGGTTAAATTAAAATGAAGGCTGAACAATTATTTTCGTCCCCCTGCCTGGCGGGGCTTCTGCTAATGTTTGTGCACAGAAGTGATAACGGCAGGATACTTCAAAGCCTTTTCAGGGGGAAATCATATCACTGGCGAGAAAGGGTTTGATTTTGTAAAAAGCTTACATTGTAAGTGATATCGAAAATAAAGAGACAAGATTGCATGAGCTAAGTGCTTTATTTTCCTTAGTGCTGGTGGGGTTCCACAGAGCCTCGTCGGGCCCGTAATTGGGTTTTAAAAGTGGAAATAGAGAAGTAGGTGTGTTTTCCTTTGTGTGTAAAGGCGGAAGCCCTGACCCACCAGTGGAAGGCCGTGCACTTTAAATTTTGTTTCCAGAAAAGAAGAGGTAATTTTTTCAAGGGCTTCTGGTTCTCTTGGCAGGGCCACAGCATTTGATTAGGGAGAGACCCCTTTGGGTACATGTTGAGTTAGCCCCCTCCCTCCGCTTTTCTTGGCCTGGTCCTCTTACGTAGCTTCACTAACTGCCTAGAGAGGAAGCTACTGAATAAACTGGGGGAAATAACAACCCCCTTCAGACTGTAAGCATCACCCGAGCAGGGGGCATATGTCCCCCCGTCCCCACTCAATGCCCAGCCTGGGGCCCATCGCACATCGGAGGTGCACGCACTGCAGTAACATAAAACCCGCTGTAACTTCATCTAGGGAAGTGATTTCCTCGTGTAACTAAAAATCTAGAGGTGAGGTCACTTCTAGAGTCATTCATTTCCTCAGCATCATCCAAGCCTCCATGCTCTTTCAACATCTTTTTTATTGAATTTATTGGGGGTACATTGGTTAATAAAATTCTATAGAGATCAAGTGATCATGTGATTCTCTAACACATTCATCTGTGTACTGTATTGTGTGATCCCCACCCAAAGTCAAGTCTCCTTCCATCACCATAGGTCACCATTTCTTTCACGCGAGCTAGGTCTACAGCTGAGCTACATTTGGGCTTGTAAGATGCCTCCTAATTGTACACCCTTTTCTTTTCCTACTTTACATAATTTTTTTATTTTTCAATTACAATATTACAATACAATTACAATATTTCAATTACAATATTGACATACAATATTATATTAGTTTAGGTGTACAGCCCAGTGATTAAACATTCTATAACTTCCTAAGTAATCACCATGATAAATCTGTTTATTCTTTTAAAAGAAAGAACAGCTTTCCTTGAATCTTCCTGGAGACTTCACTTTATATTTTGTTGGCCAAAGTGTTGCTTATGCTTATGCCTTAAACAAAAGCCTAGCGCCGGGAATGGGATTAACATGATTGGCTTAGACATTCAGTACCTGCCACCTGGGTTTGGAGATAGAGCAGCCTCCTCTCAAAGACACGGCCGCTTAAAGGGAGTGGATAGTTGAGCAAAATCAATGACTCCACTAGCAAGAAGGAATGGAGGTAGGGAGTAGATATTGGCAATCAACAGTCCTTGCTAAAATAAAAAAATTTCAGTAAATATCTATTAAAGAAAACATTGGATGAGCATATGAGCCTCTCTTATGTCATTATTTTCTTCGTTGAGGTATTGATTTTGTTCCAATGAGTGTCAGTTCTTTTTGCCTTTCCAGCATTTATTCCCCATTCTTGTCATAATAGCGTCTTCATTTCCCCCTGAAGATCCCATGGGCTCCATCATATGGTTTGATCGGTGCTAACCTGCTCCCAGATACATAGAGACACATGTCCCAAATCTGTCCCATCAGTATGTTCCATCTCTCTTGCCATACTAATTAATTCCCATGAAAAATTAAGCCAATGAGAGTTAATTCAAAGGAACTGTGGGAAAGGAGAATGTCTCTTCCCACTAGAATTAGTAGGTGTTTGGAGCTTCCATAATGTAATCCTGGACAGGATTTGTTTGTATTGAAGGGGACATATGAGAGTGAACCCAACATAGAAGAAAACAAAACCAGGAAATGGAGAGAGACTAAATCTTGATGATACAGTGTCCAGTCTGGCTCAAGGCATGCACGGGTAAGTATTTATTTCTGAACTTTTTGGTCAAATAACCCAGTGTATTCCTTATGTTCCTTTAAGTCATTTTGAACTGAATTTCTGTTACTTACAATCAGAAGTATCCTCTCTAATACATTCCCTTATCTCTACTATGTTATGAGTTTTCCAAGACCTTAGGCCCTGACATATTCATATTATAATTTCCATAGTCTTCAGTACCTAGGATGTTTCCCAACATTTTTATCACATGAGAACTCCTTTTTAATATAAAACATATTAACACACCTTCACACAACAGTGGTTTTGCTTCTTTAATATCTGTTGAGTGAGAAAATATATAATAACAAAAAGCTGCTCTAAAACAAGGAATGCTCTTGTTAAATGAATTTGTATTTTATGACTCATAGAGGCCTCTACCTACATTTTAAACTGTTCATATGTAATGTTAAGACATATCACCTATTTAGCCTAAGACAAATTTTGGACTTATGGTAGAATTTAATAACTACACAAGGGGATCCATAGACCCTTCCATGAGCCTCCCATTTCATCAAAAGTACTAGGATGGGCATAGATAAAAGAAAGTAATACTTCCACCCTGAAATATTAAAATAATCCATGACGCAACCATTCTGTAAGGGTGCTGAGTGCATCTTCTTGGGGGTCCCTTTGGAAGAGGAAGGAAGTATGTAACACAAGACATTGGTGCCCAGCTGGCATGGCTCAGGGATTGAGCATCGAACTAGGGTCCAGGAGATCAAGGTTCAATTCTCAGTCAGGGCACATCCCGGGCTGCGGGCTCAATCCCCAGCCGAGGGTGTGCATGGGGCAGCCAAGCAATGACTCTCTCATCATTTATGTTTCTATCTCTCTCTCCCTCTCCCTCCCTCTCTCTGAAATCAATAAAAACTTAAATTTTAAAAAAAAGACATTGGTTAAGATGCTGGACCACCAGAATCACTCAGGAGAACATCTGTTCGTGTTGTTAAGGAGAAGTCAATTCAACTGGCAAGACTATAAACGCTGACAACAGCACCTCTGTAAATACTGCCATAACTATTTTTTAATAATTACTACTGTTTGCCCGGCCGAGCGTGTCTCAGCGGTTGAGCATCGACCTAGGATCCAGGAGATCGGGGTTCGATTCCCGGTCGGGGCACATGCCCGGGTTGCAGGCTAGGCAGCCAATCAATGACTCTCTCATCATTGATGTTTCTCTCTCTCCCTCTCCCCCTCCTTTCCTCTCTCTGAAATCAATAAAGATAGATTTAAAAAATAATAATAATAATAATTACTAGTTTATGCTTTTAAAAAGCAGCACAACCATATACACATTTCAGAGTAGCAAGACCTCTGTAAGATAGAGAAACCTAGAGATAAGGCTCCAGTACCTTCACTTCCTAACAAATGCCTATCTGCTCCCCGTTTTCTGCCTAATTCTTCAGTTTATTAGTGGTGGGTGTTGCCTTGCTCACCCTCACCCTGCAACTCCCCTGGGCTCTCACTGCAGAACCCCTGTGAGATTTGGAGTTCTCCGATTGGTCCCACCCCCTTGTCACATGATTGACTCAGGTTTGCTCCTATCAGGGTGATGCTCAGCGCATTCCCTCCGTGGCTCTGAGAAGCAATTCTGTCCCCCTCGCTGGGTATGAATTAGCAGCTCCAGTTGCTAAGGGCAGCCGTGGAAGAATCTAGGCTCAGCATAAAGCCAACCCAGGTAGGCGGGCAGAACAAAGGTAATCCCCCCAGTAAAACTGAAGCCTGCACTACCTCTACATTTTCTTAATGCTGTGAGTCAGTAAGTCCCCTTTTTGGTTAAGCCAGGGGTCAGCAAACTAAAACCTGTGGGCCAAACCCAACACTCCCCGTGTCTCTGCATGGGCTACGAGCTAGGACTGGTTTCACAAATGAACACTCACCGTCGCTTTGCTGAGAGTGAACACTAACTGTGAGTCCCACGCAGGGAAAACATTATCCCCTCAAAATAAGCACTGCTCTTCTCATTAGCATACCTGTGTTGCAACAACGTGAACTCAGTTATTACGGTATTTTCAACTTCATCAATAAAAACCCGGTGAAAATTCGTTTTCTCTCTTCTCACATAAGTACATACATAATACCCCTATTTTGCCTTTCGGCCCATGAAAAAAACCTCAAATATTTATTCTCTGTCCCTTTATGGAAGCAGTGTGTTGACCCCCATGTTAAGCTACTAGCTTTCAATTTTCTGAAATGTGCAAATAAAGTCATGTTAAGTGGTACGCTATGGTTTTCAGGGCAGAAATGAAATATGACCATTTTAGCTTCTCAAGTTTTCTTTTATATGAAAACTCAACCAGAACAACCAAACCGACTGGCCGAAAGTGCCTCTGCTCCAGCCCCTCCCAGCTCCTCTCGTCCCTCAACAAGTAAACAGAGTTCTCTCAGATGATATTTTCTGTCCACTGAACCTTTAATTATGTGCTTTCCTGTCATCTCCCATAACCCTATTGGAAAACAGAACCAAAAACCTCATATGAGATAATTAATGAATTGTGAAACAATTATTTTACGGTTCTTAGGAACTTCTATATCTCAGCGTCCCCTATAATAGTGAGGCATTCGTGACATATTTTTCTTGAAATTAAGTGGAACCAGGAGATTGTTTTTTCTTGGGAGATAGCACTTTTTCTCAGAGGAAGCATTATGAGTCAGAGGTGTGGGTGTGAACTATATAGCACTGATCCCCCTTCTTCTGGTAAAAGAACGGTCTTCCTTGGAGACCCACCACCACCTACATTCACTTCCTGTGACGGTGCAGCTGAGGGGACTGCCAGATTCCCTGGTGGCCTTGGGGCCCAAGTCTGGCCTTAGATAGCTCTCTAGGCACAGTGAATGGTTCAAAGATGGGCACATGATCCAATGAGAGACAATCAGATAAAATCCTAGGACTTGACCTGAAGTTCAAAGATGGGCACATGCCCCAGTCAGAGCCATGAATCAGATCTAGTCTCAGGACTTAGCTGAAGTTATCTGGAGGGATTTGTTCTCTTTTCTGCTGAACTTAAACCTGGAAAGATCACCTGCTTGAGAAAGAAGTCAATGCAGAGGAAAGTAGAGCAGAGAGATGGAAAGAGAGAAACACAGTGCTGGTCACATCACTTAAAGAAATTGATTCAATGGTGCCTGAAGCTAGAGCTATTAGCCTGGACTGTTCAATTACATGAGCCGATAAATTCTTTTCTGCTTGATCCAGTTTAAGTTGGGGTTTCTGTCACTTGTAATGCAAATATACAACCATTATCTACTGTGGCAGCTGTCTTGGGTTGGGCTCTCCCAAAAGCAAGCCCTAAGACAAAGATATGAGTGCAAGTAACTTATTTGGGACACGCTCCCAGGAAGGCAGCCGGAACGGTGTACTATCAAACGTGCTGACAGGAGGACAATTGGGGCTCCCTCCTGCTGCGGAGCTGAGAGACGCCTCAGATTACTCTCCTGCACTGCTCCAGGCACAAGGAGGCTGGAGCACTTATCTTCCAGCTCATCTCCATCCCTGGCCGAGAGGCTCCTGGGGGTGGGGGGCATTAACGCCCCACATTTCCAGCCAGCGCTTGCATGAGAAGCTCTCAGGAGGTGTCGCACAGGCATGTAGGAGCTCTCCGGGCCATCTACTGATGCTGACTGCTGAGGTGAAATGACAACGCACTCATCAAATTACCTTCTCCAGACCAGCCATGCCACAGTAATTACAGAGATGGTTGGGGGGCTACTGGTGTAGTCCTTCACTACTGCCATAAAAATGCTGTGCAACCTCAAAAGTCGGTGACTTTGGGCAACAAGACTGTATTCTCTCAGGCTTCTCTGGGCTGATGGGGCAGCTCTAATCAAGCTACAGGTCCTTGGACCATCTCCAGGGAACAGTGACAGGTGATGAGGTAGCAGCTACCCCAGGACGCTCTCCTCTCAGCCACCCAGAGGGAAGCCTACCTAGCTTTTCAAACTTCAGCTTGCAGCATCTGCTGACATTCCATGGCCAACCTCCTAGCCAATGAAAGGGACCGCCAATCCAGCCTGGGAAGGAGAACTGAGAGTCCCCGAAAGGGCCCGGATGCACAGGGAGGGGTGAAGAACTGAAATCCATCATTCGATCTACCACATCCCTGGAATTTAAACTCTCTGAAAGCAAGGACCCCATCTGCATTTTTTTACTGTTTTAACTCCGGAGCCAAACACAAGGTCAGCACATAGTAGGCACTTCATGCAGATGTGCTAAATATTCTAAATTCCAAGTAATATACTCCAGATGAACTTTTGCAACCCAATCCATTTCGGAGTCAGGAACTGCTTGTAATGCGAGGACGCGTGAAATATATCTCCCGGAAAGGTAATGGCACCTGTGCTAGACTCTAAATCAGCCATCAACGAGCTACTATCATAGTATCGTCAATGGATTATAGAGACGATGGCTTTGAAGAATGCCTCTGCCTTGCCAGAGTGATGATTTGTTACTCATCTTGTGGATTTTTAAACAGAACCTTGTACTTAGTATTCAAATTAATGACTCCAGTGTATTTGCCTGGATTAAAAAAAAAAAGAACCATTTTGCACAATACACGTAATAGTTACATTTCTATGATAAACTTACTTGGTAAAAGCTTTCTCGATTTTATCATTTAGACAAGTAGATATCAGTAAATCAAACTCGAAAGCCTGAATGGTGGAGGGGGTGTGAGGCAAGCCTTCAGTTCAACAAGGACCGCAGCAGGAAAAATGAAAGAAGGAAAGACTAAACCAGCACAGAAGAATGTGAGAATGTCCCAGAAAATCACCTCCAGTCAGCAACCTGTTATCCTGCAATTTTCTGATCTGATTCATTAAAAACTCGTCTAGCCTGGGAGCCCAGTGTTATTAGTGGAAAGAGCCAAAACTTTAGTTTAGGTTTAGATTCTGGATCCATCACCTCCTAACTATGCAACCTAGGAGAAACTACTGAAGTTTCCTATGCCTCCATTTCATCACCTGCATGTGACCCCTGAAAATTTTGTGTTGAAGCCCTAACCACCAGTACCTATGAATGTGACTGTGTTCAGAAATGAGGTCTTTGCAGATGTAATCAAGTTAAAATGCAGTCATCAGGTCGGGCCCTAATCCAGTAGGATGGTGTCTTAGGAAGAGGGAAAAACCACCTGAAGACAGAGACTCAAGGAGAGGACCATGTGAGGCCAGAGGCAGAGGCTGGGAGCGGTGCTGCTGCAAACCGGGGACAGTGCCAGCCCTGGGGATAGGAAGAGGGGAGGAAAGGCTCCATCCAGAGTTTCAAAGGGCACGCAGCGCTGCCACCTTGACTTCTGGCTTCCAGCGTTGCCATTTCTGTGGTTAAAACCACCCACTTTGTGGCACTTGATGGCAAACCTAGGATACTGATACATATGATAACAGTGAATTTTTAAACAAAATTTATTTAATTTAAAAGAATGACCTTTTTAAAAAATTTTATTTTCTTATTTTCATCTTAACAAGAAGCATGGAGACAGGCAGTTCAGGGCTAACCCAGCAGCTCCCTCTGCTCCGCTCACCACCCTGATGACCCCCCGACTGCTCCTCCCGCAGGACATGAGTTTACAAAATAGACAGGGAAAGGGGGGAAGGGCAGAGTACAAAAGACACACGTGGCTGTCCCTTTCTAAAGTTTTTAGGTTTTAGAATAGTTTAGATTGACAGAAAAATTGAAAAGATATTATAGAGAATTCTCTGTATCCAGGTTTCCCCCTGAACATGACATTAGTATGTTATTGTTGTTATAATTAATGAAGCAATATTGATACATTATTATAAACTAAAGTCCATACTTAATTAAAATTTCCTTATTTTTTATCTAATGTCTTTTTTGTGTTTCAGGGTCCCACCTAGGAAACTACATCATAGTTCGTATGTCTCCTTGGGCTCCTTGGCTGTGATAGTTTCTCAGACTTCCCTTGTGTTTGATGACCATGACAATACTGAGGACTACTGGTCAACTATTTTGCAAGTTGCCTATTTTTTTTAGGTAAAATTCACATCACATAAAATTAGCCATTTTAGAGTGTACAGTGTAAGGGCGTTTAGTACACTCATAAATTGTGCAACAATCATGTCTATTTCAAAACATTTTCGTCACCCTCAAAGGAAACCCCATGCCCACTAGCAGCCACTCTCTGTCCCCCACCTCCCAATCCCTGGCAACCACTAACTCACTTTCTGTCTCTGTGGATTTGTCTATTCTGAGATCTCATATAAATTTATATTTCATATAAATCCTACAATATATAACTAATTCTGGCTTCTTTCATCTAGCATAATATTTTAAATGTTCAACCATATTATAGCATAAATCGAATCTTCATTCTTTTTCATGGTTGAGTCCACTATGTGGCTATCACACATTTTGTTTACTCCTGCATCTAGCAATAGACTTTGGGTGTTTTCCACCTTTTGGTTATTGTGAATAATACTATGAACATCTGCATACTCTTTGACTTTCTGTTTTCATTTTTTTCACATAGATACCTAATGGAATTGCTAGGTCATATAATAATTCTATTTTCAACCTTTGGAGGGCCTACCGAATTGTTTTTATATAACACCTATATCATTACATAGAATTCTTTAGAATTCTTTATTTTGAGGGGGCCAGTTTAGGTCTCGCGAAGACTAACTGGAAAATACAGAGCAGTCTCCCAGCCCCCCCACACACATAGTGCCTCCATTAGTTATATCCTTGAATTAGTGGGGCACATCCGCAGAATGGCCTTTTCTCCTGAATCCTTGCCAGAGTTGTTTTCTCAGAATGATTTTTTAAGTGAGATATTTTCTACTTTTTTGAGATGGTGAAAAGACTTTTAAATACAATCAGTGATGTTGGCTGGTAGAGTGTGTGTGTGTAAGGATCTTACATGACAACCCAAGTTAGTACACTGTTTTTGTCCTAATAGTGCATGAAATATAATAATTTAAAAATTGGGGAATCACTGGCAAAGATAAAACATGCAAGTTTAAGCCTGACACACAGTACTCAGTAAATGCCGGTGCTGGGTTCTGTTAGATCCAGGCCTGGTTAGAGTAGAGCAACCTGCATTTGTATGAGCCAAGCTCCTGTGAACTTTGGGGTAGACAGGAAACGGCACATCCTCCGGCCCTTCCTGGGGCATTCACACTTGCTGGGGATCCTGCTCCATCTCCAGCATTCCTGGTTCTGATCACTTTCTCTGCACAGGACACGTGCTCGAGTCAAAGGCCATGTGGAATTTTGAGACTTAGCAGCCCTAAGCCTGGTGGGGACTTATCTTTCTGGTGGGGATGGAGAGAGCCCCATAGTTTAAACTGTGCTGTCTCCACCTTGCCAAAATGTTCCAAGGACTTAAAAAACTGGATGCCGACAGAGAAGTGGGTGACCTCTCGGAATCAGTTTGCAGGTTTCGCAGAGGGACAAAAGTGCTGAATGCCAGTACAAGTGCATCACCATTTTTCACTGTAACTCTTGGCATTAACATTTTTCTAATCCAAATCCTTTGGGACTAGAGGCTCATTTAGACATTCCCCCTACATCTTAAAGTTCAGGGACCAGAATGATGGCCCAAGCAATTCTTCACTGGGCTCCAGGAGGCATCAACTTTTGTGTTCCAATAACTACTTTTCACACTTCAGCCTCAGTCCTTCAACACATTAATCCCTGCATATTATTAGACAGTGAAAACAAAACAGTGTATTTAGGTGGCATCTGGTTAGGTTTATTTTCTCTTGAAAACACCCTTCACCACAACCCAAACCAGCTCCTTATTATATCTTTAACTTTGCTTATTCCTTCCAGTTAGTATAATCTCCATGAAAACCCAACAACCAGCTAGTCATCTTGAAAATATCTTCATTCATGATGTCTAAGTTTCCAAACAGATTGAACTCTCATTGCAGATAAAGCCAGCAGATATTTAAGAGGCTGAAACTACAGAAATAAATTTTCTCTCTTTCATTTTATCATTCCCTTGTAAAGTTTTTATTTTCTCCTACAACATAAAGTCATTGTTTTAGAATTTCAGCTAAGTTAGAATCAGCCAGGATAGGCAATTCCCCCCCCCTTATGTATGTGTGTGTGTGTGTGTATATATATATATATATATATAAATAAATATATATCTTTATTGATTTCAGAGAGAGGAAGAGAGGGGGGAGAGAGATAGAAACATAAATGATGAGAGAGTCATTGATCGGCTGCCTCCTGCATGCCCCCTGCTGGGGATCGAGCCCCAACCCGGGCCTGTGCCCTGACCCAGAATCGCACCGCGATCACCTGGATCCTAGGTTGATGCTCAACAGCTGAGCCACCCCCGGCTGGGCCCCTTTTTATTTAAATGCTCTACTTGTTAAGTTTCTTTTCTCCTCTTCTGTTGGAACCCATGTGTATCACTGCTGATGGACATACACACCTGTGCAGAAGTAAATAAACACTTCGGTACATCCGTGCACGTAGCACACGCACCAGCTCAGCTATTCTTTCTTGGGTTTGATGGGAATCTTTTTGTTCTGTGTCCTCGTGACTCTTTTGAAAACTTGCTAAATAACCTTTTAGTTACCTTGAAATCCACCCCTATTGGTGTTTAACTGAGTGCAGAAGAGAGAAAATTAAAATAATCAATGAATGTAGTTTGCTGCTTGGTCAATGTCATCAGCATTTAATTTACTCTTTCCCTCAAGCGACTGCAGGTAGCGTCACCCTTTCCACTACTAGTTAGTTTGCCATAATAAAATTATCTCCACTCCCACTGGAAGCTGGAATGGCTTAGCCATAGGAGGATATTTACCTGCTTATTTCATTTTTAGAAAGGGAGGGAGGGAGGGAGGGAGGGAGGGAGGGAGGGAGGGAGGGAGGGAGGGAGGGAGGGAGGGAGGGAGGGAGGGAGGGAGGGGAAAGATTGACTCATAATTGATTATATTTTCTTAAATATAATGACTATCTAATTTTAAAACTCTTTCCCTCATTACCTTAAACCTGGTTCCCAATCATAAGAATGGGGAGTGTCGTAGAAGCCAGAAGTGTACCGCTTCTACCCCTAGGTAGGCACCATGCCCATATGTGCTCACAGACAGATTCCAACTATCAGCACCTGGGGTTCCTTGCAAGAGTGTTTGAAGGCAGCCCCTCCCATGGGGTGGGCTGGACATGCTGGGAGTTAATGCCTCTTGGGAGCAGCTCTCAACCAATAACTGCAGGGATTCGGTGGCGAAATGCCCAGTCCTGCTGTCCCTCTGTTGGAATGACCGAGGAACTCTGTCCTACACTTTCTCTGTGCTGCCCAAGGGGGTGAGCCCCAGCCGCCCACAGCCCTGCCCTGTTGGACGCTTCACCCCTTTATTTGTCTACCTGTCCTGTTTCATCTCTACTCTCCTACCAGGGCTTCTTAGGACCACCTTCCACACAGGCTAGTCTCACTCAAATCCTTCTTGGCAGCTGCAGTTTTCAAAAGTGTCCTCAGTTTGAATCTGAAGGCCGTTTTCAGATGCTAGGAAGACCGGCTCTGATAAAGAGGAAAAGCAGAGCATTGATATGCTGGAGCCGCTGCGACTGTGGGAGTTGTTGTAATGACTACTAACAGCAGCATCACAATTCACCTAGTGGCACCCAAGTAACAGGAAGACATTTTTATACATCTTCCTAACTCCCTGGGTTTCCATTAGAAATTACAATCTGTGGGTGAATTAGGATTAAAATACCTTTAATTTTAGATAATGCAGAAATTCCTTTTAAATCTGATTTCTTTCAAACACTTAGTAACCACTGGCTGCCATAGGCCATTCATAGCGCCAGCTTCTGAGAATACCAGCAGGAAATTCTTCTCTGTCTGGCCCATGGAAGATTTTAAATGGGTCCTATGTGAGTTGGTCAGTGTAACCAAGAGTTGATGTGCCCTTTGATCCATCTGTCAGGGACAGTGAGGGAACTGAGCCTGTCAAGGTATCAATCTTACGTTGATCCTGGATTTTATTTTACTGTAAGGGAAACATGAGCTTAGATTTTATTTGACTGAAAATGGCATTGTTGGGAAAATCTGAGAAAAGTATGTATATTAGACAGTAATATTACATTAATTTTAGTTTTCTAAGGATAATTATATAAGAATTGAAGAGTGTGCTTTTAGTAAATACATGCTGGAGAATTCAGGGGTAAAGGGGTATCATGTCTTCAACTCACTATTAAACAGTTCTGGAAACATTATATATATGATTTTTTATGTGGTATATATGCACATACACATATCTACCTACCTATACATTTATCTCAATAGATATAGGCATATACATAGGCTATATGTCTATGACATATAGATATGGATAGATATATAGATGTATTATAGACAATAAAAAGGAAAATGTAGTAAAATATTAATATTTGGGAATCCCATAACCTTTATTTACCTTGGAATGCCGTGCACTATTATCGCTTCTTTCCTTTAAGTCAAAAATTGTATCAAAATAATTTATAACAACATTCTCAGTGATGGGCAGGTATGCCCTGTGCATGGCACATGCTTTATTACATAATCCTCACATCAAAACTGCAGAGTCTTAGATGCTATTGTCTCCTGCAAATTTATAGATCAGAAAGTTGAGGTTCGCACAATCCAAAAAGATGCTCAAAGTTACCTGGCAAGCAAGTGGCGCAGCTAAGATTCTAACCTAGTAAGAGTTGTACCATCTTTCATTCCCTCCCTTAAAGAAACCTTCTGGGTACCATTCTGGACATATTTGTAGCCTCTTCTGATCTAAAACGAGGACTTGTACATCAACTCACAACAAATCGGTAAACAGGAAAGAAATACAAGCACACTCATTTAATTGACAGAATTTAATCTATATTATAAAAGTGAACATATATAATAGCTCTTACTGATTTAAGAGACAACCAAAAAGCAGTTTGAATCTTTGAGTTATAAAAACAAAATCCATTTACCTATCTTTGACATTCTAATAAAAAGATAAGATTATGATTCTCGAGAATTATATAGATGATAAACACAGAAAAGCTGAAAGACAGGGGAAATGTAATAAATAAAATACCACATTGCCAAAAGTCAGGACAATCAGCATGTCTAACAAGAGATAAATTATGTTATATCCATAAGCTCAAAAATAAGGTAGCCTTGAAAAATCATGTTCTCAAAGAATACTTAATGGCACAGGAAAAATGTTTATGATAAAATTTACTGAGAAAAGCAGGATATAAAACTCCATAAATAATATGATGCCAAATCTGTAATAGATAGTTACAGCATATACACACATATATGTACAAATAAGTATGTGTACGCGCACTCTGTGTGTGTATGTCACTAGAGGAAAAATGCACCAAAAATAATATTAACAGAGGTTATCACTGTGTGATGGGATAATTCATGCATTTTATTTTCTTCCTTATACTTTACTGTATTTTGCAAATAAACATGATTTACTTTCAAAATTAGAAAAAGCTATATCTAGATATACATATTTTAAGGGAAATGTGGGTATTAGAAAAATGGGCTTTATTTTTACCTAAAACCTTGCTCTATAAACAAACGCTTACATATGATATTGGTGGGTGCATTGTGACATTTTATGTAGAGAACTGAGGTCTAACTTCTAGAATGAATGTTCTTTGTTCCACTTGAAGCCAAGTTGAGAGGCCCTCCCAGGATGCTATCTCTCCTTTCCCAGCAGGAACCACACTGCCATCCCGGAATAACTCTTTTCAGAAGAAATGGGGACCGTTTTGGTGTCCACTCCCTGACAGCTTTGAAAATTATTTAGCTTCTACCATGATGGATACTCTTTGCCTAAAATGATGGATGGGCAGCAACTGAAAAAAGATGACATGAAATTTGAAAAATGATACGAGCGTTGGTGGACAGACATTTTTTTAGGAGAAAAGTTGACATAAGTTTGAAATATAGCATGGAGGACTATTCTATCATTTTCTCTCTCGGAAGAAATCAGTAGCTGTCCTTTATCCATATGCTCTTTGGGGAAGGAAACCTATACTTAAGTTTAAATGAATTCTTTCTCCCTCCTTAAGAAGTGCATGGGGTAAGCCTTAGGAGTGAATTGGTTCATTCGCCCACTCAGCGATTTATCGTGCGCCTGTTACATGGAGGCTATCGCTTAGGGGCTGGGGGTAGAAAGATGAATTAGGTACAGACCCTGCCTCCGGGAATTCCAGACCCCAGCAAAGAGACAGACGAGCAAACAGATCATTATAACCCAACGCGGCATGGAGGACAGACCATGTAGAGGGTGGTAGGCGATCCCCGCAGACTGGGACAAAAGCCAGTCTTGTATGGGGAGGAAGGGCGTAGAGCAGCCTTCCCCGAGAGGATGATGTCTGAAATGAGTCCTTTTCAATGCTCAATTATTTTTCTTATTGCCTTGGCTAAATCTTGATGATGTGCCCATGATTCATCCTTTTTCTGGCTTAGAGGCAAACCTTCTCCTGGGGACCATGTTACTCCCTCAACATTGTAGACCCTCTCGGCTGTGGGTTGGCCTGTGCCCACAGAATACCAGTTCCTTCGACAGCTTAGCTTCCAAATGTTTCATCAATCTCAATAGAGCGAAAAGGTAAGCTGCTTCTCTCCTCTTCCCCTTGCCCTGTCCCTGGCACTTCTATAATACACACTAAAGTCATCGGGATATTCATTTTCCAGGTTGGGAGGCAGAGGTGTGCACTCCCATTGACTCGGGTGTTAGGGTTTTTGTGAGAACACAAGGGAGGTAAGGGCTTGGGCATGCCTCATACCCAGGCCCCAAGGACACCCAATGGCATCTGTCAGGCTCTGGAAGCTGTGCCCTCTGAAGCTGGCATCCTCCAAGCCCTACCCTGTGCTGTGGCACTGGGATGCCTCAGCTACTCTCAGCCTCTCCAAACCAACTCTATACTTTCTACCCTCTGGTCAATTCTGGGCTCCCCGGCCTCATGACACCTGCTCACTCCCTTCTCCCTGTACTGACTTAGTAGGCTAATTCAAGTTCAACCCTGAGTGGGTTTTCGGACACATTTGGGTTTCTCTATTAAACAGGTCTCACTACAAAACTGTACTTACTTCATGGAGGACTGAGGAAATGCATACAAAGCGCTTTGAAGTATCTAGTGCAGAATAAATGCTCAGGAGATATCAATCACTGCTATTGTTCTTACTAACACTTAAGAACAAAGGATTCGTTCTTGACTTTTTTTCATGGCCACACATGTGTTACCTTCTTCTTGAGATGACAGGGGAAAGTTTTAAAATCCCCCTACTGATTCTCAGCCAAAGCAGATAGGATTTCCCAAAGGTGATATTTACAACTGGGGGACAGGGGTTACTTCTATTTGTCACCCTGACTTGGAGGAATCTATTGTTATATAATGCCAGGGTCCAGGGATGCTAACATCATAACATGCACGGAAGAGCCCCACACAGTAAAGAACTGGCCTGCTCCACGGGTCAAGTGTGGTCCCCACCATGAGAAACCCTGAGCTCACTGTCCCTGAAAACCCATCTGAAATCCTCCATATGCTCTGTGAGCTGCCAGCCTTCCAAATGGTGTCACATCAAATGTTAATTGTTGAGTGTAGCAGGCTTTCCCACGTGGCAGCCTAGTTATCCGGGAGTGCCAGGGTATAAAGAATTCGCAAAGAGAGGAAGGGATTAGAAGTGAGTACAATTAAAAGCAGCCTCCCATTTTTGCAGGACCCCGATTTGACTTCTCCCATGTAGTGTGGATGCACTGTGAATCAGGGTTGCAAGGCCGGCCAGAGATGGGAGGCGCTCCTGTTTCCCTCCCCTTTCTTAGCTTGGTGCTGTACCATTTAGAAATAAAAGCAACAGCATTTATGTTATCGCATTTTGCAAAGACAAAAAAAAAAAAAAATAGTTCCCAGCATGAAGAAGCAGAGGGATGCCAAATTTCAGTCTCAGACGAAATTTTGTTCCTTGCTAAAATTCACTGAAAATGGCCATCTATATTAGAAACTATAATTTACACTTCACTATGGATGTGACAGAAGAAACCTAGAAAGATTTTTGGGAAAGAGAGCAGATGAGAAGCGGAAAAAAAAACCCAGAGAAAAATACACTGATTCTATTTTGCCCTGGTTCGTATTTCTCTTCTCTTTTTTTTCTTAATCAAAATGCCCAAAGGTTTCTTTTAATGAATTAAAGATACCATAGAAACTGTTGTACTAATTTGTCTTAGACCCATTCTCCACTTTTTATACCCCCTCCAGCCCCAGTGCGGCCCAATCCTTTATTCTGGGGGCCACGGTTCTGTGAGGACAGCTATACCACAGCCAGCCACGGGGCGCTGAGGCGGTCCCCCGGGAAGCCAACGATGCCAACGCGGGTGCTCTGCGGCCTTTAAGAGACGGGAGACGAGTGCCCGGCCTTCCAGCCCTGCAGCCGGGTGAGGAATGATGACCCAGGCAAGGCCACGCGGCTGCTGGGCCAGGCCCTGTGCCAAATGCCAGGACAGCTTCCGTGGACCCATAGGCACTTGCCCTGTCCTCACGGAGCTGACAGTCCAGATGGGGAAATAGATCATCCACAAGTAAGGAATCACCGAACGGTCCGCGCAGAACTGTGAAGGTTGGGTGGCAGACGAGCTTGCCTGACGAGGAGGCCGACTATATAAAGACAAAGGCAGGCAAGAGTTAGGGACGAAGGACTCTAGGAAAGGGTCCAAGTTAGAAAAGAATTCTCGGGTCAGAGGAAGGCCAGTGGGGCAGGGACAGGGGCATGAGACAGGGCATGAGGGGGCGGGGGTCAGGCGGAGCGCAGAGGAAGGCACTGACAGCGGTCAGCGGGATGAGGGCTCACGGCCACAGCCTCCGTTTGAGTTAAAGGGAACTCGGGCTTCCAGCTCCAGAAGCTCTGGCTGAGACATCGACGACAAGTTCAGAAGGGAGCTGGGTGAATTGGAAAGGAAATGATGCCGCAAATATTTGGGGACTAGACGGTGTGGCGAAAAAAAGGCATGTAGGGCATCTGGGCTTCATCACAGCGTGTCGGGGGGCTTGAGTGCCAGAGGCAGGGGAGCAGAGGTCTGAAGGTAGGAAGAACGTCAGGGCACGGAAACTGTCCACCAAAAGCTACACTCCACGTTTCAATCAACTGCTCCCCTTATCTGCCCCAGGGTGAGCTGCAGCACCTGGACACATCGTGGTTAACAGCATGGGCTCTGGAGTAAGAGTGTGGTATTTCTGTCACCTACTGGCTGCGCTGCACCTCTCCATGCCTCAGTTTCCTCATCTGCACAACAGGGGCGATAATAGTCCCTGCCATATAGAGAAGTCACGAGCCTTGTAGGTGATAACCCATGAAATGAGCGTACCCCGGTGATTGGGACACAGAAAGACTTCAGCAAACCTTTGTGAGTGTTATTATTATTTTTTATCATTTTTACAAATGCTGCGCCTTTCAAATGGCCAAATCTGTTTTTCTGCGGTTGGTACCTGTCAGGGCTTATTCTGAGGAACCTTGAGTATCAGGGACTCACTAATGTTTTATGATATTTTACCTCATTTTATGGTAGTCATTTATGACAAGACCAGTATGACATAAACTGCCATAAAGCAAAGCAGAGCAATCAAACCAATGACCATAAATCAAGGGGCGCAACCGAAAAGGGTCATAAAGGGAAGGAAATTGAGGGAAACAAGAGCGAGGGAGAGTGTGAAGTTGGGAGCCAGCAGCACAAACTTGGAGAGCGTGGAATTTCAATTGAGAGCAAACTAAAAAAAATTAGATGGATGTCTTCAGGGGTTGTTTAAATTTCACATACATATTTCTAGACAAATATGGTGGTGCACTTTCACGGTTTCAAAGAGAAACACGTTATTTCATGTCTTACTCTGTTATGCATTTTTTATTGAAAACACTATTTCTAATCCTATCAGTGTGTTTCGAATCCATATTGGCCTTCAGAGATTTTTAGAATTCACAAGACAAGGAAATCTCTTTGCAGTTGAGGAACTATTGATGTCCCAGATTCCTCTGGAACCCCACTGGCTAAAAGGGACTTATTAATAAATAGAATATTTTTCTCTTCCCTTTTCTTTTTTTAGTATTTCTTTTATATATATATATATATATATATATATATATATTTTTTTTTTTTTTTTTTTTTTTTTTTTTTTTTCTGGAACTTACTATAATGAATAGAGACTCTGAGAATATATAGATTCAATGTGCTTAGAGTACTTCTTCTCAGGTATGTATGGATGGACAGGAAAGATGCATAGAGAGATCAAGCAACAACGTTTTCAAGACCCATGTTGAGTAGATCTCTGCTCAGCCTTTAAACAAAGTCACAAAATCAAACTAGGACAACTGACTTGGACCCATTTCTGATGATAACTTTCCTAGCTGTTTTAAGATAACCCAGGCAATGTCTGGAAACTAGATGAGACGACACAGACATGAAAAATTTTACCTTGCCTTTTTGTCACAGAGAGAATATGGCATTCCCATCCCAAGCAAGGTATTTGAAAGCATGTACAATAGATCCTGTTTAAGTGATTTAAAAATTAAATCCTCCCTCAGATGTGCTCAGGATTTGCCAAGCTGAAAAACACTTTGTGCCCTGGCAGGTGTGGCTCAGTGGTTTGAGTGTCAGCCCAAGCACTGAAGGGTCATAGGTTCCATTCCTGGTCAAGGACACGTGCCTGGGTTGCAGGTTCAATCCCCGAGGTGCAGGCATGTGCAGGAGGCAGCCAATCAATGTGTCTCTCTCACATCAACGTTTCTCTTTCTCTCTAAAAAATCAATGGAAAAAATATCTTTGCGTAAGGATTAACAACAACAACAAAAGAATACTTTGGTTTAAATGCCCTAAAAGTGAGCAACCCCTTTACAACATAATCATTCTCCTTCCAAATATGTATGGTTTATTCAAGTTAGAATGTATGTATCGGGAGTCTTTGCAAAGCAGAGCCCATCTGCTTTCCAAAGTACATTTATCCTCTGGTGTGTGACTGTCCCAGGCTCCAGTGTAGACATCACACACAAGTGCCAGGTCACTCCCGGGAACCACACTCTGCCAGCGTGCAGGCTGGTGCACAAGACAAGGGATTAATATCAAAACGTCTGCATTACACAGCAGTGAGTTCTGTGCCCCTCCCACAGGTGCCTCAGAAATCAGGTAAAAACCTAGACTACTCTGCCATCAGCTTCTCACCTCTGTATTTTAAGGTGCCCCCTTGCAAAAGAAGTTGTGGGCTTTTGTTTTGTTTTTGCTTTTATTATATTCAGGCACCGCCTCTTGCACTGCTGATTATCATGCTCACATAAGAACTTCCCAATATTGTATCTTTTTTTTAATTGATTTTTTTTTTTTTTTTTTTTGAGAGACAGAGGAAGGGACAGAGAGAGAAACACTGATGTGAGCGAAACATCAATCGGCTGCCTCTTGCATGCTCCCTACCGAGGACTGAGGCAGCAACCCAGGCATGGGCCATGACCAGGAATCGAACCAACAACCTTTCGGTGCACAGGACAATGCCCAACCAACTGAGTCACGCTGACCTTATTTTATTTAGTTTGGGCATATCTCTTTGATACTTAATTACCCAATATGTTCTCCCTTCACTTTGATTAGAAATGTCACACTTCTTGGCCCTGATATAGCAGTATATCTTAAGGAAATATTTGGACAACTATGAAAAATTGGTTTATAATTATAAAAATAGAAATGCCTTAAATGTCTGCTAAAAAGAAAAATTTAATTTAATTAATGTATATCCATTCACTATACTGAATTTAAAAGGATATGAAAAAACTGGCATGTATTGATATTTGTATAGAAAAATATATACTCACACATACCTATCTCAAAATTTTGCAAGTATGTACACCAAGCTGCTATCAGTGGTTATCTCTGAAGGGTGAGCATTTCTAAGGAATCTTTCATTTTCCAATATTTACACTTCTTTATTGGGTGAACTTACCTAATGGGCCTATGATATATAGGTATGGATGTTTCAAAGATATTTTTCATTCGAGAATCATGTTGGGTAATTTTCCATTTGTACTTGCACATACAAATGTGGGCATAGAATATTAATAGTAGTTGTATCTGAGGAGTGAGAATATTAGGGATTTCTATTTTTAAAATTTCCTACAATGAATATATATTAATTTTGTAATATGGGGAATCTCATTTTTTTTAGAAATTCCCTTACAATAAAATAAAATGTCTGGATGGAAGGAAGGAAGGAAGGAAGGAAGGAAGGAAGGAAGGAAGGAAGGAAGGAAGGAAGGAAGGGAGGGAGGGAGGGAGGGAGGGAGGGAGGGAGGGAGGGAGGAAGGAAGGAAGGAAGGAAGGAAGGAAGGAAGGAAGGAAGGAAGGAAGGAAGGGAGGGAGGGAGGGAGGGAGGGAGGAAGGAAGGGAGGGAGGAAGGGAGGGAGGAAGGAAGGGAGGAAGGAAGGGAGGAAGGGAGGGGGGGAGGGAGGGAGGGAGGGAGGGAGGGAGGGAGGGAGGGAGGGGGAGAAGGAGGGGGAGAGGGAGAGGGAGAGGGAGAGGGAGAGGGAGGGGCCAGGAAGCCCAGAGGCTTAGCCTGTCTCTTTCCCACCACATATCCAACAAGCTAAGCAACAGGGACAAAAAGAGTGAGCGTGAACCTGTACAATTTGCTGAGAGTTGCAGATGAACAGCCACCCTTCCCAGCAAGCAACCTCCAGCCCTCAGTCTCCACGGAGGGTAAAGAGGCAGAGCCTGGGCTGCCTGCTGCACGCTCTCTGCCCAGCTGTAGCACACTGCACCAAGAACAGACAGCTGGCTGGATGGAGCAGACACACACAAAAAAGAAGCCCAGAGAAAACACGATGACCCCTGAGAGGGTAAAACAATGGTTTCATATCTAACACAATAGCAGTTCTGGCCCCAAATACATGAGCAATTGTCATTTCTAATTATGGGTTCCTCTCCCTGAATAGGCTGTGGAGAGTTTCTCTTCTAGAAACTCCCTTCATAATGCTAGTTCCACAGTGTCTTGTTCATCTTGGTCATCACTGTGTCCCCAACTCCTAGAACAGTGCCTAGGATATTGCAAGTACTCGGTATGTAGTTATTGAATGAACTAATGCACCAAAGGACTTAATGAAAATAGATAATCCTAAAGCTCCAAAGTTGGCAGAGAGAGAGAGGTTTCATTTTTGAAAATCCACTCAAGGACAGAATATGAACGTCTGAGACCGCTCATACTGGGGGATGTGTGATTGGGATACAGAATATTCTTGAAAATTTTAAACAGACTTTAAAATCTTCATGATTGGCATCGCCTATGCCTAAATGACATCCTGGCAGAAGCATCCGGGTAGCTGGGGATGGGATACTTGAATGGGTTTGCTCTGTCCAGAAAATCCAAGAGAACCCTTGAGTGGAGTGTGTGATGTACAAACACATAAGCATCCAGGAGCCCAGGAATATGCAACAAAACTGAGAGCTACTCTCTTTTGGGTGAAGTCAGCTACATTACCCAAGAAGCAGAGCCACAAATGATTTCTTGAAGGAGCTGGAAATGGAGTATGGTCAAAAATACAGAGATTTAACCCAGTCCAACAGATGAAACATCATCTTTTTAAAAATCTGACTGATCTCTCTCTGTCCCAATAGGAATGTTTGAGACAATCTAATTTTATGTTGAGCAACCATCACTGAGAGGAAACAAAGATGTGAGTCTGGGGCAGAACTTTATCAATGGCCTTGACAGGCAAAAAGACAAACATAAAGTGTCAATGGTCGCTGCCTTATTATAGACTGTTTTATGTCTGTCTTGCATAGTGCTCTTTGGTCCTTTCTTCCCTGTTCACGGAGAGTTTTTTCTTTCTGGTCTTTCAGAATAAATTCTAGAGAAGGAAGGGCAGGTGTAAGGGGTAAAACCTATATTCTGTATTGTTTCTTGACTCAACTAGTAAAAATCCTTTTCTGAGTTAAAAGTTATGATGATGATGCGTTTGTGGCTACCTTGCTAGAGAAAATAAAATAAATTTTAAAAGGCTGGCAGACAGAGGGAGACGCTGATATCTGGATTTTTGACACAGACTTTGCATTCTCATTGTTGCATTGTCTTTTTGGATAACTCCTGATTTACAATGCAGTTGGAGAACCATAGAAATGTTAACGGCAGCAGGACAGCTCTGAGGATGGCAAAAATGTTTGCTAGTTATTGTCTTTAAATTTGGTTAATTATGGAAGCACTGCTTCTCCCGGTTCATTTCAGATGGGACCACCACTGGGGGAGGTCACGGTGACCTGTATTGTCTAGTTAGAAAGGCAACTTTCATAATTTTGCCCCATTTCCCCCTCGGTTGACCTTTTAAAGGAAGGGACAGATTGTAAATTAAAATTCTCGGCACTAGAGCTCAATAGCAAACCTTAAGGTGAGTCACTGTCTTTTGTTTTGTATTTAGATAGAAATTGTTGCTCATGTTTACATGGGTTTTTTTCATTGCGTGCTGCTCATTACCGTAAGGGAGCGACTGAGTACTGCAGTGGTTATTAGTAAGGCTGGTGATGAGGTTACTGAACCATTTGGAGTTGACTTTCCTTTGTGTGCATAATTATAGGGGCTTATTTACAATCTTTTTTTTTTTTTTTTTTTGCTTTTTAATGAGTCACATTTTTATCCTTTGTTTCCTCCCCAGTGAAGGTTATGATTTCTCCATCCTTAGTATAAATTATTATTTGGAGTGCTCCATTATTCCCTGGAATGCTAGAATTAAAGAAAAAAACTTCAAAACTAAATAAATAAAGAGCTCCCCTCCCAGCAGTAACGCTCCCTGATCCGGATAAGCCTGCAGCGGAAGGCACAGGGCCGGCTGTTTTTCAAGGCTCAGTTTCCCGCTCGCATGGCGTATTACGTTGTAAAACATCTTATTTCCCCTCTAACGTCTTAAATTGCTCCAGATGCTTCTTAACCATAAAAAAATGTAATGATAATTTTTTTTAAAGCTGCATCATCTGTTTCCATATCCGACTTCCCTGAGATATGGAGGTTAGTTTGGGAAGTTTGAATCAGACACAAGATTACGTGCATGGTTCATTTGCGCAGAAACAGAGACGAGGCCAGAGCGCATCACAGTGGCGGTGACTGACTAAGCGCCTCACCTTAGCAGAGAGCCCTCTAAATGCTCTGTGACACGATCTCCTCCTGCGCAAAACGGCAATGATCACAGTGCCCACCACCTGGGCTTGGAAGGATTCAATTCGTTCATCCACATAAAATATTTAGAACCCAACACCAGGCACGTAGGTGCTTGATGAACGTAAACTATTGCTTCCTAAAGTTTGCTCACTGTCCCTTTGGTAGATGTGAGGTGGTTTGGGGGGATTCATAGAGGAATTTTTATTTTCATGGTTAGTGTGCATCAATTAGAATGCCCTTGGCTATAAATAGTAGAGATTATTTGTGAACAGTAATCTTCAACTAATAAAATTTTAAAGTAAAACTTGCCTTAAAATGGGAGTTAGCAAACTATAGCCTGCAAGTCTAATCTGAACCGCTGTCTGTTTCTTATGATCTGCAAATCAAGAATGGTTTTTTGCCCTGCTGGGCATGTGTGGCTCAGCAGTTGAGCGTCGACCTAGGATCCAGGCGATTGGGGCTTGATTCCCAGTCAGGGCACATGCCCAGGTTGCGGGCTTGATCCCCAGTCGGGGGCATGCAGGAGGCAGCTGATCAATGACTCTCTCATCACTGATGTTTCTCTCTCTCTCTCTCTCTCTCTGAAATCAATAAAGATATATTTAAAAAAAAAAAGAATGGTTTTTACTGATGAATATTCATACACAGTGTGGTGATAGAGAGAACACTTTAAAAAGCCTATTCTCACTCGTATATCCCTACTATAAAAGAATTACACTCTATTAATTATTATTGCATTTTGAATTTCATCAATAAATAATTGATGGGAATATGTTTTGCCTCTTTTTATCGAAATACCCTTGATGTTTGCCTCTTGGCCAGTAAAGCCTAAAATATTTGCTATCTGGCCGTTTTCAGTCTCTCATACAGTAAGCCACTCAGAAGTAGAGCAACTCTCAGTTGGTTAAGAGCGTGGTTCTGTGACTCATCAACACAGAGATTCTCTTCCTGTGTCCACTCTGCCATCCTTAATGTGTGAGCCTTCCCTGCAGACTGGCTTCTTTTGGTCACAAGGTGAGTTTCTGCAGCTCCAGATGCAGAAATAGCCTCTTCTGATGTCTGCTTAGGAGGCATTCTGTCCTAGGAATAAGAAAACTTTTGCCAGAAATCCCCCAGCAAAACTCCTTATGGCTCACTGGCCAGAATGGGGTCATATGACCACCCCTGAACCAGTCACTAGAGAAGGAAATAGATTTTGATAACTGGCTTAGACTAATTCTGCTCTACCTTCTCGAACTGGGAATGAGGTCAACTTCTCTTGAAGCGCATTAATGCATGGAGAAAAGAACTGACAACTCAACACTCCGGGGTTCTGTTAGAAAAATGGAAGGAGGATATGGACATTGGATAAGCAATTTATAGCACATTTATTTCTTTAAATATGTACTAGAAAGAAATAAAATTAGCACATTGAGCCATGCTTTCGAAGCTCTTATTACTTTAGATAAGGCCAAATGTTTGCTCTATTTAAATAAAAATATTAATTAAATAAGAACATAGTAAGGAAAATGTCATGGAAAAAATAGGAATGTGTTACACAAGGGGTTAAATCACAAAATGTCTAAGATTTAGACTGTTCTGTATGTTGACCAATGTCTCTGCTATATCTTTGGCTTAAGAACTCCTATTGATTCTTCAGAGCCCAAGTCAATTGTTATCTCCTCACCAGAGTCTTCCCCCATCTCCTATTCTTTTTATGCTCCTGTAGAAGCGGTTTCTCCTAGAGCACTGTCTTTTTGTTCTCTTTCTTACATTATGTAATTATGTATTCTCTCCTGATTGAGAACGCACTGTTTATCATTCAGCCGTTCATCAAACACTTGTTGAGCACCACTTACATGGCTCACAGGGAAAATTTTTATGTTCATTTCTAGCCCTGGCAACTATAGCACGACATATGCGAGGTACTTATAATGTGCTTGCTGTACACATGAAGGAAGAATTGATCAGCCAAATAATTTCATGAATTGATAGTAACTATCTATGCAAGTTTAGCAAAGGGGAACACACATTTTGAACACCCAGCACTTTAGCAATTTTTTATTTAATTCAAAAGGAAACCAACCAATCTCAGTACATCTCTGAAGTCGGCATCACTTTTAGAAATAGGCTAAGACGAAATGTCTCTATAGCAGACTGGATTAATATGTGGGTAACTGGAGGTAAGACCTTTTGCCTCAACCATTGATTCTTTATTATTTTACTCTACCTTAAGAGTGTCTGTTCCTTTCCTTTCCTTGTAAGGGAACCCAAAGCAAACTAAAAATGGACTCGCCATTTAAAAATAATGTTATTTCTAATTTATGTGATTAAAATTTTAAAAATTAAAATTTGATCACTTTACTACTTCCTTAGAACATTTTGGTGACATTTCATTTCTCTCTGGACAAAGGCAGGAACTTTCAGGATGGCTTTCACAGACGTGGTAATTTCACCCAAAGGTTGCTTTCTTTCCAGCTTCACATCCCTCTCTCCCCACCTTTCTCTCTCTGCTACAGCCACACTGGTTTGCTCTTGTATTTTACAGATGAAGCTGCTCCCACCTCAGGACCTTTGCTCATGCTTTCCCCCTGCTCCTAACACTTTCCAACTTTTATTCATCTCTGAGGTCTCAGGTTAAGTGTTACTTTTCCAGAGAAGCCTTCCTGGTCTCTCCAAGCTAGACCAGGCTCAAATATCACATGCCTTCTTGGCCCCTGTATTTTTTTCTTCAAAACAATTATCTAACTTTTAATTTAAATTCATTGTTTGTATAATTATGTGTTTGACTTATGTTTTCCTTATAAAAACAGTAAGGAAAGTGTGCGTTGTGAATTGCTACATCTGCAATACTTAGAATAGAGTCCACCACATAGTAAGTCCTCAACAAAGACAGGTTGAATAAGCAAGTAAATGAGCCTGTCTACAGAGCAGTAATGTCAGTGCTCAGGGCCAGTCAGATTCCTCCAGGACCCCACAAATCCCAAAGTCACTCTCTCATGACAACAAATACTCATTTCTGCATCCACTCAGCAAACACTCCCTGAATGCCTGCCGTGTGCCAGGATTCTGTAGCCAGGGGAGACAGAGCCTCGTGGGGCTTCCATCCTAACAGGGAGACCAAAAACGAACAAATCAGCAAATGAACACACAACAAAATACCAGATAACAGCACAGACTATGAAGATGGCACAGGATTGTCTTTGAAAATGTGTCTCCGTGGCGGCGCTGGTGCCCTTTTCCAAAACACTTGACTTTCTGTGCTTTAAAAAGTAACAGGCACCATAGATGCAGCAAGGATCTGAGCTTCGCCCGCCTCAGAAGGAGCCTTTGCGATGGCCCCAGGAGCCTGTTCTCCTGGGGATCTCCTTCCTAAGCGGGAAGCAGACAACCAATCATCTATTTCAGGGTTAATTTAACTTTTCAAACTGCAAACTCATCTAAGGCACCATCCACCTCCGCAGTAACTCACGGGGCTGCCAGGTTCTAAGTGCCGCCGTGACGGCCGGTGTTCAACTCCTTACCCACGCTTCTTAAAAGATGGCCACCCTGGGGTTTACAGCAAGCCTATATAGTCGTATATTGAAGCCGGGCTGATTTATTTCCATGTTTCTGACGTGCATTCATCACCTTTCGAACATGGCCGCTGTGTTCCATGCTTAATAAAGCACCGAGCTTGGGAAGCAGGCCCAGGGAGACGCGGGAAACACAGCAGCGGTGTCACTTTTCGGTACCGGTGAACATCTCAGTCTTCTGAACATCAAGTCTTAACTGGAAAAATACAAAACAACCTTTTTCCACCCCCCCTTTTGGCCTCCTTTCTGCGTTTGCTGAACTCAGACCCTGGTCAAGCGGTAATTTTTTACGGAGAAAGAAAGTGTGCGGAGGGAGGGGTGAGGTGCAGTAAATAAAATCATTAGTTCCGTTTCTCACCACTTTGTCTCCAGCGACTGCCGTCCCCGTGGTAATAGCCTGTCTGTGGTTTTGACCCAATTCTTAGAGCCTTCTTATGGTGCTCCACCAATTCATCTAATGGTTCATTAATTGCAAATATCTGAAATCATTAGAACCTGATTGAGCACAGAAGCATCAAACCTTCCAAAGCTGTAACTGCTTAACCAGCAAATGGGCTCATTGCAAAGGAATGTCGATGTTTATAGTAGATGTAACCCGAACTCGGGTGTTCATTGACACATTGTTCCATTTGTATACAACCGCCCTGGCATCTATCTGTTCAAGAGAGCATGATTTATCCAGTGCTATATCCTGGAACTGACAGGCCAAAGATTAGAGCTTAACCCAGATGAAAGGCGAGGCTGTGTGTATTCCTAAAACAAATATTTAGTATCTGACAAGCTCTGGTTAATATTAATTTGTGATAGAAGGCAGTCAATTTAAGCTCAGCTCATGCCAAAATCTATTTGGGTTTTGTAAATCATTTTTCAGGATTACAGTGTAGAGAATCAGACAGAAAGGAGACTTCCCTAAAATTAGAAATCTGCAGATCTGGACAGAGCTTTCAGAAGACATCCAGCCAAGAGTTATAAACGGGCAGCCCGCAAGCATGAAATCCTCCTGTAGATATGTTTTCTTTGACTAGCACAGTGTTTTAAAATAATCGTTTTTAATTATTTGCCAAGTCTGAATTTCTGACTTTTCTTGCAGATCTGGCAATACTGGGCCCAGGTTCCCGCAGGCAGCAGCCAGCTGGAGCTGAGGAGAGGCCGTCCCTGCGGACGAGGCACATGTGTGCCATTTGGCCAGAGTCCCCCCTCCCCATTACTTATACTTTCCCACCTACACCTGCCCCCTGTTCATCTGACAGGTAAGGAAGCTGATGTCTAGAAAGGGACAAGGATTGTCCAAGGACATGTGTTTGGTTAGTATCAGAGCTGGAGCGAGACCCCAAATCTGATTCTACTTTGTCGTTTAGTTCATGCCATTCCACACAGATACGCTCATGGTCTGGGGAAGAAAAATTTTACCCCGGTGTTTAGGGAGTTTTCAAAGGCAGTAGAGTATGGCTGGGACATTAGCATTATTATCAACCACTCTTCTCTAGGTCTCCTGTGTTGTTACTTCCAGAGATCTGAATAAGTGTCATTAGGCAAAGCTGCAAAAATCCATGAAGACCTCCCAGTCTGCACAGCGCAGCCGGGAGGGCGGGGCCTTCTGCACTGGGACACTGTGGTGCCCGCCTAACCCCGTGCGGGCTCTGTGACAGTGAGCACGGCTGCCCACCCTGGACGCCTGCCGTGTTCCAGACTATGTCTGTCCACTTTTCTTCTCATGCACAACAATCCTCAAAGTCAAATGGATTGTTCTCACTTCACAGATGGAGAATTTTAGTTTCAGGGGGACCAAGCAGCTGGAGCAGGATCCGGCTGGATCCTGAATGACGGAGCTGGAATTTGAACGCAAATCTATGGGGTTCGAGCCCTGGTGTTGCTACCGCATCCCCTACTGGCTGGCTGCTGCTGAGTTGAGCTTGTGTCCCATCGGCCTACACAAAAAACAATGCTTGTGTGTCATATGTGGCTCAGAGTAAGTAGGCAAAGCAAACAGGAGAGGCGCACAGTCGAGAATGGGTTAAATTTTCTGTTAGAATTGGTTAAAAAAATGAATTCTTTGCATTTTTAAAATGTGTATTGGAAGCAGATTTCTCGGTGTGCAACAAAAACATTTAGGCTCCCCTGTCATTTAGGTGAATTTTGTTTGCATGCTCTCTTCATGGAATACTGATGTTAATTTTTGGTTAAGTTTAATCTTACGGAGAATAAAGCAATTTGATAGAATAAGTAACCTTTCATTAAAGTTCAATGCCGTACTTAAGGAAAATGGGACCGTGTGCATTAATTGATAGTTGACAGCTATTATTTCCATGAAAACCTTTTATAGTAAAATTTCTATTTGATGGATGGGAATTTATAAAATTTGCATTTCACTGAGCTGGATTCAACTGGAAGTACTGGAGATGTATTTCTTCTTCAAACAATTTTCCATCTTTACATTTTTATTAAACATTTATTAATGGATGGAATCTTAATTTAAAGAGTATAGCACAGACTTTATTTAATAAGTCAGGTTTATTAGTGCATGAACACAAGTACTACCCTGTATTTGACTTTGATAAAACATGACTATGAGTATATTTATCCATGGAGACTTAATTAGTACAGTTGAGTTTGGGGCAAATTACTTAATAAAGAATTTTACTTTATTTTACTTTATTAAATTCACAGTAAATTACATAAATATCACTGGGAATTTTTCTTCCAGCCAAGAGTTTAGAAGGAAATAATATCTCAGATTTGGCATATTTGACTGAAATTAGAGAAATGAGGTATGGAATTCTAATTTTATTCAGATTCTGCCCTACCCACCTCTTTACAAATATGAGGATGCTTGAGACACTACAATTCAGCCTGACATTGTTATCCAAGATTTTACAAATGAGATGATATTAACATAAAAGATATTTTTCTCCCATTAATTCTGATCAAAATATTAGTAAGATTTCCCATGGTTTCCTAAAAAGCACTCATGTTGAAATTGCTGTTACTGTTTAAGAGATGAGGAAGTTGAGGACAAGAACGGTGAAGGTGAAGTTCGTTGGAATTGAACTCATTCGAAAGTATGTAAAGATCACCCTGGCTGGATGGCTCAGTTGGTTGGAACGAACCAAAAGGTTGCAGGTTCGATCCCCGGTCAGGGTGAGAATGAGAGACAACTGATCAATGCTGCTCTCTCACATCAATGTTTCTCTCTGTCACTCTCCCTTTCTCTCTCTCTAAAAAAAATCAATAAAAACATATCTTTGGGTGAGGATTTAAAAAAAAAAAAAAAAGATTATGTCAAGATCAAACTCTAGGTGGAGGAAGGTATATGGGGGATGAATGGGAATGGAAAAAAAATAAAATAATAAAATGGAAAAAAAATCTAGGGTTTGAGATCTTTTTTCAAAATGTAGCCACCAGGTTAAAAGCCTTCCCTTATGCATCTCCCTGTACCTGGAATGTCCTTCTCTCTCCAGGTAGACCTCATTCCGTGACATCCTTCAGGGTTCAGGTGAAGTCCACAGACACGACATCCTGGGCCACCCTATCTAGCTGAGCAATCCCTGCTGTAACCTACCACTGCGCAGCATGTATCACAGGTGACAATTCCACAGTGGTCTGGGTACCTTTCAGTTGTGTGTCTCCCCTATTAGATGTTTTGATCTCCATGACAGCAAGGATGCTGTCTAATTTGCTTATTGCTCTATGTACTCAGTACATGGTAGGGAGCAGGTTAAACCTCTCATCAAATTGTTGAAACTCAGAGCTCAAAATTAATTTCTTCATCCACAAAGTAAATTTCCTATGAGACCAAGATTCCTCGTTTGTGTGATAAGGCACAGTTTCTTTCTGTCCTCCACAAATTGGAAGAGAGAAATCTGTTCGAGATATTTATATGAGCTGCTTAAAAGTCCTCACGATGTGACACAAATCAGGAAGCTGAGCGTCTCTTCTCAGAGGTCCCATTCATTTCCCCAAAAGCACTGATGTGAGACCAGCCCTCACTCCCAATCCATGGGGCCTAAAGTGGGCTGTTCTGAACCACTTCGAAAGAAACTCTCCGTTTATTTTCCCCCTCAGTGACATTGCCACCCCAAAAGTAATTTAACAGGAAATACAGTGCAACTTAGTAAACATGATAAGAAATATAGAAATATCTCATGATGATATCATTTATTCTAAAGGACGTGTTGCTACATGAAGAGAACATGAAAAAATTTCATAAGGAAATGGGCAACTGTGCAATTCCCAAGAGAACTACTCTGTGTTCATATTTAAGGGCCAGGATAGCTGAAGGGTAATTAAGTTCCTGTGAGTTATAAATGCCTGTCTTTTCAAGGCATTTCCCTCTTCCTTTGGTATCTTTTTTTTTTTAAATATATCTTTATTGATTTCAGAGAGAGGAAGGGAGAGGGAGAGATAGAAACATCAATGATGAGAGAGTCATTGATCTGCTGCCTCCTGCATGCCTCCTACTGCAGATCGAGCCCGCAACCCGGGCATGTGCCCTGACCGGGAATCGAACCCCGATCACCTGGATCCTAGGTCGATGCTCAACCGCTAAGCCACGCCCAGCCGGGCCCTTTGGTATCTTTTCTAAAGTTGGATTATTAATATAAATAGATAGCATCTCACCTCAGGAACTGCAAATAAGTAAGAACTTAGTAACATGAACTAAAAAAAATCAACTCTGAGTTCATTTAGTTCTTACAGATATAATCTTGTCATCAGGCCAAGGCCAACATAATTTTTTTAAGGGCCAGGTAGCAAATATTTTAGACTTCCCAGGCCACTGAGTTTCAGTCACAACCACCCAACTCTGCCCTGTAACATCGAAGCAGCTATCGATGGTGACTAAATGAATGGACATGACTATGTTCTAATAAAGCTTTATTCATTAAAAAAAAAAAAAAGGTGGCTGGTTACAGTTGACCAACCTCTGGTATAGGATAAAGTTTTGGATAAAGCCAGGTTTTCTAGTGAGGAGTTAATAAGTGCTCACATCTGGGAAGGCCTGGAATTCCCCCCAAAATGCTTCTTCCCATTGATGGATGTCTGAAATCACACTTTAAAGATTCCAACTCTTTTCCTATTAATATATGTTAATAGGTATTCACCTGGGAAGCAGAAAAGTGTTGTGCAGTCACATATGTCTGGGATGCTGGATCAACAAATTTAAGCAGATTTATTTACTACAGAACTTTTGAGAGCTTTTAATATGCTAATGTGCCTCAAAAATAGGGGAAGGAAGAGCCTAAGCATTTTTATATGTATTTAACTACAAAATCCTTTTATGAGGGCATTTGCAGGACTGTTTTCCACCAAACACATCTTGGGAAATGCTGTTTTAAGATTAAAATGCCATGGGAAAGGGGCAAAAATAATGATAATTATCACCCTGGCCAGTGTGGCTCAGTTGGTTGAGTGTCATCCTATGTACAGAGAGATCACCAGTTCCATTCCTGGTCAGGGCACATGCCTGGTTTGCAGGCTCAGTCCTCAGTAGGGGGCGTTTAGGAGGCAGCTGATTGATGTTACTCTCTCTCTCCCTCTCCCTTCCTCTCTCTAAAATCAATAAAAACATATATTTTTTTAAAAATAAAAATGATAGTTACTATTTATTGAACCCTTATTACATATGATTACATATGCATATTTCATTCAATTGTGGCAACCACCCTATGAATTATATCACTCTTTATAATTAGGAATATTGAAATGTCAACAGGTTAAGAAACTTTAATTTTTGGTTAAGACGAGAACCATATGACTTCACTCATATGTGGGATATAAAACAGAAAGCAACAAACAAACAAAAACTCATAGACACAGACAATAGTATTGTGGTTACCAGAAAGGAAGGGAGGTGGGGGAGATAGAAGAGGGTAAATGGGGTCAAATATATGATGATGGAAGGAGCCTTGGCTTTGAGAGGTTGAACACAATGCACTATACAGAAGATGTAATACAGAACTGTATTACATTCAAGTGAAACATAATCTTATGAACCAATGCCACCCCAATAAATTTAATTTAAAATTTTTCTAAAAACAAAGCCTTACAGATCTGGGTCAAGGAGTTGTTATATCTCCTATACTTGAGGTATGTCAGCCTGGTGACATTTAGGGCTATTCACCAATGTTTCAGCACCCCTTCCTTTTTGGAAAATGGTAGAATTGTGTGCCTCTGCCTCCTTTAAATTCATCAAGGTCCTAAGACTTGCTTTAGCCAATGGAATATGAGCAGAAGTGGAATATGTCACTTTCAGGGTGATTTCTTTGGAAGAAAATGAATAAGCAGCCGTGTTCTGTTCTTCCCCTACTGTGACAACCCACAACCATGCAGGTAGGAAAGGCTCTGTCAGCCAGTCTCCTCTGTGAGGAGAGTTAAGGAAGAACCTCCCCAGCTCACTAGAAATAGACGTAAAACATGAGCAAGAAATCAACCTTCATTGTTTACAAGTCACTAAAATTTGGGGGATGTTTATTACTGCAGCACAACCAAGCTTGTCCTGGCTGATGCAGGCAGATTGAGCCAGTCTATGTGGATATTGTAGGAAAGCTGTAGGACCCAGGGATGTCAGATATTTTTTATGATCTTTTTAAATAACAGAGTCCTCTGAAGAGCATAGTTTCAGGTGCCAGCTTGGAACAGATGAGAACATAAAAGCAGTAAATTCAGGCCTAAGGATTCTAGAAGGTAAGGCGAGCATCATGACAGGTATGCTTGTCTTTTTCTGACAGGAAAAAGTATACACCTCCATTCAGAGACAATACTTTTTATCCCCCTAGGACTGAATTCAACTGGACTTGTCCTATGGGGGTTTGTTTAAAGGAAAAACAGAGTGAACACTATCTCCCGCCACAAAAATCACAGAACCGCTGTAAAACTGGACAGTCCTTTCAGTGACCCCCATGCCAAAGGGAACAGCATATCCTAACATGCTCAGGCAGTGAAGGCATTTTCTATGAAAAGCTGAGACAACAGGGATCGAGCAAGTTATTTTCAGATGACCTGAGTCAGTGGTTTCAATCACTCCAAAACGATTTTCACACATTTCTTCCATGCCCACTGCTCTCTCTCCTTCACTGAATATTTTCCTTAAATTGATTCTCACTTATTTCCTTAATTAAATTTATTTTAACAGAAAAAAGAATTGATTTGAGCAGTATAAATTGAAAACAAGTATCTTTAGTTGTAAGTAAAAATCAATGGAAAGTCCCCATAAAGATAAGTAAACAGGAAAAGAAAAAAAAATCGAATTATTCCATTTTATCTGGATATCGTAACTTGCTAAACTTGATATGCCTGAGGCTGGCTGGCTTGTTATTACAAAATGATAGCATCAACCTGAGTCTTTCTCCTTCACTAACGAGAAGGATAAAGGGAATAATTTTAATACTCAGCAATGCAAGGCCCTCCTTACAACCCTTGCAAGTGCTCTCTGTGGGCTGTGCCCCGCGTTTGGGGAAATACTGATTGTGGTGGCCGTGAGAATGGACCTCTCAGGTTTCTGAGTGGGGGCGGCATGAATGACTGACGAGCCCAGATGCTGCACTCTGAAATCCATCACTATATTCTCACGGAGCCCACACATCCCACAGGCCACTCCCAGCCAAGGACTGAGGGCGGCTGGGTGCCCAGGCAAGGAGACATGGCTGTCTTCTGACAGCCACTGTGGCTCACCAGCCCTGTCATACATCCTTAGAACTGCACTGCCCCAAAGAAGCCCCTGCCCAACCTCTCTCTCTCACGAGGACCAGGCCACACTGCTGCCTGGCCCTCCCACGTTCCTTGGTAGGTGTCCCCTAATCAGTTCATGTGTCTCTAACCTCCTCACTTCTGCTTCTCAGAGAACCTAGGCTCACGCGTGGACATTCCTGATGCATCTTCTGGAGACAAAATGAACAGACAGGAAAATGTCCCACTGAATTGTTTTGTTCAAGCATCACTGTCCCCAGTAAATCTCAGACAGGATGAATCCCGACTAATCTTCCCCAAAGCAGGCACAGTGCAGATAGTCTTATTGTAGCATAAAGTAAAAGCCTCAAGATCTGCGGGTATCTTGGATTAAGGAAGCAAAGATGACATTTTATGGTAGGAGTTTAAAAGCTGCATTTATATCTTTCCACCAAACATTAGGTGAATGTCTGCTTACCTTTTAAGACCCAGCTCAGACAGTCCCTGCTCTGAGAAACCTTCCTCACCTGACCAGCAGCACTGGTCCTACCTGCCTTGCGTCCCCACAGGTCCCATCGGCACACCCTTTCCTGAAAGCACTTCCCACGCTTTATTGTATGTATAATGAGAGTGGCATCATATCTTGTGAGAATCGGGTTGAAAGTCAGAGCCTGGAGCAAAGAGTATGTCAGGAAACATTATCTTTCAAAATCCCTTAAGAAGGTCTCGCTATGCAGATGGATGTACAGTTCCTCAATGAGCCCAGCATGGCTGGTTCTTCCTCCCATATTTGACCAAAGCAAAGTAGTTGGCTTTCATTTAAGGACCAGAGTGCATGAAAAACAGGATAGTCCAGGGATGTAAAGTACAGCATAGAGAATATACTCAATAATATTGTAATAACTATGTATGATGTCAGATGGGTACCAGATTTATTGGGGTGATTACTTCATAAGGTATATAAATGTCTAATCACTGCGTTGCACTCTTGAAGCTAATATAATATTGTATGTCAACTATAATGAAAAAATAAAACTTATTTTTAAAAAATAGAGCCATGATGAATCTATAAATGTGAGAATCACGCCCAATACGAGTCCCCGAGAGGCGCGCACAACCTAAGGCGCACCGAGAACACCCTGCTTCCGGGCCCCACCTCACATTTCAGCCAGGATCTGCATTTATTGAGTGAAATGGCAGCCCTGGCCAGTTAAAAAATTATCTCTCTTACTTTTTAAACTTCATGTATAGCTGAATTCACAAAGGTTAAACTTAGTTTCTACTATAACATCTGATTCTCTCTTGACTGGAAGCTTCCTAGCATCTACCAGAGTGTCTGTACACAGCTGGCAGTGAAAATATGAGGAAAGGAGGGAGGGAGGGAGGGAGGGAGGGAGGGAGGGAGGGAGGGAGGGAGGGAGGGAGGGAGGGAGGGAGGGAGGGAGGGAGGGGGAGGGGGGAGGGAGGGAGGGAGGGAGACATGAAAGGAGGGTTGGATCCAAGAACTGGACACCAACAAATTCATTCCTGAAAGGTGTCTTACCCCAGAAGGAGACCCCAAGACAAGGACTGGAATGGAAGGAGAATGTGGCAGGGGCAGGGATGCAAGCCTTTCCCTAAAGAGTCAGTGAATGAGCAGGTGACTGCTGTGGTAACAGGGGCCCAGTCCTGCTGAGGACTCCTGGGAGGTGGTGTAGAGCACAGCCTAAAAGTCTCCTACTTAAGGGGCAAGGAGGCCACAGTATTTACCCGCCAGCTCCTCCCACAGAACAGGCCAACATTCCTGCAGGGAGGGAGACCCCTCGGGCTGAGATCTGCAGGCTTTGCAGCAGGACACCATAGTTGCTTATAAGAAGGGTGACTACTGAGGGACCCTGGGCAGGACACACACATCCATTGCCACAGAAGGTGTTCCCTGTTATTTCAATCTGTTCTCTTTCATTCCAAAGAGAAGAATTTTATTCTTTAATTTTGTCTCACCCAATGAGCACTGTCAGTTACAACAAGGATGTCAGAACTTGAACACCTTGGGGTTCTGAAATTTTTTCCTTTGCAAAATATCCCTCACTTGTGATTGCAAGTTAACAATGAGCTTAAATTATGTCACCTGTGTCTCACTCATAAGCAATCTCTTTGCAATCTGTGTATGAATGAGTGTGTTTGTTTTTAAAGCAATTTTTGAAATAAAAAAAATCTGTAAGATTCTAACTTCACTCTTATTTTAAACACATATAAATATATATACTAAGTCTATAAAATTGTATAATGTTGTTTCCAGTAACTAGTTGCACAGCATTCTTGACTGCTAGCATCATTCACATATAAATGTTTATGCTACATGGAATTTTTTATTAGTTCAAACATATCTACAGAGTGAAATTAAGATTTTACAGTCTTGAAAAGAATTCTCCCTCATTGACCATTAAGAAGTTATCATGAGGAGGTGTTTGTTAGATTAAAGGTAAAAATTAAAGATCACAAGATCCCGAGGCAAGCAGCCTTTCCTTTCAGTTTTCACATACATGCCAACACTTGACTTATAAATAGCGGACTGGAGAAGCTAGGAGACAAGTTACATAATTCTGATTTAATGTCCTGGATTTGGACAGCCTGTTCTGAAGTTGTGAAAACCAAAATGGAGATTCTTTCCCTACAAACAATGGAATATGAATTTAGAACATCTATGGTTTTGTTACACTTTGAGCATCAGTATTTCCAGCCTGTTCGCTGGCCCAGCCCCAAATAAATTCTTCCCTTGAGAATTTTTGTGCAGATCGTGCATCGGAATACTGATTCTCACCAAAATCCCAGTCCACATCAGTGTCCATTGTGTGGCAAGGTTCAGAAAAGTATAGTCTCCTTTAAGCAAAAGCTGCATGTGAACCCCAGGTCTCTGTATTCTGCTAGCGGGAAGGAAGTGGGGAGCTCACTCTCTGGACGGATGCCTCGACCTTGCAGCCCTCCATGACTCACCCCTTCAATCTCTGCCTTTGAGCTTCAGACCCGTGCCCTGAACCCTCACCACTGCCCCATGGACCCCTCACTAAAGAAATAACAGCAAGTTTTAAAACTCACAGATGCGTTTGTTGCCTGAGAGCATGCGGTGGTGCATTTTGTGGTAAAGACTAGACTTGCTTCATTGTGACTGCCCCGTAGGGACGGGATGGACCCTCCCTCAAAAGCAGGTAAAGACTGATGTCACCGCACACATTCTACAAGGGTATGAAGAGGTTCACTACTTATATAAGGAGGCATTCTGGGGAGAGCGAGGGAGGCTCCCAGGACCACGTGAGAGGCTCCTTGTGTGGTTCCTGCCAGCACCAAGCAGGAACTACCCGGCTTTTCTATCAGCTTGCTCAGATATGGGGCAGCAGGAGAAGATGGATGAAAAAGTGGGCAGCAGTCAAACATCCAATAAATGGAATCAGACTCTTCATTACAGCTTCCCAATTAAGTCAGGTTTGCACCTACTGATATAATGACAGATGATGAAACACAGTTAGGATCTGCTGTATTCCAGGTATGCACCCCTTATATACATCATTTCACTGAATTCTCACAGCCACCCTGAGACTCCGTGCCTTTGTTTGGGTTCCCCCCCACAGGAGAATTTTGGAGATTTGAAAAGAAGTCGTTTAAGCAGTTAGGGCAGGAACATGGTGAAGGATTGGGAGTGGGGCCAGGGAAGGGAGGAAAGTCAGGAAAGGGTTATGTGGAACTCAACCCAACCCAGGCCCCTCTAAGATGTGTGGGACATACTCGGTGTTGGCTCCCTGGGTGGTGAGGAAGCTGGGATGTTTATCCACCATCTCCCACCCTCATCATATGGAGGTCACACCTGGGGGCATCCCCTCCAACACCCCCAGCTGTGCAGAGAAAGCCTCCAGCAGAGAGACTCTGGTGCCTGAAGTCAGAAGCTCTTCCAAGGTGAACCAGGGAGAGACATGGACAAGGCGGCCACTGCCTGCCTGCAGAGAGAAACTCCTGTCACCCCCATTTTGCAGATGGGGATGTGAAGGCTCAGAGAGGAAACAATATGATAAAGACCTGGAACTAAAACCCAAGACCATCTGACTTCTGAGCCACTGTGGTGAGCAAAACGCACTGAGGGAAGGCAGTTTGGCCACTTGCCGAGAGTGGAAGTGAAATTCACAGGCAGTGCAGCAGAGAGACAAGAACATGCTCTAGCGTCACAGGGTCACTTCAAATTCTAACACTGCCACCTACGAGCTTGGTGACCTTGGACGAGTCTTTTGACCTGCCTGAGCCTTGGTTTCACCATCTACACAGTGGCCAGAACAATAGCACCTTCATCACATGGTTGTTAAAATGAGCTTATATGGTGCCCAGGAAATGCTGTCTTTTTTTTTTTAATCTTTTTTTTTACAGGTTTGGCTGACTGTCAATTCAGAAGTTCAGAAGTATCTTGATACCTGATTTTCATTCCAAACCCATAGTTTTAAAAAATAATTCATTTGACCTGGTTTACTTTTTGAAAACCACTTTACATAGTTATATATTTTTAAAAATATACATATCAGCTTTTCTCCTTTTTCCATGTCATTTTCTTAATTTTTCTCTATGTTTCTTGCCCTAACTTCCCAAATCATGGACTTTATTCAAATCCCTCAAGGTCTCCTTTAAGGAGGAAACCAAACAACTGTAAAATACAAAAATGTAGTTTTAAAATATGTAACTACATATGCACAGTGGGATAAGAAAACGCGTCCAGCCATGTCCTGGTGCTGGTTTATGGGTTGTTTTGGACCCCTCTACTGATGAGATTTATAAGACTTGTCCTTCTGAGTGTCAAGCTAGCATCCAGGACTCCACCCCAGCACAGTTCTCTACTTGGGGCTCCGATTAGGCAACACACTGTAATAGAGGAAAGCAGATAAAAAGACAAATCACATAAAACCCAGGTCCCTTGGGACTCGGTGTCTGGAGATTCCCTGGCTCCTTTGAGTGGACACGGCATCCAAAAATAAGCCTGTGTGGAGGCAATGGGCTGACCATGGGTTCTGGTTGCATTACCTCGGGACCATTCTCACCCCCGGCCCACCCTCCTTTCGCTACGCCCAGTAACAGTAATTAATAGTCAGCTCTCCTGGGAACTCACCGCTGACACTGCTTCACGCACTCTACATGCAGTCACGCACTTAACCCCTACGACAACCACAGGAGGGAGTTGTTTATTACCCCCATGTTTTATTTGCAGAAACCAGGATATACTAGGAAGTAAGATGACTTCTTTCCAATATCAAGATCTTTCAGATCGTTTGGTTGGCCATTTGTGTCATGGGTGGCCAATCTAATGAAAACCAATGTATCAAGACCAGGCTTTGGACCTCAGATTTGAGATGTTTCCTAAATTTGCCTCCATCCACCTACTTACCCCACACACACACATGCACAAAAAACTCATTGCAACCTTGGTTTAGATTCACTTACCCAAACATAACCCCCCAAAAAGCTTTTGAAAAGTTCACACCAACCCCATGGAGATATCTTTAGTTATTCAAACATAAATAGGAAAGCAAGGCAGAATATGAAAAAAAAAAAGAAGAAGAAAGGAAGGGAAGGGAAGGAAAAAGGAAAGAAGGGGGAAAGGGGAGGGGAGGGGAGGGGAGGGGAGGGGAGGGGAGGGGAGGGGAGGGGAGGGGAGGGGAGGGGAGGGGAGGGGAGGGGAGGGGAGGGGAGGGGAGGGGAGGGGAGGGGAGGGGAGGGGAGGGAGCCAGCCCTGTATTTTGCTGGCTAAAACAGGCATTCCACAAACTGCTTATCAGGTAGGTGTGTTTCTTTAATTAACAAAATCTTTAGAGGTTTCAGCTTAAAAATAAAATACATCTTCTTCATCGGAGGAGGCTATTACCATCTTCCTTTCACACCAAGTAACACCCTCACCTTCTAGCTTTGGATTTCTTAAACAGATTCTGAACACGTCAAAGATGAGTGTTATCGGTCCGCCCTGGATAAGAGACTCTAAGCTGAGCCTGCACTTGCTCTGCATGGTGAGGGATGGAGGTATGCCCTGGAGGAATGCGCTGGATGCTATGGTTAATTAACTAATTTACTCAATCAAGTTTAACAGTGGTTTTAACGTTAATGAGACCATTACATTTTAATATGGAAATAACAGCCTTGTATCCTTAACAATCCCCACAGTCCGCACACCCACCTCCCTCCTCCGCCCACTTCCCACCAGCATTGATGTTGATTTGTGAACTTGAACGCCGGTATAACATCCAGAACTTGTAATACACATGTACGGGGCCCATTACAGAGACAGCCCACAGAAACCACTATTCTGCCTTCTGCTATATATGTGAAATCTGAAAGCACACAGCGGTTGCCACTCGCGGAAAAGCCAAAGTTTTATCATTGGCCGGGTCCTTTCTAGATGGAAGTGCCAATGGGGGCGTTTGATACGGAAAACTGGTGTGAGCCAGGAAGGAACGCAGACCATGTCAGAAAATCCCAAAGGAGAGAAATGAAAGGAGACGGCCCCGCCTGCAACCTGGGTGTCAGTTGTCCTAGGAGCCCTACCCTTGGGCTGCCATCCCCAACTTGGGTTGCATTTAATTGGGCTCCTCTAAAGGCCAGTCTGTCGTTAATAGAACAGCCTTCCAAGCTCTTATTGAGAACTTTTATTATTCCAGATACAGTACTTTGGAGATTAACTAGGAAAAGTTTTACAGGGCGGTGAAGGTAATGAATCATGAATTCTGTGAGGGTGAACCCAACACACAGAAACCAAGTACAGCTGTCTTATATTTGCTCTGTGTGCATTTTGCTACCCGTAATTTTGTCATCAATTTTCATCTTTTGTTTAAACATATTTGTCTTTTGGACAAGATAGGTCATATTTCATAGGTTTGATGAATTTTCTCCTTGGTCCAGTTTTACAGAATTTGCACTTAATTAATTGCCCAACCTTTAATTCGACAGACTGTTTTTAATGGCCGTGTAGCTTCAAAAGCATATACACAGTGGAATTTCGAAAAAGTAATTGTTTTTGTGTCACTTCCAAAGAAAGTCGCAATTATTAAAATGTGTAAATAATTTGTCAAATGCGCAATGGGCAATAATTAGGAAGATATCAAATAAACCTTTAATGGATATTTTTAATTTGGTGTTCAGCAGGAATATTTAAATAATGCAACAAAATATGTCATTTCTCTCCTCAGGACGATAGAAGCCAAATCCCAGTGTGAAAATGTACCTTTCAATTACACAGACTGGGTCATAATGGAGGTGACACTCATAAAAGATTTTCTAGCTCTTTGCAGAGCCATAAACCAGGACCCCCTCCCTCCGGCAGACAGCACAGAATCCAAAAATCTGCCTATCAAAAGCATCATTCGAGCCACGAGGCTCTTCTGTGCCTGGTAAAAGCAGGCAGGAAAAGAGGAGACAAAGGTCAGTTGTTGTCAATTCTTTATCAGTGTGACGGGGCTGGCAGTTTGCAAAGAACAGCCATGTTTCCCTGGCAACTTTGTGTGTGTGCAGACGCGTTCAGTACGCTTTCCCCTTGTTCTTTTCAGACCGTCTTTTTGTGCTGCGGACTATCGCGAATGTATTCTCCCAGTTACACGGACCATTGTGTTAAGAAGACTCAGAGGCTGACATTTTTTGGAGGGGAGGTGTGCTGAGTCGGGGGCGGTAAAAGCTGGAGTTCAATCTTGAGCCAGATTGCAAACAAAAAGCAGGAGGAAAAAGGCTCGGTTAGAGAAAACACATTAGACCGAGAGAAAGCTGAACATATCCAGTGTCTAGAAATTGGAGGCTGAGATACCATGGCATTCCTGAAATGGTGCTTTGCAGCCCTGCCTTTATTTCCCCTCCTTGGTTTTGTGACTGTTCCAGAGCCTGGAGTCAATATACTTTTTTAATTTTTATTTATTAATTTTCGAGAGAGAGCGAAGGGAAGAGAGAGAGAAACATTGATTTGCTGTTCCACTTATTCATGCATCATTGGTTGTTTCTTGTGTGTGCCCTGACCGGAGATCGAACCCACAACCTTGGAGCATTGGGACCACACTCTAACCAACTGAGTTAGGGCCTCAATATTTCCTTTTGATTCATCTATTCCTTCTCCTTATTTAATAGTGACAGGGAAGGGACATTTGGAAAGAAGTGTCACCAAGCTCTGCTGTTTATTAATTCATCCAACACCCGTATTGGGCACTTACAATTACCAGGCACTGTGCTGGGCACACAGAGGGTCTGCTAACTTTGTCAGTAAGTGCAGTACTGTCTCTCTGTCACAGCGCCTCAAACCTGCCATTGTCTGTCGCAGCAGCCACAGAAACCCACAAATGAAGGGACATGGAGGTGTGCTAATATTTATATCTGGGCCCTCAAACCTGAATTTCACGTAATTTTCACACCACAAAATATTATTCCTTTGATTTTTTTCAACCAGCTAAAACTGTAAAAAGCATTCCTAGGTCATGGGCCATGCAAAAAGAGTCAGCGAACTGGATGTGGCCGGGGGCCATTGTGTGCTGACCCTCTGTGTAGAGGCAGGGCTTGTGCTCTCAGGAGACTATGGATGGGACACAAAAAGAAAGACATAAAAGAATGCATAAACAAGATGACATCAGGCTACTCTAAGGAACATGAAGGCAATAAAATAGGGTGATTGGTAAAGAGTGACTGAGAGGTGGCAGTTGCTTTAGATAGAGCAGCAAGGAAGGTCCTGTCAGAGGCATGAATGACAGAGGGAGTGGGTCCATTGTCACCTATAGTCCATTGTCATCTACAGTCTACTGTTTACCTGCAGTCCACTGTTCACCTGCAGTCCACTGTTTACCTAAAGTCCATTGTTTACCTACAATCCACTATTTACCTACAGTCCATTGTTTATCTACAGTCCACTGTTCACCTATAGTCCACTGTTCACCTGTAGTCCATTGTTTACCTACAGTCCACTATTTACCCACAGTCCACTGTTCACCTACAGCCCACTGTTCACCTATAGTCTACTGTTCACCTGTAGTCCACTGTTTACCTATAGTCCACTCTTCACCTAAAGTCCACTGTTCACCTACGGTCTACTGTTCACCTACAGTCCATTGTCACCTAGGCTTCCCTGAGAGCACTAATTCTATCAGACAGCTACTCTTATGCCTAATTACTACGGCTAGATTTACACTGGGAAACAGAAGAAAACAAAGCAATTGACCCCCTGACCTTGGTATCAAAATCACAGAAGATAAGCTATGCTAGAAAGAAGAATCTGACTATTAATATTGCAGATTTCCAGGTGCCGGGTGAACACTTCATCCCAGTTGCTAGGAGATAGGAGTTTTCAATGTGCAGCACAATTTTTCAAAGCAGGGTTATTGTTTTTTTATGGGAAATAGTGCCACGCCCACAGGTCCCTTCTCCTTTCAATACGCATGGAGTCTACATAATGGTACACTCTCCAATTACAAACTTGGGTTGAGGGGAGCCTCTTTTATTTACATCCTATTGAACTACATTAACTTTATTTCCACAACTGCTAAAATGTTTTTTAAAGGGAAGCAAAATTATCTTCGTGCAAGTTCTTTCAGGGAAAACAGAGTCATAGAGACTTGCTCTTTCATTCGTCTTTTAGGGAACAGGCCAAAGGTGAATGGCATTTCTGCCCTTCTCATAATTTGCTGGCTAATGTCAAACCCAGTGCCAAAGGCCTTGATGGTACATTTTTATTTTTCTCTGAAGGTGTGACCTCAGACAAGTCACTCCTTTTCCCTGCCTGTAGAACAGACCTGTGACCCCAGGTCCCTCCATCTCACAAGCTGTTGTAAGAATCAAACGAAATGACTTACGGGAAACCATACAATTATAAAAATGCTTGGAAGTTTGATCATAATAATAATTCCCTATTGTGATTTCATCAACACTTGAGGCTTCAGTCTGTGTGAGACCACGTTATTTTATTCTCATGGACATGTCACCTATAACCAAGCTCAAATTCAACTATAAACTCCCCAAAAATACAGAATTTGTTTTGCATTTCTTCTGTGTGCTTAGTGTAGTATTGTGCACACAGAAGCCTCCAAAATGTATTCATTAAGAAATTATTAGGAGACTAGATATTGCCAAAGACCTTTCTCACTTACAAATATGGTGGTCTCTTCACACAATGCTTGTCACCATTGAAAGACGGCAACATCGCCAGACTCATGCTTGGAAATAAGGTCCCACAAGTGTATTCCTCATAACCCCCAAGTCCCAGAGATGTTTTGGAAAATAAGAGCCTTGTGATCTAACAATTGGGGGTGGGAGCCTTATTATATTCCTCTTACGTAGTCATGAAGTCCAATACTGCGTTTAAAAAGTCAGAATTTCTGCTGAAAAACAGACACCTTTGGCCCTGGCTGGGTGGCTCAGTTGGCTGGAGCGTCATCCCATACACCAAAAGGTTAAGGGTTCGATCCTCTGTCTGGGCACATACAAGAGGCAACGTATCCATGTTTCTCTCACATCGAGGTTTCCCCCCACCTCTGCCTTCCTCCCTCTCTAAAATTCAATAAGCAACGTATCCTCAGGCGAGGATTGAAAAAAAGAGAGAGAGACATCTTTGTTCACCCTGGGGTCTCACAAGTCCATATGAAGAGAGATGCTTTCTCTCCATTAGCAACTCTTTGCACCCCCGCCAACAAGCCTCCCTTCTGAGTCACTCTGGGAAACGGTCGGGAAGAGTGTTCTGCAGACTACAGGTCATAAAGTCAATTTAATGGACTAGAGTGGGAATCAGCAAATAAGGCCCATGGGTCGAACAGCCCACTGCCTGTTTTTATACGGCCTGCAAGTTAAGAATGGTTTTTATATTTCTAAACGGTTGAAAGTAGTCAAAGAAAAAAATTATTTTGTGACACAAGAAAATTACATGAAATTCATGTTTCCGTGTCCGTAAGTAAAGATTCGTTGGCGCACAGCCACGCCCGTGTGTTTATGTCGTGCCTACGCTGCGGGGTACAGTACAGCGGCAGGGTTGAGAAGCTTTGCATTGTCCCTCAAAGCTGAAAGCACTTACGGCCTGGCCTTTTGCAGAAAAGGTTTGCTGATCCCTGATCTAGAGCGGCAATTATTTCTAATGAATTAGAAGAGAATAGAAAATTCCAGAGTGCATCGCATGTGAGGAGAACGAGCGCTGCATGAAACATCTGCTGCAGCAGAATGAATGTGTGCTACGTATGGGTGCACACCCTGTTCACAACGATCCTATTGCTTACTGTGTGCGTCGCTGTCCAAAAATTTGTTTTCAATGATTCTGGAGGCAAACTGGAACCTGCCCATGTCTTACGCCTACAACTCAAGGACGTCTATGGTGCCATCATATCAGGTAGCTATATGGGGAGCAAGGAAGAGCAGAAAGAAAGAGACTGATCACTAAATTCAGGTGCTCTACCCTGTTTACATAAAGCATCTCACTGAAGATTTTTTCCAATGAGAAAGAGATGAAATTAGCCAAAAAGGCAGTATCAGTGATCTGCAGACTCTGACCCCTTATTCTTAGATGGTTGGTTTATCAAAGACTCCTTACATTGAAACAAACAAGTAAACTGTTGTTTGCTTAACCTCAAATAGGGCTTCATTCTAAAAACAACTTGCCATTCACTCATCCAACACACGGCCATAAAATCTGGAAAGATTTGGGGTAAGAAGATGCAGGTGGCTGAGTCAAGCTATCCCAGTAATAGTTATAATAACTAAGTAATGATTATTATAATAAAGCAATAATATTTCTTCCACCCCAATTGTCAGGAATTGTACTAAGCCCATTCATTTCACTCGGTCCTCAAAACAACCCTATTAGTTGGGAATAACTATCACCCCACTCTTCAGCTAGAATCACTGAGGCACAGAGAGGCTAATAACTTCCCCAAGGTCACCCGAGGAGTAAAAAAAAAACCTTCCCTTTTGACCATTTCATTATATTTTCTCACCACTCATATATCTCATCAATTCATGTCTGCTGGAAAAAAACTGAACCAACTGAGCGATGAATCCATAGAATATAGGTTTTATTATGGAAACTGTTCTATGGAAATAATTCTACAACAATCAAAATAATAAACACCACCCAGTAACACATGTACAACCTGTTATTGCTAGAAATGATGCAACCGTATCAGTACTGAGTTATCTCCAAATCTGAGTTATGGAGGCATAGCTCAAATGATCCCTTTTGCCTGCTACCCAACGCAAAAGACATATTTTTTTAATAAACATTTGTGCTACCTTGCTCCTCACGCCACACGCTGCCGTGTGAAAGCTACAGCCTTCCTAACGTGATTCATCAGAAAAATCAAGGGGGAAAAGAGTCGTGATCTGATATACTGAGCACTCTTAAATTACCCAGCAGCCACTTCCCGTGTAGTGCCGGGGAAGACGGAGCTGCAGTGACTAAGGCCATCGCCACCTGTCACGTCCGTGAACTGGGGAGTGGGGCCGGTCACTGAATTATGTTCTAGCACCTCAGCACATCCATCGAGATGCGAGGTAGCCAAGCCAGCTTGCCCGAGATGAAAGTCTGAACAATTCAGAGGAGGCTGTAATTCTTTATAAAACATACACTAAGTAGTTTTGTTGACACCTACATGACATTTCCAAGGTGCTTGGGAAACCAGACCATTTGTTACACAGGATCTAGATCAATAGAGTGTGTGGAGGAAGATGAGGAATGCTTTAGAAAAATAATTTAATTGAACAAAGGTTGAAAAATTTCATAATCTGCAACATCTCCAATCTTACGTTTAAAATTCAAGATCGAGAAGAATAAAAAATATCCCAGCAATATGGCACAGCACCAGGAGCCCATTTCTCTTCTTAGACACCATTTAAAGAAGGAAATATTTTTGTCCCATTAGACAAACAAAAATATAATGAGGAAACAGTCAATTGCTTTTATCCCTGCTCTCTTTTTCTTTCCTTTTTTTTTTTTTTTTTTTTTTTTTTTTTAGTGGCTGTCGTCAGCGTCACCATGACAGGAGTCTGAAAAATTAACACATCACTAGGACTTACCATGTGAGATTTAACTTTTGATAAACAACAAAGTGGGTTACTGCTGTGCTAGCTATTTTTAATCCACCTTGTGTGTGTGCTTTTTTTATTGCTTTATACAGCATATCTGATTCCCTCTAAAGCACCAACTAAAAAATCTATCCAGCTGTCATTTGCTGCCCGGTAACATCTATCATCGCACTGCCTGGCAGGTCTAGTCTATGAGGCAGAGGGGAGAGGAGACAGGAGGCAGAGTCAAGGACTGTCACATGGGATGGGGAGAAAAACTTGTCACAATTATTTATGACTCTTGCTGGGGCACATAATAGGACACATAAGCCCGTTTCAGTTGCAAGCACCCTTGCACGGCTGTTCCCTTGTCGAAGTTGGACGCAGGCAGCTCTGCTTTACACATACAATTTCCTGAACAATGCCAAGCACTTGGGAAGTGACAGTGACAAATACTGGAGTTGGTGGCTGTAGAACTGTGGGCTGTTAGGAGCACGCGAGTGGCAGTAATCAGGAGAACTGCCTCGCTCCCCTACTCCTTTCTTCCTGGTGAAAGGCTTCCTTTCTGCTCCTTGCTTGAACTGCTGGGGACACGTGTTTAGAGAATGGGAAATGGTGTGTTCCAGCCCGTGTTTTATTATTCTGAGCCATAGCTACCCTGCCCAAGGCAGAGTGGGCTTCTGTAGTCATTTGTTCCTTCCCTTACCCATCCTTCACATACAGGACAAGAAGCCACTTCCAAGGCTCCACCTGGAAGTGTCCCCTGGTTTCATGCCTGCTAAATAGCCAGGGTTTTGAGCAGTTGGTTCAGTGAATGGCCCCTCCAGATGTATTCACAAAAGCAAGTCCTGGATTAGACAATAATTTTGTCCAGCTCTGTAATCTAAATCCTACTACAAGCCCCTTGGTCTGAGTAACCTCTTCAGGGTCTAACCTTTGGCCCTAAGAGAGACTTGAAAGGACCTCTGTCAACGTTCTCTCTACCCAACAGACTAAGACTGCAGCAAACCGAAGAGCTGAGCTGGCAACGTCTAAGGCAATTAAACATAAGACGGAGGTCCGGCCCGGTGAGGGATGCTCGCACACTCCGTGAGTCCAGCACGGCCTCACATTAACCTAGGTGCCCACACAGAGCGCCTGGGCACTTTGGCATCACCTGCTCCAACCCTGCTGATGGCAAGTGTCAAAGGCCTTCATTAAAGATCATAGGAGCGAAATATCCTGTACCTACCCTGGGAACTAAATCAGAAATTAATCTGAGGATGAAGAAAACCTGTGAATAGAAGCAGCTGGAAGCATCAAAATTGCTCCAATTATCTGTTTAGAATTTGCTAAACCAAAAGTCAGCCACCTTAGTTTAGAAATAGCATAGGAGGCCAAGGTGAGAGAGAGGATGCTCGTTTCGCAGGATCAGTCCCAACCTGCCTATCACTCATAATCCAAAATTCTGTGATGCAACTATTGCCAGACACCATGGTACTGGTGCAGCTCTGCACACCACTGTCTGAAATGTAAAAGGGGATCCATATGAATCAGAGGAATGAAGAGCTGATAGGAATCACCCAAGATTCGCCATCTGCCCAGGGATCATTTCCCTTGTGCAATAACTTCTCCTCGGCTGCCTTCGCTCTCTGCCTGTATCCATCTTCTGTGGAACTGCAAAGGTGGATTCCATAGTGCTGGCCTATGTCTTGTTGGTCTACAAAGTGATTTTTTTTAACAAGCCAAATCTGAATGTCTTTAGGCCAAATATAAACTCTCCAGATCACTAAAGACCCCATCATTCCCACCTTCACACACTTATGTTACCCACTCGGCCTCTGGAGACAGTTCAGTTTGCAATACCTCTTTCCTTTCCTTTCAGATTCTTTTCCCACATTCCTTTCATATATAATATTAGGAGGTAATCTTTACCCGCCACACACACACACACACACACACACACATTTTTCACATTCTCAAATGGGAGAGGGACCCCTCCCCATCCCAGGCAGGAGCACTATAGCATGAGCACTCCCCTCCCTCCTTCCACTGCCTCCCATCTGATTACTAAGCTAGTGGTAGACCAGATATCTATGAGCCTCCTAAGTATGGATTTAGTTACTGTGCTGAAATTTCTAACAAGCCTCCTGCCAGAGGTTCACATAGCTAACTCAAGGAACAATGCGATAGATACCACTAGGGTGCAAACTTCACTCAGAAGCATACAACTTCCATCCTCATGATTCACTCAGCATGTATTCAACAGTTGTCTATTGAGCACCTGTGGGCCAAGGGTGGTGCCAGAGGGGCGAACAAGAACCAGAATAACTTTCGCTTTCATAGCATTTTCTTCATGATGACTCTTTAGTTACAGAAGTGAAATGTGCATAGCAAAGCAAATGCAGGTGTAACCGTGAGCACGTTTGACACGGGGACCTGACCCAGTTTGGGGGAGAAGAGGTCTCTTTGGGGAAATGACAGTGAAGCCAGATCTTTGCAGATAAGTAGGAAGGCAGGACTTACTTGGGTTGGTGACTTGAGTCCCTCAGTATCTCTGCTGGGAAAATTGAATGATCTCATGCAGGTAGAAAAGCACCATCCAGACTACCAGAGGACTAGTTGGTGACGCTGCCTAAAGGAGAAAGGCGAGAGTCAGTACACCCTAAATGTCACCAGAGACCCAGATCAAAGGTGGAGGCAGACAGTTCAAGTCCTGACCCTGTCTCTCTCTCTCAACAGAGCTTAGGCCATTGCTTAACCTACCTCAGTCTCCATTAAAACTGAGATAATAATGCCTAATAAATCAGACAGGATTACACATTCAACCCTCTCAGAACTGTCCCCAGCGTGTATGTTAAGTGCTCAGTAAATGCAAGTTTGATTTTTATGGTTCTGTGTCCGGCACCCAGGCAAGTGCAAAGCAGGGGAGGAAAGCGTGAGTGGGAATGATCAGAATCCCACCGTAAACCTGGTGTTCATGCCTTTCGTTTGAACAACGCCTATGGCTCAGTGAGCGCCTCACATCCATGGCCTCACTCAGTCATGCAACAGCCTCTGTGAGCGAGAGATGCCTGTGCCTCTATCTTTGTCACAAAGGAGAAACCAGGAATCAAAAAGTGGCCTGTTCAAGATCTTCCAAATGCTAGAGTCAGATCGGGAACGTGGCTATTCCGGCTCCTAACATGCTGCTTTTCAACCAGGACACACTCCATCTCCAAGGTGGCGTTGACTCCAGGGCAAACCCCCTTTGGTAGAAGCTGGATTACTTTTTCTATAGTCAGGTTCAGCAAACGATGGCCTAAGGACCCCCTGCCTTTTGTTATAAATAAAGTTTTATTGGAACACAGACATATCCATTTATTTATATATTATCGGTGGCTGCGTTTGCTTACAATGGCAGAGTTGAGTAGTTGTAACAGAGACCATACGGGCAACAAAGCCAGAAATATTTATTATTTGGTCCTTTGCAGAAAAAGCTTGCTGATTCTGATCTGTACTATGTGTGATATGACAACTCCAGGGCATGGATTAGGGTGCTTAACATGAATTGTGGGTGTAAGTTTATGCAAACAGGCTAGTTACCTAAGGCAAGGTTTTCCGATAGTTTTAGATACCTCTGCTACTTAGAGGGGCCTTATAATTGTTTTTTGTGGTATTAAAAAATTATTCTTAATTTCTCGTTCTTTGTTAAAGGCTTACTCTATAAAAATATATGTTGAATAATTTACCATGAAATATACAATACCTGGAATTTGCTTTAATTTACAACAGGAAGAAAAAAAAAAAGCAGAGAGGGACAGAAATCAGTGAGGCAAAGATGGAATAAAAGTGGCAAAATGTCAATGATCATTGTTGACCTGGATGATGTGGGACTTTTCTCCTTACATCAGTATGTTTGATAATTTCCATAATAAAACATTATATGTAAATTGCAAGTTTCAAAAGGCTAGATTAACTCTTTTTTGTGATCTCATTTGACTGTACCAATGCATACTTTTATTGCTGCAGAATAAATTTTCTGAAAATATGGCCCAAATAATCAACCGCACGGTTTGCTTTCTCCGGAAAGAGAGACCATTGTTCGCCCTTGACCTGTGAAGTTGTCTCCTCCTGCCCTCCAACCGCCGTCTGCTCTTACATTTGTACATTTTTAACATGATAGTAAATATTTAAAGAGTCATTTAGGGAACTAAAGTTCACTGTGGTTTGACGTCTTATAACCACAAAATAATGTTGTTCTAACTGATCTTTCTCATCAATAGAGACAAAAGTACTTCGGTATATATGGTTAAGATGTAATTTGGCCCAAGTCAAGCGGTTCGGGTGAGAGGCCCTTGGGCTTAGGAGGCTGCCAAGAAGAATGAAATCTAAGGTGGAGTTGCAGGTTCCTATATACTAAGCATTAGAGTCTGTTCATTTATATTATATAAATTTTATTGATTAATGAAAACAATATTGTCTTATGCTTGAGATTCTCCACCTCTTGGTCAGTGTGGGAAATCCTACAATAATAAATATTAGTCTAAGAGAAGTGACTATGGTTAAAATCTTCAAATCATTCTTCATCAGCATCATCTCCGTGGCCATCACTTCCAGCTTCAGCGTCACCTCTTTAGCACTGACACCAGATTAGCAGTTGGCCAATCATACACCATTTCTTTTATTCCCCCCCAGCTTCATGACAGAGATAAACTGGAGTCGCATCATATGCAGATTCAACCACATGAACTGGGTAAAAGAGAAGAGCAAGAAATAAAAATAGGAACCCTAATGGCACAGCTAATATACTATGAAATTGTATTTTTCCCATGTGCTCTGTATTGTACAGAGCACACCTTACTGTACGAATTATGATACATTTACAAACGCGTATCCTGTAACTTATACAGAAACCACAAGTAGTTCTATGGGTGATATAAGGGTTCTCCAAAGACAACATCAGCCACACCCAATTTACCCTGTGAGTTCATTTAAAATCTAAACTCCCAGCAAGCAGTGACGTCACTGTTTTATTACATCAGTTGTATGGATCAGGAAAGCGGGGTTTAATGAGCTAACCATCCCTGTGAATATTTAGACACCATAATGGACATGGTGTAAGGTGGTCCTAAACCTGTTTGGGAACAAGCCCATGCTGTTGATATTATACTGCACTGTCTTCCAAGAGAAGTTCCTACTGATCAAGTCCAGAGAGACAGAGGAACAAAGACAGAGAGACATGGACAGAGAAATAAGAGGGAACTTAAACATCTTATTTTTGTTTGTTCTCAATTGGCCAACAATAGGGCAGGGGCGAGGGTTGGGAGCAGAATCAGCCAAACCAAACTAGGAACCTCGGCATTTCAAGGGTGAGGGATCTCGATCGTTTTCCACACTCTGTTGGCAGGGATATTTAGCAAGGAGGCATTTCTTTAAAGGGAAGGTCTTTTTCTTTATTCTCTTAACCAAGGATATGTCTATTGATCTTAGAGAGGAAGAAGGGAAGAGAGGGAGAAACATTGATAGGTTGCCTCCCACATTTGCCCCGACCTGCGATTGAACCTGCAACGTAGGTATGTGCCCTGACCGGGAATCGAACCCGCAACCTTTTGGTGTAAGGGACAATGCTCCAACCAACCGAGCCACCCAGCCAGGGCTCTAAAGGGGAGTTCTGAACCTCTAATCAGTAGCAAAGCACAATTAATTAAAAACAATAGTTGAGCAGCTCTCTTAAACCATCTTAGGCTTCTGCCTAGAAGCCACCTCCCTTGCGTTTCAAATGTCTAGGTCACCACCTACTTGTCTTCCTGTTGCGGCAGAACAGAAAAACCATCACATGAACTAAGTAAAAGCCGGATACAACTAAACCTGGCCAACATAACAGGGTCAGCTGCCTAGAATCGTAACATTTCTTTAAAAGGGAATACAGGCCCATGCTGCACTGCGAGTAGAATGTAGAGCTTTGCTGAGGTCTGTGATCTCCTGGTGTCATACACCCGGAGGAAGTATCTACTGATGGTATTTCCAGAACTGGGCAAATGGGAAAGCTGCCCACAGAAAGGGACAGTTTTGGAAGGGAACAGTTGTAGGCTTGGCAGTAAATAAGCTGAGATCCTCAAAGAGCGCCTGAATCGTGTCTTCCCAAACGGTCTTCTCTGTGCTTCGGTGTTTTAATAACAGTTCAAGTTCACTCCTTCTCAGAATCCCAGCAAAAGCCCCAAGTCCACGTATCCTCTTTGAAATAGTGCGCCAAATATGGGAATACGGGTGAGTTATCCACTATCTTTTGGCGCCAATATCAATACCCCTTTTACTTGGAAAAAAGAAAAAACAGAGTTCAAATAAAATAAAAAGAAGTCATGTAAGGAGGGCCATAAAATTTGTCATTAAGGAAAGGACAGACAAGGCTCCAAGGTTCCAAAGGACATAAAGCACACTTTCATTTATTGGTCGAGCATATATTTCCTTAGTGCCTACTACCTACAGAAGAACTGTGCCGGTGACCCTGGACGCACACCGAAATGGCTTCTGGAAGGCGTTTAACTTCCTGAAATTTGTCTACAGGTGCTCAGAGCAAAAGAGAGTGTGAGAATGAGGGCAATTTAAATCGTGTGGAATATTCCACCAACGGTCTAGCAAATGAGCGAACACCCAGAAGTGTGAGGCCGCAGACATAAATCCGCTGTACACCTGGGGGAAGGGGTCTGCATTCTCTCTGTGTGAGCAATCCTGCCTTTCATTGAATAAGAGCATATCTGTGACTCAGGTAATGAAAGCACAATTGGTTTCCAGGCCAGAGGTAAAAATGACTGTCCTGGACTTACTGAGGGTTGATCAAGGACTGAAATCCATGGGAGATTTGAGGAATTCTCAGGTGTCACTAGAAGCAATTTAAGTTTTACTATAAGCAACTTTCCTTTTATAGATTAACTTTAGTAGCATATACCTAAGAGGTAATTTTACTGTATAGTGAAAAATTCCCTGCCTCATAAAATTCAAAGCTGAAAGGGTGAAACAACAATACAGAAAGTAAACAGGTAGATTCTGGACAAGCTGGCGGCGTAGGTGACAGCCGCGCCCGCCGCCTCCCGCAGCCACCTCAAAATCACAACTAAACTACAGACCCACCGTCGCTCAGAGCCTCCTGAGATCTGGCTGAACAGAAGCCCCACAACCAGGGAGCTGAAGCAGCACCGAGAGCGGGAGGAGGGGCGGGGACGCGGGCGGACCGGGGCTGGATGGCGGAGATGCCGCCGCGGGCCACACTCAGTGCCCCGGGTAAACCTGGAGGGACATCTCCACCCGGGAGGTTTCCTGGAGGAGGGAGGGGTCCCAGCCCCACAGCAGGCCCCCAGCCCAGGGCTCCAGGGCCGGGAAGAGATGTCCCACAGCTCCGGCTGTGAAACCAGCGGGGACTGTCCCTGAGGGTCGCGGAGGCTACTGGAGCCCCAGCAGCTCCTCCTAAAGGGCCCGACACAGACTCACTCGGACGCTCCCTCTGAGCCCAGAGCCGGGAGCAGCCGGAAAGGACCCGGGACACTCGGGGAGGAACTAACCTGCCTGGAATCGGGGCGAGAGGAGGAGGGGCGGCTTCCTCCCAGGCAGAAGGGCTGGCGGAGGCCATGGCTCCTTTGGCGAGCCCTCCCCCCACACAGCGCGCAGGCAGGCGCCATGTTTGAATCGCCAGCACGTCACTCACACCGTTGGCCCCGCCCCGTGATTCCCGGAGGCCCCGCCCTCCCCACCTGCAGCTCATCCGGGCCATTTCCAGGGGCTTTTCATACAAGTGGCCTCTCGAGCCTCATGCTTAGGACTGTCCTAAAATCTCTCCAACAAGCAGCAGCGGGCCCCATACAGCTTCATAAGTGGCCCCAGGCCTGGCACTAGCGGCAGCCTGCACTGGCTCATACCTTGGCCTCTCCTGGGCACCTCCAAGCCCAGCACAAGTAGCAGCCAGCTATGGTTTGCTGTGTGGCTCATGCTGGGTGGCCCTGGGCAGGGCACTGGCAGAGGCTGACTTTGCACCTCCCGGGAGGCCCCAGAGACAGTGTACCTGGTGGTCAGACTCGACCACGCTGGATTACAACCCTACCACATCCACGAGTGACACTCAAGGGGCGCACTTGGTGAACACCAAAGCTCCACTGAAGTAAATCCTGCTCCATAGGGGTGTCTCCAGCACAGCAGCTCTCAGGCTGTAGCTGCATCTGGTCCTCACAGCTGATTGGCCTGGGCGTCAATTCCTCCCAGTGACACCAACAGCAACCAAGGCTCAACTGCAACAGGACAGTGCACACAGCCCACACAGGGGTGCACCTAGAAGGCCCAGCTCAGGTGACTGGGGAGGCTGAGCAACTGGACCCTACAGGACACCTACTACACAAAGCCACTCCACAAATTCCAGGAGACACAGCAGCTCTACCTAATACATAGAAACAAACACCAGGAAGCAGACAAAATGCAGAGGCAAAGAAACATGTCACAAAAGAAAAAACAGAAAAAATCTCCAGAAAAGGAACTAAATGAAAAAGATCCAAGCAAGCTAACAGACACAGAGTTCAGAATAATGGTTATAAGGATGCTCAAGGATATTAGTAAGAGTATGACGAAAATAATTGAGAAAATCGATAACATAAAAAAGTACCAATTTGAAATGAAGGCGACACAAACTGAAATGAAGAATAATTTACAGGGAATCAACAGTAGAGTAGAGGACGCTGAGAATCAAATCAGCAATTTGGAACGTGAGGAAACAAAAAACACCCAACCAGAAGAGCAAAAAGAAAAAAGAAACCAGAATATGAAGATAGTATAAGGAGCCTCTGGGACAACTTCAAGCAGGCCAACATTTGTATTATTGGGGTGCCAGAAGGAGAGGAAAGAGCAAGAAATTGAAAACCTATTTGAAAAAGTAAATACAGAAAACTTCCCCTACCTGGTGAAAGAAATAGACTTACAAGTCCAGGAAGCACAAAGAGCCCCAAAGAGGCCCACAGCAAGACACATCATAATTAAGGTTAAAGACAAAGAGAGACTCTTAAAAGCAGCAAGAGAAAAGCAGTTAGTTACCTACAAGGGAGCATCTATATGACTGTCAGCTGATTTCTCAACAGAAACCTTGCAGGCCAAAAGGGAGTGGCAAGAAATACTCAAAGTGATGAAAAATAAGGAACTGCAACCAAAATTGTTCTACCCAGCAAAGCTATCATTTAGAACTGAAGGTCAGATAAAGAGCTTCACAGATAAGAAAAAGCTAAAGAAGTTCGTCACCACCAGACCAGTACTGCAGGAAAAGTTGAAGGGTCTTCTTTAAGAAGAAGCTAATGAACAAAAGAATCTGATGAACTAAATAGATCCAGAGACATTGACACATGCAACAGATGATCATATTTCAGAGGAAAGAGGGAAGGGGGGTGGAGGGTGGGAAGAGATTAACCAAAGAATTTATATGCATATATGCATAACCCATGGACACAGTCAATAACAGAGTGAAGGCTGGGGAAGGGGTGGAAGCAAGGGGGAGGGGGTCAATTGGGGGGAAAAATAGGACACTTGTAATATTTCAACAATAAAGGTAAATTTAAGAAAAAAACAACAGGTAAATCTAGTTATAATTTCTGAGGGCTATGAAGGACAGAAAAGAGTGCCATGCATACATTTCCGAATTCTGTCATCCATTGAAAGGACTAAGAAGCAAAGATGCCTCAGTAGCAATGAACACACTTAGTGCGCAATCTTGGTTTCTAAATGCCATTCTCCAATAAAGATCCCAGGAACCTTGGAGAAATGGTTGATTCTAGAACTGTGGCAAGTACACCTGGATCATCTCATGGTACCAAAATAAGGGTGGGGACATGTCAAAAGGACACTGGAGCATCAAAATAAATAATAACTTTAACACATCTGTTGATGCCCGGCCGGGCGTGGCTCACAGGTTGAGCGTCAACCTAGGATCCAGGTAACGGGGTTCAATTCCCAGTCAGGGCACATGCCCCGGTTGTGGGCTCGATCCCCAGTCGGGGGCATGCAGGAGGCAGCCGATGAATGATTCTCTCATCATTGATGTTTCTATCTCTCTCTCTCCCCCTCTCCTTTCCTTTCTCCGAAATCAATAAAGATTTTTTTTTTTAAATCTATTGAATAAAGTAGAAAACTGTGAGTCCATAGTGATAAAATAAATAAATAAATGCATTAAGTTGAAATTTGGGTGAAGAATGGAATTATGGTAAGCAGAATAATGGTCCCAAAGATATCTGTGTTCTGATTCCCAAACCCATGAAGGTGTTATTTAGCAAAGGGGAATTTAAGATGCAGATGGAATTAAGGTTGCTAAGCAACTGACCTTAAAATAGGAATATTATCCTGGATTACCTGGTAGGGCCCTATGCAATCACAGGGTTTCTTAAAAGTGGAAGATGGAAGCAGAATAGTCAGATGATGTGTCAGAGTGATACAGTGTGAGAAAGACTGGACCTGCCATTGCTGACTTTGAAAATGGAGGGTGCCACAGGCCAAGGAATGTGAGCAAGCTCTAGAAACTAGAAAAGGCAAGAAAAACTGACTCTTCCCTGGAGCTCACAGAAAAGCATACTAGCCCTGCAACGTCTTCATTTTAGCCCAGCAAAACCTACGTCATGGTTTGAACTAAAGTATAGTAAGAAATTCATGCTGTTTTAGGCTACTAAATTTGTGATCCTTTGTTATAGCAGGAATAGGAAATTAATATAGAATATTTATAGTTTCAAAGCATTTCCTTATGAGATACTTGGTAATTATAAAAGGAAAAATAGTGACATTATGGTGAAGAAACCTAGCAGACACCACTCTCACTGAGTGATCAAGGTTAACATCACCACTGATAAGAAAAGGTGACATCATGTACCTCCTGAAATGATGCCTTGAGAAGGTCACAGCATCACGTCTGTGGAATCTTCCCCAACAATGCACCACACTGGTCTAGTCAAGAGAAATCTTCAGACAAACCCTAATTCAAGGGCATTCTACGAAATAGCTGTCTAGTAGTCTAGCACTCTTCCAAGAGTTAAGATCATGAAAAACAAAGAAAGACTGAAAAACTGACCCAAATTGGAGGAGTTCAAGCAGACAGGACGATTCAATGCAATGTGAGGTCTTGGATTATATCTTGAACCAGAAAAAGGGCATTCATGTGACAGTTTGGAATTTCAAAAAAGATCTGTAGGTTAGTAATGGATCAATTTTAATTTTGGTTTTGATTATTACAGTATGTTTATGTAAGATGTTAACATTTGGAGAATCTAGGTTAAGATATACCCTGGGAAATCTGTGTGCTATTTTTGCAATATTTTAAGTCAAATTATTTCTAAATAAAAAACTTTTTTAAAATGTGATAATGATCTCATGCTAAGAAGACCTGGGAGTTCAAACTCCCTTTTGAAAATCCCATTCATTTCTTTCTTTAAAGAAGTTGCTTCATTGGGCATCAATATGCCCATGTATCTTAGAGTCTTGGTGATCTCTTTCAACATGTATCCAGCACTCAGCAAAGGCTTCAAAATTGTAAGATAAAAAAGCAAATATTTATAACATTAGCACTGTAGTCTTGGTTCTAGAGGAGTTTTCACTAAAGGACAAATAAATGAAAGACACTCAACACAAATGTATTGTCCTATCCCTGCCCCCCTTGAGCTAGTCTTCGTATAAATTTGGAACAGTAAAATATCATCTCATTTAAAAGCTTCTTGATCCTTTCTGTGGCCCGTTGGGCCCGGCATGACCCAGCTCAGGCTACCTCTTCATCTCTCCTGCTATCCGCCTCCTCACACAGTAAGTCCCAGCGTACGAGCCTTCCATGGACCAAGTTCTTTCTCACCTTAGTATCTTTGCACCTACATTTCTTCTACCTAGGACGTTACTTCTGTTTCTCTTGACCTAAATAAATAAACTGCTTAGGAGCAGGCAGCTAATAAGCAGCAAAGTTAGGACTCCAATGCCTTGTTCATAAATTATGGCATTTCCAAAGCATGGAATATTAGCATTAAAAAGAATGAGGTGGCCCTGGGGAGGTGCTCCGGTCGGTTGGAGCATTGTCTGTGCACCAAAAGGCTGTGGTTCCATCTCCAGTCAAGGCACATGGAGGGTAGATCCCCAGTCAGGGAGGAATCAACTGATGTTTTTCTCTGTCTCTCTCTTTCTCACCTCCTCTCTCTTTAAAATCAATAAATACATACCCTCAGGCGAGGGTTGAAAAAGTAGAGAGAGAAAAAATGAGGTAGATCTTCCCAAAAATATATATACACACATATACATGCATAGTTTAAACCTATTTCTAACACTAATTAATATACTTACCTGTTGTGTACCCAAAAAAGAAAACATTCTGAAAAGATACATTCAGTAATATTAACAATAATTAATTTGGGGTAATTTTTTAAATTTTTAACTTAAAAAATACTCTAGTGATGATTTTAAACTGTGGCTAAATGTCTCATACATTTTAAACTCATCTCGCCGTGGAATTGGACCTGCCACCCGCAGAAACAGCGTGAGCTGGCCACAGGCTTCCACACCATTGTTTCCGAGCCGTTGCTGTTGCTGATGTTTGTTTTGCAACTTCTAAGTTGCCGTATTAATGAGGCATCACATCAGATCCATCAACGGGTCCCACCAAGGCGACGACCCAGGACTGCAGGAACCCTCTGGAGAAACTCAATATGGGGTAAAATGGGTGTAACTGGTTGGGGGAGAGGTGTCAGACTCAGGCGACTCTGGGATCCTGGAGCCACCTTCAGTGTGGATCGCTGTCCCCCTGACACTAGCTCATCCTCACCGAGCCTTGGCCTTGGCCGTGGTCTCCTCTGACCAGAGTGTCTGTTCCTTTGCATATCCGTAGCTTTGCCTAGTGGCGCTCTCTCATCCTGCAGCTTTCAGGTGAAATCTTGCACTTTAAAAGATACTCTCCACGACAGATTAATTTCTTTCCTCTAGTTAACAGGGGTTCAGGAGCCTTCTGTTAGCGCATGCCTTCAACATTAACCCGAATGAAAGTTAACTCCCAAAAAGAGCTACTCCACATGCTCTGTCTGGGCCTGAGCCTCCCAAGTGGCGCCGATAGCATTCTGCCGAAGAGAAGGGAACAGCGCAACGTAACTGACCACATGTGAGTCTTGATTTTCCCCAAAACTTTACCTTGGGCGGGGAGGGGCTCAGGGAAGAGCCTCTCATGCTCCGGGGTGCACTTTCAGTGCCTCACACCACTTTCCTTGCAAAATAAAGTAACTACAGCATTCAAATTAGTAAGCACCACCTTCTATCCGATTTCTATGGGATCATAGCATCTATCACTGTTGAAAATTATCTTGTTTAGTATTGGGGTGGGGTTTTTTTAACTTGCTATTCAGTATATATGTGTGGAGGGAAGGAGGGAGGGAGGGAGGGAGGGAGGGAGGGAGGGAGGGAGGGAGGGAGGGAGGGAGGGAGGGAGGGAGGGAGGGAGGGAGAGAGAGAGAAGGAAGGAATTTTAAACTATTGTAGGTTCTGGTTAATAGCTAGTTAAATTTTACAGATTACTCAGTAAGAGAGGAATTACAGTATACACTGCATTCCTGCTTTCATGTAGGAGTTTAAAATCTTTTATTTTGCTCTAAGTGTGAACATTTGCATTATTTTACATGGATAAAAAAAAATAGCTCTTCCACGTGGTAATCTTTAACAACTGCTCCAAAAGTTTTGCAACTTTCTTTAGCCATAGATTCCTGTCTTCACACAAAATACAGTGGTCCCTGGTTTTCGAAGGTACTCCGTTCTGGAAGGCCGTTCGTGTTCCGAAACGTTGGAAAACCGAGGGATCCGCAGCCGACAGCTGGGCCTCAGGGCCTCGCCCTCAGCGGACGCCGTGGGGCATGTTTGACTTCCAAGGCGGGTTCGAAAACCGAAGCATTTCTTTCCGAGTTTACCGTGTTCATAACCCGAAATGTTCGTCAATGGAGACGGTCGAAAACCGAGGTAGCGCTGTCCTGCAGAAGTCCAATAAATAGAGCATATGATCCGCAGCCGTTGTGGTCGAGCCTGGGGTGAAGCGCTGGTGAGCCCCACCACTCAGCAACCCCGTGATCAGAATCCCCGCAGCACCCACGGCTACCACTTGCACTCAGGGAACAGTCTGGAAAACAATGAAACACTGAAGTGCAGAACTTTACTCTCAAAATACAAAAGAGCTTCGGTGAAATTGCCGCATCAGCAGTTTCGCTGTAAGCTGCCATTGTATTCCAAATGGTTGTGATTTGATTATGAGCCCACTCGATTTGATTATGAGCCCACTCGATCGGGTGGCTATGCCGTGCTTTTTTATAATTAGGAAACGGAAGGTCTGCACGCCCCTGATATCCGTCTTGGCCATGGGTTTGTGCAATCTCTCTAGGCAGCACCCAGATACTACTAAACACTGACTTTTTTAAACTTTTATGCAAATTGCATGTGTAATAACCCACGATATACTTCAGCATTAGTTGTTCTTCAATTTGCAGAAATGCTGATTTAAAACATAATTTAACAGATTATTCAGTCAAGCATAATAAGGACAAAAATTCTTCCTGCCATAAAATTTTCAGAGACATTTGGACAAAGAGAGCAACAGTTCAGTGAAACTCGCTGAGAAGCCTCTCGCTCGCATTCCGTTTTTCCCTTCCCCAAATACACTATTAGGGAGTACAAACGCCCAAGCACGGAGAGTGTCCACTAAAAAGCATCTCTCTAATGCAACCTTTAACAAACTTTTCTGGAGCTACAGCTGTGACCTCAAAAACCACAGTATGAATTTTTTAAAACAAATTTGATGCTATTAAAAAGCGGTGGATGGACGGCACTGGAGACCGAGGGCTTCTGCTTGACCACAACCGGCTGCAGCACAGACGGCAGCAACGAGAACCTTCCCTGCTTCCCCCACTGCTCCTCCAGCTCCCAGAGGAGGCAGGGGCACCGGGGGTCCTGCTTGCGTTGACCCCCTGACCGTTTCCCAGGCTGGCCTTGCAGGGATGTAAGTTTGTATCCACCTGCGGCAAAGGCCATGGTTTTCTCACACTGATGAGAAACCCACTGGACAGAGACCTGCACACTTCAGCGGCCTCTCGTCAAACACAAAGAGAGAAGCCAGAACAGAGAGGGCATGGCGTTCACAGCAGTGGCATCATTTCCTGAGGAAGCTGGTGCGAGAGCTGAGCCTCCGTAACAACAGTGGCGCTCTGGGCCTTCCGACAGACACGCTCGTTCATAATCCCAAGGACTTTAGATGATGAAATCTACAAATAAAATCTCAAATTCAGCGCCAGTTAAGAGTTGAAACCATTGACAATTGGGGCTGGATAATCCCTTACTGGGGCAGGGGGCTGTCCTGTGTATTGTAGGATGCTTGGCATTGCCCCTGGCCTCTACCCATTAAATGCCAGTAGCACTTGCCCAGTTGTGACAACCAAAAGCATCCCCAGATATTGTCATACGTCCCCTATCGGTTACAGTCACTCCAGTTGAAACTCTGCTCTGGACACCCTGGTACCTTCTCTTGTTTAAATGCAAAGATAGTCACAGTTATGCAAATGCCCCTTTCTTCTTTTAGCCTCGGGGGATAGCTCCAAACACACCATTTGACAGAGGATGTTATATAGGTAGGCGCCGGGCAGACCTTGGCCAGGAGCCTGGACTCCTGTGTCTCCTGCCCTTTGTCGGGGAGTCTTCCTGTTTTACAATTGGTTGAATTATGCGCCAGCTCCCAGGCAGAGCGGCCGGAGGAGAGCTGATGAAAACCACATTGTTCGGTTCACGAGTGTGATTTACACGCCCAAGATACTGGATTTTAATTTGTTATGTATGTCTATTAAACTCTGCCTCCCTCTTCCCCTTTCTTGGGATGAAAAGCAGATTATTTAGTGCACAATCTAAAAATCGGTCGGTTATTAAATTTTCCTTTTCGTTTAGTTTTGAAGCTTTTATGCCTTCGAAACTTATTTACATGCTGTATATATTAAATAAAGTGTAATCCACAGTACTCACAGGTTTCAAAAATGATGAGGTGCCCTCCCCATGGTCTCAAAGCAGAGTCCACCTGACTCCTCAAATGAAGGAGACATGGACAGCATCGGTGCCACTCAAGAATACACCTCGGCCAAAGTGGCAACTTCCACCGGCATCGGGGAAGAACATACAGTGCAGCAAATAGAAATGGCTCCGTATGTTCTAAATCATCCACTGCCATATGACACCCAATGCAATAAAACACAGTCCTAGGAAATGTTAATAAGAAAAATACAAGTACTTGTATATTATTGTATATACCATATATTATACATTTTATGTTTTATTCAGCAGCATGCTTAGGAAGCAAAATAAAGACAGGAAAAGTTACAATATTATATTTTCAGTTATATTTTTCCTTGTCAAAGTTAAGTCAGCCTTTAACATTCTTAAAAGTAAGATGCATTCATTTGCATAATCATTAACAAAATGCATGGCTGCTTTATTAAATACGGCTCCTTATATTCAGTACCTACGGCTCTAGAAGGCATGTGACGTGTTTATCTTTTTAACTTAATGCTCCCAACGGCTTGGAATGGGTGGCATATTTCATCCCATTTTGCAGATGAGAAAAGAGGTTCAGGGAGGTCAGGTCATTTTCCTAAGGTCGCATGGTTCTTGCAGGGTCTACCCTCTTCCTTTACCCCTTCCTTGATCGGCTCCTAAGGCTTCAAGCTGCTTGGAAGCAAGTCAGTCTCTTGAGGAAAGTCCAAGGTAAACTGCATCTTAGAAGTTTGGTAAAATTCTATTTAAACAGACTAGCATTTTTGTAATTTTTGATAAGTCTGATTCTCAGATTCCTGGAAATTAATCGCTACATATACTATTTTGATTTGCAAAACAGCAGAGTACAAAACATCCCTGGTAATCCTGTCGCTCTTCTGCTTTCTGGCCACTCATCTTTCCATGGCCCCCTCCTGCCCGGGGTCCAAGTCCACAGCCCTCACTACTCTGCCCTCATCTCTCCCTGTCCCCACCTCAGATTCCGTGCTCCAGCCTCACTGAGTTACTTGCGGATCCCCTAGCACCCTGGGCCTCTTTTCGCATGTATCACGATCACTCACTGTTTGTCAGGTAGCTATACTCTTGGAGGTGCAGGAAGGACAGTGGTAAGACCAAGTGCCGCCCTCGTGTAGCTTCCAGTCTGATTTGGAAGCAACAGACAATGAATGAATGAATGAGTTAAATATCTAGTATGCTGGGTTATGACAAAGGCTTTGGTAGAAAAATAAAGCTGGAAGCTGGGGAAGATATCAGTGAGTGCTGGAAGGAAGAAAGCTCTTATAAGTTTCAAAAGGAGGGTCAGAGAAGGTCACCCTAATGTGGTGGCATTGGAACAAATCCCAGAAGGAGGTGAGGGAGTGCCGTGGAAAGCAGTAGCAAGGGGTCCCGTGTGACTGGTATGGAGTGAGCAATGTGAAAAGCAGTAGGTAACATGGTAAGGGTGGGACAGAAGGGCATCCTGTAGGGGCTGGGCAGCCTTGATGGGGACTTTGACATCTACTTTGAGTGGCAAAAACTGATCTGTCAATGGATCTCTCTGTGTCTTTGGTAACTGGAGGCTACATCCTAACATAGTCTCTGAGCTATTGTATGTACATGCTCGATGTTTTTTATGCAGGAATTGAAAACCCTGTCTAAGGGGCCTAGAAGCTCCTGGAAATATGAAAGGAGTCTGGAGATGGATGCCTAGTCTCACTGAGGCTCCAGTGGGTACTGACCCAAACATCACACACCCCTGGGCCAGCCGTGGCTGGTAGGCCACCAATGGACAGCCTCTGTTGTCACTCAGCGTGTGTTTCATGGGTGAATTGAGAAGATAAAACACTGCAGTGTGACATTTTTGGGAAATATATTGTAATATATCTAGAACTTCAATGTCCACTCTCATCTAACCTACAGTTGTGGCCTGAAGGCTTGTGTCCCCTTGAAATTCTTGCCTTGAAATCGAATCCCCCAGGTGCTGGAATCTGAAGGTGGGGCTTTGGGGAGGTGATATTCATGAATGGGATTAATGTCCTTATTGAGTAAAGGCCAGAGAGCTACCTCTCTCTGCTGTCACGTGAGGATGCAATGAGAAGACAGCCATCTGCAAATCCCCAAGTGGGCTCTCGGGGGAACCAAGTCTGCCAGCACCTTGACCTTGGACTTCCAGCCTCCGAACAGTGAGAAGTACCTTTCTGTTGTTTAAAAGCCCCCCGGTCTATGGTATTCTGTTATAGCTGCTTAAACTAAGACATCTTCCATCTCATTGATGGATCAAAAGTTTAAGTGTATCCTCTCTAATGTACTATCAAACGACCCGTTTTGAAAAATGATGCTCCCTGCATTCTGCTTCCCAGAGATTACCGCTCCTTCCTAAGGTTAACGAGACACTTCTCGCCTCTGTAACGCTTTCCATGCTTCTTCGGCAAGAGCTGTTAATTTAATGGATTAGGAGTAAACCTATGCATTAAACTTCCTTAATTGTCACCAGAAAGGATTGCTATCTTTAAATGCAGATGTAAACAAAAAAATAAAAGGAACTTTGTTTAAAAATGAGCCAGAGTTAAGCAAAAGTGTGGGGAGGATTTTCTGGTGGCTTTAACTGGGGAAATGCTGAATATGCAGTGATTTTTTTTTTACATTAATAATAATAGGAAACAGTAGATAGTGGCACCTCAGCACAATTCTAATTTAATGAGAAACAATAAAATAGTTTTCCAAAGGGGCCTATTTAGGTCCAAGAGAGGGGGATATTAAAGTTCCAAGATTTATTCTACTTTCGTTAAGGTATGCTGATACACATTTTCTAAGACTATATTCTACTCACTGATTAGATCTCTCTCTTTATAATTTTCTTACTTGTAAAGGAATTAGATTGGTATTTTCCAAGCCAAATAACTTTTAGACAAAGTGTTTAAACTGAATCAATTCATTTCCAGCACAAGTAAAGGTTGATCAAAATCCTATATCACTCAGATGGCCCTCTGAGGCATATTTTTAATATATTTAGATATTATTAACTGCAAAACCATGGGAATCAACTATTAAGAAGTGGGCTTTAGAGAAGAATTGAGCATATATCAAACTTCTGGTGAAGTACTGTCTTTGAATTAAGTCCCCTATTTTTTCTTAGTGTTTCTCAAATTAATTGCACTAGTTACCCAAAATATATTTATTAATTGCAATGTTCAACAGGTATGCTATGTGAGGTCAGATATCATGATGATAACCACAGTGATAGTTGACATTAACTGAGCTCTCTCCACATGCTGGACACCATGCTAAGCATACCATATTGTTGCTTAATTTAATCCTAATATTCATTATATGCTAATATCAGTGTTAAATGAATACAAGACCTTTCCAATATCTTGCAAGTTACGTTGCCATTCCCATTTTACAGATTAGAAAATTGACACTGGCAGATGTTGAGCAACCAAGAGTCAACCAAGTGACAGTCCCTTGGGAGAGGTGCTTACAAGGCTGGCAGAGATGGGAGGGCCCTTCCCTGGGGAATGTTGAAGCCTCTGACACAGGTACTGCTCTCATAGACCCCACAATAGCTCTAGTGAGGGTAAGGGCCCTGGATGGGGAAAACAATATTTCCTAGCCTTTATCAACCACTTACTACCTGCCAAGCATTGTTCTAAGTCCTTTATTCCTATTATTTCCTTCAGTCTCCAAAACAAGTGAGGAGACAGCACTGATAGCCCACTTTACAGATGGAGAAGACTGAGGCATAGGGAGTTCGTCCATCAGTCCGTGACTATAAATGGTGGAGCTGGGTTTGACCTAGGAAGTTTAAACCCAGAGCTCATGTTCTTAGCCACTATTGTATCCCAATTGTTTATGAGCCAGAACCAAGCCTTTTCCCCAAGCTTCATATTGAGGGAACAGTACTGCAGCCTTCAAATGGTCACATGGGCCGGGAGCAACATGCTCCAAAGAGAGTGACTACAGACGGAAAGACTGCTTTGGGGGAAGCTGGTAAAACCCTGCCTCTTTGTGGCTGTCATAAAGAGAGCGAGGATTTTTAAGGGGTGGGGGGAGGGTGATAGAGTTAGATTTCCCACAGCTCTCAGATGTGGCCTTAGAACAAGCAGATTAGATTGGATTGGATTGCGTGTAGTCATAAGGCCGATTCGTGCTGTTTACAGAAAGACACAAACTCTAACGTGGGTGCTGAGAGACAGGAGCACACAGAGGGCCACGAGGTGAGGGTGCGCAAGGCAGCCGGCCCTGCACCGCGGACAAAACCGCTCGAGCTCTGCCCAGGGCGCAGGGCGCCAGGCTGAGGGCCTGCTCACCGCCCCGCGAGCAGCCGCGGAGGTTTCCAAGTCAGAGTCCAAAGTGGCCAGAGCTTCCCTTCACCAAGTTCAGCTCATAGCTGTTCAAAGGATGGCGCAGAGTACGGGAGACTGAGTGTACAAACCCCCTGTTGGAAGACAGGGGACAGTGAACTAAGGAGTGGCCGCAAGAGGAAAAGGGGCAATGCGAAGAACAGAGTTCAGAAAACGCAGGGCAAACGTCTACAAAGCTGTGCATTTTCTATGAAGGACTTTCGGGGGGGACCAGAGGCCCTGGGGAGTGCAGAAACCAGCGTGGATCCCGGCCCCGCCACCATCCAGCACCGGGCAGCTGCCCAACCTTTCCGAGCATCTGTTTCTTCATGGAAGAGTGCCCCCAAATCTTAAGACTGTTATGAACTTTAGCTAAGTATATAAATTATTAGGCACACTGAACAAATGTGTAGCAAGCACTCAAACAATTCTGTCTACTAATACCGGCAATGTTGTTCGTACAAATAATAATATTCCTACATTACTCTTTCAGAGGATTCCCACCTACTAGGGAAGGGAGACTAAGGGAAAGGCATCAACAGCAAAAAGAAAAAGCCACTAGGAATCTGTCCTTCAGACTCGCGCTTAAAATAAAATGTCCTGTGTGAAGGTGCCAGATAGTGCCCACTTCGGTGGCTGAACTTGAGTCCCTGGCCAGAGGAAATGAATAAGTGAGTTAATGCACTACAATTTAAGGCTCCAACAGGATTTGTAACCTGGGCAGCACTCATCCCTGAGGGATAAGTGTCAACCTGGCATCTACCCAACCTGAACTGGGCTCCAAAAGCTGGCGACCGTGACTGGTTCTAACCGCACCTTCCGCAGCATGTCTGAGCCCCACTGCGGTCGCTCACCAGTGATGTCCTCGCTTTGCAATCCATCCACCGCCCCTGATAGACCGCTGATCTTCCCTGAGACCCACCTCCACGTTAATCCAGCACAGTAGCAACAGTAATTAACATTTACCCCGTGCTTACAGTGTGCTGGGCATGAGCTAATGGGTTCACATATGGCTTTTTCTTTGAGAGAATGGAAGTAAATCAAAAGGTAGGCTGTAAAATCAAAAGAAAAATCTAGCCTTTCTCTTCCTCCACCTTCTGCCATGGGACAACCATACACTGAGTCCCTTCCTTGAAAACGTAAATACAGCCTCTTGCTAAACAGATAGCTGATCGCCTGCTTAAAGCTAATACAATTTCCCATTACATTCATAATGGAATCTAAACTTCTTTCCATGGCCTTCCAGGCACTACATGATTTAGCCGCCACCTATCTCTAGTATCTCCTAATGTTTTCCATTTCTGCAGTCTTGTCCTCAGCATCTTCATTTCCTTTGGAGCACGCTCTAAGTTTGTGGAATCTGGGCCCTTTGCACTTAATGTCCACTCTGCCTGGAAAGCTGTTCCTTCTTGTGGCTAGCTCTTTATCACTCACATCTTGGCTCAAATGTCACTCTCTGAGGTCTTGCCTCATACTCTTTCTGAAAGTCATACAGACACTCTCAGAAGCCTGGAGCTGGCTTACACTGTGGGTGTCTCTGCCCAACTCCTAGTCATGTCAGTCACTTGAAATCAGCCACAGTGGGAGTATTTACACCAAAGAAATTGGCAAACACTACAAATGAGGACCCCCCCCAGAGAACCAGTTGTTGAATTTTTACCACACACCGCTATCTACTTCTATCCCCCATCACTGGCTTTGCTCATTTTCTTCATAGCATCCATCCCTCTGAAGTCATATTTTCTGTGTTTTATTTTTTTCATTAACTCTCTCTCTTTCAGATATAATCCAAAGAGAGCAAAGACATTTTCCAAATTGCTCATTGCTATACCCCTAACCCTTAGGAGCATGTGTATAAGAACTTAAAAAATCCTTTTTGAAAGAATGAATTTATTCCACCATGTGCCCCCATGGTATTTAAGAGTCTAAATTTCCTGCCCGGCCGGGCGTGGCTCAGCAGTTGAGCATCGACCTAGGATCCAGGAGATCGGGGTTCGATTCCTGGTCAGGACATATGCCCGGGGTTGCGGGCTAGGCAGGCAATCAATGACTCTCTCATCATTGATGTTTTTATCTCTCTCTCTCCCTCTCCTTTCCTCTCTCTGAAATCAATAAAGATAAGTTTTAAAAAAAAAAAAAAAAAAGATTCTAAATTTCCTAACAGAGGTCTTTCATGATTAAGACATTTTCAACCTAGAATTTTCTAGAAGCCACAGCTTCCAGGGCAATCGAGGTTGACAGTATATGTATGTCTTACCCGTCACCAACTAAGAACTGGAGTGATGATTTAAAACATTGTTCGCTAGTTTCCCTACTCTATAGGATCTGATTGGAAATGGCGATACTTGTCTCTTTTCCTACTAGAGCTCTACGTGGAAAAATGTCTCCGTTCTGAAGGGCACTTACTGTTAATCCCTTTGTTAGGATAACGGGACCATCTGGCCCCATCCATCTTGCTGTAATTTGATCCCGGGTTAATTGCATCCTGTCACTAGCCAAGATTGACACTATGTTTTCTCTCTTCGCTAAGACTAGTTCATTAGGGAGGCAGCTTTGTTAAGATTCAAATTCTTCAAGACATTTTCACAACAAAAGTACAGTGTGAATGGGACCAGGGACCTTTGCTGGGGCTTTCCTGGTGGCCCACAGGATCAGTACATCACCAAAAGTAAGAAATGAGGGGGAAGCTGGCCACCAGAGAAAACAAGATCTCAAGCCTTTGGAAGGCTGACGAGCAGTATCTAATGGACAGAGGGACAGAAGAGCAAATAAACACCAGTCTGATTGATTACCCAGGCATGCCAGATGAAGCGGATGGCAGCGCCACTGAACCGAAGCGGGGCACACGGGGAGGGTGTGGGTATGGGTCCCGCACTTGACTGCTTATAGGACCTGAGCAAGTAAAGTAAATATTGAGGCAAATGGAGTATAAAATAATATCTGCGGAAGCACTGTGGTAAATTAAGGACGCTATGAGCCCCTCTAAGATGCAACGTACACCCAGCTCCTGACAGTTTTTGCTGAGGAACATGAAACCTGTAATGACAAATTATAGTGCATATTATTGATTGCCTCCCGGTCCGTTCTCGCCTCCTTTGTCTGTGTAACTGCCCTGCCCCTACATGACTCGCGGAAAGTTGATCCCACTCCGTTTCTAGCCTCCAGGACTATAGCCATACAGGCCTAAGCCAGTTAGCAGAATTGGGTTTCCCTTGCCAGTGATTAGTATAAGAATAGGAACGTGGCCCAGTTCTAGCCAATGAGACACCTTTGAAGAAAGGCCACTTTGATGCCTGGACTTCCAAAGAAAGAAACAAGAAGAGGCAGTGTGTCTTCCTTGGGACAGAGTTATGGCTTACTGAAATGCCAGCAACTGCGGTCACCACCGTGCTACACAGAGCCCGGGACACCCCTGAAACACCACACCTGGAACCAGCCTCTAGAGTGGGTGTTGTAATAAAAATTTTTATGGCTTAAGCCAGTCTAAGCAAGGTTTTATTTGTGACTTGCAGACAAAAGCACCCCCAAGTGATGTACCAATCTTCCAACCTTTCAAGAGAAAAGAGAAATTCCATTTTTAAAATTGTGGCCACTAATTTTTAATATTGTACAGGAAAGTCCCCTCTGATTAAGATGACACGAAACAGAGCAAACTTCAGTAGGTTGGAAGTGAGGCATTTATTTTCAATTCATGGCCTTGCTTGCCATCTTAACTCCCAGTTCTCAGTTCAGTCTGTACCAAATTGCACATCCTAGGGACATTCTAAGTTCCTGGAACTTCGCATGTTGTCTCACCATTGATCAAGAGGATACTCATTACCACCTGACTTTTAGAGCTCCACTTTCTGCATAATTTAGATAGAAGATCCATATCCAAATACACCAGAGTGTGGTGCTCAGCAAAAGAGACATGGGGCTGTTGGAGGGAAGACCTTCAAGCAGTGAAAAGCTTTGTTAATTAAGTTTCTTGCAAGAAAAAGGTCATGAAAATGAAAAAATACTTACCTTATTAAAGTCCAGTAAAACCAATAAACTTGAATTACTATGTGTAAGTTTAACATGGTTAGTTCTACAAATATGATCCATTCCTGTCTTCTGAGCTTTGTTCATAACTTGTTCCCTCTTGCAAAGCACCCTCTCCTCTCCCGTGCCCATCCACATTTTACTCAGATTTTAAGATCGAACTCAAAGCCTGCCTCTTTCAAGAAGCTGCTGCAGATGGAGATTTCTCAATCTGTTTCTTCATGTGTGGGTCACATATCAACTGTGGTTGCAGAGTCACCTGGAGTCACCTATCTGAATAGTAGATTTCTGACTCCAACCAAAATTACTGGGTCTGAGCTTGAGAATTTATAAATTATACGCTTTTCATGTGAATCTTCTGAGCATTATGGTTGGGAAACACTTTTCCAATGTACTCAAAATGATATCATTTTAATGGAGTTTGAATCATTACCTGGGTTTATTTTCATATAATTCTTTCCAAGGAGGTAATATCATCTCAAAAAATGATAAGCTCCCGGAAAGCAAAGACCTTATTTTATACATCCAGATTCTTAGTTGTCCTCTTCGAGCAATAGTTTCCTCAGCACCAAAATGTAGATTTATAGTTCAGTGTTGGAGTTTTTTTTTTCAAGGATTAAATGAGATGATAAAGAAATTAAAATATCTCGGGCCCAACTATGTACCAAGACAAGGTTCTAAGCCTTAGATACCTTATATCATTTAATCCTCTAAACAACCCCGGGGGGAGGTGGTATCATTCTAACCTTGCCAAGAAGGAGACTGAGCCCCAGAGGAATTAGGAAGTCTGGGAAAATTCACACAGACTAAGGATGGAACTAGATTTTAAAGCCACATTCCTTTCATTCAAAAGTTCATGCTTTTGCTCTTATCCTGATGTCTGAACAGATATAAATTACTGGTGATATGCACGTCCTTGGATATAGTTCTCAAACACCCAAAATACACTAGTGCCTGGAGGCAAGGCATGTTAAAACATCCAACCTAGACCTTGGAGCTGGAGAAAACGTGCTTCGCTCTTCCTGTATCAAGGATTATGTGTTGGCATCAGAGCTTATCCAGAGAGTACAGAACTGGGTCCCATCCCAGAGGACACTGGGCCCTTGTGGAAAAAACTCAGGAAAACAGCAGTTCAAGTTGGAAAACCCATCAGAATGGAAGCAACCGCTAAAGTCATTGTAACAGCCTGAGCAGGACACCTAGCACATTTATTCTAAAAATCATCTAACTCATAAAGTGTCAAAAGAGTTTAGGGTTTACTAACTCAGCCCCAACAGCTGCACTCTTCTGGGAGACGGTTCTCCTTGGGTGTCTCATGTTTCTGCATGTCCTGTGAGCTGAGGTCCAACAGCTTTTGTTCGGGAATATCTTTTCCAAGATGTTCATAAAGCAAACAGACTTGGGAGACAGAGATAGTAGCTTCCTCCAGGCAGAAGGCAGATTTGTTTCCTGGCCTATATAATAAAGATAATGTCTTCCCCCAGGGCAAAGATGGAGCAGATTTGCCTGCAGCCCTCTTATAAAAAAAATTGGGTTTCCTACTCTCAAGGTTCCTCAGCTGTACCTGAAGACTCACTGTTTGCAGCATCTCTCTGGGCCATTCCACTTCACTCCCATAGACCTTGGGAAGCAAGAAACCAATGCTAACACAAAGCTCATGCTGCCTGCTGTGTGTGAGTAATGAAGTCCTTTGTCTCTGACCCAGGGGACTCATGTCTTCTGACAGAATCCATGGAACTGTGACGGGCTCACTCATTAGCTCACAAGTAGGATAAAAATCTCAGTCCCTTCACAATTCTTGAAAAACTCCTATATACCTTTTAAGATTCCCCTCTGTGAGGTCTCCTTAACCACCACCACCCCCAAAAATATGTCTTCCCTTATGCTCACCAGAGTTGAAATCGAGCTTTATCACTCAGCGGAATGGCTAAATTTACCAGATTACAGTTTTGCCTTCCTTACTAGATTCAAAGTTACTTAAAAATAAGAAACAAGTGCCCTGGTGGGGTGGCTCAGTTGGTTGGAGCATCATCCCACACATGAAAAGTTTGCAGGTTTGATTCCCCATCAGGGCACATACCTAGGTTCTGGGTTCAATCCCCTGTCGGGGTGCATACAGGAGGCAACCAATTGATGTTTCTCTGTCATATCAATGTCTGTCTGTCGTCTGTCCCTCTCTCTCTCTTCCTTCCTCTCTCTCTCTAAAGTCAATGGAAAGAAATCCTAGGGTGAGAATTGAAAAAAGATGAAGAAACAAGCAATATTTATTAAAATCCTTTGCATGTGATCTGCATATCCTCATTTTTCCACCTCATCTTGCTGCTCTTCTCTCTACCACCCTCCACCTCTTCCACTCTTTGCAGTCACCCCAGCCTTCCAGCCACACCCTTGCCTGAGAGCTTCACCCTTGCCTGGAATGTCCTTACTTCTGATTTTCACATGGCTCCTTCCCACACTTCATTCAGATCTCTGTTTCCCACAGTTATTCTGAAGGCCTTCATCTGTTTTTCTCACTATTGAATTCTCAGTGCTAAGCACTGCTCTAACAGTGCTCAAAACAAAATAGATATCAATAAATATCCATTGACTACATTAATGAATTAAGGAATAAAAGCACCTAGCATAGCTACTTGCACATAGTAGGTGTTCTATAGAAGAAGCTGCCCTTCATGTAACCATGGTGGGTCTATAAATCTTAGCAACACCCAATACACAAAATGTCACAGTTCTTGATTTCTCTCAAAGCTTAAACTTCTTTGCCTGGCTGGTGTGGCTTAATGGTTGAACATCAACCCAGGAACCAGGAAGTCATGGTTCAGTGCCAGTCAGGGCACATGCCCAGGCTGGGGACCGGAACCCTAGTGGGGGGTGCGCAGGAGGCAGCCCATCGATGATTCTTTCTCATCATTGATGTTTCTGTCTCTCTCGCTCTCCCTTCCTCTCTCTGAAATCAGTAAAAACATTAAAAAAAAAAAAAAAGCTTAAACTGCTTCAGGCCCCCTCTGATGGGCTGGTGAGAAACTCAATCTCAGTCATTGGGAGGGGACTCTGTAACCCACTCTAGGGTAATGCAAGAATCCCAGGGGATGAATGTAACTCAGAACTTTCAGAAAAGAGATTTTTGAATTTTAGATGCTAGCTGTCACTGCTGATACATGCTGTATTCCCCCAAACACACACACACTCACACTCACGCAAAGACCCCTTTAAGGTTCAGCCACCTCCTGGGCACTGGAAAAGAGGAGTAAGACCATTCTACCAGCAAAACTGCAAAAGCGAATCCCCTGCACCAGCTCCCCCTCTCTATATTCCGTCTGCTCCTACCTCCACCTCCTGAAAGTGTTCCTCTCCACCCCCTCCAGCACAATACCTTTCAAACAACTTCAGATTTTCCAAATTTTAAGCTTGGAAATTTTTGCCTTTGGCCCTACTACACACAAGCTGCTGTAAAATGCTAAATGAGGCATTTAAACAGACTTGTTGAAATGCAACCAGGCAAATTCAAAGTCTCAGTTCCCTTCTTTGCATGGCAGGGGAAATACATCAGAGAGAGCAAAATACACAATGATGCCCGGTAAGTTACCCACCACCTTAGAATTTGTCTTTGTGTGTGTCCCAGCATTTAGCACAGTGCCCGGCTCTTAGGTGTTGAACAAACGTTTGTAGAATTCATGTCTGAATGAATAAATTGAACTTATCAAAAGTAAATTTACTTAAATAAATGGCCTCTAGAATGGATATTTCCCTAGAGATGGTTTGTTCCTCCAAATTCTGTCTATTCTTCACCCTCCTCTGGGTTCCAGGAGGCTGATTTTCTGCCTTCTGGTTAGTTTGCTTAATGAGATACACAGCAGGATATCTCAGAGAGGCAGGAAAGTAATCGAGGTATTAATTCTCCCCATCCCTGGTCAGTTTCAATGGTGTCGCCAAGAGCTGACTATGTTCCTTGTCTCAGTCAGTGTTTGTTATAGTCTGAATGCTTGTGTCTAAAACCCTAATCCCAATGTGATGGTATTTGGAAGTGGGGCCTTTGGATGTGATTACACCATGAGGGTGGAGCCCTCGTGAATGGGATAAGTGCCCTTTCAAGAAGAGGCCAGAGTGCCAGCTCACTCTCCCTCTGCCATGTGAGGATATGACATCAGCAACCTGCAACCCAGAAGGGGGCTCTCACCAGAACCTGACCATGCTGGCACCCTCATCTCGAACTTCCACCCTCCAGAACTATGATGAAGAAGTTTCTGTTACTTATAAGCCACCTGGTCTATGGTATTTTGTTACAGTAGCTCAAGCTGACGAAGGAAAGAAGCAGAACCACTAGGAGGGGTGTGTGTGTGTGTGTGCGAGCACATATATGTCTATCTGTATTTGTTTCAGGGATTTGACCGTGGGGCCTATCAGGATAAATTGAAACCCACTTCATTTCTTGCTGTCTGACCACGGTGATGGTGACCAGGGTGTCCTGAGGTGGCCACACCCTTCACCACAGAGCTGAACACACACCTGGCCTGGGAGTGGGAGACACTGAAGGAGGAACCAGGGGAAAATGGATCCTTAGCTGACCCAGCCACTGCCTCAGGCCAGGGAGGTGAGCCAGCAGATAAGTGACCATGTGTGTGAGACACAGAAGCTCATCCTGTCATCCTCCAAGTCCCACCTGAGCATCTCTCAGTGGCCCTCTCTGACCATACACCTCCAGAGAAGGGGATTCGGGGAGATGCCCTTCAGCCTGGACACATTGGAACATACAAAACCAGCACCTCCCTCAAGGAAAGCTCACAGCCCTGCCCCAAAGTCCCCTCCTCACAGCCAACTTGCTGTACTGCAGGACCCCTGTTGATCTAGTCAACTGTCCTGCCCTTCCCTGAGGTCAGCAGGTGGAAGACGGCCATCAGCCCCAGGGCCCTGCACTGTCCCTGGGCATTTGCATGCACACTGCTGTCAACACACACTTTCGTGAATCCTCCTCAAATTACCCAACTGGAGTGTGCCATCTGTTCCCTGCTGGGCTCCTGATGAAGAGAACACCCACCCTTGGTGCAGAGGAACAAACAGAACATGAATCCGTAGATGTATCTATTGCTTTTCCCTGCTGGAGATATATTTGTTTAAAAATATTAATTGAGCATCTACATATGGAACAATGACATGCCAGAAAAATGTGCTAGGGACACAGAGTTGGGCCTAAGACACAGATGCCCTCCAACCGAGCTACAGTGGAGGAGGCAGATAATAACTATATCTGCTCCTGGGGCCACGTGGAACAGACACACATACGCTGCTGACGCTCATTCAGTTTCTAGAACACATTGAAATTTTAGTGGTGATTTATGAGACATAGTTATTGTAATACTGCATCTTTGAAGATAGAGTCTATTTGTCTCACTTTTGAGAATATACCCCGAAATAAGGGAAAAAGGGGCATATCATGAATGCATACTATGTGGCTGACTCTGTGCCTGGCTCTTGATATAAAATATCTCGTTTAATCCTCATGAGATGTCACAGAATGAGTGAGCAGAAATTATTATCTCCACTAAGCAAATGGAGAAACAGGCTGGAGAGGTGAAGGGGCCGGCCAAGTTTCACTCAGCTAATAAGGGGAGTAAAGGAGATTTTTAGCTTTTGGTCGCCACGCATGTGATGAATTGCACCAAATGTTTTTTACCGTTTACAACCTTACAACAAGCCTAATAAGGCAGGTTTCGTGGCCACCCCTCCTTTTATTGCAGAGGGAGCCTGAGTATGGACAGGGCACAGGTAAGAAGCAGAGGCGTCGGGAACTGGCCCCAAAGCCCACCCTCTTCCCACTCAGCTCCAGAATCCATAAAACACAATCGACGTGACATCTGTGAGGGCTGTTTCATTCCTGAACATCTCTCTCCATAAATACAGAGAGAGATCTACATATCTATGGAGATGGAGCCGCACATATCCATTACGGCCTATTCAGCACATCACGCTGATACTCCAGCTAACGCTTCAAGCTGTTCCACTTCCAACATTGAATTATTTGCTCCCGCCAGCCTCCATTAAGCAAGTTTGGGGAGAAAAGCTAACTGCCACATAAGTCTTGATGAAAATAAAGTCTCTTTATTACTATTATTATTCCCCTAATGGTCTGTGCAGTATCGTACATAACTTTTTAGTCCTTCATAAAATCCCGTTGATAAACATTGGACAACTTGATACAATTTTAAAACTTTCATCGCTGGCTCCGCGGGCAGCGCTGGGATCCGACGGTGTGACGCGAGGGCGGCCACAGCAGCTCTGCGACGCTCAAGGAATTTTGCAGCCTCTCTCAGCTCCTCATTTATGACACGTGCACCGGCGAATGCTCAAGATTCACTACTCGCCATTATAAGAAACAGGCCAACCAATTCATAATTTTCAGGAAAGCTGGTTTTAACAGCCCTATTAGTTTTACAACTCCGCCTTTCGTAAGCTTCAATTCGTTATGTTTAAGTTATTTGCTCCGAGGAGTCTGAGTGCTCTTACTGGGGTCTAAGGTCTATTTTCCAAACAGAGTTTGCAGAGAAAGAGGGTGATAGTACTGAACATTCATTTAAGATAAGCTCTGAAGTCAAAGGAAAAAGACCTGTGGATGTCCTTTCAAGCTGAAAAATAGACAGAGCCTTTCCACTCCCCTTCTGTTTATTAAAAAAATATATAATAAACTGGAGATCATTTGTGCTGTGGCCTATGGGCTACATTACAGTTTTTAGACATTTGTAAAACCCGATCCTGCATCTGACTTTACAAGATTAATCCTTTTGTCTATTGAGGGGTAGTTAGACTGAGTAAGGCATATATATATATTCAAAAGGCACGTTTGACCCTGGTCTATTTACCTGTTCAACTACATAGGCTTCGAAACAGATGTTAATATGTGCCTGAAATATTTATTAATATATACATAGTAGTCATTCCTTCATTCATTAATGAAACAAATGACTTTTTGTGTGTGTTAATCCCCACCCAAGGATATTTTTTCCATTGCTTTTTAGAGAGAGAGGAGGGAGAAAGGGAGGAAGAGAGGGAGGGAGGGAGAGAGAGAGAGAAACATCCATGTAAGAGGGACACAGCAATTGGTTGTCTCTGACCCGCACCTTCCCAGACCAGGGCCGGGATCAAACCTGCAACCCAGGTACATAACCTGACTAGGAATTGAACCCCTGACCCTTCGGCCTGTGGTCCGATGCTCTAGCCACTGAGCAACACCAGCCAGGGCATAAAACAAATTATTTTTAAACACCTATACGGGACGTGGTAAACCATAGCCTGAAGATCAAATTCAGCCAGTTTTTGTTTGGCCCATAAGCTAAGAACGGTCTTTACATTTTTTAAATCAAAAGAACAATATTTCCTAACATGTGAATATTGTGTGCAATTCAAGTTTCTTTGTCTGTAATAAAGTTTTATTGGAACACAGCCACACTCATTTGTTGACATGTTGTCCCTGGCTGTTTTCACACTACAGTGTCAGAGGTCAGTAGAGTTGACAGAGCCATGTGGCCCACAAAGTCTAAAATATTCACTACGTGGCCCTGATCCATTATAATCCAGGTACTGCAGATGAAAGAACAAACAAAAGGAAACAGCGGTAAAAGGCAGCAAGCTCTTCCCTCACTCAGGCAGCAGTAAAGAGGTCGAGTGGTTATAAGTTCTATGGCGGAAACTAAATCAGTAAAAAGTACATCGAGTACAGACTGATAAGGTGTGTTGAATAGGTGACTCAAATACCAGGTGGCATTGCCATCAGGGACCTGGTTTTTGAAACAGTGAATAACTCTTGGTGAATTTCCAAACAAAATAGAGTACAATTCTCCTTCAATTTACGCAGTGTGTATTAAAACTGGACAAAGACTACTTTGTGCTCTATAGAAAGTGGCATTTGGTTCTAGGTCCAGATAATTATAATCAGGTTTTTCAACTACCTGACTGCCTGACAGGATGCTAGAAAGTCGTGCGAGATGTGGAACAATCCTTCGTTGTGCAGAACTATCCCTCACGTGGCAGGATGTTGGGTAACCCTGGCCTTCACCCACTAATTCAACATAGACGTTGAAATCTCTGAGAGTGTTGTCAGACTTGGAGGGAAAACGGAGGTTGTGATCTATAAGCCAAGTCTTTGACAAATGAGGAGAGTGGCCAGGAGGGAGGTAGATAATCACAGAGGAATGATCAGTGGTGTGCTGGTAAATGCTAACAACTGGCTCTGATTTGTAGCGTTTGCCGATTTTTATGGTGTAAACACTCCCGCTGTGGCCATTCTCAAGTTACCAACATGATGTCATTGAATGCAGAGCCAGTACAGGCCAGCTCCAGCAAAACACTAGGATGGGTAGAGATTAATACAGGCAAAGGTCATGAACTTCAAATGAGCAGTAATTTTTACATGAAGGTATAAGGGCAACCATCTGAAAGATGCGTGTAAGCGAGATATTACCAACCCAACTTCCCAACTCGGAAGGACACGGAGAAGGCAGAGATAAATACCTTGCCTTGACTAGCTGGTGACCTCAGGGATTCAACTGAGGAGGGAAAGGAAGGAAACACTTTTTAAAGCGGGTAAAGACTGAGTAGAATTTGTTTACCAGGAAACAGAATTCTGGAAGAAAGAAATATGGGAACGTTCTGGAGAGAAGGTGGCATAAGGAGGCTGGGTAAGAAAATCTCCAGCACAGGACTCATTCCGGGTGTGACCAAGGGTGACAGAGAGCCTCACCCCATTCCAAACCAAACCTGACAACCATCGAGGAGGCAGAATTTCAGCAAATTCATCTTCCACACAGTCATCAAATTATGACGATTTAGCTTCAGCAACTACAGTAGCTGCTCAAAAAAACACATTATTCCAGTGGAGCTCTGCGAAATATTTTGCACATACAGCAAACGCGGCAAAATCTGCCACCTCATTGACTTTGTAAAACTGAAAGATCTCCCCCTATGTCTTGTATAGTTTCACTAATTGCATCATTAGCAGAAGGCCATTTGACCAACGTGGAGGAGATAAAAACTACTTTTTCTACATTTTAAGTGGAAATGTAAGCTAAAATATAAAAATATTCATGCCTATGTGGTGCAAAATCCATACAAGATAAGATAGTCAAGTGATTATAGAGATGTAGCCTCCAAAAAATGAAAAGAAGTTACTTCTTTCATGTCCAATTGGCGTGATTATACGGCCAATCTCTGCTTCTCAATCTTCATAACATGGACACTCTTTGATTAAAAAAAAAAAGTTAGGGTGAATGCAAGATATCCAGCACAAGGGGAAAGGGTCTGAAGAGAAAGGGAGGGCTGTGAGGAAGCAAAGACAGAGTCCTCAAGACTGGATATGGTACAAGTGGGGACCTCAGTCGTGCCGGAGGTGGATGATCTCTGAAGGTAGGGCCTGCTGACAATCAGTGGTGATGGGTGGGGTGGTGGGCCTGAGGACACAATGAACATAAATGCCCCTGAAAGGGACACACAATTAGCCAATGCACTATATGACCACCCAAAACTTTAGTTTTCTATATATATTTGGCAATGAGAGTAAAATATGTGGCACAAAGGAAATCTCGACTGGATAACTTTATGCCTGTAGTTATCATTAAAAGTACCAATGAGCTGGCTGAATTCTGTTCCAGTTAAGGCCACTAACCAACATTTGGTATCTGGAAATGGGACTCAGCCAATACCAGGCACCTCTATGACCGAGTTATAAATGGAGACTCAGCTATGGAAAGCCATAGGAGAAGCCACTTGAAAAAGACTTTAACACTGTGAAGGGGAGCCCAGGGGTGAAGAACAGACTTTGAAGTCAGACCTGTGCTTGAATCCTGGCATCCCATTCCATACCACTTCAGAGTGACACTGCATAAGTCAATTAAGCCCTCTGAGCCTCAGTTTCCTCATCTGTAAAATGGAGATTAAATAGTACCTACATCCTAGAATTGCTGTATGGCTTAGATTAGACAATTCATTGAAGTGGTTAACACGGAGGGGAAGTGAAAGCCTTAGGCCAAGAAAAGCAGGTTCTTGCAGCAGGAAGCAATTCTCAGGGGTATGAGGAATGTGGGGCAATGGGGAGGGCTCAGAAGAGCTCAGGAGAAAAAAAGTGCCCGTTGAACAAAGACCTGAAGGAAGGGAGGAGGGGAGCAAGCACTGCCTATATTTGGGGGAAAACTTCCCAAGCAAAGAGAACAATGAGAACAAGTGCCCTGGGGTGGGAGCATGTCAAGCATGTGAGCAGAACAGTAAAGAACAGGCCAGGTGTCTGGAGCAGAAGAGGAAGGGAAGGTGTTAAGAAATGAGGCGGTAGCCACAAGGGAAGGCAGGTGAAGGGCCGCGTAGGCAACTGCAAGGACTTTGGGATGAGATGGAAGGCCATCGGAGGGTTTTGAATGAAACCTGATTTAAGTTCAATAAAGGCGAGGGCAGAACAGGAATAGCAGTGAGGAGGCCACCGCGAAACTGGAGGCAGATATAATGGCGACTTGGGCTGCATTACGACAGTATCCAGGTGTCCAATGATGTCGTCAGAAGTCCATTTTTCTCAGTGTCTCTTCCTCTACTTTCCTCTGTACTGACTTCATAGTCCCCAAAAAGGCAAAACCACCAGGAGGAACTCCAGGATTACATTCAACCAGCGAAACAACCCCAGAAGAAAGAACAGTATCTTTATCACTAGTTGGAGCAAGGACCCAGGACCATGGATGTCCCTTTGGCCCTACTTGGTTTGCCTGGGCAACTGTAAACTAATCCCGACAGCCAGGATGGTGAGCCAGCTCTGGCTCGCATGCCCATCCCTGGAAGCTAGAGAAAGGAACAGCCCCGCAGCAGTCACACTCTGCAAAAGGAGAGAGGAAGTTCCCCCAAAGGGAGTCTAGTAGAGAGTCAAGGAGACTCCCCACCCTCCTTCACATTGTCATAGAGTTTCTAGCTGGACACACGGCCACACACAGCCCACATTCCCTGCCTGCTTGCAGCTGGGTGGGGCCATGTAGTTAAATGATGTGTGAACAGAAGTAATAATGTACAACTTGTATACTTTGCCCTTTAAAGGAAGGGTTTCTGTCCACCTTCCCTCTCCCCTCTGGCTGGAATGCAACCCCAATGGTAGTGATCCTGGGTCATGAGGACAATAGAAGCATCAGAATAACAGAAAGTAATGGAATGGAAGAACCCAGGGTTCCTAGCAGATTTTCAGAGCAGGGTCACCCTCTCAGCTTGGACTTTGATTCCTGTGAGACTGAAATAAAGCTTTATTGTTTTAAGTCATCATTTGTGGGGAAAGGGCCTATGAAAAGCAAACCATAATCCTAATTTACACAGAGTTTGAGTTTTACTATCACAAGGAGATTGGAAAGCGAAAAACACACACAATAATGATCTTTGTAGTCAGCATACAATAGGATTGTTAATTCTAGAACTTTAATAGTCACTGATGTGGGGCTTTTCCATAGAAATTTCAGTTCTGCAAGAGTTCTACCCTACTTAAGATCTATCGCATCGATTTGTTCAAACAAAACTTTGAGCCTTTACCATTTACAAATGTAACCAACCTTGCTTAATCTGGCATTATGTCTTCACTACTGAACTCACTGATGGCACTCCTTGAGCCCTTCTGAGATGGGAAAGAAATCACCAGATCGTTGAGTGAAACTGAGCCAAGGCAGCTAGAACAGAGCCCAAGATCCCACAAGAACAGAAAGGGGGCACACTGCAAAACCCAGATCATCATACCTCCCGAAACATTTCATGCAAAGCAAGAGTCTAGATTCTTGCTGCTCTGGCAAGAAAGAAAAACACACACAGACCATGAAATATGTTTTGTCTAGTGAGTGAGGGAGCAAAGATGCTCCTTACACTCAGAGGAATAAAATTTTTATCATAGTATAATTCATGTAGACAAAACTGCCCTCTCTCTCACTAACATTTTATTATCCAAATGTGTCCCTATGTATAAGCAAAAGAAAACTCCATTTATAGTAATAATAATAATATTATAAATTTTCATTATATATTCTATATGATATTATTACAATATGAATCATAATAACCAACCTTCATTAAGTGCCCACTTTGTGCCTTCAACCCATTTGGGGCACCGTATTCCCAAACCACCTTGTCAAGGAGGTATAATTAACATTATAATATGGGTAAGAAGACTGACCCTCAGGGAGGACAAGTGACTGGGCAGGGTCACTCAGCCAAGGAGTGGCTGGTCCAGAAATCAAGGCTAGGAAGCCAAACTCTGGGCCCACGTCTGTAAACAGCACTCTCCCGCCCAGGGTGGACACGGAGGCGCGCTGCTCGGCCCCTCCTGCAAAGAAGGTTTCGCTGCCCAGCTTCAGGAGTGTGGTCCACAGCCAGCCAGATATCTGCTTCTTCAGGGTCTACGCAAGCCGAAAGAACCTCCTCAAGGCCACGGCCTGCCCAGGGCAGCCAACACGCAGAGACCAAGGAAGGTGTTGGTATAAAGTCCTGCTATTTTGGCCCAACATGGGACACTCTGAGGGGCAATCCGTGCTCCAGAGCTCCCCGCTGGCCGGCCGAGACTATGGCGTGAGCCATGACTCCATTTCTGCCTCTGCCCAGCCTCCCTCCCTCGCTGCTCTCTGCAGGTGTTCATTCCAGGACACCTCTCTAACCCTAACTCTATCTCGGTGCCCGTGTCGTCACCAGCTTTACCTCTAGAGGTGTCTACTGAATGGGTGAATATGTGGTTATATGATGAAGACATTATTTAGGCCTTGGGTCTTGTATCACAATCCATTTAAAAAATAAATATCTCCCGCTGCTTTTCAAGCAGCTTCCTAGGCAAGAACGAACCAGACAAGGTCCCTGTCCTCAAGGTGCAGGTGACATTTATTGGGCTCAGATCAGTGGTTCTCAATCTTACTCTCTCAGAGGAAGTTTTTTGTTTGTTTAAACCATGCCGAGGCCCCACTGAAAATGAATTTGATATGAATTAAACGAAGGCAGAGAAGCTCAGGGCTAGGTGACTTCTCCCAGGACTTCTCAAACTCTTCCTGGAGTGTGTCACCTGGAGTGCTGGCTGGAAGCTGGATTGGTTCAGAGGACCTTAGGCCTGGTGCTGGTGCCAAAGCGCTGGACTGGGGAGACGCAAGGAAGCATTAAATAAATGTGAGTGGGAAAATCTAGGCCCCCATGTGACCCGCATGACTTGCAGTCGCTTGATGACTTACAACGCAGATTCAGACCCTTCACATTAAGATATTTAACAGTTTTAGAGAAACCACTGAGCAGTCCTCTATCACCTTTGTCCCTTAAAGGCCAAGACACAGGCTGGCCTGACCCGCAGCAGTGGTGTTCAAGCGGCGCGTAGCGGTGGGCACGTGGCTGTGCCGCAAGCCTTTTTGAAACCTGCAACACCTGGCTGTTGAGTCCGGGGCACTGACCTCTTTGCCCTTAAAGTGTCAAACACAAAACGGCAACAGCCCCGGCCGGTGTGGCTCAGCTGGTTGGAGAGTCGCCCCGTGTCCTGAAAGGGGGGGAGTCAGGTCCTGGTCAGGGCACAGGCCCGGGCTTCGGGTTCGGTCCTGGGTGAGGTGAGTCCAGAAAGCAACCAACCGATGTCCTCTCTCATCTTGACGTTTCTTTCTCTCTCCCTTCCTCTCCTTCTCTCCCCCACCCTGTTTCCTCCCTCCCTGAAATAACAACAAGTGACAACAGCCAACACAACAATAGCCATCCAGTGTGACTGATCAAAATTACACCTTTTTTTAAATCAGATTGGCAAAACATAATATATTTTTTGGCTTGCAGCAGAATTTCAGTAATTAGTTTATGTGCCATGAGGTGGAAAATCCCTGAACTATAGGAATGAATGTTATAGAAGAAAAGACCAAACCACCTCTCCTCATACCTTTTAACACTCACATCAAACTTTGTACGGGTTACTTTTTGAATTTCAACGGTAAGATGACAGGCTGTGTGTGTGCACGTGTCCTCGTGAGTGTGTGTGTGCAAGCTCGTGGCTGTCTGTGTGTCTGGCAAGTCTGAATGTACCAAGACTTTTCTTCTTCTCTAAACACAGTCATCTTCACAAACAACTTTGACAATACGCTTTCATTTTGTCAGAGTTGCCTGGGATGAAATTCGCTCAGCCATTAAAAGGTGGGAAAGCGTCCTGCCACTGTGTATGCGAGGGAAGGCCACTGCTTTGTCATATGTCAGCTACCCGTCAGTCAAAGCAGAGAAAGCGATGGTACCTGAGGGGTCAGGAAGAAGCCCTCCAGACCTTAATTATCAGCGTGCCCCCCAGCTTCCCGGGCTTGTCAGGGAGCCGTGACAAGCTCGGAGGCAGACGAAAAGACAACCGGTACATCGCCAACCGGTTAATTAACAGCGAGCACAAAGCCACCCGCGTCACAGGCCCAAGAAAACACGCCACAGGCTTGCGTTTCACATGCTGGCTTAAAGCAACACGTGCGAGAGGAAATAGGGGGTATTGCCGAAGTATCTCGATGGTTCTTTTGGATCCGCTCCGGCCATCAGGAAGGCGCGTAGTTCTTTTATTCCTCCAAGAGTTACTGAGGACCTACTGTGTGTCTGGTCCTGAGGCTTTGAAGAGGGATAGGAGGTGGCTGGTTGATCCATTCTTTCTTTCACGTATTCGTCCTACAAATACGTGTTGTTGTCTGTCGCTTACTACATCCAGGCACTGAGCGAGACCCTAGGTATGTGGTCATAAAAAAGCAAAGGCACAACCCCGGCCGGGTGGCCCAGTTGGCCGGAGCGTCACCCCATACACCAAAAGGTCAAGGGTTAAAGCCCCTGTTGGGGCACATACCCAGGTGGCAGGTTCAGTCCTCAGTCGGGGCGCATGAGGGAGGCAACCAATTGATATTTCTCTCTCACATCAACGTTTCTCTCTCTCTCCCTCTCCTTTCCTCTCTCTCAAGAACCAATGAAAAAAAAAAAAACAACCAAAAAAGGCACATTTTGACACATGCAGCAATCCAGATGAACCTGGAAGACGTTATGCAAAGTGAAATAAGCCAGTGACAAAAGGACAAATACTGTATGATGCCACTTGTAGGAGGGATCGAGACCAGTCAAAGTCATAGAGACAGTAAAGAATAGTGGCTGCCGGGGCTGTGGGGAAGGGGCAATGGGGAGTTAGTGCTTAATGAGTAGGGAGTTTCAGTTTTGCAAGATGAAAATGTTCTGGAGATGGATGCACAACAGTGGGAATGCGTTTAATGCCACTGAACTGTCCACTTAAAATGGTTAAAAAATTTTATGTTATGAATATTTTACCACAATTTTTAAAAACGTTGAAAGAAAGAAAAAGCATACGCACGATTCCTGCCTTCACAGTAATGACAGTCTATGGGGAAGATAGATGAAGGAAACCGAGAAATTAATCTGTAGCTATGCATAGGAAAGCTGCTTAAAGAGGACAGGGCCCTCTCAGCTGGGTCAACGTGGCCAATTTTCCCAAATGCGAGAAGAACCACACTGTTACTTGCTTTACAGAGGCATTCTTTACTTTACTAACGAATCCCTTTAAAGACTGAGCTCTCGGGTATGTCGAGGGGTTATAGATAAACCATTCTCCACACAGCTGAGGGGCCGAAAGGCAGAGAATTTTCAAGATTAAGTGTTATGAGGCAGTGCCCATTGAAGATCAATCGGAAATTACAATAAGCATCTTGATAATTACAACAAAAACTAATGGAAAAAATGATTTAACTCATAAAAGTTTACTATACACCCAGCCACACACACCCACACACATACCCATAAAATGATGCAATGAAAAAAATCTATACGATGCCGCCTGGTTTGCATGTTTAATAGACACAGTTATTGCTCGTGAGCATAATGTTCCATATTTACTTGTCCAATATTCTTGCTCCTGCTGGTTATTTGAGCATTGGTGTTTTTCAAAATATAAAAACAGCATGTCACTTCAATACCCACCGCTATTGTGCAAAGGGTTTAAACTTTTGTGCCTTTGTTTAAAAAAAATCCTTAGCAAAAGCGCTCATTAAAATGTAGAGAAGATAAGCATCCAAAAATTTAACTTGGAACTTGCATTGAAAAGAAAAAAAAAAAACCTGCACAAAGCCTTTGGATTGAACACTGTGCTTTTATCCTCTGACAATGTGGCAAACTTTCAGCATTTTCTGGAATATTTTCCAGTTCCTTTAAACACCTGAAGGGTTCCTTACATACTGGATTGGTTGGCAGGAAGGGTGTGAATAAAGATAGCAGAAGGGAGGGGAAGAGAAAGGGTACCTTTTAGATTACCCCCCCCCCCCCCAATAATCACATCCCTTAACAGTGACTTTATCAGGTCTAAAGCAAAGAAAATAACTGCCAAGATAATTAACAATTCTGGTTTTAAAAAGCCAAAGTTGATTATCTAAAGGGCAGGCTGCTCTTTAAATTAAAGATGATATCTGAGGCATTTACAGCAATATATGTTATAGCCGCCGATACTGTACATAAATATATAGGTCAGGAGTCCTCTCCCGACTGTCTGGAGGCAGGTGAAATAATTGAGGACTGGGCTGGGTAGAAACAGAGGTGAACTGGGGAGAGCATGCCCTTAAAGTGGGCAGGTGTTCTCAGCCAACTGTGGCCAGGCAGATGTGACCCTACATGGATAGAGCTTCCAAATTTCAGAAGAAGCCAGCCAGAAATTCTCCCATTTTTAAAATATTGACACCTATTACATTAATTTTTTAAATACATAATTTTATAATTGTTGTGCTGGCTAAACAAAATGTATCTGCAAGCTGAATTTAGAGGGACCACTCCTTTTGACTTCTGTCCTAGTTCATTCCTGTCCCCAAACATTGTGGTGGGAGAACACTTAGGGGCAGAAGCAGTCCTGAGTGCTAGTGAGAGGCTGGGTCACCACGGCAAGGCCTGCAGGAATGCTCTGGTGGGCAGAGGATTGCATAACCCTGGCCTTGGATGCCCCGGGTGACGCCAAAGAACCCTCCCGGAGGGAAGTGTGGGCTTACAGATTTTCCCACATCTCAGACAGGCCAGGCAGAACACAGTCAGGGCTTTGCATCAATATCTCTCCATCTCTTCCTTGCTCTCCACCCCCTATCACAGCCCAAACAGTATCAAGGTGGGCCCCAGCCTGCTCTCTAGAACTATTGTAAGTACTTGGGTTTCTGAAGATGATAGAAGCAAATTAAAAACAATATCTTGAGAATTCTCTTTGGCAAAACAGATAAAGGTATCCCCTGTAGCTAGTGCTTGAACAGTTTCAAATGAACAGATTCTTTGTTTTCTTTTTTTAACCAAAAAACTACCTAAGAAAGAAGGGTGCGAGATATATCTGACATAGTACAGATATGTTCTTTAAAAAAAAAGGCCTTTGATATGCCCAAATCTTCCAAGCTCTATTACCAGAGTCCCAAACTAGCAGGTCTCAGGGAAAATCTGCCCTTTTATTAGTTTAATTTGACTAGCACAGGTTTATGTTTTGTTTTGTTTCTAATAGTTTTAATTTTACCATTTGGGGGTATGTACGCTCCAGTTTGGCTCAATGTCCCACCACTCCCATTTGTCCTAAATTCAACTAGGCACCTCAGTAGGTATTTGAATTTGCTACCTCTGGGCTTCATTCCTTTTCTTTCCTCCATTCCTCTATTTATTCCTCTAAAAAGAAAGCAATCTCAAAATGAACTCTAAGGTCAGATGTGATGCACCTGAACCAATCACACAAAATTGGACCTACGGTATGTAGGGCTGTGCCAGGCGCTGATGAAAAAATAGTGAGTAAAGACAAGGGGGCAGTAGTCCAAGAGCTCACGGTCATAATTGGAGAAATAAATTAACAAAGATACAGGGTCACTACCATGGAAAAGCTGCTGCAAGGTCGATGTGTTTGGGTGCTAGGGACACAAGCAAAGACAGTTTCTCACTGGATTTCAGGGGCTCTGGCCTCCCATCCCCTTTGGGGCTGCTGTATGCATGGTCATTCTGGACCTAGTTTATTTGTTTTTGCCTGGTAAGCATGAGAACCAGGCTTTAATCAGGGAAGGTCATGCCATTGGTGGGAGGGGTGTGTTTCCTCCCTCATCACTGTTGGGCTTACCCATGTGCCCTGGTCACTGGAATGTGAGCAGATGTGTCCAGGCAGAAGTTCAAGAGTGAGGAGCCCCATGGAGTAGAGCTGGCCTGAAGCACAACCAACCCACATTTCTGGTTTAACAAGAATTAATGTCCTTTATCTTAAACCACTGAGATTTGGGGGTTGTGTGTTACGCAGCAAAGCTAACTAATGCACTAGCACAGTTTACTACAACTGTTTTTTTAAGAGGAAAAATGTTGACACTTCTCTGCTTAACTAACGTCTGTGCATCAGCTGACCCACTTAGCAGAAATCAGAGGCATCCACGACAATATAAATACAGAAGTGGAATAAAATGGGACGACTAACACCAAGAGCCTGTATTTCCCCAAAAATATGCCCATCCCCATTGCTTTTGCCCATCTCAGGAAATAATAACTCCATCATCTTATCGTACAGACACTGTGGTTATCCTTGTCTCACACCTCACAGCCCGATCAACGACCAATCCTGGGGGCTCTATTGTTGGAACAGATCATACACCTGGCCCCTCCTCACCATGCCCACCGCCACAGCCCCCGTCCCAGCCACGCAGCTCTGACGGGAATTACTGCAGTGACCTCCCAGTTTCCTATTTCTGCCCTACCCCTCAACAGTCTATGTCTTACCCGCTTTTCAGATTAACCACATTAAAATCAAATTTCTATCACAGTCTCCATTTCGTCGCTACTTTCCAGTGACTCCTACGCAGAGTAAAAGCCAAACAGCCCAGCGGTCTCCCGGCCTCTCCTTGCTCACTTGATGTAGCACATAGCTGTCCTTGCAGCCCCTCCAACAGGCCAGGCGCATGCCCCCGGCAGTGTTTTCCATTTGCTGCCCTTCTGCCTGGAGTGCGCTTTATGGAGAAGCCACTGGCGTGTTCTCACTTCCCTCGGGCCTGGGCTCAGATATCCCCTTATCAAGGAGGCCTTTTCTGAAAACCCTGGGTAAAGAGCAGCCCCAGCCCCGGCTTCCCTTCTATCATCTTTACCCTGGTTCATCTCTCCCCATAGGACGTCCCACAGCCTGACAAACCTGCCTCCCTCCACCAGGGGTAAGTCCCAGGGGGATAAGAATTTTAGTTTGTCCACTGTGTTGTCCTCGGCTCCTACAAAATGCCGGGCACATAGGAAGTACCGACATATATTTCTCGAGCAAATAAATTCTGGAATCAGACAAACTTACATTTGAATACCAGCTCTGACACTTACTGGCTGTGTGACCCTGGACAGATCCCATTACCTCTCTGAACTTCCCCTTAATCACTTGCTAAAGTTGATAACAATCTCTTCAAAGTGTTTGCAAGGGTTGGGGGTGAGGCACCTTAAGTGCTCACACCAATAAATAGCAGTATTCTTGTCCCGGGTCCTGCTTATCTCTCGCCTCTCCGACGTCTTTTCCCACTTGCTCAGCCAGTGGCCCGAGCGCTCCTGCTGAAACGCACCAAACCAGTTTCAAGTGACCCTCGCACCTGCACCTGCCGCTCCATGTGCCTGGAACACGGGTCCCCAGCTCTCTGCATCACTGGTTCTTGTCATCACTCAGATTGCAGCTATGAGGGGACCTCCTCGAAGAAGACATCCCCGGCCTCTGGGCCTCAAGCACCGGGCCGTCAGCCACACTCAATCACATCGTCGGTTCATTTCCCCCCTAGTCCATCACCGTGTCATTAATGGGTTTGCTGCCCTTTGCGTGGCTGCCCCACTAGGAGATAAAGTCCTGGGGGAGGCCACCCATCTGTCCTGTTCACCAGCACTCCTATAACACCTGGCACGTCATATGCACTTAATAAATATCTGCTGGGTAGACAAAGGACTTCATGGAAGAAACGCACGTAGGCAATAAGGTACATGCATAATGATGCATTTTATGGTTATCGTGGCAGGATCTCAGTTCCCATAAGGACTGAGAATCAGGTGATGACTAGGAAGAGGGGAAAGAGGAAAGGTGAGAGACTGAAGGATCCTGCATCCAAGGGGAAGACAACTGGAAAATGTTTTATTTTATCTTCTGAACAATAGAGTAAAGTGGAAATGTAATTTGTAGTAGGCTCACAAATAGAGAAACTATCAGTCTTGCCTCGATGACACCAAAGACCTAGGAAAGTGGGGAGCCCTTGGTGGGAATCACAACTCTGATGTCTACATAAGAAGCCTGGCACCACAAAGAGGGGGCGAGGAGCTCCCCCGACGCGTGCGGACTCGGAGAGCTGGGGCGCCACCGTGGCTGGGTGATTCGGGGCCTGCTTGTCTTTGCTGCACTCCTGAATGGAGACAGTTTCGCCCTTTGGCAGGTATCTCATCTTTACACTTGTTCAAATTAAAAGCAGAGAGATATTGAGGTGAATTTCCCATCCAGGACAATCAGTGAAAATTCATTTCTTTCTTTCCCTTTAGTGTTTCCTATAATTCACTCTGATCACGGTGTATATGCAGCAAGAATTGCCTGTTTAAAAAGGGAGGGGGGGGCTTTTAAACTTTTAGTTGTTTGCAGAATATTAGTAACACTATAAAAAGTTTATGTTAATTAATGCTGCATTTTAATAGATTTCCTGGAAGTTTGTAACTGCGTACTATAAAGGCTTTCGAGATAATGTATGATACAGTGTTATCATAAACCCCAAAGCAGCTCGAATGTTCCTTTTATGTCTCAATAACTTTCCCCCAAAAGTTACAATATTTAAAAGATTAAAATGCAGAAATGAAAAGAAAAAAATTTCCCCACCAGGGGCTATTTTAAATTTTTATATCTCATCATGATCAATTTCATTTCTCAGCAACGCTGTACTTAAGCTTGTTTTGTAAGCAAGAAGCCCTCGGCGCCTTCCATCAGTTATATTAGGACAGACCATCCCCTGTCTAGAAAGTTTTACAGAAGTCTGGAGGGTCAGACACCTCATAGCTTCCAGAGCCTTCTGGGCCAAGACTTTATGTAGATGAGTGGTCCCTTATCATTGTTTATCTCTCTAAGTTTGGACCAAAAAATCATCTGCAGTTCAAAGAAGCCCCATTTTTCATGTTCTGCAGGCAAACCAAAGGGAGAGTTTGCTTGTAAGTTTCAAGAGAAAGCAAATCCAAATTAAACGCCAGGATCTGGCTTTAGGATTTTAAACTTAAACCCCCCAAATGTAAGGTCTCTGTGGAATTTTCAGGTAAAACAAATAGCTGGTCTATGCCACTCCGAAGGTTTCCTCCATCCCATTCCAATCTGAGTCACCATTTCTGATGAAGGTAAACAAAAGGTTTTCTTGTGACTTTAAAGAAGAAATGTTTCCAAAAATAGATTTTTTTTTTTTTAAATGTAAATGACTAGATCAGTGTCTACAGTGGGAAAAGTTTAAGAACAGAAAGCTGAAATTAGTTACGGAAGTGAGGCTCCATTTCGCTCTTTTGATGATAATGCCAGTGAATCAAACTAGGCTGCCATAAGTCCCTGAAAAAATAAACAAACACTAATACAAACACACACACGCAAATGTCTCACCTTTCACCTGCCAAATTTTACATACAGTATTATGAGTGCCGGTGGCTCTGAGAAGGCCTTGGAAGCGATGGATCTCTCCCTTCACTCCCTAAGTCCCAGTTATAAAACATTTGTCATCTGGGCTCAGTATCCAACAGCATCTGCATATTCTGTTTAATTTCAGGTCCAGGAAAAGAATAGGTTTCCCAAACTTCTGAACACTAGTATGAATTTTCCATCAAAATTCTAAGCCCTCAGCTCGACCTTAATAGAAGATTCTTACCAGAATCTCAACGTAATCAAAATGCATACGTGTGTGTGTGTGTGTGCCAATTTTGCTCGTTAACTGAGCCAAAAGCGAGTCATTCAAGGTTGCAAATACTTAAGAGCATGAACAACTGTCAAATGCTCACATAATTTACGTGGAAATCGCAGTAATCAGTGGCAGGGTGACCAACCATCCCAGTTTTCTCAGGACAGAGCAATTCCCATGACATGAGATTTTCATTCCTACAAGCGGGGCAGTCCTGGACAAACTGGACAGCTGGTCAGCTCAAAAGCTGTATAATGAAATTAGCAATGGAGATTTTTTAAAAGGTCAAAAACTCCAAGTTCCTCTTAGAATCTATGATCTTACAAGGGAAAAATATGTGTACTTTGCAATTATTAATCCTTCATTGTTATCACCCCAGAATGCAGATCTCCATTTAAATTCTCTTAGGCCACTCAGTTCTCTCCTCTGGTTCTCTCCCCATACACACACACACATTTCTTTCAAAAAGTCTGATTTTACAAATACCACTTTGAATCCATCCCTTAGAGACTTCATCTAAATATTTGTCAATAACACTCTTCTCTCCTCCCCCAGGTGCCCCTGCCCATAGCCCCCCCCCAACATCATAAACACAATTAGTCGTCTGAAGGCAAATTTCACGTTTTGCTTCTCCCCTAAGTGTCTCAGTCGTGGGGTCCACATGGCGCGAGTCACTCGTGCGGGGTCCTCCAGGAAGAGCCAAAAGATGGAAGGGAAATACAGCCCGAGGAAAAAGTCTATAAAGATTTCTCGCTTTCCTAATCCCTTTTCTCTAATGTTTCTTTGTAAATTTGTCAGATGGGAATGAAATTGCCTCATAACTCTCCAGACGTGAAGAGCATCTCTGAAGAAAATTACGTACTTGTCAAAGCAAGGGGGAATTTATGTTGGTGTTCCTGAGATGTGATTTTATTCCATCTATTTCCTTTGTGCACATCAGAGCAACCAGAGAGACCGAAAAAAAAAACAACTCGTTTATGGATATTTTTTCTCTCTGGTGCATTTTTTGCTTCTCTTTTCCCCTTTTGTTTTCTTACCCCCCTCCTTTCGTCTATGTTTATTGCCGGTGACAGTAAACTTCCCTACGACAATCCTGCGACGATAGTGGCAATGATTCCTGCCCGTCTGAGGCGGTTCAAACAGGCACAGAGATGATTTCCCCGCGGACAGCTCCGGAAGGTGCGGGTTAGGTTTCTGAGGCCTCCCCGAGGCTGGCCAGGGACGATCTGGCTACAAAAGTGCTGTTGTTCCTCCCTCCGGGCGGTGGCCTGCTTCCTGAAATTAAATTCTGTCCCCCAGGCCGCGGGCCCGCCTGCAGCGCCCGGCGCGGGTGTCTGAGTCCAGGGGCCGCGGCCTGTCTCCTGTTTGGGGGGCGCGCTGAGCGGGGAGCCGAGAGGCGAGCGCCGGGGCTCACCTCCCAGCCCCTCAACTCACCGGCTGCGCGAAATGGTCCAGTTTTGTGAGCCCCGCTTTTCTTGCTTGTCCAACAGGAACGCCGCCTCCTTGGGGCCACTGTCAGGATAAAAGAGAAAGTTTCCGAACCTGAACCCCGAGTCGGGCAGCCTGCGTTATGTCCCAGCTCCTCTGCTCGCTGGCCAGGCGACCTTCAGCAAATTACCGACCCCTCTGTTGCCTCAGTTTCCCCATCTCTAAAGTGGGCATGGTGGTAACACTACCTCAAAAGCTCTCCTGAAGATCACGCGAGTCACTCTAATACTTAGGAGTGTGCCTCACGTTTTGTAGCTGTTTGCTCTTTCCTTATAACGTATGCCAGCTGCCGAGCACAAAGTATTTGTTCAATAAATGTTTTCCTTGGGCTCCTTTTCATAAGCTCCTTCCCTGAGTCCCCGTTTCACTGCCAGGTTTCTTCAACATCCTGCACAAGGCCCGTCTCACCGCAGGTGTTCAAGAAATGGAGAATTCATTAATGTCAAGATGCTTGTTACTAATGATATTCTATATATTTTGTTCATTTCCCTATTGCTTTGCAAGACGCTTTAAATATTGAAGGGCATAAGGAAAACATTCTCCTTTTAATGTTCAAGCTTACCAAAAATGGTCCACTGAAAATTTATGGAGAATGTGTTAGGGAGAACTGAGCATGAGAAACAATGCAGTGTATTTTCAAACAAGCCAAGATTCTTCATGGCACCGCAGTGGTATTTTGAATCTTTCCGGAAGCCAGTGCTCACTAAATAAAAAATAAGACAAATGTTGCATGGATGGGTCTTGATGGACTGGTAAGATATTTCCAAAGGGGTCTTGAGGAAATCTTCATTGGCAGTCAGGGGCAATGACTAACCTTATGTAAGTAGTGGCTAAGGAACCCCATCTTGTTCCATGGGGGAGAAGGTCAGGGCGAGCTCTGCCACCTTCGAGGTTCTGTCTGTGGCACGTCCAAAATTCACTTGGAGTGGGGAGGTTGGAAACAGCACAGAGCAAGTTCTCCCTGGATCCCAGACCTTAAAGCTGGAGAGTCTGCCCTGGCCAGTTTTGCTCAGTGGTTAGAGCGTTGGCCTGCAGACAGAAGGGTCTCGGGTTCGATTCCAGCCCAGGGAATGTACCTTGGTTGCAGGTGCAATCCCCAGTCCCTGTCTGGGCACATACGGAACGCAACCAATCGATGTGTCTCTCTCACATCAATGTTTCTCTCTCTCTCTCTCTCTCTCTTTCTTTCCCTTCCACTCTCTCTGAAAAGCAATGGGGGAAAAAATATCCTCAGGTGAGAATTAAAAATAATAATAAAATAAAAAACTAAAGCTGGAGAATCTTACAAATAAATCATCATTATTCCACGGGCTTTAATTAAGCTGGCACACATAAACTTCAGTAAGTTCAGGATGCAGGGAGCCTGGTTAAGTGTTTTAGGGACTAGTTCAATGCCTTCGAAATGCCAACCTGGGGGGAGAGTGGGGCTCCCAAAGATTGGGATGCAAAGGCAATTTTGCAATTATGTTTTCCTTCTGTTAGGTAATGTTCACCCATTACAGTAATTATAAGGCTTCAGGGAAGACCTACCTTCCCCCAAGTCCATTTCCTCTGCCATTCTGATCAGAGCATACATTGTTTATTACCCCCTTCGTTCACCAGCCCCCAAATATCATTACAATGTCTGTGCCATGATATACGTATGGTTGTTACCCTTTTAATGGATAAAAAAAGATTTAAGTACTTCATTCTGTTGCATTTTGACAGCTGTTAGCTATCATTTTTCCATTCACCTGCATTTAGCAATCCCATAAAGGAAGGCAATCTCAGAAGGAGCAGGCGCCCAGCGCTGCGAGGTGATCATTCTGTATCATTCTGGCCTATAAATACCTGACACGCTTTTGCTGAGTCAGCAGTCTGTGACGAGTGGCAGCCGTGCCCTTTTATCTGTGTGAGTGTCTCACGCAATTGGACCACCAGCCCCTGCAGTGAAAATCCATAGTATCGATCAGGCCATTTCTCCACTGTAATTCTTTTGTAGGAAATCCCTGATGACAAATTTTATCTGCACCACTTTTTGATCGCTGGTTTGATGTAAAGGATCTCCAAGGGCAGAGTTAAGCGCTGGGCCGTTCCACGTTATCAAGCAGCCGTTTTATTTACTGAAACTACAATTGTGGTCACACGCGCACACAAAAAAAGAAAGAGAGACAGAGAGTGCGGGGAGAAAAAAAAATGGAGCCAAATAATATTTCAAAGGGAACAGAAGGCGAAGGGAGGGTGGGCTCCAGCACAGGTTCTAGAAGGCTGGTCCACATTGGCAACCCCATCAACAGTGGGGACGGTGTTCGGGTAACGATGCTGAGATGCTGTGGGGCTGTATATTGAAACCGAGTTGGTCTGTTTCGTCCCAGGCTACCCCTCGCCTTCTCCCCGGACCTGTGACGCTTCTTGGCTCTATGTCCTCAATATGTTAGGAGGATCTCTTTATCTGATGGTGTGCGGCAGAGATTAGGAGCAGATACCAATCCAAGACCCAGGTGACCTGCTGTAAAAGATCCAAACCCCGAGGAAAGCAGGGAAAGGTTACATAAGAGCCTATGGCCTCACAGAATTGCTGGTCCTGCTATTTCTGGGCACGAGTACAACATGGAAAGAAAAGTAAATGTCCCTCGGGAGGCTCCATACGCTGACACTTCCCCAGCGACAGGCTCAAGAGGAGCCCTACTAACCGCCAGGTGTCTGGGTGGGGAGGAAAAGCTCTTCCCCGGGACCGTTCAGGGGAGCACAAGCTCACGCCCGCCGCAGCCGGGTTTGGCAGCTGGGCACCGTGAAACTCTCCGTTGTGAGAGCTGCCTCGCACCTTGTAGGCTGCTTGGCAGAGTCCCTGGCTCCTGCCCACTGGGTGCCAGCTGTATGTTCTCCCCAGTTGTGACAGCTAAAAATGTCCCCAGACATTGCTACATGTCCCCTAGAGAAGGGAGGGCAAAACAGCCCCAGTTAAGAAGCAGTGGTCTATGGGCCTTGTGGGGGTCAGGGAGTGGGGGTGAATGGAGAGAGAGGTGTCTAAAAAGCGGAGATGCCTTGACATTGCAACGGAGTTGGGCGCAAACAGAAGTGAAACACATAATCGCCCTCAACCCAATAACGACTAAGCTGGTTTTTCCCTTTCAGGAACTGCAAACTGGATCCTCTTCACCCGAATTCTGCCCACAGAAGAGTTTAATCTGGCCAACAACTTTCATAATTGAATTGGAGCACGTCGGGTGGCACCTAAACTCTGCAGCTCTGGGCACACCCCCTCACCTGCCCGTGACCTTAAACCCGACTCTCACGGTGAAGTTACTGCCGGGCCCCTGAGGCATCGGCGCCCTAATTCATCCTCGCGGTGATATCTCTAGGACGGTGGCTCTCAACCGGGGATGAATCTGCCTCCCAGGAGACACTCAGCAATGTGTGGACACAGCTTTGGCTGTCTCCGCTGGGGTGGGAGGGGAGGGACATGCTACTGGCACTTAGCAGGTAGAGCTCAGGATGCTGCTAAAGATCCTACCATGTGCAGGACAGCCCTGCACCACAAAGAAGCATTCAACCCCAAGTGCTGGGAGCGCCAAGGCTGAGACACCCCTCCGAGCTCCGAGCTCACCCTTTCCTGCTCAGGCTGGCGTGTCTGCGTGGGAGAGAAGCCAGAGGGGATCTCGGTCTGTGTGCAGAGCCGTGTCTCACAGGTATCTACCTACCTGTCCCTCGTCAGGCAGAGGCATGAGCGGTTCTTTACTGAAACACTCCTGCCCCCTTGGCAGGGCCTCTGAACCCGATGCAAGGAAAGCACCACCATCCTTCATGCCTGGTCCTCAAGGACGGCTGCTGTTCCCACGGGGAGGTTCTCAGGCCTGACTCTCTATCTGAAATCACTCCAGCAGCAGCGAGAGGACGCCAACGAGGTCGGCGGCTGCTCGGGGTTCGTGTCCCCTCACCCACGCGCAGCGCTTCCTTGCTCAGGGCGCTCGCCCAGCGGTGCTGAGACGGCCTCAGACGACTTGAGTCCTCGCACCGGCCCCAAGGCCCGAGGAGAGCTTATTAGACAGCTGGAAACAGCGCTTCAGCGGCCACACACAAGTGCTGCTTGTCAAATATTACCTCTGCTTGGAACTTTCTCTCTCATCCTGGGGTCCTCCGTGCTGATGCCTACAGAGGTCGGCCAGGGACCCTGGACTAGTGAAGCTGGAAGGTGTGGGTGGAGGGGGAGCGGGGCCAGATAAAGTACAGGATGCCTCATTAAGTTTCAAATTCAGAGAGACAACAAACCCATTTTAGTATAAGTATGTCCCATAATTTCAGAAAATTAAAAATAGGGGTTTTTTTTTTTAGTATAAGTATAGCCCAAATATTGCATGGGATATACTTATACTAAACTGAAAAATTATTCAGTTATCTAAAATTCAAATTTTACTGGGCATCCTGCGTTTTTATTTGCAAACCCTGACAATGGTGGTCTGAGGTAGATGGGAATGAAAGCATTACATCTACAAAGATTTGCTGGTTTGCAGATTTGGCCAAATGGTACCACTAGCAAAGGCAGGATTGCCAGATCTTCTGATTTTTGTAGGAAAAATTTTTTTTTAATTTTTTTAAGTAAAATCTACTGATTTTTACAATGCTGGCAACTAATTTTTAAAAATCTAACAGTTCCCCGTAGAAGGAGGCAAGCAGGCCTGCGGGCTGCCTTCAGCTTAGGGGCAGAGGCGAAGATGGACAGTAGGAGAAGGAACGTTACGTGGGTCTTTGTTAGAAGCCGGGCTCTGTTGCAAGGGGCCCAGGCACAGCTCACCAAGTCCTCGCATCGGCGGGGAGGCAAGAACAAGTCTCATCCCCTCCATGGAAGGCAGCAGGAAAGAGGCTCGGGCGGCCTAAGTATTTCGGCAAAGTTCATGGAATGAGTGGCCCAGTTGGGGTTTAAAGCCCAGCACCCATGTTCATACCCATCACACTGCATCATCTTTCATAGCTTCCCAGAAGGCATCATCATCATAATAAATAACAAAGGTGGTTCTGAGTACCTCCTTCCAGACACAGATTATGTCTGCTCAGGCCAGACAGGACCAGTCACAGCACCGTGTAGGGTCAGAGCGGAGCCTAAAGCTAAAGAAAACCAGTAATACTGACCCTGCCTTTATTTAAAATGGTGCTATTTTGTTCATTATGGATTTGGATTTTTGGCATTAATTACATCTTTTCTAAATATTGTACTAAAATATTGTTTTATCTCAAAAACTAAGCTTTTGGGTCACCCCCTTAAATTTTGCACGCAAGGCCAGTGTCTCGCTTGCCTCACCCATCCCTTTTACAGAATAACATTTCTGCATTTCTTGATAACTTCTCAGATTTTTTTTAAGTTTTATAGGGGAAAAGGTCTCGTACTCAAGGGTGTTTATTATGTCTTTATTCAAAACTGTCAAAAACTAGCAATAAATAAAATGTTCAACAGACGGGAGTTGGTTTTATAAATCAGTGTACCTGTGCAAAGGAACAGTGTGCACCACTAGAGGGATGCTTACAAAGAGGTTTTGAAATGATGCTTAAGTAATAATGTAAAATGTAGAAGAAAAAAAGAGAGAAAATAAATTTATTCTTGCAGAACGATCTCAACTATACTTTTAAAAATAGAAAGAAAAAGAACAATCTGGGGGGAAATGCAACAAAAGATAAGAGCAGCTTTCCCTGAGGTAGACTCCAGGTGATTATTTTTTATTCTTAATGGTAGTGAGATGCTCTAAAAAAATCAAATATGGGTTTTGGAATCAGACAACTCTATTTCCAATATACACTTTAAGCAGGTCACTTAACTTCTTCTTGCTTAAAACTAGCTTCCTCAAAGATCTGCCATGAGTCATTAGGATTATGTATATGTGTGTGTGTGTGTAATATCTACACACACACACACATATTCATTTGCACAGTACTGACTCAAAGGGATGATGGTAGATTATCAAACATTATTTATGCTTTTTCAGTAGTTACCAAACATTGGTAAGAAACAAATGTAACTATTATAATCAGAAGAAAATAAATCCTTTGCCATCCCTAGGACTAAGGAATTGCAAAATCAATTTTCTACACAGACCAGGAAAGTAATACAAGTAAGTGAAATGAGCTTTGTGTCCTGCAACTAGAAGTGAGGAGACTATGGGGCACCAGGGAACCCCTGTCCTAAGGAGGGTGCCTTCTCCTCAGCCCTGGGGGATACGAACTCAGTGTTATCACGTACTTCCTCTGATTTAAAAAAAAAAAAGTCTTGATTATCTGTCTCATATGTAAAATGCTGGCAGCTCATTCAAATTTTAAAAAATAATAATATTTGGAAGATCAAAGCAAACATGTTTATGACTCCAGGTTTCTCAGCCTCAGGAATACTGCCATTTGGGGCTGGATAATTCTCTATTATGGGGGCCTGACTCTCCCCACAGATTGCGATGACCAAAATTGTCTCCAGCCATTTCCAAGTGTTATAGGAGGTAAGACACACACACACACACACACACACACACACACACACACCCGTTGAGACCAGTGCTGTAGCTGAACCTGGCCATGGGCCACCTGTTGCAAATGGAAAATCATTAGTCTCCGCATGGCCTTCATTTCTCAATATCTGCCTCCACTCCAGCCTTTATTTTTAAAAAATCTATTTTGCCTTGTTTGGTTTTCAGTTCCATTTTGAAGAGGAAGAAAATAAGAACAGGATGGAACAAAAAGTCAAAAAAAAAAGAACAGAAAATGTTGGAAGACATGAAGAACTAAGTGACCATGGAAAATGGTGATTCACAAGGGAAATGAGAAACGGGGGACGTTAAACACCCAAATCTCAACATAGAGGACCCAAATGACCAGAAGAAGAAAACCACCCTAGAGAAGTAAACTTTTTTTAGTATTTAAAGTAACTCCCAGGCCCTCACACACATTCTTCATATAGGGATTCATAACTAATAAAATTGGGGACACTGGTTACACTTTCATGAGGTTTCAGACAAGCGCTCTGGATCATTCTCTGTCCCTCTTCTGTATCAATCGCAAATTCATGTCTGCGCTCAGAATGTCCTTGCCTTGCTGGGGAGTGCTCGTAATGTGTATGTGACGCCAGTGTTGCTCTCATATTGAAATACGCCGTTTTCTCCACTCTGTTTCAAACACCACAGCCAGACAAACAACTGTATTTTAATTTAATACGTTGGCCCAATGGTCAGCTAACATCAAGCAGCTTGCCCCCTCTTTCTGGACTCTGAACTTGCCTTAGAACCTAAGCTGTCGAGTCCTCGCCAGGAAAGCTGAATTCTCTGAAGGTGGAATTCAGTCCTGTTTGTCAGCGTTAGAAGCAGAAATCCCACTAGGCAAAAAACCGAGGCATTCTAACGCGGGGGTAAATATTTTGATATGTTAAGTGAGGTGTGTTTAATTCCTGGTAATTTATTTCAACCCCTTGGCTCTGCTCCATTCAAGATTTGTTCTTTTTATAAGTAAAAAGATTTCCATATCTTGTCATATCTTGAGATGTGCATAGAGAATGGCAGATCCCGCCTCAGTGAGGTTTATCATAAAGGATCTGAAGGACAAAGGTGTTACAGTCTCAGGTTTTGAGCTTTAAAGTCAAGGTCCAGGGAAAAATAAAATTTAGAGAAAAGTTATAAAGGGACATATGATTAGGTAGAGCAAGATTTTCCCACCCAGTTAGAGTCTGGGGAGAAAGAGCCAAAGCAAGTAGATTTAGATGCTGGTGGAACTGCCAGTCCCTAGAAAGGGTGCCCAAATCCAAGAATAGACCCCAAATGAAGGGAAATGATAGAAATTGCAGAAAATTATGAGGGCTCTAAAGGAGAGGGTGCTGGGGTTTGCTCCTGGGTGAAACTTAAAGAGGTGGCAAGCTTTGGGGAGACTTTCTCAGTTCATTTGGTTGATAGCAATGCAGTGGAATCAGCCAAGGGAAGTTCCAGCATGCGTGTTTCTGTCAGTGTTCCCAGAAGGTTGGGGGGGGGGGGCTCCTCTGTATGGCCAGGAATGGTGCAAATGAGGCCAACAGAGTGAGTAGATAAATCAGCCATCTGGCTAAGGACAAGCAGAATGCAGGAGCAATATGTGTGGACTGTACAGACAGAAACCAAGCAGCAATATTAGGTATTTCATCCACTGACAGCCTGGATAGGTGATGGAGATTGGCCCATGTGTTGTCCCCATTCCATTCCCACCGTCCACTGACTCTGTAGTCCTGCTTTAGTCCCTTTAGAACATACATGCATTTCCAGGGTGTCATGGCCTGAATAATGTCCCCTCAAACTCATATGTTTAAGTCCTAACCCCCAGTTCCTCAAAATGTGACTATATTTGGAGATAGGGTCTTTAAAGTAATGATTAAGTTTAAAATGAGGCTATTGGGGTGGGACCTCATCCAATGTGACTGGCGTCTTTATAAGAAAAGGAATTTTGGACACACAGATAGACACTGGGGACATGCACACATGTAAAAAAGACCATGAGGATACAGCAAAAGGCAACCATCTGCAAGCCAAGAAGAGAGGCCTCAGAAAAAACTAAACCTGCCAACATCTTGATCTTGGATTTCCAGCTTCCAGAACTGCAATAAATTAATTTCTGTGCTTTAAGTCCCCAAGTCTGTGGTATTTTGTTATGGCAGCCTTAGCAAACTAATTCACTGGGAAAAAGAGTTTGAAGCAAGAAAGACCCTTAACTGACAGAAAATTCCCTATATCCTTCAGGATAAAGCCAGGCTATGCTGTAAAAACAAATGATCCCAAACTTTAATGACCAGAAACAAAGGTTTAATTTTTGCTCATGAAAAGCCAACTACAGGTCCAGGCAACTCTTTGGGGCAGCTGACTTCCACACAGCACAACAGCATTCAAGGCTACCTCAATTTTGCAGCATTTATGTATCAATGTTTCTCCATAATTGAGGGAAGAAGAAGAGAGAACTTGGACAATTGCTTACCAACTCCTAAATGCTCACCTTTTATTGGCCAAAACCAGTCCTGTGGTCACACTTGCCTTCAAGAAGGTGAGGAGGTGCCATCCTCCTGGGCACTCAGAAGGAGAGAAGAGCTAGAAGTAGAAGTAACATCTCCCATAAATATACAAACCTAGATTACCTGGAACCAACTGAAAATTTAATAACTAATTTTCTACCTTATGATGAAATGGGGCTCAGAAGAAGAAACAAACGCAGACAAGGGAAAATAAAGTTACATTCCCTTCACACTTGAATTAGCCATCAGTGATTTTGAGATTGCTGACACAAGTTTAAAAGCAGGACAGTTAGACATGCAGGACTGCACAACTTCCATCTCATATCAGTTATCTGTTACCACAATAATTCTGTATAACAAACAACCACAACACTCAGTGGCTTAAAGCAATACCCTGGCTTGTTCTCATGGTTGTAGCAGGGCTCTGAGAAGTTGAGAGAAAGAGGAGATAGAGATAGGGACAAAGAGAGAGAGAGAAAGAGAGAGAGATGGAGATGGAGATGAGATGGAGATGATGATGGAGATGGAGATGATGGAGATGGAGATGGAGGGAGAGAGATGGAGATGGAGATGATGGAGATGGAGATGGAGAGAGAGAGATGGAGATGGAGATAGATGGAGATGGAGATGGAGATGAGATGGACATGGACATGGACATGGACATGGACATGGACATGGACATGGACATGGACATGGACATGGACATGGAGGGAGAGAGATGGAGATGGAGATGGAGATGATGGAGATGGAGATGGAGATGATGGAGATGGAGATGGAGATGGAGGGAGAGAGATGGAGATGGAGATGATGGAGATGGAGATGGAGATGGAGGGAGAGAGATGGAGATGGAGATAGATGGAGATGATGGAGATGGAGATGGAGATGGAGATGGAGATGGAGATGGAGATGGAGATGGAGATGGAGATGGAGATGGAGATGGAGATGGAGATGGAGATGGAGATGGAGATGGAGATGGAGATGGAGATGGAGATGGAGATGGAGGGAGAGAGATGGAGGGAGAGAGTGGGAACTGAGTGGTTTGGAAATAACACCCCCTCATTTCTACCATATTCTATTGGCCAAAGCAAGACACGAGGGCAGCAAATATTCAAGGGTTGAAGACATAGACTTTACCTCCTAAAAGAAGGAGCTTGCAAAAGGTATGAATACAAATAGGGATGCAGAATTGAGGTCATTTTCCACAGACATGGAAAGAGACATAATCCAAAGTCCAATAGCTCTCAAAACTTTAGCAAGCATCAGAATCCCCTGGAGCACATGTTAAAACACAGACTGTTGTGGGGCATCCCAGAGTTCCAACTCAGTGGTCTGCAGTGGGACCCAAGAATCTGCATTTCTAGTTAGATCCAGGTGAAGTTAATGCTAATGTAGTTGGTCAGGGAATGACACTTTGAGAATCACTACAATAATAGCCTCACTTGCAAAATAGGAAAACCTGAAGACATAAAAGAGTCACCTGGGTCACATGTCATGTTTGGGCGGAGGCTAGAAATAGACCCTACCTCTCTAGCCTGGGCTTTCTTTCCATGACACCTTGCTCAACTCTAGGAGTCATTGCCTTGCCTTTGATCACCTCTGCCTTGAATACTGTCATTATTTTTACTATCATCATTAGTAATGATTAAGAATTTTGAGGCATGACAAGGTGTTGAACATTCTGCCCAGGGCGTATTAAAAGCTCTGGGCCCTGTTTGAGAGGCATAGTCTCAATCACAGCCAGACATGCAATACTCTGGCTGAGAAACCCCCTAATATGACTCTGAAATTAAGCAGTCCCTGTCAACTAAGCCATTAATCTACGTAAGAGGTCAAATATGTCCCTATGAATCACACGTGAGATCAGTGTTCCCAGGTGAGAGCAAAGCAAGTCCATCTATATAGTCCCCAATCTAGACGGATGGTTTTCATTAGGCCTCTCAGCCACCACAAAGGACAATGTCTATAACGGTGACATGAAATCCATTTTTCTATGTAACCATACTACATAGCAGATTCTCCTAATTATTCCCTCTACCTATATACCTTGTTCTTGAACCAGAGGCCCTTATGGAACCTTCACTGAGTTGCTTTAATATCATGCCCTCGGCTTTTCCTGAATGATGCTACAAGGTACTACATGAAAATCACCACCCTATTTGTAATTCATCTAGCCCTCCATGACCTTATGTGAGGTGCCATTCCAAATTCCAATTTACAAAATGCTTTGCATCCCCTGAGAATCAGCAATACTTCGGCTTTTCTTGGTAATGAGTATTATGAAACCAATTTTGCTGACCACACCCTTTCTTCTTTGGCTACCAGGAAGCTCAGAGCCAAATTTAAAGCTCAGTTTTAGTTGTACTTGGTGATATGCTTACTAAATTCTTTATATATATATATATATATATATATATATATATATATATATTCTTGAGTTTTTTTATTTTACTTCCTATTTTCTCTGATCCTAAATTTTTCTTACTTTTATTACTTCATTTTGTTTACTCCTTTGTGTCTGTGTGTATTACCTCATATTCCTTCTAGGACAAAGCAGGTTATAAATACTATAAACACGTTCTCTGCTTTCCTATGCAGAATCAAACATTGATTAGATACTATCCAACAAACATAAATCGATTAAATTTCTTTAATCAAGTGTGGGAGGAAATGAGACACCTCTGTTTTGGGGAAAGACAAAAACAGATCTTTAAAAACGCCTATTTTCATTCCATAGGACTCAGGAATGTTAGAGAAGCGGGGAGCTAGAAGGGGAAGTGGGCGCTTTGAAGGCCTCTGCGCGGGGGACCCTGACACCGGAGTGCGTCTGCGGCTTCCACCCCCCGCACACTGGCGCTTCCCGAGAGGCGGCCAGCTCACTGGGAAGACAAAATGTTCTGGTGAGAAAGCACCGTGCAAGGTTAGATTACTCACATGCAAGATTTATGATGTGCTTATGAGGTTAATCGGGAACAGATCCAGAGGAAACAGGAAAGAAGTAAGAAAACAAACACCTTTATTCTTGCTTTTTTAAAAAATCCACAGAAGAGTGAGTTTTTTTAACTCATAATGGTACTTTAGGTAATCTTGCATGAAAAAAAAGTGAAAATTTAAGCCCTGGGTACTCTTGTGATGGTCCCCTTCTTGGTGAAAACAGTGACCGCACATCCAGAAGGTGAAGCAGCCGTGCTTTTCTCTAGTCTGAGGATCCTGTGTGCTCCCTGCACTACTCAGCATGCAAGCCTTTTAGAACTATTTCCTCCCAGACCTCACCCCGCCCTTTCCCCGCAGATGGGAGACGATGACAGCCTCGGAGTGACGCAAGCAGCGTGGAGCATGTCTGGGGGATGGAAAGCAGGTGGGGAAGGGGAGAGGCCGTGGCTCCGGCAGCAGAGTGAGTACAAACATGCCCCGGGGTGGTCACAGGCGCGTCTTCCCTGTCATAGTACAGTCCCTGCGGCCCTGACCTGCTCAGTGGCTGCCCAGTCACCCAACATGAAGAGATCAGCTTTCCTTTTCTGGCTTAAAAGTCAATTTTGAAGCACTCCGTTAAGAAATGGGAGAGAGAAACTCGTCTCTCATTAAACATGATAGGAAGGGTTCGAGACATTCTTTTTTCCATTCACCTCATTACGAGAAATGCTGCAGCCAGTGTCACTCAGATACGGACTAAAAGGTCAGTTCTTCCGCCAGGAGGCTTTGTAACAGGTTAGAAAACACAGCAATGACACCACCCAAAGCAAACGGGACCTTCGCTCCGGCCGGTCCACGCCTTCTGTCCCTCTGCTCTAGGCAGTGCCGTTGCATTTCTTGGGACAAATGTTTCTTTTTCTTCTCATTGTTTAGACGTTTTCTGCGTTTCATATCGGAAAATGTTAACTCCATCTCGCCCCTAACCCGAGAGATCCAGCCTCATCTGAGCCCCACAGCACTGTGGGCTAATTCCTACCATCTGTCTCCAAGCACATCCCCTCCAGGGAATTTGCTCAGTTCTCCCTTCATCCCCCCTGCAGGCTGCCAGGAGCCGCTTCTCCTGGCCAGCTTGTCCAGAACACTCACCCGAGTGCCAGGATGTTATCTGCACATGTGGAGACAGATGACTGAAAGTGGGTGCGGGTCCTGCTCAGAAGACCCATCCACTCGTTCAATGAATGAATATTTATTGAGTGCTATTTTCTAAGAGTTGAGGACACTTGTAAAGAAGCCATCCAGGGAGCCTGCTCTTGGGAAGCTTACAAGCTGTCGGAGGGACAGGCGCTCAATCATGTACGTGCGGTGCTGCTCTGTCAGCTGTTTGCAGGTGCAAGGAGGGCTTCAAAGGACAACAAAGTCCTGAGGAATGTGTCACAGCAGAGCCTGAGCCGGCTGCAGGATGGGGCTCGGGGAGGAGGGAAAGGTAGTGGGGCGGCCGGTGCAGGGGCCCCGGGTGGCCTGGAGGTGCGGGTTCTAGGACGGCAGGGACCAGCGAGGGCTGAATGGGCCGCTAGACACTGCGCAGAGGCTCTGGATTCGCGAAACACATTTTTTAAAGAGCAAGTGGGAATCACAGAAAGGTCTGATGGCTGATGGGATGGGATTACTGTGTGGAAATCAAATGTAGGATTTTAAGAGGCATTTCTAAAGTATTTCCAGGCCTGGATCGGCTGGGCCCCGCTTAGCTTTCTGATCGCATCTCTCCCACCTCACTCTCTGCGCCCAGTTACTCTCCCTTCACCAAGCCAGGGCCTTCCCACGCGCTGTCCTCTCCCCCCGAGATGGGCACATGGCTTCGTTCACCCCCCTCCATTCATGCTTCTGCTCCACTGACCCCCTTCAAACAGGTCTTCTCTGAGGACCTGATCTAGAGAAACACCCGCCGCCACTTCCTATCTGTCCCCTCTGCTTCCAGAGCCTCGCGCCCCCCGAAACCAGAGTAGACTCCCACTTGCCCGTCAGTGGTGCTCATTCCGCTGGACTCAGCCCCACACGGTGGCTCCTTGCCTGCCTTGCTCACTGTTTCACACCAGGGCCCGGAGGCACCCGACGCAACGGGCTGAGAAATGGGTTAGTAGCCAGGGGGTCAAAGGCAGACAGCATCCAGTCAGGAGGTGATTTGTAGAAACTGAGTTGAAAATTTTTGATTTAAAAAAAACAAAAAAAAAGACTCATACAACAAACTTTATTTCATGGGAAGTACTGGGCTGGGTTCTAGAGATAAAACAAAAAAGGGCAGTAAGATTCCTGTCACGACAGAGTTGGCAACCTAGGAATTTATAATATGATCTGATATGACAGGATACATGATATGAAATGATGCAGCAGGAAGGAATAGCTTCCACTCGTTGCATACTTACTAAATACCAGACACCGGGCTCTCTGTTACACGCGTGCACCCCTTTAACGTGGCTCACATATCAGCACTATCTCCATTTTACAGAAGAGGAAATGGAGGCACAGAGCTGAAGACTAAAGCGACACAGCTGGTGGGCGATGGAGAGAGGATTCGGAGTTAAGTTTATACGGCTCCAGAGCCCATGCTGCTAACCCTGACTTCCTCTGGCCGTCCCCTGACAGCCTCGGGAAGGGACCTGCGACTTGTCCATGTGTGTGTCCCCCGGGGCACAATTCCTGGCAAACAGGCACCCACTGATGTGACGGGTGTATGGACTGACAGTGGAGTTCTGCAGATCATGTCTGCCTGCAGTCACTATAAACCCTTTTAGGTTTCAATGAAAAATAACATGAGTTTACCTGTTCTCTCTCCAATGATAACTAGAGTATCCAGCATTAATCAGGCACTTACCGCCTCAGCACTGGCCAGAGCTAAGGATTTCACATGAATCATCTCATTTTATTTTCCCAAAAACTCCAATCCCAAAGAGTAAGAACTATTACTATATCAGTAAGGATTTTTTTTTCAGAGTCAAGGAACTGAACTTTAAACTGAATCCCTTAAAAAACAACAATGACAACTTAAGGGAAGTCTTCAAAATTGACTTTTAAAGAGACAGAAATTATTGGCTCGCAAAACTGCAAAGTCCCCACATACAGCTGGCTTCGGGCAGGATGGGTGCAGACCCTCCAACAGCTTGAGAACACTCTGTCCTGAGCAGTCACTTGAGACGAGGGGAGTGGGACACCTGACTGGCCGGGCCTGGGTGAGCAGGATGTGAACACATCGCAATAACCAGGGAGGAGCAGATGATCCCGGGATGAAGTCACTCCCAGCCAAACCACAGGGAGAGGAGGGCAGGGCAGTTCCAGGAGAAAATGGACTTTGTCACCAGCTGAAGGGGACAGAGAGTATGGGGCAGGTAAAAGCAGCACATGTCCATTCTACAGACTGAGCCTACTTCACAGGTGAGTTGCTCGAGGTAACAGGCAGATATGGAAATCCGCATGGCCTAAGCCCAGACTGGGTTCCCTTAATCCTGTCCTTACCTGCCTACCCAGGGATCTCTGTGCCCCGCAGGTTGGTGAGAAAGAAAACGCTCCAAAACTGAAAAGCTCAGAGCGTCACCAAATGTTAGAGCTAAAAAGAATCTTTAAGTCACCTGGTTTAAGGTTTTAAAAGATGGTGAAGGCCCAGAGCTGTTGGGTAACCTACTTGAGGACACATAGCGACAGACTTGAATGCAGGTTTTTTTAAATCATTCATTCATCAAATGTTTATTGCACACCTATATTTTCCCATCACTAGGCTATGTGCTAGGGACAGAAACTTAAGTAAAGCATCTTTGCTGTTAGGAACTTTACAATTTTGTGGGTCATCCAGACCTTACCCCAAAGCTCTTTAAATGTGACATAGAAGTCTCCCTTGAACTACAATGGTTCCGTTCCTATTAATGGTTTTTAAAAAGTGCTCCTTTTATTGTGAACTTACTATGTACCAAACAATGTGCTGAGCATATTACATAGGTCAAACATTTGATTCTGTCAAGCTGTCCTTAAAGACCAAAAAGCTAAATATTCAACTTTTCCTGGCATGGCATTTAAGCACTGTATAAATTAGGGAACTGAACTGGTTGATGCAACAAAGTCAAAAATAATAGTGGCTTAAAGAAGAGAGATATTTTCCCACAAAACAGGCTAAGTGTTAGCATCCAGATTAGATATTTAGTTAATACTATGGTAGCAAGAACACAGGGTCTTGCATCTGGTTCATTGTCTTCCTGTACAAGCAACTGCTCCTGGGCTAAGGTAGCTGACCCGGTTCCACCATCCCCATCTGCCTCCCAACCAGTGGGAAGGGGGAGAAGACAGAAAGACATGCCCCCTTTAAAGATCCGATCATCGCTTCTGCTCACATCCTATTGGCCAGCACCCAGCTCAAAGGAAGCTGGGAAATGTAGTTTTACCATGTTCCCAGGTAAAACCAAGGGTCCCATTAGTCAAGAATCAAGGGAACAACTGATACTGGGGCAACTAGGTGCTTCTGCCCCAGGCAGTCTGAAGGCAGCTTGGTCATAAGACTGGGCGCCCATAGCGGCTGAGGACAGAGAATTATTCATCTCTCGGTCCTCAGGGCCCTGCACCAGGTGTGTCTCCCACATAGTAGGTACCCTCACAGAGTCAAGGAAAAAAACAAACAAGTGAATTTACACATTTGTTTAAGAAATAAGTCTGTATAATATATTTCCCTTTAAAAATAGCGGGCCAGTCATTACTATAACATAGGCATTACCTGATAGAGCTGCTCCTATAATCTGATTACCTATTTCAAAGGCTTCTAGGTGGGGGGATGAAAACTCTCCAAGACAGTAAAAAAAAAAAAAAAAATCCAAATTAAACATAGGCAGATACACAATGGTAGAGAAAGCCATGAATCTGGAGACCAAAAAACAGATTTTTAAGCCTAACTTAGCTATTAACAAACAGTATGGTCTTGAGCAATATTCTGAGCTTGTTTTTTTCTGACCACTGGTTTGGTCAATTATAGAACCTATGAAATTGATAAATTAGCACCCACTTTACATGGTTGTCATTAGGGTTAAACTTGAAATAATACGTAAGGTATTCAGCATAGTACCTGGCACATATGTCTATTTATTGAGTCATTTATTGGTGAAATTATTGTCATTAACAACAATAATAATCATCAGGGTGCTAATAAGACCATGTGTAACAAGAGCGGCAGCTAACATTTTTTTAGTACTTTCCAAGTGCCAGGCACCATTCAAAGAGCTTTTTAACAAATTATGCCATTTAACCCACTTGTTTAATCCAGTCCCTGTGAGGCAGGCAGACAGTGTGGCAGGCAGCCTCTGTCACACGCTTCCTGTGTGACCCCTCCCGTGGAGAAACTCGCTTCTACCCGTAGAATATGGAAGCGTTGAAGGGATGTGCCTGGCTTCTGTGACTCAACTACAATAGACCGTAACTTTCCTCCTGAGAGCAGACTCTCTCCCCTGATGAATTTTATAAACCAAGTTGCCATGTTGGAGAGGTCATGCCAAGAAACCGAGGGCAGGCCCCAGCCAGCAGTGAGCTCGGTACCTCAGCCCTAGAGGAACTGGATCCTGACAACACCCATAGGGGTGAGCCTGGAACTGGGTCTTGCCCAGTTGACCCTTTGGATGAGACCACAGTCCCAGCTGACACCTTGCTTATGACCTCATGACAGACCATAAAACAGAGGACCCAACTAAGCTGTGCCCAGATTCCTGACCCACAGAAACTGAGATGATAAATGTGTGTTGTTTTAAGCTCCTAAATTTTGGGATAATATGTTAGACAGTAGTAGATAACTAACACAAAAGGCTATAAAACATGCTAAGAAACTTTTAAAAAGCACCAGCCTGCAACTCAGGAGGCCCACTAGATATCAAGTCCTCTGTGAGCAGGGCTGAACCCTCAGCATCTAGCACAATGCAAAAAATGGTGAGGAAGGGGTTTCGAGTAAAGAGAACAGCATGGAAAAAGGCTCCGAGGTAAAAGAATGAGGTTTGAGACACTTAAACAAGTGCTTCTGAAATTTTAATATGTACATGATCATCTGGGGTAATTGTTAAGATGGTGATTCTGATTTAGTAGCTCTGGGGTGGGGCCTGAGACTCTGCATTTCTAACTAGCTCCCAGGCAATGCAATGCAGCTGGTCCAAGGGCCACACCCTGAACAGCAGAGGGTCAGACAAGGACACTTATTTCTTACCAAAAGAATCCGAAGTGGATGGTTTAGAGTTGACCAAGCTGCTAGGTCAACTAGAGCTGACACTAGGAAAGACTAGATATATGTATATGTATAATATATATATAATATGAGACATCTTAGAATGTTATGTAATATAAAATCATTTTTATATATGCAATTCTTATCTCATACCTAAGTATCCATGAACATATTCTAATGACTGTCATTGACCAATCAAAACAGATGAAAGCTGTGAACGGTATGGCCATAATTTAGTATAGTAACTATGTAACATATTTACATTTACATACATATATGTATATGTATACATCCACATACACATGAATATACCATTAAACCTATATACACAAGTGTTTGTGCATGAAAGCAAGAGCAAGAATCCCAGAACGAACATGCTTAAACTCTAATTTCTTAGGGAGAAAGGGTTAGACACACACACACACACACACACAATGCATGTACCATGGTTTTTCTTCTCTGACAACGGCACCTAAGCAGGACCCCATTGTGACACTGTAACGGGTGGTAACAGTCCTTCTTGTGAGCCAACCTGGAACAGTGAGAGTCTTCCTGCAGGCAGATCTGTCCCACAAGTAAATTTTGTTTGGCTTGAACAGTGCTTTCAGTTTTCCTTAAACTGAAGATTCACTGACATTATTTTTTCAAAAGGAAATTTAACATGAAAATCCAGGTTTCAGTCTTCTCTCAAAAAAAGCTCCTAAATCCCAGGGAATGCTGAGCCCACATCCCTACACAGCAGCCACTGGCCTGAGCCGAAGGTTCGTCCCCTTCAGAGGGGCCAGGTCACCAGTTGTCCCGCCTTAGACCTGGAGGCTTAGGAGTCTGCAGTCCCCGCTTTAATGCCTCTGTTTTCTGGCCATGGCTCTTCCACAGTCCACACATGGGACAGAAAACGTGTAGCTACCTCAGTCTGACGTTGGGTGGTGACTGCCCACTGCATCTCCTACAAAAAGGGCCAGCTTCTTTCCACCCCTTTGACTGTCTTGGGGCGCAGGGACAGAGCAATGCCCATGCCCCAGATCCAAATACAAGTGCTTTTGTACAGGATGAGGCCCTGCAGTCCTTGGTTCAGCCTGATGTCATCTAATAGTCTGCTGACTTTCCCGGCCGCCATCACCATACAATGGTCTCAGGCCTCTGAGAAATCCAGTAATTACAGAACTGTTGGGTAAAACACTGCTTTTTCTCTTTCCCTCAATCCTTCTAATGTCAACAGAGGTTACCCAAAAGAAGTAACCCCCGGGGACTGGCTGTCATCTTGATATCTTTATGTAACCAGGCCGGGTGTCAAAACTCCCAAACACGGGCGGCTGCCTTTTCGTGGGATCCACCGAAATGACTCCTACCTGCTACCTGCAGCTGCACAGACACTGGGGATGAAGCAGCTCTAGCTAAAGTGCTTACAAATTACCAGCAAGGCTAAGCCAGGGCCCCCAGGTAAGTGACAGATGCAGATACAAGTTAGGCGTTCGGGATGCTTCTAGGTCCTAGGGTCATTTATAAAGGGGTTTCCAAGTTTATGGATAAGAGGGTCATCTGCAGTGTGTATTAAACATACATATCCCCGAGGCCCTCCTTTGGGGAGTCTCAGAAAATGGAAGATGCGACCTGAGCGCTTCTGCTTTTAAAAACTTACCCCTGGTGATTCCGATCATCAGTAAGGCTGGGAAACATGCAGATGGACCAGTGGATCCCAGACCTGGCTGAGCCTCAGAATCCCTGGGAGGCTTTCTGAAGCCTTCAGATAATCGGGCACATTTGGAAACCATCATAAACCTTCGCAGACTTCAATGTGCACAGGAATCGCCGGGAGGTCTTGTGAAAATGTAGGCTGCGATTCAGCAGGTCTGGGTGGGACCTGAGATTCTCCCAGGTGACACTACTGTTGAGGGTCAGCCAGGACCCTCCACATAATTTGTGAGGCCCTGGGCAAAGGGAAAATGCAGGACCCCTTGTACTTTCTTCTGTAACTTCTCTTTCCGTCTGTCGTGACGTTTTTTAATTTGCTTTTTTGTGTTGCATGGGATGCTGGTGGGGTGGGGGCACCCGAGCGAGGCCCCCACCAAAGCAGAGGGCAGCAGCCATCACTGGGCTGTGCTGCCAAGATCCCACCCAGAAGGCTGACAGGCAGCAGATCCAGTGTGAGTTGGGGCTCTAAGTCCCTAGCACGGGTGATGTCCCTTCAGGCTTACAAAATGCACACTTAAAGACATATTTAAGGATTTCAAGGTGGCGACCACAGAGCATTGCACCCCAAGCATGGGGACCCCTTCTGAGCACAGGATCCTGTCTCTGCACTGGCTGCGTGCTGTGAAGTGACCCCACACCATCAGCATCCAGAAAGACAAGTGTTCCCTTCTCTGGTTATTGACCCAACAAGGGACGCTGCAAGAAATTAAAAAGACTGTCTTCTATAAGGGAGTCTTTATAGGTGCACGAAATAAAGAAAAAAACTGGAGTGATTTTCTTAGCAATAATAGCACTATTTGCACTAAGACTAAAGAAGGCAGTTGAGAATAGAGGCTAAATGCCCAGGCTCCAGAGCCAGACAGGCCGCGTTCATGTCCTGATTCTACCACTTATTAGCTGTGTGACCTTGGGCAAGTTACTTATGTGCTGTTCCTCAACTTCCTCACCAGCAAAGGTTATAATGAAGCTCTCAGCATACCTCCCATATAAGACCCTTGCTAGGATGAATAAACTAATTCCCATAAGGAACTGAGACTGAGAGCTAAGTATGAGCTTTATTTAGGTACAGATGATACGGCAAAGCTGGCAAACTATGGGCCCATGGCCCACCACCTGCTTTTTGTAAATAAAGTTTTACTGGAACACCACCATGCTCATTTGTGTACATATCACCTGTGGCTGTTTTTGTGCTACAGTGTCAGAGTTGAATAGATGCAAAGCTGAAACATTTACTCTCTGGCCCTTTACAGGAAAAATTTGTTGACCCCTATGGGAGAGTATAGAGCCAAGGATTTCACATAGGTTTTCACAAAGTGGTTTCACCTTCAGTTTGTTTAAACTGCATCTAAGTCCTCTTAAAACTGTAAAGAGAAACAGGCACACTCTCAACTGTGTTGTAGATCATCCTGTAACACCACTAGGCCACCATCGTTCTAATTTGAACAGCCAGAATAGCTCGATTTTGTGCAGACCTTGGAATAAATCTTCTAACTAACTCTGGAAATGTATTTGAAGTACTTGTAAAGGCATCATTGTTTGAGAAGGCTTAGCTCTGCCCTGGTCTTTTTCAAAAGTTCTGAGCTGCACATGTCCACTTCTATAAATTCATACGAGCAAATGCACAGATAGAGCACATGCAAAACATTAGCAGTTAAATGCCAAGTGAAGGTCAGGGCCACCTGCTCAGAGGGGAGGCAAAGAACAGAAAACAAGCCATTCGGAAGGAATGTTGTTACCCAGCTGTTGTGGCTAACGTGTTCATCAAACCGCCACCAACTCGATAAGATAAATATTATTATTATTTTGTTGTTGGTAATCCTCACTCAAGGATATTTTTCCATTGATTTTTATAGAGAGTGGAAGGGAGGGAGGGAGAGAAAGAGAGAGAGAGACAGAGAGAGAAACATTGATGTGAGAGACACATCAGTTGGTTGCCTCCCACACTTGCTGAAACAGGGCCCAGGAATAGAGCCTGCGACCCAGGTACGTGCCCTTGACTGGAAATCAAACCTGCCGCCCTTCGGTGTGCGGGCCGACACTCTAACCACTGAGCACACTGGCCCAGGCAAGATAAATATTATTTTAATCCCCATTTTACACATCGGGAAGTCTAGGGCCAGACTGTTTATGTAACTTGCCCAAGGTTACACAGTGAGTAAGTGGTAAAACCAGGATTTGAACAGGCAGCCTGGCATGACGGCCAGCCCTCTAATCCAAGGACTGGTAAATGTTTTCTGTAAAGGGCCATCAGACAGTGAATATTTTCAACTTTACAGGCCACACAATCTCTGTCATAACTACTCAACTCTGCTGCTGTGGCAGAAAGCGATCATAGACCATATGTAAATACATGGACGTGGCTGTGTCCCAGTAAAACTTGATTAACAGAAACAGGTGCCTGGCTGGATTTGGCCCATGGGCTGTGGTTTGCCTACTCATACTCTCAACCACTAAGTTTTACTGAATATGTGTATGTATCTCAGGTGCCTAAAATATGTCTGACCGCACAACAGGAGTGGGATAAGTAATATTACTGACCACCATTATGAAAATAAGAACTGTGTGTCTCTGCACTAAACAACGCCAGCTGTCTTTTTTTTTTTTTTTTTTTTTCCCCCAGAGCTACATTTATTTCTGAGCTGAAAGGCTTCTTTATGTAATTTCACCTTGCTGCCATCCAAGAGGGGGATGCTACATGAAAACCCTCCTCTCCGATGGGATTTAGTCAATCACATCTACAATACAGCTTGACCTCTGCTTTCAGCCGGGCAGGCGTGGACATCTGTAACTGCTCCCGGGTCACAGCGCAGCAAGCTGCTGCGAGGCCCAAGGCAGTTGTTTAAATCAGCTCGTGGATTTCAGCCTGACTCCTGCGGGCTGGGGGTGCCCAAATGCGCCCCAAACTACCCGTCAGCAATTAGGGGCCCAGGAAATCGGGATCGGGCCTGCCAGACAGGGAGACATTTTAAGCATCAGAAAGGTTTTGCAAAATTTGCACAAGGCCCGGCGTGGGGGTGGAGAGAGTGACTCATGAACCATCAGATGGCAGAGTCCAAGTCACTCCATCACGGTGATGCAACGCAGCCTCCGATAAGGAGGGACCATAAGTAACAGGGGCCGGCGGCAATGGAGAAAAACTCATTTTTAGATTGAAAAGCGGCGATCAGTCTCGACAGGATCGTTTCCACTCATTTTACCCCTGCACCTCGCAGCAGCACACGCCAGGCAGCGGGCGCTCCCCTGCCCCCGAGTTCAAAGGGTGAGATGCGAACACGCGCCGCCCAGGCCCTGCCCGCAGGGCCGTAATTCTCTCCCACAAAGTTACCTTTCCTGTTTCTATGAATTACTCTTACATTCTTGTAAGAGATATGGTTTGAGGTATTTATGGTGCATTCAATTCTGCTATCATTGATTTATTGAACGAAACCAGCTCAGGGATATGATGGAAAGGGCCCTAATTCCAAAAACTCTTACATCTCGGCACGAAGAGCATTTTCTGCCCCGCTGGCCTCCCGCAGATGACCAGCCGAGATAAACAGAGGGCACTCCACTCTCTGCTGCGACGTGCGGGCTGATGTGAAGGAATCAATCAGACAAAAGCAGATTATTACAGTGTCTGAGGGAGATCAAACAGGGCTGGCATCCGCACCCACACACGCCTGATTTACAGGCGAGCTGATAAAGTGCTACAGCTCACTGTCAGGAGAACATGACAACTCCTTGAGCTCTGTGGATAAATTATTGCTGAAGCCATGATAACATTTCTCCACCTAGCAACCAAACATAACAGGATGTGGCTTTGAGTACTGGGAGCCAAATGATACAAAGACGAGACGCCCAGGAGCTCTCAGAGCTCTGAAGGCATATTCCAAGACGGAATAGTGAAACAGCAGCCCCCTGAAAACACGCAGGAAACCCATGATCGTTAACGGCCCCCAGAGGGTCGCCAGGCCTTCCCGCCCGTGGGGGCACACGGAGGAGCTGTCCTGTTTTAGGACCAATGTTGCGACAGCTGGCGGTCACCCTCTGTGCCAGGAGCTGAGCTAAGTGCATCATGTTGCATCCAAGTGGCGACTCCAAAGGTGACAAAGAAGTTAAGTTGGGCAACAGAGTTAAACAGTGAACCCCAGGCAGAGACAAGCTACCCCTTTCCTGGTTCGTTATTGATGTTCCCAGTTACACGCAGGAGACAGTCTCGGGAGGTATTAGTCTGACTGAAGCGCTCTCAAACAATTGAAAATCTCTTCTCTAAACAAAGAAAAGGCGAAAAGTATCAAGCTAGAATCTGTGAGACCTACAGCGTTTTGCTTTTCTCTCTTCAGTTTTAAAATCATCATCGTTTTCAAGTGATGCTGGTTTTCAACTGATGCAGGTGTAAAATAAATGGTGACAGAAAGGCACTTGACGTTGGGTGCTGAACACACAATACAATATACAGATGATGAACTAGAGAATTGTACACTTGAAACCTATATAATTTTATTAACCGATGTCACCCCAATAGATTCAACAAAAATTTTTAAATAAATATATAAATAAACAAACAAACAAAATGTATTTGGATCTAGCTCTATGAGGGCATGGAGTTTGTTTTTTGTTTTTTTTAGAGAGGGAGGAGAGGGGGTGCAGAGATTTGTTGTTCCAGTCATCCATAGCAATTCCTGTATGTGCCCGGCCGGGGATTGAGCCTGCCACACTGGCATAGCAAGACTACACTGAGCTACCTGGCCAGGGCTGGAGTTGGGCTTATTTATTCACCACCGTGTCTCCAATTAAGCCTGTTTGCAGTGGAGCCCCACAATGTGTATTAAGAAACTCCTAAAATGATTCTAACTTTGATAGTCTACAATCATAAAGAAATGACCAGTGTAAGTAGTTTAATCCATAGCTTTTGGGAGGTGCTTCAATTGAAGATGTTTTTTCACTTGCAGGAAGTGAAGACTTGGACTCAAGCTGATTTCAAGAAGGAAGAAACCTTAATGCCAGAATGAGAAGAGGTAACGTGGGTGGGTTGATGCAGGAGCTCAGTGGTGTCTACAGATCAAGGTAGGAGCTGTCCACCTGTCACTTCTCTGCATTCCCACCCTGGGGCCACGGCAGGATGGCTCTAGCAATCCCACCGGTCACTTCCTGGCTCAAACCACAGAGGAATAAGGGGGGCTTCCTTTTCAGTGAAGTGTCTCTTCCCGAAGGACTGACGAACCCTTTCCCAGAGACTCCCCCCATCACCACCTCAGCAGACTTCCCTTCACAACACATTGGCCAGCATTGTACCAAGTGATCATCCCTGAACCAATCTCTGGCAGGGAGTGGGAAGACCTGACTCCAGTCGGGCTCACCGAAGACCTGGGGTGGGGCTGGCTCCCCTGGAGGCAACTGATGGAGCAGAAAGGTGTGGACATCTGAACAAGACTAGGATTCTATAAGAAGGGCAGTGAAGAGCACAGGCAATGACAAAACAGGACTACAGAGATGTCTTCGGGGGGGCTGATGTGAGGATGACATAGCTCTCAGCTCAGAGGCATCATGGTCATTCTTTCTGGCCCCCTTTGCATCTCTCTTGATGAGACTCTGGTTTGTTCCATCAAACATTCCGACTACTCTATTTTTATCATTCTTACAGGCTGCCAACTAACTCTCCATATTTAGCATATTACAGGGATTCCACCCATGTCCCATAAGACTCTTCCATATTCATTATTTATTCCTAACCCAGCCTGTGAGCATCACCTGTACCTCATAAGCCAACTAGATTACTGAACATCAATGCTTAAAATGTCTTACGAGTTTCATCCATCCCATTTACTTTCTTGTGTTGTCTAAGAGATTTTAATATATTCAAGTAATACAGCAAGTATACGTTATAGGAGACCTAAAATGTTGTAATGAAGGTGAAAGAGGGAGGAATGACTAATAGATTAAAAGAAATTTAAGAGAAATATTGATCAGATACAATTTTTAAAAAAATATTTGAGACAATTGAGGGAATTGAACTCTGGCAGGATGCTTGATGATATCAAGAAATTATCATATAAATTATCATATATATTAGGTGTAAAAATATTTTTAGGTGTGAAATCATAGTTTTTGTGTTTTAGAAATGCATACTGAAATATTTATGGATAAAATTGCATGGTGTCTGAAGTTTACTTCAAAAAACACCAATGTTTTGCAATTCAGATCAACAAATAATTCTTGAGCTTATGCTAAGTAGAATTTTGTAAACTGAAAATCATGACTCATTAGTAGATAAATTATTTAATGAAGAATAGAAAAGAACAGAAAAGACCAGTGTGTATGGCATTCAGTCATAGTAAATTCTGTTCTGTGAAACTTTGGGTATGACACTGTGTGTGTGTGTGTGTGTGTGTGTGTGTGTGTGTGTCATGAGCATATAAGTCACGGTGTACAATGTATACCTTCCCATGGGTCCCAGCTAATGAAGTTTGAAGATCACAGTTGAAAGCACCAGGCAGGACCCCCTTTCGAGAGGGACACAAACAGACACAGTGTGGAACGTTCAGAGCGAGATCCAGGGACAGTGGGAGACAAAGGGGGCGTTGACTGACTGGCAGGGCCTTCTCAGAACAGGTACCGTGAAATGAGGGTTGAAGGGTGAAAAGGGTGGAAAAGCCATCTCAGGGGTGGGAATACAGTGGCACAGAGGTGTCAACCCACACGGGGTACATTTGAGCAAAAGCAAGTAATTTGGTGAGGCAGTGACCGGCCGAGAAATGGTGGCGCTTGGAGCGGAGCAGCGGCCGAGGACGGATACCCAGCGCTTCGCTCTTCCTGAAACCCCCGTGGGTGTGGCTCTTCATCTCCTTCCCAGGACCCTCCCCAAATTGCCCCTCTCTATTCATGAGGTGCCCCTTTGTCACATCCCAAGTCAGAGCATTCAAGTTACCTTGATGCCTTATTGGTGGCGGACCCTGTGGTCACTCCACCCAGAAGTCCTTGGGCCCTTCATCATTTCTGTGCACTTGGCCCTGGCTTTGGATGCTGTAGCTTCTAGGCTGTCAGAAAGCTGGAAGTTTACACCCCACAGGGTAGGCCTTGGCCAACGACTGGCTGGTGAGGGAGCATGAAATCTCAGCTCTCTTGGCTCAAACTGGGGTCAAGGTGGAAGTAGAACTTACGTAGGGTTCCCCTGGGGGGGGTAGGGCTTCAGGGCCCCGATAGGGGACATCGCCTAAAATCACGCCTTCACTGGTGTCTCCTGGGAGCAGAACCCTATGAAATAAATCACTTGCACGGGAACTCTTGTCTCAGGTTTCTGCTTTGGCAGAACTGGACCTGACACACGTCCCACATACAAAGAGTCACGAAGTTCCTTTAACTCTGCATTTTCTAATTCCAGTAACCTCAGTTAGATATATGGTTTGCTGTAGCAGAATTATAACTTGGTTTACTTTTAATTTACTTATTCAGCAAATAGTTTTGTGTCTTTACTATATTCCAGGTACTGCTGCTCTCTACTTAAATTCATCCTCCATTAATTTGTCTTAAACACCATTTTCACAAGGTCACCTTGTTGATAAAAACCTTCCAGGTGGCTCAGTTGATAGGAGCATTGTCCCATACACCAAAAGGTTGCCAGTTCCATTCCCAGTCAGGACACATACCTAGGTGACAGGTTCGATCCCCTGTCAGGGTTTGTACAGGAGGCAACCAATCAATGTCTCTGTCTCTGTCCCTCTCTCCCCCCTCCCGCTCTCTAAACATATCCTGTGATGATTTAAAAGAACCTTCTAGTAGCTCCAAACCAACTCAAGAGGTTTCTCCTTGGGCTTGACTACTTTCCTTTATAATGGAAAAAATACATATATTCTCATGGACCCTCAATGTAATTTCAAAAATTCATTATAATTTAATTTCAATATGTATAAACATAAAACTAGTTATAAACTCCTTATACTGACAGCCTTGATATAACCATAAATCCAGAATAAATTTTCAAATTATATTCAAACACAGCTACAAAACCAATAAAATTTAAATTCCCAACATGAATTTAATGTGGCAGATGATGTTATTCTGCTGGAACAAAATTGCTGATATTTGGTTTAATAGAGGAAAGATGTAATCTCAGGTTTGTTTATTTAATCTGTTTCTGTATTTCAACTTCAATAATATTAATGCAAGGAATAACCCTCCTCACAAGCATGCTGTCTAAAACTGTATTAATCACTGCAACTTTTAACTTCTAATTCAGGATAATCAGAACCAGAAGTCTGCCTACGAATGCTCCTTGCCTGCCAGGTGTATTGAGGCCCATACTAATAACCGCAAGACCATTTCAGTCACTTAAAGATGAGGTTAGCATTCTGTTGCTATGAAAATCTTTATCAAAAAACTGTTTACTTCAAATGCTTTGCAATCAGGATCAGGCTAGTTTCCCTCAAAACAAAGATTTGGAACAGGGGCTTATTTGGGACGTGTTATTGGTGAGCAAGGTGAGGAGTGACCTAAGGAAGGCAGGGAAGACGATGAAGCTGCGCTGATAGCAGGTTCCTGCTGCGGGCCCCTGGAGCTCAGTGCCCCTGGAAACCTGAGAATTGGCCACCAAGAGGTGAAGGAGCTGGGGTATTTGCCCTCCGATTCCCATTTGCTGTTGGTAGATGCTGCTCGCTAAATTAAATCCCTCACACATCTGGCCTGCCCGAAGCCCACACCTGCCAAGAGAAAGTCCCCAGGCAGGCCCAGGAGGGCTGCCCAGGCGAGAGCAGCGAGGCCAGTTGCCTCACCGGTGCTCACAGCCGCGGTGTCCAGCCCTGAGGGTTTCGAGTTGGTGAGCTCCGCCCCAGGGTCTGCCTCCTGGTCGGGCACTCACTCCTGCAGGGCATGTCTACTGGGTGCTGTGGGCAGATTATATGTCCACAACCCCTCTCTACGCAAACAACTGTGAAGTCGTTACGCATTCAGCTTCTCTGACATCATTTAGCCTTCCCTTGGTTGGTTCTCCATAATATGTTCATACTGTTTTCTAGTTATCATGAAAATCTGGAAAATAAAAAGCAAAGTTTCCTAGAGAACAGACCTTCACAACTGTGCTCAGACCCCCAACGTGGCAGGGGGAATGGAAGGTCAGTCCACTAACCTCATATTAGAAAAAATGATCTACTGAATGAAGGGCTAGATAGCCTGAAATTCAGAGCCCACTGAAGTCTATCCCCAGTGTCCCTCATTAACTTTTCATAGGGGAATGATCTACTAACAGCAATGAGCACACATCGCCCTTATCACCCACAAGTCACGCCTTTCAGTCCCCCGGAATTGATCTGAACCTACAGAGAGACCAGCCATTTCTAGGTTGCTCTGGTTCACACACGATTCCTAACTCTCACTTGCCAATTAACCAAATATTACATTCTCAGATCTTTGGTCATATATTGCTGTTTAACATTCCATGCGTTCAGATGGCATTTCCTCAGCTAGGCTATAGTGTCTATGCTGAGTTGCAGCCAACATGGCTCAATAGAGGAATGTAGCTTCTGCAATCCACCCTACCTGCTCCTGGGTGTGGGCTCAGCTGCACACTAGTCATGACCTTGGGCCTCCATTTCTCCATCAGTAGAAGAGAGACACTAGTACCTTCCTCACAGTTGCTATGTGGCTCAATATTTGAAAGCACTTTGCAGAGTGCCTACAATAGACCAAGTGCCCAATAAATAGGTGTTCCCTGTCTCATTTCACAAACTTTTAGTTTCCTTACATGGTTCTTTCCAACAGCCTTCAGATATTTCCAATATCATCTTGAAGTTCTGGCCCTTGTGATGAGTTTAGAGACCTTTGGTTCCTCTGTGATTTGCTAATAACCTAAACAGCTTGGAAACATGTTTTTATAAGATACTATTCTGGAGAGAGAACATCTGGATCTCACTCATCCCTCTCTTAAAAATTATCCTGTCTGTGCCTGTAGAAAGATAAAGAATTGATAAGCACATTCTCATGGCCATGGTTACATTTTGTTTATAAGAAACTTCTTTACTGGGCTGAAACAGATGTTCAGCTAAGAAATGTTTTGCCGGTGCACACCCTATCCCAGAAGCGTGTTCTTCACTCATATGGAATGGCTGTGCAGCCAAGAACTGTGCAAACGCCCCTCTTCGTGGGAAAGCAGAGTTTAAGAAGCTTGGCTTCCATGACCCTGACTACCAATGGCAATTATTAAGAATTCTATGAAGCTGACTCAGCAATCACTCGTGGATTTTTGCTTTATTTTCTATCTAATACATGTTTTATCTAATACAGGCTGTTGAATTTGGCCTCATACAGACGGTTGCATCTTGGCCTCATTCACCTATGGTATCCCAAAAAATCCATCCATTAAGGTGCACTAAAAGAGAGCATTTAAAAGTCATCTGTGTTCCTTAAAAAATCAATAATAAAGTACAATTGATAACAGGCAAGTTTTTAAGAGAAAGTCTCCTTGCGTAAGTGAGTTTTTAAATCTACAATACATGGCACAGTTTCCTGATTTTTCGAGATGAAAACCAGAAGCAACAGGAGGTGCTACAGTTCACTGAGCATATCGTTTGAATTGCAAAAAAAACAACAAAACAAAACCCTTTTAAGTGAGATGAGCCTTTGGAGGGGTTAGGAGGACTCACAGGTAAACTGCTTGTGTGACCAACAATAGAAGTCTCTTCACGACACGCTTAGTACACAAGGCATTGTGTTAACGCTGCTGCTTCATCTTGGGCTGTCATCGAAGGGCAGCTCAGCACTCAGTGCTGGGGGTGAATTTTTGTTTTAGAATAATGGTGTGGATCCCTCGGCCAGTTCTTTCTATCCTGAATACTTTCCCAATATCCTGTTCCAATACTCTCCCAAAGCCCTACAAAGAGTTTTCAGGGACATATACTTGAAAATATGTTCTCTTATGTGGCTAGTTTTGTTCACAAAGTTTGTCCTGATGGAGCTAGCTCCACCCTGTGGCAGGATTTTCTTTCTTTTATTTTTAAATAATGCCCGTTAATTGTTAGAAAAGTGTTCAGCTGCAAATGAAAAGAACTCAACACAGAGGTCTATTTTTTTTTTTCAGGTAACAAGAAATTCAGAGATAGACAATTCTGAGCTGCTTCAGCTGCTTGGTGTGTATCAGCAAGGACCAAGGCTTCTAGACCTTGTGTCTTCATTCTTAGACTGTATGGTTTATCCTCGTGGTTACAATGTGGCTGCTGAATCTCAAGGCATCATGACTGTATTCCAAAAAAGAATGGGGACGAGGGCTGGAAAGAATGTGCCAGTCAGGCCTAAATCTTCTTGCAAAACCTCTCCCAGAAACCCTGCTACTTATATCTAAGTAGATAAAACTAGGTCCATCGGCCATCCCTAGATTGAAGGGAGTCTTGGTTGGAAGCATTTTAGGTGGGCATATTTCCTCCCCAAAGAAATTCAGAGTGTTAGTCCTACAAAAGAAGGGAGTATAGGTAATATCCAGACAACCAGCAGTGTCTGTTATATATATCAGGGTCTAGGGATAAGTCATCTCTTAGTAGAAGGTCACTTTCATTAAAAATACTAAAACATCTTTTTCTGGAGACATATCTATTTTCAACAGGATCATAAGCAAAGCTAGCCCAAACAGGAATGCTGGGCTGTGGGTTGAAATAAAGAGTTTCAAACCTCAGTGAAGTAATGAACTTTGGGTCATAAATATTACTCTGAAAATATTTAAACTTAAGTAGGCCTTTTCCATCATAAGGCAAATTCATTCCTAAAGCCACTTGCTTTAGAAGCAAGACCCTCTGTGTGACATCGTATATCCCGCTGACTCCCAGTTTTAAATTGGAGCTCTGGCGCCCTGACCGGGTGGCTCAGTGGGTTGGGCGCCACCCCATTCACAGAAAAGGCTGCAGGTTCAATTCCCGCTCAGGGCACATATGGGAGGTGACCAATCAATGCTTCTCTCTCGCACTGATGTTCCCCTCTCTCCCTCCCTCTCTCTCTCTCCACCCCCCACCTCTCTCTAGAGAAAATCATTGGAAACATGTCTTCGGGTGAGAATTGAAAAAAAAAAAAAAATGTTGGCCACCTAAAATCACAGCCAAGAAAGCAGCAAACTTCAAAAATCACACTTTTGTTTTCTTTTCCCCAGACTGGCTTATTAAACCCACTGGGGGAAGGGCCTGATCTTCTTGTTCACAGCTCTTTCCTGGGCACTCACCACAGGAGCTGGCATGTGGAAGGGAGTCATTAAGTAATCTATAAACAAATTTGTGTATTTGAGATAAAAATTATCGTTGTCTCAAAAACACTATTATTGGAGCTTAAAATAAATTTGAAATACAAATATAAACCAAAAAACATCATAATCTCAATCATCTTAATCTGAAGAGACATTAGGCAAAATTCAAGATAACTTCTGAATGAACAATAATGATGAACTCGTAATAAACTTGAGATGAAAGTGAACTGAAACATAATGAAGAATTTCTGTCTTCAGTTAACACACAAGATTATACTTTTAAAACCCTAATAGCCGTCCCACTAAAACTAGAAGCAAGGCGGAAAAATAAAAGAAGCCTCTCTTCTGGCCAATATTCTTAAACAGTATTTTTAAAGCCTCACTAATAGAGTTAGACTAGAAAGTAATTCTAAATACAATTATTAGAAAAAATAAGACAAAAATAGGAACTGATTATATGACCATTTTCTAGAAAACTGAAGAGGGTCAGTAAAAAAAAAAACCACTTAGAAATAAAAGTTCAGTAAGCTGACCAACTGCAGAATAAATGTTGAGAATACACCGGCAATAATCAGAAAGCGTTGATGATACGTTGATGAAAATGCAGGTTTTAACACATCTACACACACGCACGATCATCTCAACATTGACATAAACGTGGAAATAAGTGAATAGAGATGGATTAGATGCACGTAAATTATTTAACCTCGCCAGTGTTAGACAAACAGTATTAAATGAAGAAATCCCTGCTGTTTTTTCACCTGTGACGGTTCTACAGACCAGCCCATGTGGGAAAACATCATGGAAATAATCGATGCAGGACATAGGAGCGTGGACAACTGCGACCTACACCAAGGGCCCATATGCAAAGCCACTTGTCCCCTCTGCCCGTGGAGTCTTACTGAAGATGCATCTCTCCCTGCTCACTCAGCCACACATCCTGCCTTAGTTTCAGCCCTCCCAAACAATGTCACCGCTTTATGGAATTGTCCTTCAAAAGTGGATTTTGTAAATGGTACACAGCCTTTATTTAATGGGAGGTTACCCTAATCCACCTTCCAAACCTGGTTTAAATCAATCCAGACCAAGAGTCAGAAAGTTAATTTTATTTTCATCGATATATCAAAGCTCCAGAGGAAATACACTAAAACATTTAAAATGGGATTAGAGATTTTTTTATGCTTTTATTTTCAGATTTTCTACAATAAAGAGACATTCCCTTTAGAATTTTTTTCGATCTTGATTCCTCCCTTTCCCTCACCTCCCATTTCCTGTCTCTCCACGAGCCTTGCCAGGATAGCTCTCACATCTCAAATCTTCAAAACGGACCTCACATCTGGCCAGCGCTTTGCTCCGTGGCCACCAGCCTAGGCCAAGGCACTGTCATCTCCTGCCTGGGAAGCTGGAAGTAACTCCTGATCCGTCGCCTCGCTCCCTCTCCTGCTCCAGTCAGGTCTTTTCTCCAACACAAAACAAAAGAGACGTTGCATGAGCCTAATTGGAAAGAAATACTCGTTGAACAGGCAGCTCCAGTTTTGCCAAGAGGTGACCATCGGATCGGATCGCGAGAGCAGACAAGGCCCACTCAGTTCCAACCTCCAGCCACATTTCTAACCCCTAACCCATTCCCTCTTTCAGTAGGTCTCTGAACCAGATAAATTCAGTAGTTTAATTTCGGTAGATCTCAGTCCAGAATAAGCCAATAAGTGGAGACGGGACATTTTTTCAATAGAAGGATAATACGTGAGCACAAAGACTAATATAGGTGACAGTTGCTATCAGCCAGAGCAGGCAACCCTTGAACAATCATAAGTCACACAAATGTCTTATCACAATGTACATCTGAAAGGAATATAATACTGCATGTCAACTGTAATTGAAAAATAAATTTAAAATAAAGAGTTTAGTACACAATTAGCCAACATTTAAATCAGTGTGAAATTATAAACTATCTAATAAATGTGCCTTGGGTAAATTGGGGAGAGGAGGCAATTTCAAGTTAAATCCCTTCAATAAAACAAATCTGAGATTTTTAAACTTTTAATTTGTATTTCTTTTCAAATTTATGTGTGCAGTTTAATGTAAGTTATACATGTCATAAATACCATAAGTAAAAATTAAAGGCAAACTTTCAGGTATTAAATGGCATTGCAATATATGTGATAAAGGTTATGATCTTAATAAAAAGTGTACTCTTACAAGAAAAAGAGTGCCTCCCTTTGAAAATGAGCAAAAAACATAAATAGACAATTTTTTAAGTGGCAAATAAACATGAAAAAAGTCCAATTTTATCTGTAATCAATAATTGCAAAATAAAAGAACGTGAATAAAATTGGGAAGCATGAACAAAAAGGATGATATTTTTTACCATGAAGGGTATCACTGTGAGCCCAGTATTCAGTCTGTGCTGTAGAACTATAAATTGGAACCATAATTACCACTTTTCTTAAAATATATTAAAATATTTATATCCACTCCTAGAAAATTGTGTGTCCAACACAGGCAAGGATTATTTACAAGGGTGTTTATTGCAGCATTACTTATAATAGTAAGAACCTGGCAACAATCAAAAAAAATTAGTTAATGAGACCATTTAAAATATTCTAACCCTATTGAATGGCATTGAAAAATTATCATGGATAATTTGCTGCATTTTAAAAACAGCTCACAAAATAACAAATTCAGAACGATGCCAATTTTTATAATTTCATGCATTTCTATAAAGACAGAAAAAAAACCTGGATAGAAATAAAATACTAACAATGGCTATATGGTGATATTATGGGTAAATACTGTATTCTTCCCATTTTTTCTGTTTTTCAAATTCTTCATAAAAGTGATGCATACTTGTGGTAATATGGAAAAAAAACACTACAAATACACACATGTGTGTATGTGTTTATATATAGGTATTCCTCTAAAACTAATAAAAAAGATGATCAGGAATGGCTTATGGAGAATTAAATAATGTTAAGAAATTTTATTTTCAAAAAGCAGCTTTGTTAAAACTTTCTCCCTCTTGTTTTAAATAAATTTTGTGCAAATTATTCTAATTATGTAAAGCCATTTGGGGGCTGCCCATCTGCATACTCCTGAGTGCAGTGCCTGGCACACAGTGGGTTTTCAACAAACATTTGTTTGAGGAATGAATAGACGCTGCAGCACAAGTGAGGACAAGGGTCTCCTAACCCTTGATAATAATGTTAGTTCTTGACACAATTTAGAACCCATCTAACTATACAACTAGTCCTGCTGTTTAGCTATTTTTAGAAACGTCTTAATATTAACTGCTCTAAAAAACAAAAATCATTATTTTTGACAGATGCTCCCTAAAATTTAATCAGTTTAACACTCATAATGCCACATAGCAAGTTAATTTACTGAGCTACTTGGGGCACATTTTGCAATTAATTCTTTCCAGTGAGTTCACCATGACACTCATTGCTTAAATTTTGATGATTCACAAAAGCATCGTTGAGATTTTCTACGACTGCACTGGGGGACCGTAACACCTGCGGTGAAAAATTTTCAAGATAAAATTACCTGGGCTCTGCTCTATAAAGTGGGAATTTCAGGAGTTAATTGATCAGTCATTATTTATAGAGATGGTACCAGAATTATGAGTGAGGTCAGAGAGAGGGAAGAGGGGAGTCTGGCTTTGCTTCTAGATCCTAAGGTCCTCACTTGCAAGACAGTGAGATAGCCTGACAAAGTAAGCTCCAAAGGATGTATAAATATGATGAAAATTTACCCCTGCTGGACTAGCAAAACGTATCAATCCAATCACAACAAAGACTTTTTGAAATTTGACAGTAGGATCTCACGAGAAGCTACATTCACTTTCTCTCTCTGATCCAGGTCCGAGCACAAACTATTGAGAGAAATTTATTGTACAGATTTTACAATCACTTTATTTTTCTGTAAGTGAGCTTAACCCAGAGCAAAACTAAATCTAGTCACTTGTGGTGACCAGCTACCAAATCGGCCTCCAGCGATCCTTGTTTCTTGAGTGGCCCCTCTTACAGCGGTTAGGCTGACCTGCGTGACCTACAAGATAGTATAGAAATGAAGGCGTGTGGCTTCTGAGAGCAGGTCCTAAAATGCACTTCAGTTCCTGCAGGGCTCTCCCTTGGATAACTTGCTCTGTGGGAAGCCGGACACCATGTTGTGGGGACACTCAAGTAGCCTACGGGTTTGGGTAGGTGTCGTGAGCATGTTACGTGCTTGAGAAACCGAGGCCTCCAGCCAACAGCCCTGTGAGTGCAAGTAGCACCTCCAACCCCAGTCATATTGTCAGGTGACTACAACCCTAGACGACACGTTAACTACAACTTTGTGACAATCTCTGAGCCAGAAACATCCAACTAAGCCACTTCTCAATTCCTGACCCTCGGGAACGGCAAGAAGTTATAAATGTTTGCTGTTTTAAGCTGCTAACATCTGGGCAATCTGTTCTGCAGCAATAGATAGCCAACGCATTCCTTCTCAGAAAACTCACTCAGCGTAGTGACTAACCTGTCACATCGGGGTTCAGATTCAGCCACTTAGGAGCCTGACTTCTTTCTATGTGGGAGTGGGATGGAGTCTAAATCCCAAAGGACTTCACCTAGCCCGAAATTGGGGAAAGAATCTCCTGGCCATTACTTTCTGTATCAGTGGGATGTTTGGGGCAATAGAGGACAGACTGGCCAAATCAAAACTGTTCAAATAATATGCATTTTAATCTAATGTAACAGTAACTCAGGAAGCAGGCACGTCCAGAGTCACGTAAGCCAGCGACTCCGCAGCCTGAGGGCCTCTGTTAGCTTCTGATCTCTCTGCCTTCCCTCTCTGGCATTCTTCCTTTTTCTCTCCTCGCCCAAGGATATGTTTATTGATTTTAGAGAGAGAGGAATGGGGAGAGAGAGAAACATCAGTGTGAGAGAGAAACGTGGATCAGTCGCCCCCCCGGGAATCGAACCTACAGCCTGCGGGTGCGCGAGGTGACGCTCCAAGCAGCTGGCCGCGGGCCAGGGCCGTAGTCTTTCTTCCTGTGAACTGCCTGTTATATCGTATCAACACCCTCTTAGGTCGTTGGTCATTTTCTTATCAATTTCCAGGAACTATTTATCCATGAAAAGTTAGCTCTGGGTGTATTGTAAGCTGCGCTTTTGCCCAGATTGTCATTTGGCGCTTTCCTGTTTGGACACCCTTCCTCGTGCACGTTTTAGTCAAACGCTTCAATTTAATCCGTCACTTTCTTTCACGGTTTCTGGATCAAAAACCTCTGCTCCCAGGCCAAGGTTACAAAACTTGACCTCGCGGGTCCTTTTCATGCTCTATGGTTTCTTTCGTTCGTTTGTTTAACATTTAAGCGTTTAACTCATGTGCCATCTCTCTTGGCCCGCGAGTCTAAGGTATGGATCCAGTTAGTCGCTTCCTTCAAAGCCGCCATCCTGTTTCCTGGATAGTCCCTGTTTCTCGCACCTTGTCCCTTGAGGCCACGTTCACTAACCCTGAGCACCGCCGTGTCCCTGTAGCAGCCGGGGCGGGGGAAGTGAGCGGCCCTCACCCACCGCTTCCGAAGCCGGTCAGGGCCGCGTCGGGGCCCAGGAGGGAGCCGCACGCAGGGCCCGGGCCAGGCCCGGGCTGCCCCCCGCTTCTGCAAGTGAGGTTTTATTGGACACGGCCACACCCGCTCTCTTATGTATTTGCTGTGGCTGCTTTTGAGCCTCAAAGGCAGAGCGAGTTCGTTGGTGCCCCCACCCACGGGGATGCGTCGCAGTCCCCCAGTGGGCTCCTGAAACCACAGATAGTGCTGACCGCTCTACACTGTTTTCCTCCATCCATATGTACCTAGAACAAGGTTTGACTTATAAATTAGGCACAGTAAGAGGCTGACAATAATAATAATAAAACAGTTATACGGTAAGAAAAGCTATGTGACTGCGGCCTCTCTCTCAAAGCCTGGCTGCCTGTATTCGCCGCTCTTCCCCGGGGCCCGGGAGATGATAAAGGCCGTAAGCCCGGAGCTCGCACCTTCTCACGGCAAGGAGGCGCTTGCGGCTTCTCTCCGGCACATCCCTCTTGCCAGCGGCGCTACTCTCACACTTTGGAGCCCTTATTAAGTAAAACCGGGCCCTGGCCAGTTTGGCTCAGTGGTCCCTCCGACTGAAGGGTCATGGGTTCGATTCCAGCCAAGGACACACAGCTGGGTTGCAGGTTCCACCCTCTGCCCGGTTGAGGTGCACGCAGGAGGCAATAATCCATGTGTCTCTCTCCCACTGATGTTTCTCTACCCCCCAACCCGCGTTCCACTCTCTCTGAAAAGCCATGGAAAAAATATCCTCAAGTGAGGATTTAAATAAATTAAAGTAAAATAGGGGTGACTTGAACGCAAGCGCCTGGATGCGCAACAGTCGTCTGACAACCAAGATGGCAGCCCAGTGACATGTGAATTGTTTATTTCTGGAATTTTCCATGTACTATTCCTGGGCCACAGTTGAGCGAAGTGCCTGAAACCTCAGAAAGTGAAATCGGGGGTAAGGGGGTGGCTATTGCAGTTGCAACAGAGGCCACATGACCCTCGAAGCCTCAGAAGGTTGCTATCTGAGCCTTTCCAGGAAAGGTTTCCAGCTCCTGCTGGAGCACTTGCAGGCGCCCGCCCGCTCAAGCCACACCCTGGCGAGAAGCCTTCCTGGGTTTCATCTGCACAGAACCTGAGCCTTGCCCGGGAGGCTCGGTAGCTGGGGCGGGGCAGACCTGGGATGCAGCCCAAGTCCTGTGGTTTAAATTCCACAGATGCCTCTTCGGTCACTTACACTGGGCTTTATGGTTTTCCTTTCGCATACCTTCGTTCTCTTGATAGTTCCAATAATCGTGTGAGGAAAATGTGAGTCCCATTTTATAGGTGTAAAAACTGAGTTACCGGAGGGTAAGTAAAATTCTGACGTGCTCACAAGCTTTTAACTGGTATGGAACTTAGGTACCTGGCAAGACAAATAAATAAATCACAAAAAAACCTCCTGCTCTCTCTACAGTAGCTTACTGCTGATATATTAATGCAAATCCCAGCTCACTCCAACCCAAAATATTCTGAGCATTCTAGGTAGTCCTTAGCTAATGCTAATATAGCTACTGCTATCAATGCTGATGATTTGTCACACACACACACACACACACACACAAAAACAACACAAAATTAAGCCCAGGAAAGGAAAGAAATAGCAGGAGGGACAGGGGTGAGCCTGAAATTCAGATTTTTAAATACAATTAGATTAAATATATACCATTCCTCGAGGCAAGCTTTGGAAAGGAGGAAGTGAGAGAGCGGCCCAGCATTCCCCCGGGCCCTGGGTGCCCAGCACCCCTTCCCCGGGCTTCAGCCAGGTTAAGAAAGGGGGCTGTTCATCCTGGAGCCTAGAAGTGAACGCTGTACACCTGTATAATCTCATTGCCAATGTCAGCCCAATAAACTTAATTTAAAAAAGAAGATACCAGCAGAACGGTAAGTGTAAGATAATGTTTCAGGCATATAAAGGAGGGAGGGAGGGAGAGAAGAAGGAAAGGGGAGAGGAGAGAGAAGAGGAGAGGAGAGAGAGAGAGAGGGAGGGAGAAAGAGAGAGAGATGAACCACCGATTGCTAAACGCACTTTCTCAAAGGCCACGTCTGTCTCTTCAGGAACAAGGAGGGTTCACGCTGAGCCCTGAAAGACGAATATTAAGCACATTTTTTAAGCTATCTTTTTAATAAACTGCATCTATAATATCTCAGCCATTCACACGATTGCCCCACAGATCTCCGTGTTTCTACTGCACTAGCCCACTGCCTCAGTACAGTCACATTTTTTTTTCTGTTATTAATAAGGCAATTCACCTCAGGTACTTCTTTAATTTTCCTGTGGTTTTTCCAACACAAAATTAATTTACTTTATCCCTTATCCCAAGAATGATAATAGAGTTTCTATAAAAGTGAACCTCCATGATCAAAGAAAACCCTGTATTATAAACAAATTAGTACAACTGGGCTCTCTTTGAAATATTTAACTTAATTAGGCTCAAACACTTTTGGCAAAGGTTTAAAAACTTGAGAGTAATTAAATAGCCATTCCAGTTTGGCTGGATTTTCTTTTAATGTCGGAGTAAGAGAGATAGTTTACATGGTCATAGCCTAAATGCTGCACTGATATGGTTTTTCAGTTGCTACTTTTTTAAACAAAAGATATTGGGCAAAACTGGATTTGTTTGGAAATGATGGGATTCTCACACAGCTTGGTTACAGTGGCTGTTACATGACTGTATACACTTGTCGAAACATACAGAACTAACTATACACTAAAGGAGTTGAATTTTACTGTTTATAAATTATCCCTCTATAAACCTGACTTTTTTAAAACTTGGATTGTGACTACTAGGCTGAGTTGAATTATCCTCAGGATGTTTTTTGAAGTATTGTCAGTAGTGACCAAAACAAAGAAAAAGTAACTAGAAACTACATACATGTTGATCGGCAGGAAATATGAGTGATTGCCCTGGCCAGTGTGGCTCAGTTTGCTGGGTGTCCCCACGTACCGAAAGGTGGCCGGTTCAGTTCAGGGTCAGGGCACATGGCTGGGTTGGGGGCTCCATCCCTGGGAGGGGGCGCGCAGGAGGCAGCCGATCGACTGATGTTAAGTTCTCACATGGATAGTTCTCTCTCTCCCCCTCTCCCTTCCTCTCTCTCTAAAAATCAGTAAAAATATTTTTTAAAAGAAAACATGATTGATTTTTAAATGAATTAAATCTACATATATACTGGAATACTCTGTGTAAAATATCATTAAACCGGGAGGATGGGGGCAAGCTATAAGATAATATGCTGGTAAAAGCAGTAATAGCAACCTCTGAAAGAGGGGTATAATCGCGTTTATAAATAAATAGGGGGGGAAATCTTGGTAAGGTCAACAGTAGCTAATATTTATTGACCGCTTCAATGTGTCAGGCAGGATTCTAAGCACTACCCACATATTAGCTCATTTAATTATCCCAAAAACTCTGTGAAGCAGGTAAGGGAGATCTGCTTCGAGCCCCACTCAGTTGTGGCGTGCCTCAGTTTACCACCTGCACTCTTCCAGAGTTGCCTCACAACGTGGCGGCCAACTTCCAAGAGCGAATGAGAGAGCGTCCGACAGAGGCGGGGACCCATCTAATCGAATCTCGCAAGTGGCATTCCCGGGAGAGGTGACACGCGAGAATCCCTGGCGGAGGGGGTCATCGAAGGTCATCTTGGAGCTGCCTCCCCCAGAAGCGCACACCACGAATTACCCAAGGCCCACAGTGGGGCCTGGGACAGGACTTTTTAATTTAAAAAAAATTTATATTCTGCATCAAAACATTTGAACACTCACTCCGATAAATGGGCTCAGTACTGACCATCAATAGCCTCGTGTCAATTTAGTGATGAGTGATGGAAAACCTTTCGGCGTTCAGAACTTTTGGATGTTCAGAATTATGGAAAAGAGATCAGAGGCCCCTGCTATTACCCTGCACTTTACAGATGTTGGTACCAAGGCTCAGGGCGGTTAAGTATGTGTCTGTGTGTGTATCTGCCTGAGCCCGGACAGTAGAGATTCATATGCATCCATCTGTGTACAAAAGCATGCAACAGTAGTCATTAACTTTTAAATTATTAAAATAAATTAATTTTAGAAGAATAAAAGAGTGCTTCTCCCATAAGACAGGGCGTTCACCACGTATGTCCCAGCAGCCAGAGGTTTCATGCGAGTTATGCAGGCCTCTGACGCGCGGGTCTGTTGGCCTCCTGTGAGATCTCACGATGGGTGGGGAAGAGAAGCAAAAGCGTAACGAATGAGATCAATTTCCTCAGCGACACATAGTTGGGAGCACTCGGGGCACAGAACCGAGCCTCCAGTCTCAGCAAATGTCTAGCTGTGTGTCTGGGTGTGTGGGGAAGACTTCAGCTTCCATAGGGTTTTGGTGAGTTAATGAAAAACACTGCATCACTTAAAGGTTGACCCACCTCGACTGGAGTGCAAATGCCGGTCAGGCTGAAACTTTATTTCTGCCTTTTCAGTTCTCCAATCTCCTGGTTTACGCTGCTTCCTAATCAGAATTTTGAGCATGTATTAAATATGAGAGCATGGAGGGAATTGAGTCCTTTATTTCAGATTTTACTTTTTTATGACCTGTTTAAACAGATAAAAACTGACTTTAATAACTGCAAGCGGTATTAGATATACTGAATGGCCCTACTTCTGATTCTGTATATGTTTAACAAATTAAGCATTTCGTCTTTATGACTAAAAGTAAAGTACTTAGCGAGGCAAGCTGAGGAATCCATACCATCTACTTTAAGAGGTACTAATAAACCCAAATGTCGTTGGCTTCCATTGTAATACTGTAACTTTAAATATAACACCTCAATTCCAAATGCATTCATGTCAGAATCTGAAATGACTTTGAGACTATGACATGGCAAACATCTTTTTTTTTAAAGTAAATTTTAGAAGCCAGGCTAGAATAGGAAATAGCAAATTCCCAGAGGGCAGTCAACCCTGCCTTGTCATGACTCAGCCTCCCACCAGGTGGCGATGCTTCTCAGCAGCTACTAGAGATTTTTATAAAGTAAAATGGGCTTTTCCTAATATTGGTGAAATAGCTATTGTTGGCCTCGAAGACCATAAATAACCTAACAACAAGTTCTTGTTGTATCCTGCAAGAAGCACCTCTTTTCCCAAAATTAAACTATTCTTCAGTGGGTTCTCAGTAGCGATATATTTTTAAGGCGCGAGGTGGAATGAGATTTATAATGAGCCGACAATTTACTGAGGCGGCATGTACTGTATGGGGATAAAGCACACAGGCTCTAGGCCCAAGCTGCCCAGGTTCAAATTCCATCTCTGCTACTTGAGGCTGTGTTACCTAGGGCAGATTACTTGACCTCTCTGTGTCTCAGCTCCCTCATCTATAAAACAGATACAACAGTGCCTAACTTAGAGGGCTGATGGGAGGTACTGTTGGTCTAAGTAAATGAGTCGGTCTAAGTAAAGCCATTGGGATAGTGCCTGGCATATAATAAGCTCTGTCATTCCCATGAACACCCCCAAGAATGCAGTGCTGGGTATTGCATGGGCCACATTTCACTGAGTCTTATCGGCAATGCTGGGAGTAGGTGGGCTCTCACCAGCATTAGATCCATTTTACAGATGGAAAAACCAGGGATAAAGAAGTGAAATGCATTTCCCAAGGTCTAAATTAATGTAAGAGTTACAACATGAACCCACACCCACTAAGTCCATGTTCTTGACCACTATAAGATGTCATACAGGGCAAATATTATAAGTAATGAAGATCAGAAAATGTGTAACTCAGACTAAGAGATAATAGCAGTTGCACATAAAAGTGTGTTTTTCTCTTTGTTTGCTCCTCTCCAACATAATTCTATTTCCTTTCCTTTACATGGTTTGCCCCCCAAAATTAAATTTTTGCCTTAACATTTATTTCCAAACCAGCAGGAGGTACCTATAACTTAAATCTTTAAAAATTCTGGAGATATGGTTTTGAGGTGAACTTAAGAGATATTCAACTAAAAAAGGTTAGAGTATTTAAAAGTCAAGAAAAGATGATTCTGCAATTCTGCACAAAGATAAAAATAGAATTCCAAGTCCTCTACCCCAAAACTCCACCACCTTCCAACTGCTGGTTTTTCCCCCTGTCAGTCCTTGAAATGACCTTGGTTTAATTACCTGCATCTCAATGAGTGAATCTACATAGAAAGTGAAGGTTAATTAATGAAGGATCGTTTCTTTTGCTAAACCCACCAGGCAGGGGCTGACAGCAAGTCGTCCAGGCAGTATTAGCCTCTGTCTCATTAGAAATGGTCAGATTGATGTGCTTACTTTGGACCAGGGAAACGAAAGAAAATAGTTTACTAATGATGGCCACTCGCGGTGCAGAGTCACAAAGCCATCCACCTGGCACCTCTAACCGTGAATGGCACTGCTCCTGAAGTCACAGAATCCAAAATGTTAGACCCAGGTAGAAATGCAGAGGCCACACTCTGACGAGGCTTACCCACGTGCACGCCACTGCACAATATTCCCATAACTCTTATGCTGCTATTTCTTAACATTCCTTGTTTATATATAATATAGGCATATATTATATATAATGTATGTATGTATATATAAATATATATATTAATTGAGTTGTTCTAGAACAGGGTTTATCAAGCTCAGCATTAATGGCATTTGAGACGAGGTAAATTCTGTGATTAGCAGCTGTCCTGTACCTTGTAGGATATTGAGCTGCAAACAGTAACAACCCTCCCCCTAGCTGTCACAACCAAAATTGTCTCTTTACCCTGATTCCCTAAGTGTTTCCATGTTACACAGTCATGGCCCAGTTAGTAAAAGCGGGAAATTAACACTGATCCAAGACCGGTAAGTGACTTACAGGACTTCTTCGAGCATCACCTTGATACAAGACCATTAAGTGACTTACAGGACTTCTTCGAGCATCATTCTTTTCCTGCCCATGACCTTCTCCAGGGTCATACACTACATGTCATGTCTTGGTCTCTTTTGTCTCCTCCAAGCTGTGACAGGTCCTCATTTTTTTTTTCAGTGACCTTGATATGCATGAAGATTACTGACCAGTTAGTTATTCTGTACAAACATTCTTCAATTTAAGTTTGTCTGTTGTTTTCTCATGATTTGGTTGAAGTTACACATTTTTGACAAGAACACCACAGTGGAGCATGTCTGCTCGCCGGGTCACACCCTCAGGAACGCAAAGCGCTGTCAACTTGGTCCACGTGGCTGAGGCATCGTCTATAAGTGTCTCCACTGTAAAGTGACTACTTCTTTGTACTTAATGTCTGGGGGGGAGACTGCCTGGGGCTATGCAAATATCCTGTTTCTCACCTCCATTTCACCCACTAATTTTAGCGTCCATTGACAATTCCTGCCTGCAATAATAGTTACTGGGGCGTTTGCCAAGTGGTGATTTTCTATTTCCGTCATTCTACATGTATAATTGGAATTCTACTGTATGGAGTAACTGTCCCTTTTCCTCCACTTTTTAGTTATTTTTAAAGGAAGTTTTGTTTCCCTACCATAAATGAAAAACCAGGATTAAAATGAATGTTTTAATGACAAACAATAACAGTAAAAATAAATTCAATGAAAAAAATGTGTATCGATTTCTAGCTGGACTGCAGCCCTTGAAGGCTCCCAGTCTGATGTCTCTTTTTTCTTTGTTAAAAAGAGATATTAGCAGGCATTTAAGGAAAGTTTTAAAAACAGATAGACTAAAACTGACTTTCTCCTTGATATATTATCAGAAGAATTAGAAGACAATCAGAAAAGGAGCCACTATGTGTTTCAATATTTTTGATGTTGGATCTAAATACTACCTAAGATCATCTCATCTTTCTCCAGTGGTCTGCACCCTGCACTCTGGAAAACAGTCAGCAGCATCTTCCATTTTACAGATGAAGTGACTGAGTCCCAGAGAAAGTCAATAACCTGCTCAATCTTCACTGATAGAGGATCTCAGCTACCGGGAACAGTAATAACTCAGGCAAAGCTAAGAGGACAGGGCTGGAGGTAAAATGAGTTGGCAGGTGGAGCTTTATTACCAGGATGTCAGGGTGTCTCATAAAAGCCAAGAGCAAGAATGCAGCCAGAGCAGGAAGGGACTGGAACCTGGAGCATAAGAGGGGCCAGGGCCTTCTACTTCTCGTTTCTACTTTTCCTTGTGCACCTATTTTATTTTTCTCTCCCTGTCTCAGCCTCTCCATCTACCTAGAAAATATAGCAAGCCCAGGACAACCAAATCCACAGTCCACACTCAGAACCTCATTGGGTCTCCCCGGATCCCAATCCGACTGGCTCATCTTAAGTCAGGGGCACCCCCTTGATCCAATCGGCTACATCACATCATTCGAACATGAAGGGTGACCACTGTCAGCAGAGCAGTTACCCTAAGCAAGTACCGCAGAGCAAACGTGTACAGCCGAAGGACGGATTTCTTCCTAGATTTGTTGGTACACATTTTACGCTTGCACTTAAACTTGAAATGTAGGAACAGAATGTGCCAATCAGTTAAAATCAGAAATGAGAAGTGCTAAAAATTAATGGCCTTGTTTTGCTGTAGCAATATAATGACCAAGTGCAATGACTTGATGTAATAAAATCATCTTTTAAAAAAGGGAGGGGCTGCCCAGCCGGCGTGGCTCAGCAGTTGAGTGTCGCCTTATGATGCGGTTCGATCCCCAGTCAGGGCACCTGCCCGGGTTGCGGGCTCGATCCCCAGCAGGGGGCGTGCAAGAGGCAGCCCATCAATGACTCTCTCATCATTGATGTTTCTCTCTCTCTCTCTCCCTTCCTCTCTCTGAAATTAATAAAAATATATTTTTTAAAAATAATAATAAAATAAAATTAAAAAGGGAGGTGCTGGTTTCTCAATCGGTGGACCAGGTCCTTAAAAGAGTGTTTCCCTGGCATCAATATACCAGTCATCCAAATACCACATGCAGGACTTTTTGTTCATAATTTTTCTTTTTCTAAATAAAAATATTAAGTCAGGAAACTTACGATCGTATGAGCTCAACTAGGACAGTCCGGTGTTTTCCTAATGCTGATTCAAGCCCATGCGTATCACTGAAGCCCAGAGCACACAGCCCTGCGCCATGCAAGTCCCCAACGTGTGGGCCCCTTACGTCAGTAAGTGCCCGCCGCTCTGTACTCTACACTCTGAGGTCTCTGTCCTCTGTTTTCTGTGCCCTGCAGCAAAAGAGTCTATGTTCAGATCATTCAGACAGTTTTCAATCCATCCCTGGTTACTTTTCCTAAAATTAAATTCTTCTGACCTGAAAAGTTGAGCATTGCTGAGAAATTGGCTTTTGATGTTTCTCTGAGCCCTTCACACTGACCGTCGTTGAAAACTCAGCCCTGCTCAGCTCTTTACTTGTTTTCCCAGGGTTGCCTCCAGCGGAGGATTCCTAAGGGCAGGTGGGTTCCTATTTTCAACTTGGTTTTAAAGGGCAGATGATTACCCAAAATGTACTATGGAAGGTTGTCGGTTCTGGGAACACCAAGATGGAAAGGCCCCGAACCTACTCTCAAGGACCTCTCAGGATCTGGGGTGGAAGGAGAGAAACCCAAAGCGACATGGCAGTGAGAAGGTGTCTCTGCAGATGTCCACCCTGCACCCTGCCTCCCCCAGGAGGTGTGGAATGGAGGTAAGGGGCTGCTTATCCATTCTAGAAGGCTGGACAGGCTTCGTGGAAGAGAGGGCATCCAAGCTGCGACCTGAGGAAAAATCAAGATAAGAGGGAGGCCCCTCGGAGGAAAGACAGTCTGCGTGAAATCAGCAGAAAGAGCCACATAGATAGGTGACATCAGTTCAAGGGGGAAGGGGCTGAGGACAGGATCCTTGTCTCCAGACTCAGCTCAACATGATGTCTACAGAGAGGACAGGAGGAGGAAACCAAGAAGAACAGAGCAAGAGTTCCCAAAGTGCGTGCCCAGAAGTATCGGTCCTGGCAACAGCCGTTCCTGTCACCAAAGAAGCTTGGCAAACACTAGATTGACAATGATTTTTATTTATTTATCTTTATTGTTGAAAATATTTCAGATGTCCCCCCTTTTTCCCCGTTGACCTCCTTGTACCCCGCTCCCACCCCTCCCCGGGCTTTCACGGCACTATTGTCTGTGTCCGTGGGTTTTGCGCATATGCATATAAGTTCTTTGGTTAATCTCCCCCCCCCATCCCGCCATGAAATACGTCAGTCTGTTGCATGCTTCAATGTCTCTGGGTAAAATGCCATGAATGCAGAACTCCTGGGAGCCTGAGGTGCGTCTGTGCCTTGAGAGTGCCTGGGAGGCGCTAGAGCACACCGCTCCCAAGCCCTCTAGGCCCTCGGGGCTCAGAGGCTCCCACGCGGCTGCATCAGCCTCTTGGGGGGCTCACTGGAAATGCAGGGCCTGCATTTTAACAGGATCCGCAGGTGGTTTGTGTGAACATGAAAGTGAAAGGGTCACCGGCCATCATCGTGTGAGAATGCTGGTTCTCAGGAGGCCGGGACGAGGCCCAAGATTCCGCATTTGCTCCCTCTAGCAACAGGACTCTAAGCCATGACCTCTAGTGTTCGAAGGCTGTCTTGGATGGCTTGTGTCCTCCTGGAAACGCCTCAGAAAAGTTGAAGAAGTCAACCCGCCCTATTATCAGCAACCTGCCCCCCCCCCCCCCCCCCGAGGCCTTTGCATTTGGGAAGGAGGATCGTGCTAAGGACCCGCCCTCGTCCTGCCCTCGGGGAGCTGGGCTCAGCTGGGAGGCCAGAAATAGTCAGGGGGCGATGAAGTGACGCCTGCGTGAAATTCCTATTTTGTTCAACAAATCGTTACTGCATATGTCCTGCATGCTATCCCTGTTTGATGGCTGTGGATATAGCCCTGCAATAAACAAAGTCCTTGCTTCGTAGTTGTGACATTCCAGCAAAGGAGCAGTGTGCAAATGAACAAGTAAACGCCAAGCAGAGCCAACCGCAACAGGGTGACGGAGAAAGAGAGACCCGAGTGACAGGTGGACGCCCTGGTGGCAGTTGAGTAGAAGGTTATTTTAGTCCGTAGGAAGGCTTGGGGAAGTCCTCAGTGATCGAGTGGGTTGGACAGAGACCTGAGGGCTGGAAGAAGGGCCTGTGCTCCAGAGGAGAACCTCCCTGAGTCAGGAGAAAGGCCGCAGGGAAGCCTGGGGGGGGCCGCGCTCGAAATCCCCGGAGGGGCCAGCGCTGTCCCAGCCTGGATGGGGGGGGGAGGGGGCAGTGGGAGGCGGAACCAGCTGGGGGGATGCAGGCCCTGCAGGACCTCATGGGGGGGCTCGGCATTCCCTTGTCCTAAGATAGAAGCCACTGGGGGTTCTGAGCAGAGGGCTGACTTTCTTTTTTGGGAGGAGGGGAATTCCTCACTCAAGGGTATTTTTTCCATTGAATATTTTAGAGAAAGTGGAAGGGGGGGAGAGGGAGAGAGGGAGAGAAGCATCAGTGTGAGAGAGACACCTCGATTAGTTGCATCCCGCACACACCAGACCAGGCAGGGATCCTGCAACCCAGATATGTGCCCTCGACCAGGAATCAAACCCCTGAGCCCTTGGTCCACGGGCTGACACTGACCACTGAGCCAAGCCAGCCAGGGCCTGACTTTCAGTTTAAAAGGTTTCCTTTGGGACCCTGCAAAGAGTAGAGTGCAGGGGCCAATGGTGAAAGTGGGAAGCCCAGTTCGGTGATTAGAAATAAACCAGATAAGCAATAATGGCAGCGTGGGCTCTGGTGGCACCAGTGGAGATGGTAAGGAGTGATTGGGTTCTGGGTACATTTTGAACACAGTGCCTACGGGATTCCAGAAGATTCAGTGTAGGGTATGAAAGAAGGGTAAAATCAAGGCTCTATGTCAAGTTTCTGACTTGAGCAATGGAATGGATAGAGTTTCCAGTTACTGAGACAAGGAAAGATTTCTGGAGCTGTTAGGTGGGAGGCTGGCAATCCAGGGTTTCATTTTGGACATGTCAGGTTTGAGGTATCTACGAGATGTATTCACGTGGAGATATCAAAAAGGGATCTGGAGACACGAGGTTCAGGAGAACGGTCTACACCTGAAATACTGGGCAGTGTAGACTATTGGTTCAGGACCTGGCATATAGTAGGAATTCAATAAATGGTAAATGTATGAGCACCATGGCTCGGGTCAGCAGAAATACGTTCTTACTGTTGGAAAACCACTAGGCCTTCACACCCTACTAATGGTGGGTCAATAACATTTTCAGATGAGAAGAAAAGCATTTCTTTTTCTTACCCCCAAATGATCTGCGAAATAAGATAACGTGGTTTCACTTAGGTTGTTTTGTATCTCCGAGATAACATTAATAAACAAATTTGAAATCACACAAGTATGAACTTAAATTATTTACAGCGTGCTTGAAGAGCTCAGGAGGACTTTGTAAGGTAAATAATTCATAAACTCAGAGTTTCTTTTTTCACTAATTAAGGGTGAAAATTTTACCAATAAATCATGAGAGCTTTCGGGAAGTACGTGAGCAGAGACCAATTCAGTGCAACAGGCCCTTGGCTGGAGATGGGTGGCTCAGAGGTCTGCAGGATGGAGTTTCTGCTTTTAAGGAGCGGACATGGGTGCTGCAGTGGACCTGGGTGCTGCTCACCGCTGGGTTCTGATGCTGATTTGCAGACACACAGTAGGGTGACAATTCTCCCCTCCCCTCAAGAGTAGGCATGACCGTGGGGTTTGCTTCATCCAATGAAATGTAGACAAAATTTATATGTGTTACTTTCAAGCGGAAACTTCGGAGGTAATGAGTAACGATTTGTCCTTGGTATGGACTGAATGTTTGTGTCTCCCCAGCCCCAGATTCATATGTTGAAATCTAATCTTTAACAGGATGGTACCTGGAGGTGCGACCTTTGGGTTAGTTAGATCATGAGGGTGGAACTCCTGATAAGAAGAGGCCAGAGAGCCGCTCACTCTTTCTGCCACGTGAGGATATCACGAGAAGCTGGCAGTCTGCAACCCAGAAGGCTCCGGCTCTTACCAGAACCCAGTCATTCTGGCACCCTGATCTCAGGCTTCCAGGACTCTGTGATATAAATGTTTATTATTTACAAGCCACCCAAGCTATGGTACTTTGTTATAGCAGCCTGGCCACCGTTGCAGTGACAAGAACCAGTGTTGAAGTGTCACTTCCTTCAGCCTCGGTCGGTGGGTGGCTGCTGTGAGCACAGCCTTCCCCACCCCAACCAGATGATCTGTTGAATTCATGGCGTGAGCAGGAAATAACTTCGGGTGTGCCAGGCCACTGCTATTTGGGGTTGTTAGTTATGGCATCAGCTAGCCTGTCCTAAATGATTCCAACTCTATATTAATAAAAGGTACATCTTTTGTACATTTTCTTGTTGCAAATGCCCCCTTCATCCTCCATCCTTTGAGTTTTCAGTTATCTATATATTTTTAATGTTTTTATTGACTTGAGAGAGAGAGGAAGGCAGAGGGAGGGAGGGAAACATCGATGTCAAAGAGAAACTGATTAGTTGCCTCTCGTGCCCGACGCCTTGACTGGAAATCAAACCGGTTACCGTTCAGGGCACAGGGAGATGCTCAACCAAACGAGCCACACGAGCCGGGGCTACCTCTATTTTAAAATACAGTTTATGCCCTGAGCTTCCCCAAGTCATTTTTTTATGTTCAGCTACAGAAACAAAGTCATAGATGTAAGCCATCCTTCAAATATTTCTCTCTACTCCTCCTTTTATTTAAAAATTCCACTTTTAGCCCAAATCATCTCTTTTTATCTTCGATTGCCCTTCTGCAGTCATCATCTGTAGCCTTTCCTGGTCACATCCTATCTGTCGCCAAAAGCGAATTTTGGTGGTGCTTGCTCATTTCACGAGAGTTTTCAGGTGTGTGAGACGGGTGGGGGTCAAAGGAGCCCTGTGAATCCCGGATGGTAACCCATGGCGTGTCCCCCTCTGCACCCCCTCCTCACTTTAATGGGTGGAAACTGGACCTCGGCAAAGGCCATAAATAACTGTTTGTTAAGGGCCTGCTAGGGACAAGCTATAAAAGGGTACACTGTGTTGTGTATTTTTTTGCTTCCATCTTTCTAGTGCCTACAAAACACGTAGCACAGAGTAGATGCTAAATAAATACTGTGATGGGAGGGAGGGAAGAGGAGAGGGAAAAGGGAGAGATAAAGGGAGGGAGGGCGGAGGAAAAATATAATACAGCCCAGTAAGTGCAGGGACAGAGGCAAAGGGGGAGGGTGCTCTCTGGGCACCCCGAGGAGTCAGGAGTTGCAGAGGGGAGACACGCAGGGTGTAACTACTTCTTAGGGGACACCATAAAACAAAGGCCAAAGGATACTTTCTCAGAGTTGTGGGAAAGTTCCACCGTCATTAATTTCAGACCCTAAGAAGAATTCCTGTATAGGTCAGCAGTTCTAATGGTTTGGAAAATCTACTCTGGATCAAGGGCAAATGCTACCTCTAGCAAAGGTACTGGGCATTTCCTTAAGAGCAACCAAGTGCCATTTCAACTGCTATGGTAGACTGAGTTGGAAAAGGTCAAGGCAAAGAGAAATAAGAGAAAATATGCTCATAGCAGTGGAGGGGCCAAGATGGGGCACAGGGGGGAGGCCACGGAGGGCTCGAGCCTGCCTCCCACCACATAAAGTCCATTATCCTCAAAAGTCACCCCAAATAAGCCATAATAAAATGTCTTTAGTTTCATTAATTGACATTTTCTCAATCTTAAGAAAATACGACTTGCAAAGCAGCTACTTACCCTGATCTGTAATGCAATCTAAATAGGTGTTCTTGCCACACAAGTCCAGCTTTAGGACAAATCTTGTGACTCTCAAGTTGCTCTTGAACTGAATTTTGGAGCAAACCTTGGCTTCCAGCGAATGATTCATTTCTTGCATCAGCGCTGACAAATGCAGTGGTCCCATTCTCAGGTGCCCATCCCCCAATTCCAACATGGGAGCTGTTCTTATTTTATGTTCAGTCCCGCCACTGGCTTGTGCATTTGCTCATTTCAACACCAAGATCCATTTTCACTCTTCCACCTGGAGACAGGAGACACTCACTCTGTCTTGGTTAAGATGAGCTTCGACTGTAAGGAGAGGAAACCCAAAATAGCAGTGGGGCGGTGGGGGGCAGTGAGGGGAGTTTCTTAAGCCTGGCACCAGGAAGCCAAGGGTAGACCTGGAGGCTACATAGTGTCAGGGTTCGAGGCTCCCTTTGTCTTGTTTCTCTTGCATGTGCAGTGTCCATTCCTATTATCACTTCCTGGTCCAAAAGTGTTGCTGGAGCACCAGCCGTTACATCCACATTCCAGGGGAGGCGGGAGGCAGAGAAGCACCCACTCCCTTGTTTAAAATACATTACCCAGAGGTTTCATTGCAACAAACCAGGCAAGAACTCAGGTTCATGGTCCCAGGAAGGAGCAAGGTTACCTGGGAAATCTTGCTTTATTTGGGGCTTCCACGCGCCACTTAACAATTAAAGGTCAATTATGAGGGAGTAAGGGGGGCCTAGCATTGGGGAGCAGTTGGCACTTCCACCCGCCCCAATATGGTTTATGCCAGATTTTAATTTGTCTCTTTCTGCCTCTTCCCAAGTGCTAAGAAAAATAATGAGCTATATAAAGTTTTCTGAAACCATGAAACCGAACTCATTTACCTTTATAATTTTCTATTAATCTACTACCAGAATTCATTGTATATTTAATTCCAGCCTCTAACACTTTAATGCCATCTCTTTAGTCTTTACACATTACTGGCCTCACTCATGTCAGACTTTTTCATCTCCTTTATGTTCATTTATTTTAACTTTTAGTGGTCTTCTAGCCAATCCTTTATCTTTTTATTACAAGAGCATGAAATTTTATAATCCCCTCGAGCTTTGTTAGTCAGCTGCTACAAGGTTCTTAACCTTCACTAATTTATTCCCTCATTTTTTGACTTTCAGATCTGAAGGAGGCCTTAATATTTTGTTTTGGAATATGAAAGTAACTTTTATTAAGTAGGTTTATTGCATTAATAGATTTTTATTTCAGTTTTTACAGTTATATTTAAGGTCTCTGCTAGTTATGCTGCAGATCACTATAATAACAATTTACAATGCCATGCAATGTAATTTATATTTTAATATAATAAAAATGTGCATAGTATAAGAAAGCAAGAGTAATTTTATAAAAATTTACCTGGAAATCACTTCAAATAAGGGTGTATTTTTTTAAACTGCTGAACAAACAATTCTATTGATATTTATTATAACAGAAATTCTCTAAACAATAATAGCTTCTCTCTTTGAGGAAAAAAATAATAATAAAGACAGTGCCGCCTTTTAAGATACCACATACGTTTCAATGCTTTATTTGCCGGGTCCTTTTGCTCGCTGTTTTGATTTCTCAAAGGCAGAGAGGGAATTGGTTTCCCTTCGTCACCCAATTACATGAATGATCAATACCCGGCTGTGAAAATTTCTAATTCAGGTTATAACCGCAAGAACAATCATGTCAGTATTAACTGAGATATATAAGCAACAATAAAATAATACTAATAATTATAAAACACTCTCTCCTCCTCCGCTGAAAACCTGACAGGCATTACAGGAAGACTGGTTGAAATGCAAATGTTAGACGTATATTTGCAGACAGGGCGCAGGGGGAGAGAAACCAAGGCACGAACCCTCGGACTTTAAACCCTCTGGTCTTTAATAAAGTGAGACCAGCACGAGGGGAGTGATGGGTCCCCAGAGGCTTGGACTCTGGCCATGTTCCTCTTCAGCTGAGAACCTGACTGACTAAATCAGTGGGCTTGTGTTGCAAAACTAACCTCCCCCAAACTCAGTGGTTAAAACGAGAACTTTTATTTCGTTTATAAGCCTGGAGACTGGCAGTTGGGACTGGAAGGCCTGCTGACCTGGGCCAGGCCTGCTCGGTCTCCGCTGACACTCCCGGGGAGTCCGGGGCTGGTCCCTGAGTCACTGGGGCCTGGCGGGCTGTTGGCGAGGGCGCTTCAGCTCTTGTGCACATGGTGCCTTATCCTCCAGCCGGCCAGCTCGGGCTGTTCAAATGGCCAGAGTTCCCCGAGCAACAAGAGGACAGGCCCCCAGGAACAAAGAGGGCAGGCGTGACACGTGGGAGCTTGCCAGGCTTCTGCCTGAGCAGTCTTTGCTAATGTCCCGTTGTCCAAAGCAGGTCAGGTTCCTGAACCAGACACAAATGGGGAGTGGGGAATGACACCCCACCTCTTTTTTTTTCAATATATCTTTATTGATTTTAGAGAGAGGAAGGGAGAGGGAGAGGGAGAGAGAGAGACAGAAACATCAATGATGAGAGCACCGTCATTGATTGGCTGCCTCCTGCACGCCCTACTGGGTGCCAACCCCCCAACCCGGGCATGTGCCCTGACCGGGAATCGAACCGCGATCTGCTGGATCCTAGGTCGATGCTCAGCCACTGAGCCACGCCCAGCCGGGCAGTGCTCCACCTCTTTATGGGTAGAATAGACAATTGTGGGCATTTTACAATCCACCACATTATACCCAGGATATCCAGGATCTTTGCTATCGGCTCTTGAATCCTCATGACCCACGGAACATGCCATTCTCCCCAAAACAATGAGTGTTTCCTTTGTGCTAAGCCCTATGTTAGAATTAGTGAAAAGATAAATAAAAATTCTGGCTTCATGTAGCTTACATTCTAGTGGGGCTCCATGTTTCCAAAACCCGTATTCTTTTTGGTCCCAGCCCAAGGCCTCTGTCTCCTATACCCGGCAATAGACCTCTGTGGGTTTTCCATATTGATACCCTCTCCCTTTCCTTCAGGCAACAGGCTCTTTTCCTTCTTTAGGAACCTCCCCTTACACCTCCCGGGGTCCTGTCAAACCTGGGGTCTCTGTTTCTTGCCACCGGTCTGATCTAGAGATCCAGCCTGGCAATCAGAATACCTCACCCTGAACACGGTGATTGGTCCAGGGCTGGGCAAATGAGCCGGCAGGACCAATCAAAGCCATTTTCAGGAACTGATAGGGAGCTATTTTAAAGATCTGGAATCTTTACCTATGAATATAATGTGAGCTGGCAACGACAGTGATCTTAGATGACCCCTGTGCGAATAAATCACTAAGAGAAAATCAGAGCAAACTAATGAAGAGAGGAAAGAATGCTGACAATGTCACCTGAGCTCCTGGAAACAGCCATGCCTGAAGCTGCATCCACGCCGGCTCTCAGTTATATAAATCAATAGCTTATCAAGTTCCAGTTGGGTGTTTGTCATCCACAACCAAATGAGCTGTGAGTAATCCAATCTTCCACATCTGACCCTGCTGTCCCGATCTCTCAAAGCCCTGTACTATTTACAGAACATCGTGAAAATACGCTGTATATAATTCTGCTAGACCAATAAAGAGCAATTGATTAGGCAGGAAATAACCACATGATACAACTACAATCTAACGATCATAATCATATCTTTTCTTTTAAAAATGTTAATACACTAAATGAGCTCTACCGTTTCCAGTTTATTATTAACATCATTTGGTCTTTGTTTATCCATTGGGTCACTTACAGCTGGTACATGCAGACAGGCTCAGGAAAGAGTGATAGGAAAGAAAATTAAAATGAACCAAGTTCTATCTGGTGGATCGTTTTTTTCTACAAAGTCAAAAAAGATTAGCTTCCATTCAGGTCATGGAAAATTCTGCTCTTCTCTAGTCACCTTTCCAAGGAAAACCTGGGCATTCTAATGGCAGTCTCTTCGAAGCATATTCCCCAAATTATGACCCCACCCAACCTTTCTCAAATGTGTCCTTTGAAATGTTACACACACAAGCACACACATAAGCACACACACACACACACACACGAGTTCCAAGTTCAAATGATGCCATGCGTACTCTAGCACCTTCTTGAAGAGAAATTATATGCAGTCAGTACGTTAAAGTCTCTGGAGAGGAGCCTGTTTAATTTTGTCTGAGTATTTCCTAAACTTATTTGATCATGGAACACCTTTTTTTTTTTTTTAATCATGTTAATAGTCAGGAAACCAGTTGTCCATGGAGTAAATACTAGTTTACCATCTAAAATAGGAGTCAACAAACTTTTTCTGTAAAGAGCCAAAGAATGAATAGTTTAGGCTTTGCAGGCCATGCAATGTCTGTCACAACTATTCTACTTGGTTACTGTAGTGTGAACACAGCCATAGACAATACTTAAACAGATAAGCATGGATGTGTTCCAATAAAACTTTATTTATAAAAACAAGTAGAGGGCCAGATTTGCCTGTGGGATATAGTTTGTTGGCCTATGTTTAAACCAACAGGAGATATCAAGTCTAGAACAGGGGAGTAGATAAGACCTTGACTTAGAAAAAGTCCAGGTTGGAGCCCCAGCTCCAGGTCCAAGCTGCTTAGCCTTGAGCGACTTACTGAACCTCTGTAAGCCCTGATTCACAGCTGTCAAATGAAGATCCGGTGTACACCTCTCATACACCTATAGAATGCATATTTCCACATGGTTTCTCTGAGTGGAGGGTGTGTGTGTGTGTGTGTGTGTGTGTGTAACTGAAAAACGGGGTTCCGTTTAACACACGGACTAACTGAAGTCACAGCATGGTGTGTTTACGAAAAGATTTGTAAACCGAAGTCATGCAGCAAACGCAGCACTCATATCCAAGGTGGCAGATTTAAAAAAGATAACTCTTGTGGGAATTTTTGAAATTTGGGGCGATAGCTCTGACCTTCCAGTGTATGGAGTAAGATGCGAGCCAATCTTATCTAACACTCAAGGGCCAGAGAGACCCAGTTAACATCTTGTTTCCATAAACCTACCAGAAGCTATATTTAGGTTTATATTGCATCTAAAGAGACAAAAGGAAACTGCCATCCAACTCACTTGCAAACACACATTTCACTATTTAATTTTCAACCAGGGCCTCTAATGACCAAACAGACCATCGGAAGGTCCTGATTTCCTTTTATTGGTAGGACAAAATTGGGTTATAAATTTCGCTATAGTTCTAAAAGATCGGAATTGTTTACCCAAATGTTTGCCTTCATCAAGTTTCTTTCACACTCAGAGTGGCAAAATTATAGTTTCATTTTGCCACACCGTGTTCATAATTTCGATTTTTACTGCATAACGTAGGTAGATCTTTTCCATCCGTGCGATTTTTTACACACAGAGATGACAGAAGGAAAGAGACAAAATGCTCAAATCCCTCCAGAATTCCCCCTTTGGCTCCATAGGGACCTAACATTTATCATGATTAATTTTTTTTCTTAAAAAAAATGAAATGAACATTCCTTTGTCAGGTAGAAGCTTTTAGTCATCCTGACACCAGGCTTTCACGCAGCAAAAATATTACTAATACTATTTTCCCTCCGAAGTGCATTTGTTATCAATATGCACTTAAACTGGTGATCAAGTCTTGCTAGGAGAGACACCTGCTCTGCATTTTCTCTCTGTTTAATACCTCGGGGATACATCACTTAATAATTTAGTGCTAAACCATTTAGCATTTTAGCCCATCATCGCTTATATTACACACAGGATTTCAGTAATGTCTGATAAAATTATGTGTTAGCTGCCTTATGTGTGTGTAAAACTTAATAAGTCTTCTTTCCCCCCTCAAGTTTAATAACTGATTTTCTTACATTTATGGATGTGAAATTTTATTGCTCATGGATATAGTTTGAACCTAAATCTTCATATCTTATAAATTGATTTTTAGTTTCCTTTTTGACCTTATGAATTTCAATCAGACATTGACCTCTTGTTGCTCATGAATCTGACTGATTTAATGCCTTATAACAATAACAGTGCAGAGAAGCATTATCATAAGAGCCCACAGGGTTTGCAGAAACCCATAACTAGATCTTGGAGGCCTCAAGCAATAATCATTCTTGACCTAAGACCATTCTCTACAGCCGGCATTCTTTACCATCCTGGGATGGCCCATCCTTGTTGCAGCTTAAAAGAGACTGGCTAAAATTGTTTCAGAGACACAGCCGTGAACATAAACCAGCAGCAGGAGAGGCGCAAAAAAGCTCATTTATTCTCAATTTTATCGTGATTGGAAACAAAAGAGAAATAATATACTGGAACTTTCTGTTGGGGCAGGGGGAGGCGTTTTCAATATTTTAACTAGATAAAAATGAAAAATTAATACTAATTGTCTTTACAGACTGTATTGTTACTACTCCATCTCATATTGTGACGGCTGAGTCTGTCGTATAAGTGGGTTGTTGAAGGACTGTTCCTTTGTTTCCCTGTTCTGCTAATTTAATTTAATTGGTTTACTGAATAACTGGCTGTTGATGTTCATTATTTCTGATTAAGAAAGACTCTTAAACCAAAAACAAAAGCAGCTCTTTCTTTCTCCATCTTTCTCTTTTTGAAATGAACACAGGGGTCCAACCTTTTCCTGCACAGTGATCAACACTTCTCAGAAGATAACACGACTAAAATTCGGCCTAAGCCAAGAGCCCCCCTCGCCGCGATTCGTTCTCTGGGGGATCTGAGCGCCTCCAAACCGCTGCGGCGGAACGCAGGCGGGCGGCTGCTGGGACGGGCCCTCCCCGGGGGGGCGGCTTTCCGCTCAGGGAGCTGAACCGATCCCCTGTGAACACGCTTGCTTTGGGGGCAGCTGCTTAAAAATAAATGTAGACCTTTAGAGCTCTGGCTCGGAATGAACCCCCCTCAAATCCCATGTGGGGTTCAGTCACTGGGCTTCAAAAGCACCAAAGACACTAATACTCATATCCCATTTCAACCCCCACACAAAGAACGGCAGCCCCGGGTTCTCTTAGCCAGTGTTTCCAAGCCTCCGACAGTCGTGCTTTCCTGCCCCCCAGAAGCCAGGTGTACCCGTGTGACTACTTTGACCAATGAAACGTGAGCAGATGCATCTAGAAGCTGATGCTCGATTCTACAACCTCCTCTTGTCCTGCCTTGGGGGGGCGGGGGCACCCACTCACCGGTAGGTGAGGGCAGAGCCGTCGAAGGCCTCCTGGAGGAGTTGCACAAACTATGGGAGACTTGACATGAGCAAGGAGCACATGCGGTCGTCTAAGCTGGTGAGATCTTGGCCTTGTCGCCTGCTGTGACTGAGACGCCTGCCCTGCCCACCTCCAGCTTGGGGAGAAGACAGCCACCGCACAGGGAAGCAGGGCCTGGAGCGTGGATTGCGGCAGAAACGACCGCCTGGCCCAGATGGGAACTCCCTGAGTGACACATTTCTTGCATTGCAAATGGGCCCTGCTGAAGCAAAATGCTGAGATTAGTAATCATCACACCTCAGAAGCTTTTCTATGAAAGGGCTGCGGTCCCGCGGGAAGATGGGCAAAGGGAGGTAATGCTGCCTTCGGGGGACCTTCCTAGGAGAACCGGAGGACATCAGAAGGCGAAGGAGAAGGAGTGGAAACCAAGCGAGAGGTGAAGTGCATCGTTTCATAACCCCGATGGAGCTGTTTTCTCGGGAATTTTTGTGTAGTTTTTGCTGGCGAATGCAGACCTGGAGTTACGATGTGCCACCAAAAGGTGGCAGGTTCGATTTCTAGTCAGGGCATAGGGCCAGGTTGTGGGTTTGATCCCCAGTCAGCGCGCATGAAGGAGGCAACTGATCGATCTTTCTTTCTCTTTCTCTTTCTCTCTCTCTCCCTCCCTCCTTCCCTTCTTTTCTCTCTAAAATCAATGGAATCGTGTCCTTGGGTGAGAATTTTTAAAAAAAGAAGAGCTAGTAGCCAGCAATGGTTCATTTATTCCCTGAACAGATAACTATGGACCATACTTTAGACCACACTTTCAGGCTCTCTCATACTGACTTTGGCCTCCAACCTCTTATCAAGGAAACACATCAGGTGCTCATGGCAACGTGGGACATCACTCCAGGGTGTGCTGAACAATACAAGCGAGTCCCCCATCTCCATCCCATCTTTGCCTGTGCTGCATGCAGTCCAGAGGGCCTCAGGATGGCCCCAGCTCCTCAAGCAGGGTTCAGATTAGGGGGAAGACAACTCCAGAAGAGGAAACTGTTGTTGTTGGTTTTTAATAGTTTTATTGCTTTTTAGAGAGAGAGAGAAACATTGATGTGAGAGCGGAACCTTGATCAGCTGCCTCCTGCACGCCCCCCACCTGAGATGGAGCCTGCAACCCGGGTATGTGCCCTGACGGGGAATCGAACCAGCAACCTCTTGGTGCCTGCACCCAATGAGCTGAGCCACACCGGCCAGGGAGGGTGCTGTTGTTTTTAGAAAAGGGAAAGGCACGGAGCCACCAGAAACTATGAATGCCGCTCTATCCTCAGAGCTATTAGCGTCAACGGTGATAGAGGGTGACATCTTGCTTCTACATTTTACTTTTACTTTTTAATTGTTATATTTTTTTCAGAAATACTCATTGCCTTTGATATTATACAAAAGAAAAAAAGTACTACATTTTAAATTCCATTTCCTCCTCCAGCACCAGTTGTTTTCATCGCTAAGATCACAGTCTAAGCTAAAAAAAAAAATCTCAAATTCAGAGGAAGTCAAACCACTGGCTGAACATCCTGAAATGTGACCATCTATTCCAGAGTTATCTGAATGCCTCTGGCAACAATATCAAAAACAAAAAAACCAAACAAACAAAAAGATTCAATGACTTTTCTAAACCACATCAAATTATTTGCAGAAGATGGGGCAAATTATGAATCAATCAATCAATATCTGTTTTCTCTGGCCTTCTAAGCGCCTTTGCTGCGCCTATTTTCTAGGGTTCATTGGAAATAGGTTCTCTAGGGGAAATCTCTGGTGTCTGGGATCCTTTCTTTATTTCTTCATTTCCTTTCCTGTTAAGCCATATTACTCACAATGGCAGAGTGCTAGCTGACTATATAAATTTGCCCTTCTCTGTTTATCCTGTAGTTGCCTGTCAAAGCAAATAGGCCTGCTTTGCATTAGAGCCTGGAGATTAAATGAGGGAGAGCGAGCACCTCTGGTTAAGGTGAACCAGAGTGGCGCGGACCCGGGCCCAAAGCAGCGCACAGGCGAGCATCCGCCTGTGTGGCAATTAGGCCACCTCAGAGCGGGGAGGAACATTTTCCAAAAGCACATTATATACCCAGGGAAGCCAACTAGTTTTCTTAAAATATAAAAACATCTGCTTTTTAAACATCTTACCTTACCAAGATTGGGACCATAAAAGTTAACTCTCACGAATGCCATTAACATAACTAAAAAGAAAATCTCATTTCCTTCCTAGCTGCCTCCACCACTGGGTCATAATCTTAAATGGAACTCAAGTCCCTGAGAGTCTCCCTTAAAACACAGAAAATGAGAAGGTGCCAGTGATTACAGTCACAGCTCTTCACCTTGACTACCCCTTCCGTGTTCCCCAGACTAGGTTACAATGATCACACGTTAATAATAAATATTACCGTGTGCCTGTTACAAACTTTAAATTGCCAGGCTCTTAATATGCGTTATCTTTTCAATCCATAGAACTCTAAGACGTAAGCGTTTTCATGCTCATTTTACAGATATCAAAACGAGAGTGAATTAAGTGATTTGTCAATTACAGTCTGTTAATTTTTTCCAAAGGTACATTAAAACGTATGCATAACTCACAATAAAGAGATCATACGTGCACAATGTAAAATATTTCCCTCCTACTACCTGCTATACGTGTACCCCAGTTTAGGAAATTCAAGGGGAAGGGAAAAGAAAACCATTTTTTCCTGGGTGCTTCAGCATGCCGAGCCCCGCATCTGGGCTTTCCAAACTGGGCTGCACCTGCTGTGCACAACCAGCCGGGGATGCAGCCGATGGGCGGAGCTGGGATTTGAACGCGGGTCTCTGAGGAGGGCATGGGAGGCAGTGCCAGTCTCCGGCCTCTGAGCTCAGCCCTGTAAAATACAGTCCCAGCTCCACTGCTTTAGCTGTGTGATCTCAGACAAATGAGTGAAACGCTCCGAGTTACCGTTTCTCAGAGCAGCGGATCCCACCAAGGTCAAGAGCGTGGAGGCGGTGTCTGACACACAGTAAGCTCTTAGGGTAACCAGCCTCCAGGTGGCCCCTGGAGCTCACCCTGGCGTGCACCCCTCTCCCACTAAACAGGGCAGAGGGGTGCTATGTAGAATACTGTGGCGGTGACCACATGGTTCCTGAGACTGGCGCTTGTGCCTTGGTCTAACCTGACTCTGGGCAAGTCACCCATCAATCATGCTGTGAGGACACTCAAGCCGGCCTCTGGAGGGGCCGGTATCCAAAGGAGAGGAGGCGTCCCGCTGGTGGCCACAGCGACTTGCCGGCCCTGTGAGGGGCCCAGCCCTCTGGGAAGTGGGTCCTCCAGCCCGCTAGGGCGCAGCATTCGGAGGGCTGTGGCCCCAGCTGAGCTTTACACTCCAGCCTCATGAAGGAGTGAAGCCACTTCTGAATTCCTAACCCACAGAAACCGTGAGCTGATAAATGTTTATTGTTGTTTTAAGTCATTGAGGTTTGGGGTAATTTGTTACGCAGCATACGGTGCTCAAAAATGCCTCAAGCTCTCGGCGGAAGCCAAAGTGCACATTCTTTCTGCTTCAGCGAGAAACCTCCTTCCACAAAGGAAAGTCCTGCCCTCGTGGTAAATGCTAAGCCTCCTTGCACAGGGTGGGAGGGCCAGTAATGAGGGGGCTCGTGTCGAGGGAGAGGGGCTCAGGGTGGTGCTGTTCAGATGACCACGTGCCTTATCCACGCGCACACAGGAGCGTTCCCGCTGCAAAGGTCAACACCCCCTTACTAACACCACCAGTTCCAGCCCCGGCCCTAATACACTCGCAAATCAGCAGGTTATTCCACATTTTCAATCTCCATTTGCAGACCCCAAACATCCCATCTTTCCCCACGATTCCTGCCATCCACTGCCTCGGTTCCTCCCTTCTGATCTCTCCCAGCAACACAAAACAATGAGAGAGAAGCACGCGCGGTAATATTTCTAGGAAAGAATCTTGTTTTCCTATGTCTTGTATCTTTCCCGTCGGAGGCACGCGGGGAGCAGGAACAGGCTGAATATTTTTGTATTAACAAGACTCAAAGTAGTAACATCCCTCTGCAGCCCTAGCAGTCACATCCAAATAAATCACCATCCTATCACCCACTCCAGACACTCCAGGTTCCATCGTCCTGTACAACACTCCTCATCAATTGTTCCAGAAAGAGTTTCAGAGCCACAGAGTGGTCCTTAGCTTTTCCCTAGGTTCCAGTGATGAATGGATTGACTTCTCTCCTGCCCTAAACGCAGGGATACATATATGAATAAGTGATGAAAATTCTGGTACCTGGACCCTCTCTCCGTAGCATACGCTGTTGATGGGATTAAATTGGGTACAGCCGTGGTAGAGAAGATTTAGTGACACAATGATTTTGCATCAAGCACCAATTTAACACTGACTTTAGGCCCTAATGCACATGTCAGATGCAATCTCACTGTAAGGTAAGGGCCGTGAGAGCAATACCCGAGGCATGAGAATGATGCGGGCAGAGCAGGAAGTGACAATTTAGGAAAATGGGTAGCGACATTCTTTTTTAAAGAACAAAGTATACGTCAACTTGAGCATTAAACAAAGCAAATACATGTGGAGCGCCTACTACATGCCTGGCTCTGTGTATAATTTTTTTTGCAAACATCCCTTCCCCTCACCCCTTAGAGAAAACCAATCTGTTCCGTTTATAGAATGGCGTTAGCCAAGGGTAAGTAAACCGGGGCCTGGGAGCCAACCCCAGCCTGCCGCCTGCTTTGTAAATAAGCAGTATTGGCAGAGAGCCACGCACATCTGTCCACACAGTGTCCATGGCTGTTTTCACACCACAGTTGAGTAGTTGAGACAGAGTCTGTACGGCCCATGCTATGGACTGAATTGTGCCCCCCTCCCGCCCCCCACCGATTCTTACGTTGAAGTCCCAACCCTCATATGACTGTATCTGGAGGGAGGGTCTTTGGCAGGTAATTAAAGTTAAATGAGGCGACAGGGTGTGGCCCTAATCCAACAGGACTGTGGCCCTAAGAGAAGAGGAAGATGTATTTCTCTCTCTCTCTCTCTCTCTCAGCCCCACACCACCAGGTGAGGACACCGAGGTGGTGGTCACCTGCTGGTCAGGAAGAGCACTCACCAGAGCCCAACCCCACTGTCACCCTGATCTCAGACTTCCAGCCTCCAAAACTCTGAGGAAATTCACTTATGTTGTTAAGTTGCCCAGTCTATGGTATGTTGTTATGGCAGCTCTAGCTAACACAGCCCAAAAGCCTAAAACATTTACTAGCCCTTTGCAGGAAAGGTTTGCAGAAGCACAGAAACCTTGTAAGCAACCTACACACCCTTGAGAAGTCTCTGCCCGCTCTCCCTTCACTGGAGGGAGACCTACAGTTTTCTTAAAGTATGATGGTTGGGTTTGAAGGCCCAAATATATGCTCATGTGTTTCCCTCCTGCTTCTGTCTTTAGTCCACAGGAGTTCCAAAAAGTTGGTGAGCATAGCAGGAATCTGAAACACAGCACATCCAGAAGCGAACTCCCGACCCCCAACCCCTTCCCAAACCTGCTCTCCCGCCTCGGTCAACTGCATGGAAAAGGGGCATGTCCAAGGGACCTCAGGGACTAGGAAGGCTTCGGAGAAGTCTGGGACTGAGACTGAACCACATGTGGCACAGAAGAACAGACAGGAAGTGGTGTTTCTTCTCTGAACCTGGTATGGATGCAAAAGACAAAATCAAGCTGAAATTAAAATGTTTTACCCAAACTGTCGAGTGCCTTGCTACTCAATATGTGGCCCATCCATCAGCAGCCTACATGCCACCGAGAGCTTCTTAGAAATGCAAACGTTTCAGGCCCTACCCCAGACCTACTGAGTCAGAATCAGCATTGCAACAAGGTCCTCACTTACTTACAAGGTAATTCACATGCTTACAAGTTTGAGGAGCACTGTTCTGGAAGTTTCATTGAGTAACCAGAACAAGCCCTGAATGCTAACTTTGAAACTTAGCTGTCTTGCCGGGTCAGAGTGGCTCTACTGTGCACCAAAAATTTGCCAGTTCAATTCCCGGTCAGGGCACGTATGGAAAGCAACTGATTGATGTTTCTCTCTCTCTCTCTCTCTCTTCCTTCTTCTAAGTATGAGGATTTAAGAAAAAGAAAGAACTGTCTGTAAAATGGACAAGTCATAATAATAATAAACCAGTTACCACAGGCCACCAACAACACTATGGGTTAAACACTATTATTATTGGCAGATGAAGAAACTCATCTGACTTGGCAGAAACTAAGATGTGAACCCCCTGTGGGCTGATTCTAGAAGTTTCATTCTTCTGTGTCACTCAATGTCTCCTAATTATAGGTGGTTTGAGGAAGGAATGAGGTCATCTTTGCAAAGGACTTAATACGCATGAACAACGAAGGGCAATCATCTGACTCACCTTCACGAGACTCGAGCCAGTGAACTCTCAGTCGCTAAAATGTGCCTATGTGTCGAAAACTTCTAATGCCAGCTTCTTCCAACACCCAGAATATATTCCAACAACTCTTCTCTCCCAGGGGTCCATGTTTCATCAAATGAAAATAAATGTCCCTCCCGGCTTAGAATAAAATGCAATTAGGGGGGTGAATCTGCAGCCTCGAGTCAAATATGGACCTTCAAAGTCTCACATAAATGATTTTGGGTTTTTCACTGTTTTGAATTACCCACACCACCACTCCCCTTACTGGCACTGATAGCGGAGTGTTAACTACATTACATGCAATTAAATTCAAAATATTTGTGCAGCAATTATATGGATTCATCCAACCTAATGGCGCAGTCACAGTTTCGTGTGTACTCATCAGTACTGCTCAGGGGGAAAAAATTGGCATATAGAGATATATTCCCACCAACTGATAATTATAGAGTAAACATTGTGTCTAATGCCCTCCTATTAGCTGATGTCTATCAATAGGAAGCGAATTAGAAGTTTCTAACAGCACTGACCCTGCTGCTAGTGTTTTCTGCACCCTTCGCCAGAGACCGGGTACATCAAGAGGGCTACTGTTCTGCAGTCGATGAGAAAACCATACTTGCGCTTCCTCTTCTGTTGATGACATTATTTTCTTTCTTCCTTTCAGATCTTCTCAGCCTCTCGTTTTGGGTTAGCCGGCACATGAACCTACCGGAGCGGACATTGAGGGTGGCCACCCAATGCACACGGCTCACCTCCAAGTCTACCAGGAGCCAGGGTGCACACTTTCTGTGCACACCCGCAGAGCCCCTCTCACACAGCCATGACTCTCTCTGGGAGTCTCCTCTGCACCAGGAGAGCTCGCCTAGCAAGGGATTTAGGGATAATTCCCAACCAATGCAGACTAGGAGTTGGGGGAATCGTAGTCCAGCTTCCCCACCACTTGGGGGGACATTCTGAAGTTCCCGGGGGGTCTCCGATGGGACTGAGGCCCGGACGCCCACCGTGGGTAGCCACTCACCAGTGCATCTTTGGTTGGCGATCCCCCCTTGCCTGCCTCATTTGCCCAACTTCTTCGCCGGGGCCTCCCAGGATCATCTTCCAGATGCACTCCTGCATCCAGGCCTTTGGCAAGCGGCCTGCTCTCGGGAGAAACCCAGTCAGTACACCCCATTCTGCTGAAGAGCTTGACCCTCTTATGAAACTTGGTGGAGTTAAGAAACCAATGCCCAGAGTAGGAGATTCCTTCTCACTTTCCTGGGCCGCTTTGCAGTTAGGACGCATATCAGTCAAGTGAGTCTTTGCGAGTTTGGGTCACAGATAATAAGCAGAGCTGCATCCGGTCCCCAGGAGGGGCCGAGGCCGGGATTCCAGCCGAAGCTCCCTTTTCCGGCGAGGCAGCGGCCACATCTGGGCCTAGCAGTGCTAGCAGCAGCGTTGTCATGACACAAGTTCCTCCCACACCCTGATTTTGGCCTTTTTCCTGGTTTCTCTGGTCCCCTGGCCATCTGCAGATCCTCTAAAAAAATTCCTTTTCTGTTTCCATGAAGCCAGAGTTCATTTTCTGTGGTTCAAAACTGAAAAGACCAACTGATCGAGGTTAAGTTCTCCTTATGTATAAAAATGACAAGGATGTTCATTATGACATCACCTTTCAGAGGCAAATATTAGAGACGAACTAAATATCCATTAGTAGGAGACTGACCAATGATGACACAGCAACTCAATGGCTAAAAACTGCCATGTAGCTCTCACTGTACATATATGAAATTATTCCAGGGTTAAGTCTTAAAAAATCAGAACCATGTATGCGATTTGCTGTTCTTTCTGTTTTAAATAGATAGATGTGTGTATGGATGAATAGATAGATGATGATAGATAGATAGATAGATAGATAGATAGATAGATAGATAGATAGATAGATGATAAAGATGATAGATAGATGATAGATAGATAGATAGATAGATAGATAGATAGATAGATGATAGATAGATGATAGATACATAGATAGATAGATAGATAGATAGATAGATAGATAGATAGATAGATAGATAGATAGATAGATGATAGAGAGAGAGACTATGTCCTACATGGTTGCACAAGTATTAACTTATTAACTGTCTCTAGAAGGGTCTGGTAATAGGGTTTGCATCTTATAGGGGAACAAGGATCCTAAAAATCAGTTATAGGACTAAATCTTACATTTCCCTATATATCTTTTTAAATCTTTTGAGTTTACAATTATGAACATGTATCATCCATGCAAAAAAAAAATAGGATTTAAATGTAACTGTGTAAATGAATGCTGCCCTTCAAAGAAGAAAAAGACAGATCCCAAGCCCCTGCCACACTTGGTGGAAGGCAAGACCAAAGACTGCATTTCTAGCCAACAGCTCAAGCGGCTGCCACAGGGCATGCGTCAGAAACCCTGGGTTACGGTCTCAGGGATCAGAAGTGAACTGGGCAATGGTTTGCTCCTTATTGCCCAAATCTCCTCACGGAGCCCAAATTAATATTGTATTTTTTGTGTAAGTGAATATTTTTTTTAAAAGAATTTAAGCTGGAAAGAAGCACGTTCATTGGCATCCACCAAAGACTTCTCCAGTGTGCAAAGGGACGCGTCAATATATTGACAACCAACAGAGTTTCCCCAACAAGTACTAGCTGCCCAAAGGCAGAGGTCCTTAATGTTACCCCCTTCCCATCTTTCTCGGAATATTAAGTGGAGTTGAGCAAAAGCCCATAACGTGCTTCTCATTTCGACATCAACATACACACACGTGTGCGCGCACACACACGCTCACCCACACGCTGTTCTTAGCTCTCATGAACCTTAAAGCTCTTGGAGTGTTTTCCAACCAGAATCTATTTTGAGCATGAGGACAAAGGTCACTCTTGGAAAGTTGAAATTTCACTATTTTCACTGAATATTGGTGTGGTCACCTTTCTCAGTTAAAAACGCTTCCTGCCCCATCCCAGCTTTAGTCTCTTTCTTACTGTTTCTCTCTGGGCCTCGTGCCAAGCGTGGAGGGAGGTGACCCGCCTTGTCAATCTTTTAAAACCTCTGCCATTTCAAACCAATTTATTTTTATGTGGCATCTTCTGTAGAAATTATCTCAAAATACTTTGTTGAGGAGAAGTCAAATTATGATAAAACACCTTAAGCCTTTAAAAAATTCTTGCTTGTGGGGATCTAGGGTTAAGCACGTTTCATTAACTTCCTGTGAGTTCACAGCTCTTAACGTTAAGAGTTTTAATGTTCGTGGCGGTTCCTGTTGCAGAGAGCAGTGACCGCCGGCGCTTACCCGCAGGCCTAGGCTATCGGGGTGCGATCGGCGTGTAAGGGCGGAAAGGGGAAAGCACAACTGCGTTCCGTTCAGACCTGTGGCCACTTCCATAAGCCAGTGTCCCACCCGGCCGCCCGCCACTCATCACCGTCCTTGTTAGCTCCCCTTGGTTATCTCAGTGGCTCTGACTCTAGTCCTCTCTTGCGACTCTTTTTCTCCCCCAATGGAGTCATCCATTCTGCTGACCGACACAGATATGTTGAGTAGATCATTCATCTTTTGTTCTGTTCAGAACCTATTCTCTCTTATTTTGGTAATTTCCCCCAAGATCTCTTTTGGGAAATTTCTACCAACTGTGTTCTCTGTGCTTTAAGTGGAGTTTGTCCCAGGTCCAGGTTGCAGAGGTGGGCACAAGATCCCTGCTGACCCAATCAGAGCTCTCTACTCCCCGGCCTTGACTGGTTCAAAAATGAGTATTTGGCAGGAGGAGTTTTTTGTTTTGTTTGTTTGGTTTGTTTTTATGTGATCCCAGGAAACGTCAGCAGGGGAGTGGGGACCTGAGACAGGAAGGAGAGGCAGCCGATACACAGCTTGTTATCAATGCAGTTACCACGGGTGTGTACCTGGGGACCGATCCTTCTCGGCAACTGTGGCATTCAGTGTAAAGCACGCGCCACTAGCAAGAGAAAGACCTTTGGCAAAGAAATTCAGGCCCTGGCTGTTGGGGTTTTGGCCAAGTTGCAATGAAATGGTGAAGGCAAGAGGATGGGGGTGGGATGCTGAGAGCACCTGCTACAGCTTATAAGACTTAGTGGCTATTTTTCATGCTTCTTTGCCTGTCCCAAATATGAACTTTCTTTCATATATTTGGGTGAACTCCTACTAATAAACCTTGATGAGAAGTAGTGACCACCTATAACTAAAAAGTCTAAAACCCATATATTCACGCTTCAAGCCTCCCTTGCAGCTAGGATGCAGGCACTTGACCCATCTCCAGCCAATCAAATGCACCCAAGCCAGATTTAAAGAGTGACCTTCAGGCATTCAATAGCAGAAATCTATTCTGGCAAGGTTGTCTGGGTCATAAGCAAGTGTTCAACAAATGTTAGCTACTATTATGGTTAAAAGGAATGCTTCCAAATATTTTCTTATATTTAAAGTATGGGACCCCTCCCTTTAACAAAAAAAGGTGCATTCACTCTAAATATGTTATTGATATCCGAAAGAAATTAAATATCATTATGGAAAATAAACCAAAGCAATGAAATAAAGCACTACACTGTTGGGAAAACATGCACAGCCCGATCCACCCACACAGTGTATTGGTGTATCTACTTCCAGTCACTCCCCTGCCCCCACAAAAACAGAAGCATTTGAAAGATAATTTATTACACTGACTAGAATATCTAATTGAGCCTCACCCTGTTCTAGACTCTGCTGGATGCTGGAAATAACGAGATAAAAGACAAATTCCCTGCCCTTCAAAGGCACACAGGTTAGGTGGGGAGATGCATCGGTAAAATGATAATTACCAACGTGTTACCACAAATATATTTCCAGAGGGCAATGAGAATGCCAAGGCGGGGGGTGGCACCTCACTCAGCCTGGGGGCACCTAATTACCAGTTGCTTAAGCTATGTTTTGAAGTTCAAGTAGGATTGAGCCAGAAAGAGAGTGCAGAAATGTATCCAAAGAAGAGAAAATAGCATGAGCAAAGTCAAGGAGATGTAAGAAGATGTGTGAATTTGGGGAAGACCAAAGGAGAAATGAGGGGGAGCGTGTGTAGAAACCCCAGGAGACCCCTCTATCCTTTCATGGAGACAAATCCTGTCATGGCTTCCTTTATCCAGGAATGGGAGGAAGGAAGGGAGAAAGGGAAAGAGGGAGGGAGGGAGGGAGGGAGGGAGGGAGGGAGGGAGGGAGGGAGGGAGGGAGGGAGGGAAGGAGAAAGGAAGAAATTTGAGAAGTAAGATCAAGGCCATTGCTTGCCATCCTCTTTGAAACAAACATTAGCTAATACTAAAGACCACCTCTGAGCACGTGCTGAAAGGAGACTGAGTTAATGGATCCCGAATGCATCAGGAATTAGAGAGAGAGAGAGAGTGTTTAAACAAAGGTTCTTAATTATAATTTATTTTTAAGGTAAATCAGTATATAAAGGTGTGAATTTCTAAGTTATTCTTTGAACTAGTGAATTACTCACAGTAGAAACCATCATATTTAGAAGCACAGAAGTATTAGGATGACTTTAGCTTTCTAAGAAAAGAAAACACCTAAGTTCCACCTGGAACCTCATTTTATTCTAGTACCTGTTTAAGTGTTTGTTATTATTAAAGAGATTGGGTGACAGTTTCTGTATTATAGATGTGCCCTTCGTGTGTCATATTTGGAACATTGCTGGTCTCATTACTTCAAAATATATACAATTGTCTTTTAAAGGTTGACCTTTATTCTACTTCATCAGAAATTTCATTTTGGTCTGCACAGCAGTCACCAATATAAAAATGTCAATTATTCATTTCCCTTTTCAATTTAAATCAAATCAACGAGCCTTATTGAATGCTGGTGACTAGTACAGCACTTAGTACTGAGAAACTAAATTTTCTTCCTGTCTTTTTGTATTTATTACTACTTTTTTGGCTAGGAGATTCACTTGGGGTCAAAAACAGGAATTCTATCCAATTTCTTATGATTTAATGTAGGTAAATAATAAATGGATGTTTTCATTCTGAAAGGCCCAGTATTGTTCCGCAAACAGATCACACATAATTTTGTTATTGAACGCATTCCATTTGGAATCTTATCCATTAGGATGAAAACTTTAGTTGGGGTACTAGGTTTAAAATCAAAGTTGTCCAAAATATTCAAGCCAAAACATAAATAAATAAAATATGGAATAGATATGTCTATAATAGCCCTCGTTCTGCCACTAAATTTAAAATCAATCTCCTTGTCCCAGATTTGTGAAGCAATTTATCTGGATGAAAGTCTAATTTAAACCCATATGTAATTTTGGATTTGTTTGCAAGTGTGGGACCCCAGATGTTAAGGGACTAAGAGATGCATTTGGGAGAAGTGAAATGGATGAACCGCACACCGAACACAGTCGTGTTGTTTCTGCCCTGTGGACACAAGGCTAGAAACCATCAGCAGCTTGGGATTCGCTGCGTTGATTATAGTGAGAAGAGGCCGCGTGACGAACAGTGGGCATTATTTGGTCTAAAAACCCTCAAGAAATAACTAGTGACCCTTGAGAAGAGAATCCCCTTGCACGACCCGGGTCAGCTTTCACGTTCCTTGAAGGCAGCGCTGCGCAGGCGTTGGGGTCTGGAGGCAGCGCAAGGAGAGCAAATCGCAAATGGTCAGAACTGCCCTTAAAAAGGATCTTTAAGAGGGTGTCGCGTCTACACCTACAGGCCCTCTGTACCCAGCGCCATCTCCCAGCAAGCCCGGCGCAGACCATTTGTCTGCAGCGTTGACACAGTTGGTGGCTTTTCTGGTTCTCTCTATAGCTGACTCTCATTTAGAGGCCAGGTTGTATGACCCACGCGCCTCTTTGATGCCAGAACCACCGCCAATAGGGTGGGCCCACGCCTGGAGGGAGAGGCAGGAACCGAGGCCTTTGTTTGGGTTGTTTGTCTCTTGCTGTCCTTCGCTTCGTATAATTTTCACTGACATGTTAAAAGCATGTGTGATGGACTCCACTAGCCCCTAAGACGGCGGGCCGCGTGATTAAGAGGCGCACGGAATGCGTGGGCCGCGTGGAGGGCGTTAAGGCCGCACTCGGCGGGGACACTCGGGCCAGCTGTTCCTTCCCAGCATCTGTCCGGATCGACTGGGATTCACGTCTGATTATTGGGGCCTATGGTTTAGTAGTTTTAACATCGCCACTGGACACAGCTCCCTAAATCTAAGGGTACAAAAATTAGACCCTTGACAGAATCTGCAGGGAAAGTCTTGCCGGGCTCCAGCCCGACCAATATACAAACTACTGAACCCTAAAGGAGTCGGGGCTTCTAAGAAGAAAAGGATCGCTCTGCCCTCTCCGACATCAGGTTGTGGTCAGTAGGGCTCATTCGTCCCAGCTCTCCCCACCCCCAAGAAAGCCAACCCCCAAGACACCTGCCGCTCAGCATGTGGGGCTTCAGGGGCCCTGTGACACAGCCTGATAAAGAGCTGTGCGGCGGGAGCCCCTGACAGGGGGAGATGCTCGTCACAGCCTCTAATAGCCCCCTCTGTCAGAGAACCCACAGAGCAACTGTCGGGTTGAGACGACAGATCGCCTTCTCCTCCCGTCAAAAGCGAAAGCTTCCTTTGGCAGCCACACAAAGGCCGCTTGGGGGTGGGGGGAGCAAGATAGAGGGAAACTCGGGGAAGTAGAGCAACGGGCTGGAGTGAAAGGAGGGAACGGAAAGGTAGCCCGTAGGAAAGGTCTGCCAGCTGCCTCCGGTCACATCAGGTCCGGCAGGGAGGCAATGGTGTTGCCGTCCCAGGGGCTGAGCCGCCCTCAGCGCTGATGTCCTGGGGGGCAGGTCGCTGCGGCCTTTCTCTGTGGTCAGGCAGAGTTTACGCAGCTTCCAGAATGTCACACACCTGGGCTGGGGCAGGAAGGCGGCCTCCAGCCTCAGCGTGCGCGTGGACGCGGCCGAGGAGCTGCCGTTATATTCAGTCGGCTTCTGGGGGAGCAGCAACCTCTTCAACTCGCTCCTGCTGGTGAGGAAACAGTAGGTGGCCTCCGGAGGAAGGGCGCACACGTGACCCCTCGGACCCGGTCATGCTGCCAGGGTCCCAGGGCTGGATGTCTTTAGAACCTAGGAACCAGCACCAGAAGTAAAGAAGCCATCTAAAGTCTAGTTAACTTTCCTCCCAAGCGCCAGAATCACCCCGCGTGCCAACGGGATGGGCTGGGGGCAGCCCACGATGGAAATGTCCTGACCTCCCCCAACCCTGTCACGGTCATGAAACCATCTGGGGGTGTTCACGATAGTGCCACGCCGCAGAGTGACATCCTAGGCGCATTAACCTCCTGCCAGATCAAGGATGTGTGCTAGGCCCCGAGAGACAGAGGAGGAAAGGAAGGGAACCGTTGCGGGCTGGGGGGTCCCCAGCTCCCTCAGTGAGCATGAGCCCAAAACAGGTGTGCGGAGGCATAAATCTGGCCTTCCCTCTGTCCTTCATCCCCACATTCCTGCACAGGCGAGCATGTCACCTTGCTGAGGGCAGGCTCCGTGCAAATTTTCCATACAATGTGGCCCCCAAACACAAGCCAACTCTTGTACCCGGAGCCCCGCCAAAGGAGCTCTGATCTGAACAGACCCTGGAGGAAAGCCTGGCTCCCTCAAACTCACTGAGAGATGCTGCGTTTTGTGTTAGAGTTTGGGGGCTTGGGGGGAGGGTGGTTTTGACTTTAGGAGAATTTTTCCCGTCAGTGATGGCCCTAGAACCCAACTCCTGTACAGGACGAGCTTCTTCCTAGTGGCTGATGAGGACCTCAGGGTGACCTCCAGGGACACTGCTTCCGAAGTCAGGACCCAGGACCCATCCTGTGCAGCCCCTGATCTGCGTCACACTTAAAGGAACACTTCGTACACTAGCGAAAGTGATTTCAGAATGACACCAGTCCCTTATATATCTTGACTGTGAGAAATAACCCTTCCAATACCGCTCCTGTCTCCCACACTGCCCTGCACAGCCCAGCTTCTCCCCCGAGCCGCTCTGAACCGCTCCTCTAGCTCAATTCACCCCTTCCCCTCTCAGTCTCCATCAACAAGATCCAGGTGACACAGACCCCTTTGATCCAGGTGACACAGACCCCTTGAAGGACAGAAGAGGAGAAGCCATAGAAGTGAGCTGAAGCGGGTCTTCCTTAGCAGGTAAGGATCGTGGAAAGGATGGGAAACACCCCATAATCAGTACTATTTTTATCCTGTCACATTTGCAGGCTCTTGAAAACCACAAAATGTTTCATGCTCTGAGGACTTAAGCTCTGATGGTGTACTGTCAGGGGGTAGAGGGCCCTGCCTGGAACCCCTTCAACGACACTGTAGCAGCTGCGTCACTCACACGGACACTGTAAGCACCAGTCCGAGTCTGGCATTTGAGGCCCACCAGAGTTTACTCACCCAACTTCAATCTTTTCTCTCACTGCGTCTTCTATGCAAAATTCACCTACTTGCTGTTTCCCATGGACACTCATGTTTCCTATCACTGTCCCCTCCACCCAAATGCTCTTTCCTCCATTCCACATGTTGGAAATCTGCCCCGTCTTCAATTCTCCCTTCAAATGCCACCTCCTTCGTGAAGCCATCCGGAAGGCCCGGGACTCCTGTCCTCCACCCACTTGCTAGCACCTACCGCTGACCACCTTGTGTTGTTGGAGACTCATTTTATTATTACTGAATAAGCATGGATGGCTTCACCAAGGCACAGGCCTAAACAACGAATGAGCATGTGTTCAATGGACAAATAATGTAAATGTAAAAAGAAAACAAAACACGCAACTGTCAAAGGAAACCACAAAATGCAAGGATGCCATCACTATCCTGTGCCGCTAACTCAGAGCTTGCCAACAGATGACCTGAGTGCTCTCTTGCATGACTCCTACAGACATAGCAGGCACTAGTAATCCATCACGACTCTGCACCCCAGCACAGCCATGCCTCTAAATCAGATGGTGCATATGTAACATGCGTGCCGCTTGCGTGACTCCTGGGCTCCTGGCAGACACTGTCAATCAGTTGTGGCTCCCTTCTGCTTGTACCTTGGCACACCTTCAGCGGCCCTCCAACACAGGGCTCCAAGCGGACACTGCTAAGCAATTTGGATTGCCACGCGGTGAAAGCCATTGCCTCTGAGCTCCCCTTCCTGGGGCCGCTTCCTCCAATTACCTGCTCTCACGCGTTCCCTCCTCCTTTCAAGCCCCCTGGCTTCCAGGCTCCTGCTCACCCCAGCCTCAGCGTCTGGGCTTAGCACTGGGCAGCGTGTCCCACGCAGCAGGCTCAGCAAGCCATTGACCACGGTTCTAGCTTTCCAGCCGACTGAGCTGCTTCGGGTGAGCTGGCCTCTCAGTTTAATCTCCTTGTAAGACCCTCACCCCTACTTTGGCACTGTTCCTACCCCAGAAGAGAAACTCCTCTTATGTGCTCATCCCAGAAAAAGACATAAACACCTTAAGTCAGGAAGGTCAAATGCATAGTATATAACCATAACTATCCTTTCCTGCGTCCATGGCCAACATCGCTCTCTCATAGGAGTCCTGACACATCCTCAGAAGTTTTTTTAACACAGGACCCAGACAGTCATTAAAACCAATCTTAGTTTGCATTTGAGATGAAACGTACTTGCTACTCATGCCATATGAATCAATAGGGATTCCAATTCCAAAATCATTTAACTCTGTAGAGTGGATTAGGTTGCAAAGACCTCCCTTCATTTCCCTCTTAAATCCTGGGAGAGTCTTAGAATGCATCTACAATCCAAACGGACCACACAAGAGCCACATCAAACAGGACTAAGGACTCTTCTGGAAGCTGCTGCCCAGCACACGAGCAGAGGAGCACTACTGTGGCCAACTGAAACCTGGCCCAGCTCTGAGGTCCTGGGTGGCGGAAGCCTCAGATTCACTTCCCGCTCTCCATTTGAGGAAGCCTTACCAAAATAAAAATTACAGCCCGTCACACTGCATTACATCAAAGCATGACGTAACATCATCATTTTTGAAAGCATTTGTTTTAATTTATGGTGCTGCATTATGCCTACAGAAGCTTGATCTTCCCCTCAGTGCCAATAAATTTTGACAGGGGTGGTTTTTCCAAAAGTTTGGCAGATTAAACACAAGGGAGGGTGGCCACAGCCAGGTATTTAGATGCTCCTGAAAGCTTGCTTATGAGTCACTGGGGCGCTGTTCCCTCATGTCCTGAACTCAGGCTCTACAGTCCTGCGCTGTCCAATGCTGTAGCCGCTGACCAGCATGGCAGGGGAGGTCTTGACATGTGACTAATCCAAACCGAGAGGCACCACAAGCAGAGAACACACAGTTGACAGTTTAGAACCAGAAAAGTAAATAATATCTCATTAGTAACTTTTGTTTCCACTCAGGGCAGGTCCTCCCCTCTCCTGGGTGGATGGGTGCCCACCCCTGCGCCCAGCCAGAGGGACCCACTGGATTGGGATTTGGGGCTGACTTTAAGGCCGGTGACAAGTAGGAACAGCAGAAGCCCAAATGCTACCGAGGTTGCCTTCCAAGTGTCAATGCTGGGCCAAGGGGCACTTTATTACCTCTGACGCCCTCAGCCACCTTCCAGACTACGTACCGGTCACATATGCCCACCAGCCCCTCCGCCACCACCCTGGGGGAGAAGAGGGAGGACCTGCAGGTTGAAAAGCCCCAGGAATGCAAACTCCCTGCCATCCCCTCTGAGATCCACTGATGGCGTTTCATTAGTAACTTTTCATATTGATTACATGTTGACATTATTTTGGGGGTATATAGGTTAAATAAAATATACTATTTAAATGAATTTTATTTTTTTATTTTTACTCTTTTAATATGGCTCCTAAGACATTTTAAATTACACCTGTGACTTGCATTATATTTCTACTGTTAGTGCTATTACAGACCACCCCACTGTCTCCATGAGCAGGAAGACCAAACAGCTGAAATTTTAAATAGTAGAAACCTTAAGTCTCCTTTGTGGGTTCAGACAAGAGACTGCAGTCAAGGTGAGGGTTCTAACCTATGTCAGATCATGTCACTCCTCAACTCAGAACTTTTCTGGACCCCTCGTTTCACTCAGGGTAACAGCCAAAGCCCTCAACTGGGGTGATTCTGCCCCAGAGGACATGTGGCAATGCCTGGACACATTCTGGTTGTCACCACTTAGGGTCAGGAGAAGTGGCGTTACTGGCATTTAGTGGGTAGAGGCCAGGGATGCTAAACGTCTTCCACTGCACCGGATGGCACTCACAACAAAGAATGGCCTGGCCCCAAATGCCAAATGTGCTGAGGCTGGGAACCCCTGCCCTACAGGGCCCTGGTGGTCTCCTCTTCGCAGCTACCCTTTGTGACTCTCTAACGTCACTGCCTTTGGGGGAGCTCCTCTCTCACCTCACTCTAGTCACACTGGCCTCCTGGGTATTTCTTCAACATGCCCAGACGCATGCTGCCTCAGGGCCTTTGCACCTGCCCTTTCCTCTTCCTAGAACACTTTTCCTCCAAAAATTTGCATGGCCCCTCCCTCACCTTCTTTATGTCTCTGCTTAAAAATCCCTCAAATCACTGAGTCTTCCTTGGCCACCCAATTTGAAGTGGCATCCTGCCCAGAGTTCCCTTCCCCCTCTCCTGCTTTATTTTCTTCATAGCATGTATCTCCATCTCACACACTATATATTTTACTTGTTTGTTGTATTATTATCTGTCCCCCAGGTAGAGATATTTCTGTTTGTTTTTCCGTTTTGTTCATTCCCAGCACCTAGAACAGTGCCTGACACAGAGGAGTCGCATAATAAATTTTTGCTGAGTAAATGAATAAAGTTGCAGCGTGATTTGTTGAAAAAATTTGGCAGAAGAGTATTTCAATGAATTATTTTTGCATGGAATTAAAGACAAAACATGCCAACTTATTATAGTCTGGGACAGATACAGCTGATTTTAAATCTTGATAGGCAGATTGTATTATTGAAAATGTTCTATTATCTATGCTTACACCTAAACACCTACCCAGTCTCCCAACTTTTCACCCCATTAGCTCATATTTTAAATGGCTCCATTTTTCTCAAAAGCTTGTATCTACTAAGATGCATTTCTAAAACGATTATTTATATTTCCACTTTCAAAAATTAGTAGCATTACACATTGGATCTTCTGATGAGCTAACTGGTATTTCCTCAATGAGTTATAAATCCAAAGCAAAAAGTGAATAAACGTGATATCCCAATTAATTTATGGGTACCTACGCTATATAAATCTCAGATTTCAATTCAGGAGTTTGAAAAATTAAAATTGCTTTCTTCCTCACTTTTAATCTTCAAGTAGCCTGAGAGTCTGAATACCTCAGGCTGATTTACTCCCAACCTTCCCATTTTACAGATGAGAAAAGTGAATTTAAATACTCTTTACCTCCTGCTGTAATAGAGTAATTGCCTTGCAGTAAGATGGGCCCAGACTTCAGTCAGACCTGCATTGTTCTTACCTATATTATCTACTAGCTGGAAACCTCCTCGTATTAGCATGCACCATGCACGCCTTTGATTTAAAGTAACAGAAACATCAACTCTAACTGATTTAAGCACAAAAGAAAATTAGCAGCTGGGCTTAGGGAGGCAGGGGATTCAACCAGCATCGTGGGGACTCAGTCTTTCTGCTGCTCTCGGTTCTACTTCTCCCTGAGTTATCTCCATTCTAATTCAAGCTTGTGCCTCATGGTGACAGAATGGCTGCAGCAACCCCACACTGACATCGGTATTGCTCCTGTCCAGCAGAGAGAGAGGACATCGTGGTCCCATTTGCTCCAGTAAATGTCCTAAGACTCGGGCTGGTGGGCCCTGTCCCTCGCCCAGAGCTGTTCTCTGGAGCTGAGAGATGCCCCCTCTCGCTGACCACCCCTCGCTCAGATGTCACGTGTCTGTCGGTCGCACCGGTCCTCCCTCACTCCCCTGCCTCTCTCTCAGCTGCTCATACTCCCTTCCCAAGCCAAACAAGCAAACGATTCTCTTTGTCTCTTTGTTTCATGAGGAAAACTTTTTCCCTTTCCTCCGAACCTCAGTTCTCAGCAACTTTAAGATTTTCAGGTCTCAACTTCTGTCCCAAAGACATCTCAAATTATTTTCCCAAACAAAGACAGTTTCATATCTTCGGGAAATCCTAGTGCTATTTGTCAGGAAAATGTCTTCACCTTGCAACACTGTTTGTTTAAATCCTGGTTGTTTTAACCCAAAGAGCAAAAAAGAAATATAACTCTTTCTTCCATTAAGCACATTAAACTTCTGCATATGAGAAAAGCTATATGAAAGAGCCACCAGAAAAACATACAATTAAAATTCTAGTTTCTCAGATTTAAAAAGGGGGAGTGGTGGGAGATAGGCAATGCCTTTGAACACATGAAAGCTTAACTGGGCACAAATGAAAATTCTGGAACATTGGAAATAATGATGGTGCCCTGGCCAGTGTGGCTCAGTTGGCTCAACATCATCCCGTGCACCCAGGGGGCACCAGTTCAATTCCTGGTCAGGGCACAGGCCCAGGTTTCAGGTTCAATCCTCAGTCGAGGCTCGTACAGGAGGCAACCAATTGACGTTTCTCTCTCTCTCTCCCTCCTTCCCTCCCTCTCCCTTCCTTTCCTCTCCCCTCCTCTCCCTCTCCTTCTCCCTCTCCCTCTCCCTCTCCCTTCCTCTCTCTAAAATCACTTTTTTAAAAAAGAAATAAAATAATGATGGTGACAGTGATGATGATAATAATAGCTAGCATTTGCTAAACGCTTACTAGATACCAGGCACCATGCAAAGCTCTTTAATGCACTATTATTACATTTAAATCCCTAATATAATTAAAATTAAAGAGTATTATTATCCCCATTTTACAGATGCAGACACTACAGTTACATGATGTGAAAGGCTTGCCCCAGACCGCAAAGCCAGTAAATAGTGGAGCTGGGATTCAAACCGCCTTCAGCCTAACTCCTGACTGCAACTTTCACCCCCGCCTCACGTCGCCTTCACTTTTCCCGCCTGACAGGTTGTCATGTCCGCTCTTTCCTGGATATTTCTGTCAAGCCATGACACCTCCTAGTTCTTGCAAAGACAGGCCCCGTGCCTGAGTCTTCTAAAAATTAATTGAGTTTCCAAGACCAGTGCCTGTGCCCAACCTGCTTTCTCTATCTAAATGCCTACCTCTGGGCACAGAGCTGTCTCTTTCAATGCATAACTGCACCTGACACGCACACTGGATGCAATTCCCACTCTGCTCCCGCGGGCAAGCCCCCTGTGGAGCATTTGAGGATGGGAAATTCTCATTGTGTGAACACTTTTGATTCCGGGGTAGGAAGGGAAGGAAAATATTTCATGATGTTTATGCAAAGCCAGAAAACACAAAGCAAGCGTGTCCCCCTGGCACTATTGAGATGATAGGCCTGGTAGTTCTGCATAGCTAGAGGGGAGGGGTCTGCCCTGGGCACAGATGCCAGTAACACCACCCCAACTTGTAGCAACAAAAACACCTCCAGACATGGTCAGGTGTTCCCCTGGGACAAGATCACCCCTGTGTGAGAACCACGGCCATAGACACAACCAACTGAAGTCTGCCATTTGCAAAGATCCCATTTGGAGGACTCCTTCCCTCGTCCCAAGAGAACATTTCTTCCCTGGCAATCAGTGTCTCTGTGCTGAACGTGCACTTTAAAAAACTAAAAACTAAAAACAGTAAAACATGAGTGTGAGTGCTGGGAGGCTCTGCATCCAGGAAACTGCAGCAAAGACCAGCCCCAAATTCACAGCAGCTCACAAAAAGGCATTCTCCGGCCTCTCTGCAAATTCACTTAAATATCTCCTCTCACCAAGGATGCTCCAATTTTCTGGGTTCTCAGAACTTAACGCTTTTACTAGGAAACACACACACACAAAAAAAATCCTCACTATCACAGACTTCCTGGCTTCTCATCTTCAGAGTCTAACACACTGAAAACAAAAACTAGCTTCGCCTTAACTTCCTGTAGTCTATTTTCACGTTCCCTTCCTGGCTGCCCCGTTGTTTATCTCGGGGTTCAGCCTCTGCACCCCGGGCATTTGGGGCCGCAGTGCTTTGCTGTGGGGCGGCCTGTGCACTGCAGGGCCCTCAGCAGCGTCCCTGGCCTGGGCCCACTTGATGCCTGTAGCACCCACCAGATGTGACCATCAAAAATGCCTCCAAATGTCCCCTGGGTACAGAATTGCCCCTGGGGGAGGAGCACTGGGCTATATGAGTTTCTCTTTCCCAGCCATTCGGTTTGGATTAACCGTTCCCGGCTTTACCCACCCGTCCCAGGCACAGTCCCCGGAGCCATTTAATCTTTAAATTCTTCATCAGCCATTCATAGATATATGTTGTGTCTGGAGCTATCCTCTGTTCATGAATCCAGACCTTTCTTTTTGAAAAGACGGACCCTAATTATCACCTAGCAGGGAACTGCGGCGGCGGCCTCCTTCTGGAGAGTTCCGCAGCTCCCTCCAGCCCAGGAGCATGTGCGCCGCACCCCCTGACCGCTGCAGCTGCCCGGTGACATCCGTCATCTCAGAAAAACACTGAAAGAGCCTCGAATCCTTACTGCCCCCTAGAGAAATTCCGGCAGAAGAGCTCAATCTGTCGCAGTCAGCAAAACCAGGCTGCCAGATGCGCCGGCGCTGGCAGCTGGAAGGCAAAGGATTTATTTGCTGAGTTTCTTGAAAGACGCGTCTCCGCGACCCTCCCCTGCAGCTCGCACCCGAGCCGGGCCGCGCCGACACGATCGTAATTTTGCCAATTCCAGGTCCACTCACCCACACGATGATTTTATGCCCACAGATGAATCAAATTCTGGGATTCTACAAAGTAACAGTAAACCATATTTTTTCAATGCAAATACTGAGGTCTGTACAGTGTGTTCTCTGGCCTTTGTTTACCTGCCTGCCTGTGTATACAGAGATTTCTTTTTTATGCATCTCAGAAAGGCCAGGACTGAAAAAGGAATTCACTAAATCTTCAGGTTTGCATTAGGTTTCGGTGGGTGGGAACTTTCCAGCACATTTTGGAGCTAATCATAACATTTTTTTCCTTTTTTTAAGGTATTTTTTTAAACTTTGGATATTGTTTTGATAAAGGCTTACCTGTTACTTAATGACCATCTATACTCCAATGAGAGCTTCGACACTGAGATTTAGGTGAGCTTTCCCTACCAAAGCCCTGAAAAAGTTATCCCAGGTCTAATTCGTGTCTCTTTAGCACAGTAGGAAATTAAAAGAAATAATGTTGAAAAGTATATGCTTGACGTACACGAGGTAGGAAATATTGTAGGTTTAATCAGAACTTTCAAATCATTGTCTCCATTATGACAGGCAACAGCAAAGAAAAAAAAAAAAATGCTGAATGTTTATGCCTAATGGCTTTGCCCTTTGCCAGACAAATCCTTTTAGCTACGGCAGGAAAACATATAATTTTTATGGGCTCTTGGAGAGAGTGCATACTGCCCTCTGATGGCGACACATGCTCATAATTTTATGAGGTCCCTTGATCAGGTTCCAGAAGGCTGTAGAATGTTACTACCCAAGGTAGATCAATAATCCTATAGATTAATGGGTGCCAATGGGTCTCTTCGTTATTTCCATTTTCTTCTACCCTCTTGACAAGGAAGTAAGATATTTAATCCTTTCCTTCATTAGCAATAACAGAACTATTTTGCCAAGATGGAAATATGTCAAAAAGTAATACTTAGAATATTTCAGCTCCACTAGACACAAAATAATATACACACTCACACCACAGACATAAAGCCTCAATGAAATAATGTTTTGCTGCTGAACAAAAGCAGTTTCTCTCTGAATTCGAACTATCAAGTAAGCCACCTACGGTCTCAAAAATCAGATTCAAAATTAGCCAAAAAATTTTTTGAAAGAATTTTGGGGCTGGGGGATGCTTTAGCATAGAGTCTATAAAGGTATTTTTTAATGAATGAGACAGAAAATATAGTGTAGGATAAATTTTCCCTGAAGCTTTTTTGAAAGACAAGAAACGGGTTCATTCTGACCTCTTTAAAAGTGTGCAAATCTATCAGATCCAACTGTTTTCATCTACCAAATTACAGATGCCGCCTAATTTTGCTAATTCCCAGCAGCCGTGAAAGAGCAACAGGGGAAATAAAAGCAGCATGTTCACTGTCACAGCAAAGCTCTTAGAGCTGTATCCAAAGGGGACTGTTGATCTGTGGCAATGCAAATGTCATATCTAAACATAGCGCCAGGGAGCCAGAGAACCAGCATTTCTGTGGACGAAACACCTTTCCGGGAAGCAGCACGTGCCGGGCAAACGCTTCTCTCCGACACGTGGAAGGGTCCCGAATTTTCCGCTCAGCCCTCCATCCCGGGGGAGCCCAGCACGTCCCCGCCGATTTCCTGCCTGCTGCCCCACCAGCTTGTGCAGCAAAGCAAATAATTTCCTGTGCCTCTCTCCTCTCATCTTAAAAATAAAAAATGGCATTTCACTCTGTGTCCAAAGGATTCTGTAGTAGTCAGGGACGCTGGCCAACTCACAGAGGAAGCCAAAAAGTGGGGCCACGAGCAGAACCGTGCAAGGGCGCTTATAATGGGACGTGGGGTTGACTGCACATCTGCCAGCTGCGAGGACACAACCACGGCCAGCTCTCAGCCTTGACTGCTGCTGTTCTCCCGCCACTCCCGAATGCTTTCAGGTTCTGGAAGGTGCCATCCTTCCCCCACTTTGGGTCCTTTGTGCAGGTCCAGCCCCATGCCCAAAACCTTCCTTTCCTGTGTGCTTCGCATTTCTCACTCTTTCCCATCTTTTCCACCTCCGATGGTCACTTTCTAGCAGACGCATCGATCCATACACCTCGGTTTTAGTCTATCGCCGCCAGGCTGGGTGTGCAGCTGCTGCTCAAAGGAACCCGGACTTGGTTTGATGTTCTGCTCTTGGAGTTGGAAATTCTTCATTTTCTTCCAAGGCGAGAACCCTGTGTTTTCATTTTCTACTGGGCTCCACAAATCCTGTAACCAGTCCTGATCACAACCCTTCATTTCCTTCATGAAACAGTCTGTAATTGTGGATTTGTCCATTTATTGGGGGTGGGGGAGATGGAGGAGCTGACCTGATTTCTCCATTAGGGCAGAAATGCTGTCCATTTTTTTCATTGTCTAACCCAGTGCTGTGTGATAGAGTTGTCTGCACTGATGAAGATGTTCATATCTTTGCATCTAATACGGTAGACTAACCACACATGGCTATGGAACACTTGCAATGTGGCCAGTGCAACGGAGGAACTGAATTTTTTTATTTTATTTAAATTACTGTAAATTATTATTAAAATAGTCTCATGAGGTTTGGTGCCTATTGCATTGGGCAAGTCTAACCCCTAAGGCCTAGCGCAGCCACTGGTAAATGCATCTAGGATATCATTAGGGCTTTTTCAAAGAAGCTCCATGGCAGTAATATGGCATTTTGGTGTGATACATCAGAGTCCCCTGAGGAGCTTGTTAAAACTACGGGTGCCCCTGCCCCCACCCTCTAAGACTCTGCTTCAGAAAGTTTATAAAATGCTTGCGCATCTGGCATGCCCCAAAGTTTGAGAAGCTCTGTGCATAGTTGGTTGTCTTTACATCAATTATTTAAATCTCTTAAACTTTTCCAGGCCAAATAATGTTGACACAAATACCATTTCTAGAAGGATTTTACTACCCACAAAATGTCCCAGCTACAACCAATGGCTGTTTCAAGCAATATCTAACCAAGCAAAATTCCAGTAGAGAAAATAGATTTTGGCCATCCCTTTGGTGGTGTTGTAATGAACTCTGACCTATGACTCTCGCTTTCAGAGTCCCAAGAATGATGGGTAGCTCATTTTTCCAGACTCGAAAATGATTGTCTGTAGCACCCAGCACCGGGGAAGCGGCAGGACTTGATTAAGGAGACACGTGGGCTTATTAGAGTCAGGGGAGGAAACAGGAAAGTCTTTGTTCATAAATGTGGAGCGGGCCCTTTTTTAATGACTCCATCCAATCTTACTCCTCCTGCTCACACACAGACAGAAAAATGCAGAAGGCTGTTAATGCCCAAGCGTCTCTTTATGTACCTTTGTCTCCAACCACTACTGGACTTCAGCCCCCTAACACGAGCGCTTTTCCTCCACTGAGCTATCAAAGACACCTTCCTGATCAACATTACACACAGTGGCATAATAGATGGCAGCCGGGCGACTGCAAGGATACGCCGTAATTCACGCTGCGGCTCTGCTGAAGTCAGACACCGCACAGCCAGGCGCGTGGAGCGCGGAGCCCGGGGAGGGCTCCGTCCCGCCTCACTCTGGAAGCCATCTGTTGAGGAAACAGATTTAAATGCAGACCTTTTCATCTCTGTCGTTTACAGAGATTTCAAACTTTTCCTGCAAAATTTAAACTTTTCAGCCATGAACAGATTAAAATTCTTTCTGGAAGCACATTTGGTTTTATAGTCCCTTTTTAAACTCACAAAGAGATTAGTGGTCTTACCACCCGTGGCTGCAAAACTATTTTAAAAAAGGCAAATGCACCCGGCCCTGACGAATGTCTCGGCCATGCCTGTCTGTTCCCAGGGCCCTGGCCCTTCCCACTCCAGAGGCTGAAGGCCATAGGTCCCCCTTCCCAGCCTCCTCTCCAGCAAGTGCTGCTCGTGTGGCCTCATCCTGGCCAGTGAGACATAAGGGGTGTCATCCTGGTTTCAAGGACAGAAGCAGGAAAGCCCCTTTCACCTGCTGCGTCTCCGCTCTTACCCCAAGCCCAGCGCTTCCAACTTGGGATGCTCAGGTGAGCGGGCATTCCTGAAGCTGCGACAGCCACCTGGCAGTCGCGAAGGGACATGCCTGGCGGTGAAGGGCCACCTACTCGGGAGGGAAGAGGCAAGGACAGGAAGGTCCGGGTGCCTGCCGGCCTTGCTGAGCTGCTGAGCCGGCCAGCCCTACACTGTCCACCTCCAGGCTTCTCTCTGAGTAAATATTTCATCCTGGGTCCCTGCGGAAGCAGAGCCGGGGACAGGCATTTGGGTGGGAATAACTTACAAGGAAGGGGATCCCGGGAAGCACCAGCAGGGGAGAAGTTAGAGAGCAAGGGAAGGAAATCCGTCCAGAGCGTGTTAATGAGCAGCAACCCTGTGGGCATCCAGCGCCCAGGCCAGACAAAGCCCTGAGGCAGAGAATCCTGCTTTGAGTAATAAACCAATGACACGCATGGGGACGTTGTGTATGAGTGGGGTGGAGGAAAGAGATGACATTAGGAGGGATTTCAATAGCTCAACAGCACCTTTTACAATAAACCATGAAAGCCTTACCTTCTAAGTCACTATTTATCAATGTCTGTTACTGGTGGCAGAAGGTGTTCCCATCTGACACCGCTGCGGAACTGTTCCTCTAAGTCAGTGTCCCTCCTCACATTTCTCTGCAATCCCACGCCACGGAAATGACACAAGGACTCTTTTCATTCGGAGAATTCTCGCTGAGCAGGGTCTGGGCGGCCGTGGGCAGGGTGCGGGAAACCAAACCCGCGTGGTCCCTGCCAACGCAGCTCTTATTCACGGGGGAGGCGGCTCCAGCACAGCGCCCACTGGGCACAGGGGTGGCAGGTGCTCTAAAGAAAAAGCGGGAGCAGAATAAGAGGGTCCCCCAAATCTGCAACCTGGAGCCGGGCAGAGGCCATGAGTCAGAGGTGGGGCTGAGTGGGGGCAGCCAGAGGGCAGAGAGAGACCTTAGCCCTAACCCTGCCGAGTGGGGAGGGGGCGCTACCACAGAGGACGTCATAGCGGCTCCAGTAAGGTCATTCAAACAGCATCGTTCATGGGAAAAGAAAATAAGAATTTGACCTTCACCCAAAACCTTATCACTACGTTGGTTTGACTGAAAAGTAAATTGAATGATTACAAGAGCCATCATTTTCTCTCGAAACCAAGGAGTCACGGCCAAACTAAATAAATTCTGGTCTTTTCGTTTCTTCAAATGAGAAGACAACTCCTTTGGGACTTCATAGAAATAATAAACAGTTATTCACAAAAGCTCAATTTTTCTGTGAGGGGGAAAAAAAAAATCACCATTTCTTTACCACGCACTTAGGCTTTTATATGCATGCATGCATAAGGAAGGCCTGATTCCAAAGACGGGTGTCTTGAAATGCCAGGTTCATGAACGTGCCGGCTGCCTTGGGTTAGTGGCCTCCCTCTCTCTGGACCTCATCCTTCCATCACCTCCCCAGACCATGCAACTCCATTGAAACCCCAGGGGATAGCAGAGCACAATTTGAAAAACACTAATATAAATGTTTTATCCCCCATAGGAAGTCAAGACCTCTATGAAGATACTGCTGATCATCTAAGTCAGAAGTCAGCAAATTATGGGCCTTGGGCCAAGTCCCACCCCAACCTGTTTTTCTAAACACAGTTTTAGTGAAACACAGCCACACCCAGTCATTCACATACTGTCCACGGCTCATTCCTATCAGCAGAGTTAAGTAGTTGTGACAGAGACTTGTACAGCCTACAAAGCTTAAAATTTTTACTCTCTGGCCCTTTACAGGAAGGTTAGCCAAGCCCTGATCTAAGTCATTGTCTGCAGCAAGGCTAATGCTGTCTCAAACCTAACAATCAAATTGTAGGGAAAGCCCAGAAGAGTGGGAGGTGCAAAAGAAAAGCACCGTGGGACCTAAGAAAGAGGTACTGGGGTCACCTGGAGGCAAGCCCGCCTTGTCTGCCCTCTAAGAGAGAACACCAGGGGCCTCGCCCAGCCTCTGGGGGATCCCTTCCTCGCTGGCAAACTCAGAAATCCTCTCAGCATCCTGAGCTCTCATCTCTGGGGCTCACACATCCTGCTGCCTCAACCTAGCACAAGCGCCCCCCCTTTTTCGCTTGCTAAATCTGCACCTCCTAGTGTCAGCTTCAATATCACAGTCTTAGAGAGTCTCGCCCGAGGTCCTCGGCGTGGGAGGCTTCCCTCAGCTCTGCTCTCACACTGCCTTCTCTTTTCCTGCACCTTCGCCTGTCACTCTGTGTAACAGCTGATGGGTTTCTTGTCTGACGCCTCCACTGAATATAAGCTCCACGCAGTCAGGGCTACACCTGTCTGATTTACCGCTGCACTGTTCCAAGGCTCCGAAACAGTTCCTGGCGCGTGGTGATGCGGGAGCGTTTGGTACGTGAATTCCTCTGTATGAAGGGCTTGGGGTTGGAGAGAGAGTATGTGATGCATATGCCGTAGGAAGAATTACACGCTGTCTGTCTTAGGCGTTGATTCCTGGCCCTGTTTCATTGATGGTTTCCACCGAATGAAGTCTGAATGGGAGATGATCAGACAGAGAGGACAGCATGTGCAAAGGCCCTGAGATAGGAAGAGGCATGCGGCATCAAGGCATGGAAACTAGACCCGCAGGCTGGATCACAGGAAGCCAGAGTAGAAGAAAGTCAGAGCCAGACCACGCAAGATTGACACATCACGTTAAGGCCCGTTTCTCTTATTCTAAGAGCAGTGGAAGTACCCCGGAGGTTTGAACTAAGGCGGTGGATGATTTGATTTGCACCAGCAGCAGCAGAAGTTGTTCATTCACAGGTAGTCAATAGCACACCTAAGTGATGCCTACCATGTGCTAGATATGAGAAATAAGATGCTTAAGGAATCATTGTCCCTGCACTCAAGATATTTTATATGAAGGAAACATAATTACTGCCTGATAAGGGCTTCAATAGAGTTAAGCTAAGGGGACCATGGAGCAAGCACCTAGAGGAGCCTCTACATTTTGCTCAGATGCGTGAAAGGAGTGGGTCCCTACAGGAAACCTTTAGTCTTACTCTCTCCTTGGGGGCAGACAAGTAAAGGAGATTCATTCAACCCAACAAAATTATTCTGTAGCCAGAATACATCATCTTAATTATGAAGAATCTGAAAACATAAAATTGTTCTCAAAAACCATTAAGTAAAAAGCACTTTTTGTAAAGAGCCAGATAGTAAATATTTTTAGGTTTCACAGACCATCTGGTCTGTGTCACAACTACTGAACTGTCTGTTGTAGCATGAAAACACCATAGACAATCTGTGAGTGAATCGCCATGGCTGTGTGCCAATAAAACTTTATTTACAACAACAGGCAATGGGCCAAATTTCGCCCTTGGGCTATAGTTTGCTGACATCTGATCTCTTCTATATTATAATTATAGCCAAATGAAGATATAATGTATTGAACATAGACAAAAAGGAACACAGAAGTATGGAGGTATTTGTTGTGTTTGGAGAAAGGAATTATGACTTTGGTGGTTCTCTGTTGATTTTACCTAATCGGCATTTATTTATCCTTCTGGGAACAATGCTCTGATACCGAGGTGGGATGGGGGCGAGAGAACTCCTTTTCCCTCATCTGTAATCCATGGGGTCCCAGGGCTTACCCCACCTCCAAATCCACAGTAAGGTGCATGCCCCAGACCTGGCCCCCATAGGTCATTCCGTTGCCTTGGCCATGGTACCTCATTCAGAGACAAGCAGCAGCCTAAGCAGGCCATTGAGAATCACTTCCTTGGGTGTTTCTGTTTGTTTTTATTTTAAGAAAGAGGAGACCTCCTCCTGCTGAACTTGCTGACGTCATAGTGTAGGAGGCTGGGGTTGTTCGTGACCATCTTGCCACCCCAAGGGTTGGTCCTGCTCAAGAGTGATGCCTGCACATTGAGACACAGAACGAAGAAGAGGGGAAATCTCAGACCAGAAGGACACTGAGCCTCTGCATCGAGCCTTATCTGAAACTAGCCCTGTTCCTGGATTTTTCAGTGACTTAAGCCCATATGTGTTTTTTTCTACCTCAGCTTATTTCAATTCAGCTCCTGTTACTGCCAACCAAAAATCCTAAATGAGGTCATTGTTAATGGGGTGTTTTTTTTCTTATTTTAAAAAGTCCTTCGGTATCTTTATACTATCACTTTAGCAACAAGTAAAATGGAAAAAAAGATGGATGGATGAAAAAGTCACATATTTTAAAAATTCATTTCTCAGATGAAAGTCATGCTCTATTTTTCCAGTTTCCTTATCAGCTGAGGGAGTGAGCCAGTTGCAGTTCTTAAATGTGACCAAGAGAATCTAAGTACACGCTGTAAAAATTGACTGGAAGCCTATTTTGAAGAAAATATATAAAGACAGGGCAATAGTGGAGATCACAAATGATGACAATAGAAAATAATTCAGGAAGGACTATCTGACTCTGCAAAAATATAGTGACATATGTAGGACAGCTGAGAGTCTCCACGAGGGGATGAAAGTGATCCGTGACCGTCACATGGTCACAACCTCTCACAAAAAAGGCTCTGCAAGAAAACACAAATCTGACAGTGTCACTGCCGTGCTTAAAACTCAGCCATGACTCCCTACTTGAGCCCAGACTCCCATCGTGGATATGCTTTCCCCCAACACAAACTTGCTTGTGCAAGAAATATAATATTTTTTAAATTTTTCTATGATTCAGTTTAATTTCTTTTTTTCTCAAGTCCCCAGTCTACCTAACAGCAGAAACTGTAGTCACTTCCTGGCAAATGCCGTCATTTTGGGTTAAACACCATCAACTCGGGATTCTGGATACACACACACACACACACTCACACACACACTCACACACACACTCCTTCCCCTCCCTCGGGCGGCCCCAAAGGGCTAAGACATTTGGGATCATCACCAGGCCAGGAAGCAGGGTCTGGCCGGCTGCTGTACTCTGCTCTCCCTGCATCTGGAAATATTTTCTGGCCTTTGGTGTTACTGGCATTTATCTCCTGGCATGTGCTGAGATGCCCCGGTTACCCCTGTGTCTCTGGTTATTAGATCTACCAAGGTCAACACATGGCCCCCAGGTCCGAGTGCAAGCGAGCCACCCTCGTGCCCCGACCACATTCCAGCGAGCAGGCAGCCAGTGGCCTCTCTGGGCAGGGACACTCCCAATTTGTGGCAAAGAGCACTTCTATTGGCATCCTATTGGCCAGAAATTGGTCAAGCGGCCACAGTCACAAACAAGGCTGGGATGTGTCATGTTATTTCAGTGGCACATGCCTGGACAACCTCTGGGGGCCCAGTGCCTAAGAGAGAAGGGGAGAGAGAAACCCAGCTCTCTGCCGGGATGTTTGACGCGCACCCCAGAGCCCTTCAAGGCAGAAAGACAACCCTGGAGACGCCATCGTTCGGATACCCCGAAAACAAGGAGCGAAGGGGCACAGGGACACGACCCAGCGCAAGGAAGGAAGCTAGCGTCGGTAGCCGCAAGGTCAAGGTCATAGGACTCGCTAGGACCAGGAGGCGGAACGGGGAGAAAGCAGCGCCGGCCGCGGGGGGAGACTGAGGCCGCCTCACACGTGAGCAAGCCTTTCACAGGCGTTTCCTTGATCTCTCGGGGAACTAAGCTGAGCGTGAAGCGGAGAAGGTGAGAAAAACACAGCTTATAAAAGACAATGCACCAAACAAAGTGGAAAATTCATACCAAGTCCCCAGATAAATCTCAGAACAAAGGGACACTTTTTAGGGTCAAAAAAAGAAAAAGAGACTCTCACATAGAAAAATGGGTCCGTGGGGAGGAAGGTAAGCTTCAGGGAGAAGCCAAGGAGGCCTCTTACCTAAAATCGACCTACGTTTTGGTAAAAGTTGGGTATTTGGTTTTGCAAAATAGAAAATCACATACAAGTTTTATTCTCAGGTTTGATGTCTTGCATTTTTCCATCCTCTGGTTTTTTGTGGATCTAAGTCTCAGAAACAGAAAGAAGAACCTGCCTGCTTTAAACAACACGCAAATTAAGGTGTGACTTTGGCTCCATTTTTAATTACATATAGCTATCATCTGCTCTGGAATAAGCTGGATTTCTTCCACTGAGTTCATCTCTCCTTCTGTCTTTTTCAAAACGCATTTTAAAGCTTCGTGTTTCTTTCTGGAAACTCTACCATAATGTAACAACAGATTTTTAAAGCTTAAATGTATATTAATCATGATGCCAACAACCACAATCTAATATAGTCCTTACCTTTCACTGACAATGTGAATTTTAATTAGGTGCATAATGCATAATTAAGATCCGAAATGCGGAATATATTTTTTGGTCCTGTTTACTGCGTGTAAGGAACTCCAGCGTGGAATGAGTTTGCCTGCCTGCCGCAAAGACTTAGCACTGTACAGACTGAATGAACGACGGCCGCGATGGGGTTTTCAAAGACGTTTTGACGACTCGTTTAAGATGGCTGTCAGAAATTGGAAACAAGCTTTATGTTCATCAATGGAGCAGGGAAATGCTCCGATAGATTATTGCACATCCATACTATAAAATATATGCTCTCCTCAACATAACAAAGTAGCCCCGTAGGCACTGCGATGGAGAAATATGCAAGATATTTCATAAACATCATTTTACATAGCATCACTCCATTTGGCTAAAAATATGTGTGTGTATATGTGTGTGCACACATGTGTTTGTGTATAAAGATGTGTGTGCGATTGCATATATACACACTCGGACATATTCAAAAACAGGCACAAAATGTAAACATTAGTTAGCTCTGGAGCAGGGGTTGGCAGGCCTTTTACGTCAAGGGACAGAGAGTAGATGCTTCCAGTTTTGCGGGCCATACAGTCTCTATTCACTGCCCTTACAGCACCGAAGCAGCCCTGGACAACGCAAAGCAAAGAACCCTGGCTGGGCCCCCACAAAACTCATTCACAAAAGCAGCCAGCTGGGGTTGGCTTGTGGGTCACAGTCACAGTTCGCCAAGCCCTGCTCCAGCGACGTGGGTGCTGTGGGGACAGCGGGGAGGCGAGCAGAGTCAGCACAGGGATGCCGAGGGGCTCTTGCCACCGACTCTGCGTACGTCAGGTTCGTTTACAAACACTCTCAGCACTGTTTTTAAACAGTGAAAAGACAACTGCCAGACACTAAAGTTGGGTAACGTGAAATTGTTTAAATTATGTGTTTATATTTAAATAAATAATAAGCTGTCTTGTGTTTCCTTCCAGGAGGGTGCTCCATGCATTGTCCTCATGGAGCGTGGATTTTCACCCCACTCCACAGTGACACAGTAGGATGTGTGGAGCAGAATAGGCAGATCCTAGAACCCGGCTCTCTGGGGCTGAGTCCTGGGGCTGTCGCTCCCTAACTTTTAAACCTTACACAAATCACTTAACCTCCCTAGGCCTGTTTCCTCATCTGTAAGATGTGAATTCGCTTTACCTGTAGTGGTGGGACATCAATAAGCTAATACATATGCAACCTTTAACCCCGATTCTTACTCCTGACACGCTCTCAATAACTGCGAGCTATGAATATTACATCTCCAAATTAAATATAATCTCTTTTCTTAAAAAAATGAAACAGACATGTTTATAAATTGCTTAGTTGGGGCTATAAGTGACTGAATTTAATCCTGGCTGTAAATTCTGAGAAATCATGGAAGTCCTAAGTAATCACTGTGTGTATGAAAGACAGTTAACCATTCCCAGGAGCCCGTCTCCCTTTTTTCCTGTTAACAACAAAAATTCTGGCACATTAGATGGGCCCATGGACACCTAGCTGGAGAATACGTTTCCCAGTGGCATCTTCTTTTTAGCCTAATGTGGCCCTGGGACTCCCCACTGGCCAAGGGGATACGAATGGAAGTGGAGTAGAACTTAAATACAAACTGTGCACCCCTTCCTGCAGGTGGCAGTAAGGAACCAGGCTGGATGGTGTCAAGGGCAATACTCAGAGATGGCAGAACCACAGGCAAGAAGGAATCTAGGTCATGGTCGACATCATGGAACACCCCTGACTGTCTATCACCCAGGTATTAAATGAGAGTGAATATACCTTAGTCAAGGCATGTTAAAATGGGGACAATAACTGTAAAATGGGGTAATAATAGAACCACACTAGTTAGAGCCACTCTGGCTGACAGCACAAATTGACCCAAAAATATAAAATGGCTCAAACACAATTGACACTTACTTCCTGCTGATGCAACAGTACCGAGTGGTTCCAGAGTGCTGTGTCTGTGGTTGGGAGAGGAAGGATCTCGGCTCCACGCTGTCATTCAGGGCCAGGACAATAGAGTGCAGCTTACTGTGGGCATCTCCACCCCAGAGGAAGATCACAGATAAGAGATTTTTATGGGCCGGGCCTGGGAGTGACCCAAATTACTTTGATTCACATTCTGTTGCCTAGAATTATCATATAGCCACACCTCGCTGCAAGAGGGGCTGGGGAATGTAGTAATCCCAGGAACAGTTTTACTGGCCAGTTAGCTAGCTCTGCTGCTATGTTAGCTAGGAGCGCTGTGTAAGGCTTTAGCGGGCAAAGACTTCTATTTTTTTCACCACCATGTCCCTAGTGTCTAGAACAGAAGTTGGCAAACTTTTTCTATAAAAGGCTAGATAGTAAATATTTAGATTCTGTGGGCCACACGGTCTCTGTTGCAACTACTCAACCTGCTACTGTAGAATGAAAGCAGCCATAGACAATACGTAAATGAATGAGCATGGCTGTGTTCCAATAAAACTTTATTTACATAAACAAGCAGAGGGCCAGAGTTTACCTGTGGGCCCTAGTTTGCTGACTCTGATTTAGAACAGTGCTTGACACTATGATTGGTGCCCAATACATGTCTGTTTGGTTGGTTGGTTGGTTGGTTGGTTGGTTGGTTGGTTGGTTGGTTTTTAATTGAATTTATTAGTGTGACACTGGTTAATAAAGTTATACAGGTTTCAGGTGTACAATTCTATAATACATCATCTGTGTATTATATGTGTGTTCACCACCCCAGAGTTTGCTAAATGAACAATGAGGGTGAATGCTGCATAGGCTTGTCCTGAGGAGTAATATTTGACGGGCTTGTCAAATATTGCATGAGAAGGTTCGGCCAAGTGCCTGGCGTTCAGTAAGTGCTCAGTAAATGCTGTATACTCGTTATTTGGAGATATGAAACATAAATAAAATGTATTCCTCAAGGAACAACCAAAGTAGTAGAGCAGATGGATATTTCTAGGAAAATAATTAAAATAGAACTTGCATGAGGTTATAGGAGCATGTCCAGGGCTAAGATATAGTACCAGTTGGTTAAATCTGGGGAGGAGTGAGTGGGCCAAGTTCAAAATCACAGAGGGAGTGAAACCTAAAAGGGGGGTTGAGGAATGTAAGCGGACCTGCACAGGCATTCTAGGAAATGAAGTTTTTTTTCCCACCTCTCTGAGCCAGAAACTCATTAAAGGAAAGCTGATGGCAGGCGCCAGAAACTGTGTAGATGTTCTGCCTGCCTGTGCTTCGTCCCCTCCCATCCTTTTACACTGAGCTCCTGCTCGCCCTTCAAGGACCAGCTCAATCACCACCTCCTGAGGGGAGCTGTTGCTGCCAGCTCACCTTGCCCCGTGCCTCACAGGCCAGGCCAGCCTCCACAATTGAACGCTCTTTATCACTTGTTTCTTATAAGTTTCTACTTCACTGGCTGTGTGTGCATGTGTGTATGCATGTGTGTTTACATGCATGCATGTGTGAGTGTGTGTGTGCATGCATGCATGGAGTATGAGTGTGTGTGTGTGCGCATATGTGCATTTTCATGCTATGTCCATTTCTGCAAAGGACAAGTAGCAGGACTGCTGTGCTCACCTCTGTAACCCTGGTACCTAACCAACTCTGTTTAGGGCACATAGAAAACATTATTTGCTGAATGAAAAATAAATGTTGCATTATATTTTCTTGACTGTAGATCATCAGAGCCTCTGATTGAGGTCAGATCTATACTTAGGAAGCTAGATGAGCTGGTGATCAAGTTGACATGAATTGGTGAAATCTTAGCTCTTAAGAGAATACAATGCAGTGGTGAAGCAGTGGGCTCATACGATCTCTGCAACTTTTTGGTAAACCTAAAATTGTTTTGGAAATGGAGGTTCACTTTTTTTCAATGGCAAACTCTAGAGCTGACCGACCATCAGGATTGCAGTCTTGGCCATGCCATGTATTTATTCAACATCATTGGGTGTTCACTGGTGCCAATTCCATCTGTCAGCTGGGGATGGCAGGAATAAAGGCTGGGACTCCTTGGAGGAGTCAGGGAATCTGCAATGAAATGCTCACGCATGGTGAGATCTCATGACTGTTAGCTACTCTTAGCGTTGGTTTTTCCCTCCTACCACTTGGGAGTTAAACGGGAGAGCCATTCCCCACCCCGCCAGAGGTGAGCCACAGCGGCTAAGGGAGGTGAAGGAGCACGGGGTGAAAGAGGCTCAGCTCAGAGTCACTGCCTCCTCTACATGTTACCATGACTTCATTTCCCTGAGAAAATTCACAGACATTCGCACACCACGGCAGGGAAATAGAGCTACTCAGGATCAAATTAGGTCAATATTGATCGAGAAGGCCAAAGGACATTGAGACATGCAGCCATGTGCGCCAGTTAAGCTGTGATATAATTGACATTTCAAAATTAAGACCGTAGGCGTAAGGATGAGAACATGACTCACAGATATTATATGTCTATACATTCATTCATCGACTTCCTGTTACATATATGCGCACACAAGCCATGAATCAGCCACTTGATAATTCAAGATCGGATGCACATGCAGACTCACAAGTCAACAGTATCACTTCTTTTCCAGTAAGATGTGGATGTGCCAGTGTTTTGTAATAAAAGCTTACAGTGATCAAATGTTATAGGCGCTGGACTAAGCATTTTGTGTACACTAAGCCTGCTTAATAAGTGTAAGGAACTATGAGCTGAGTTTCACTCTCACATGAGCTTTCCATGCGAAGGAACCATGAGGGTAGAGCAACTCCCCCCAGGTAACAGCCAGGGAAGGCAGAGGGGGGGGCTCGGCCTGGAAGCAGGGTGGCACCGTCCGGCACTGGCTCCTGTTGGGGGGGGTTGGTGGCAGCAGCTAGAGTACAGAAAGGAAAGGCCAATGAATAGAATCGTAAAAAAATTAATTTCAAGTTCAGTGCTGAGGTATTAGAACTGGGATAAATCCAAAGAATAAAATTTAGTTCCGTTCGTTAAGATGATCCACTTACCGGATCTTTGAAATGAATCCTAGCCCTCTGGATCCAAGCCTGGATGGCACACAGCATCTTGACTGAAAAAAACAATTATTTCTAGTTTATTAAAAACCCCGTGAGTTCCTGAACACAGCTTATAAAAAATACCACAGAAAGAAAATAGGTTCAATAAAAAACTAAATTCTAATTAAAATAAATAGAATTACAAGGAATAGCAGAGGCGAGAGGAAAAAATGGGCAGAACTCCCAAAGCCCTGTGATTTAATCTTCTTATTGTCACATCGAAACAGAGAAAGCAGGGTGAGTGAATCTCAGCAGCGTCTACCAGTGAGGGGGGGCCAGGAGAGAAAACGCCCTTTTACTAATTTGAAATATTTGCCCCAAGATAGTCTTTTTAAAAAACCCTACACTTGGCAAAACATAGATTTGCATGAAGGCTCCCCTTCAGCGTTCTCTGGACGCTGGAGCAGGAAGGTGGGCGAGGTCAGGCAGGAGCGCAAAGCTCCCTGACAAGGCGGTGCAGCGGGCAGCCGGGTGGCTTGTGACCCACGGCCGTCAGGGCGGGGCCCTGTCACCTGCACGGAGGATGCTGACAGCCAAAGCAGCAGCAGCTGCGTTTCGTTGCCCGAGGAAGTTTGCTGGCCTCTGGAGACAGCTGGCCATTGGCGGGATGGACCAGAAGCGCAGCAATCAGGGCTCCCCCTCAGCTCCTTCAACAGGAGGACGGTGCTGGTGTGTGGGCCCCCCAATCCCCCTCCTCACGGGGAGCGCCTGGGAGGCCCCTGCCACCCTGGCTCCCGGGGTGTCCCAGGAAGCACTGAATGCGGGTCCCCCAGGCGGTAGCCGTCCGATGGCGCAGGGCGCCTTCCCTGGCTCACACCTTACCCCTTCTTTCAGCATTTCCTCCCAAATAAGCACTTTGCACGCAAGCTTTTATCTCACGGCTGCTTCCGGGAGGGACCGAAATAAGGCAGAAGCTACGCACATGTTGAGGGGGGAGAAACCTACAAAGACCCAGTTTTGCTCAGGTTCCTGATCGGAGTTTGAGAGAAGGGATGAGGGCTACGTGAAGATCAAGATGAGGAAACGGAGGCTATTTTTTTTTATTTTTTTATTTTTGAAAAAATATGTCTTTATTGATTTCAGAGAGAGGAAGGGGGAGGGAGAGGGAGAGAGATAGAAACATCAGTGATGAGAGAGTCATTGATCGGCTGCCTCCTGTAGGCCCCCAACTGGGGATCGAGCCCGCAACCTGGGCCTGTGCCCTGACCTGGAATCGAACCCCGATCTCCTGGATCCTAGGTCGATGCTCAACCACTGAGCCACGCCGGCCTGGCTGGAGTCTATTTTTAATCCCACATCCTCTTGTCTAAACCCATCAGGGAAGTTGTTCCCACAAACAGAAGCTGGGTGAGTGAGTGCTGATCCTGTCGTTTGCGCCTGTGGGGGTCCTGGGCGCTCTCGGAAATGCCTGAGCGAGGGGCGTCTGCGGGAGCTGCGCTGCGGCCCAGTGGAGGCCGTGAGGCAGGTGGGTGGCCAGCACCCCATCTGCGCCTGGCTGCTGGGGCTGGGGCACTGGGACTCCAGCGTGGCTGCGAAAGCCAAGGCCAATGGTTGTCCTAAACTCACAGACACATTTAAATTGCCATATTCTAAGGCAACATTTTTAAAGCTCTCAATTCTTTTTCACAACAGATGGTAAACTTCTAGAAATCACATCCCGAAAGGTAATACTGCTTGTAAATATATGTAGTTATGGACATTTAAAAAAAAACCAAAAAACTCTTAGCTGATAGATACATAGGGAGGTTTTAAAGCGACCCTGTAAAAAGTTAGGATCAAAAGCAAAACTATGTACCCCTCAGCCAGACGGCCTAGGGTATATGGATTTTGACCCAAATTGAAATATATTTTTTAACTTTCTAAAATTTATAAATGTATTTTTAGATTTGTTGTTTTTTTAAAAATTCTGGTTTTTTTCAGATGATTAGAAGCCTGGTCTCTAGAGGCAGACAGTCTGATCAAATCCTGCTTTTATCACTTATTGGCTCTGAAAACTTAGACAAGTTACTTAACCTCACTAGGTCTCAATTTTCTCCTCCCTATAATGGGAATTATTATGAGATTATTCTTTCAAAGGGTTGTGGTAACCTTGGGCAACTTATTCATTAGACTCTTTGTAATTAGAGGAAGGGCTGTCATTCCAGTTTAAGGTGGTCACTGGAGAGATTCATTAGCTCTTATTGAATTCCCCCCTCATACCCACCTCATTTAGGGCAGGTATTCAACAAAGACACCTCTATAGAGAGGTAAATGGACAGGGCTGAGGGACTTGAAACCAGATTGTGATGTGGCTGCAAAGGCTGAGTCTCTAACTCTCCTAATATTTTGTAAGAGCTCAGTATTCTTTTTTTTTAATTTGTACAATTTCCTTTATTAATTTTTTTTTTCATCCTCGCTGAGGACATATTCATTGATTTTTGGAGAGAGAGAGGGGGGGAGAGAGAGAGGAAGATCAATGTGGACAAACATCGACAGGTTGCCTCCTGTGCTCTCCCAGACCAGGGACCAAACCCGAAACCTAGGTACGTGCCCTGGCCTGGAATTGAACCAGTGACCTTTCGGTGTGTGGGGCGATGCTCCAACCAGCCAAGCCACACCAGCCAGGGTGGTCGGTATTCTTTTGATAAATCCAGGCTCTGTCCATTTTCACCAGAGCTAGTTTCTGTTGCTTACAGCCAACAACTCTAGCTGATTAGATGAAGGACAGTTTGAAGCAAACATTTCAAGTTTACTTTAAACTTTCATAATATAACTTTATATTTGCAGAATAAAAAAAATTTCATCATGCAAAGTAGAGCAAATAAAGTCCTACAGAAGCTTCCTGGCCCTTGAGACTCCACAGAAGCCTACAGGGCCAATGCAAGACTGAGAAGTGGTTAAGAGCTAAAAATCTACAGAGACGGATGTGGGTTCAAATCCAAGCCCCACTGCTTCTGAGCAAGAGGGTGCCAGGGAACTTATTCCTCAGGCTCTTGGCTTCCTCATTGGCCAAAGACAGATAATTCTTGCTCCCACCATACGGAGTTATTGTGAGGATTAAGTGGGAATTAGCATGCTTTTTACTCAATAAATGTGAAGGGATAGTGAGGAGGTGATCCGGTCAATGAGTGTGTCTGGGATACAGGTGACAGAGCCTGGAGCAGATCCTGGAACAGAACTCATCGCAGTGGAAGAGGCATTCAAGACAGGGAGACCGACCTGGTACAAGGCCTTAGTTGCCTGGCAGAAGGGGTCATTCTGAACAGAACGTGGTTTGGAGTCCTTGGATTTGTCTCCTGGCCAAGACCCTACTGGACTCTTGTTCCCAAGTCTCATGGAGAACTGAGAAAATGCAGGTAAAAACTGAATATGCTGTAGCCACAAGTGCTCTGTAAGACATGGGGGTACCGGCAGATTGTCTGGGCCCCTCTATTGAAGAGCATTATAGTGGGGTCCACATGATTCAGCACACCTTGGCATCTTGGGGGTCCCAATTTCAGTATTCCCCTCCACAAGATGGATTTGCCCAATGAGAAGTTGTACCCAGTGTCTGCTCAACAGCCCCCCCGGTTCCCTCTGAGTGCATGAGATTCAGAGGGAGGTTGCAGACAGGAGCAAAATTACATGCGAGACCGTGTGAGAAACGCTCACGGTGGAGACTAGGGTGAGGCCAGTGAGGCACCCATCTCGGGTACAGAATTTAGGGGCTGCCAACGAACTCAGTAATCAACATAGTGATATGTTAAAGCAATCTTGAACTGGCTGGTGTTGCTCAGTGGTTAGAGCATCCATCCCTGCACCAAAGGGTCAAGGGTTTGATCCCTGGTCAAGGGCACGTACCCGGGTTGCAGGTTAGATCCCCAGCAGTGGTGGGGGCACATGCAGGAGGACCTGATCAATGTGTGTCCCTTTCATGGATGTTTCGCTTTCTCCCTCTTTCCCTCCCTCTCTTCCACTCTCTCTAAAAATCAATGGGGGAAAATATCCTTGGGTGAGGTTTAACCAAAAAAAAGCAATCTTGTTAAAAATCAAAATTCATGCAAAAAAAATCCACAATGAGTAAAATATCAAGAACGTAAACACAGCGTCAATAATAGCGGCCTGCCAAGCCATTCTGCAGCCCGAGGCATACGGAAACATGGGTCGTAATGACCCTGCCTTCATTTAAAATTTTGGTGTCTGTTCCTCGTGGATTTTTTTGCATGAACGTTGTTTTTTTAAAAATATTTCATTAAAATATCTTTTTTGATCATTAAGCTTGGGTGCCCCCCTAAATTCTGCGCCCAAGGCCGGTGCCTCACTTGTCTCACCCTGGACGGTACCTGGAAATATTCATTAGGGAGGCTGGACACCTGATGGTGCAGAGCTGAGCACATGGAATCGAGAAGCAGAAAAATGTGGGTTAATCCTGTCACTGTGACCTTCCCCCCCACTTTCACTCACCCACCCTGGTGGACAATATCCATACTGGAAACCATTTCAGAACCACGGGCATTTGGGTACAGAGTGGAAAAATCACCTTGAAAGTTACACTTGCTCTTCAGTGCTTAGGACCCGGTTCCCTCTCCTGCCCTGGCCTGCCCACCCCCAGCCCCCGCCACCACGCACACACAGGAAGTTTGTCAGCAGCTATTCTGAGCCCGTCTGCTGCTCTTTTGTCAGTAATGGCATATCTCTATGTGGGGACACAGCGCTGCATACGAAATAGGGCCTGTCCGCCCTGCCTGGCGCACCCGCGCTCCCAGGCTCGGGCTGGCGCTGACAAAGGCTAATTGGCAGGCTCCAGCAGTCAGTTTCTGATGACACAGTAGAAATAATAAAAGACAGAGATGGGAACAAAGAAAGTTTAGAGGGAATAATAAAGGAAATATCTATACCGTGAACATTTGCAGTCGAGAAGAGAGGGCAAGTGGAGACGAGGGGAGGGCCTGCCCTGGGTAAACAAGGCGGGAGGGGAAACAAAAGCGGGGGCTGCCTCTCCGGACAGAGCCTGGGGACGCAGATCAGGGCCCGGGCAGGTACCTAAAGCGGCTGAAACGCACATGAAATAGATGATTTGGCATCCGATGCTCTGAGCTGCCATTTGCTAGGATTCAGTGACAGACACGCACTCGAGTATACAAGTTACATTCAGTAATAAGCGCAGAGTTCAGATTATAAAGTCAAATAGTGGAGCAAATGAACCCGCCCGAGGAAAGGGCCACAGTATCTGTGTACGTACCCACGGGTGCCCTAGAGGGTTCAGGAATATTTTTGTTTCTCATTTGTTACCTCACCCATTATTAAATTCTATAAAATAATAAAAAAGAACATCCAGAGGGAAAGGGAAAAATAAAAACACACCGCTCCATTCCTTGTAGAGGTCAACGCTGTCTTAAGGGAAACGGGGCAGCTCATTGTGTTCTTACCGGAAAACAGACTTAGGGTTTCTGCTAAATTAACATGATTAAAAATTCTGCTTTTAAACCACACGAGTGTAAGATTTTTGTCAGACTTGGTTTTATTATATCAAACCGCGTGCTTTTTAGCAGGAAAATCATCAATTTTTTGCTGCTTTTGTTTCAGAGATTTCCCTGCCCAAGGAAATGACCTAGTTTATGGCTTCTCTGCATTTAGGGCATGTTACAGCAATGTGCACACAAGGAACAAAAAAAGGGCAACAATGGGAAAAATCTTTGGATTATTTTTTAAAAGATCAGAAGCCTGGTTTTATGTATAGAAAGCACGCCAGAGTCCTTGACCAAAATTCAATTCCCTTCACATCTATTTGTCTGTCTACTGCGGGCAGGCGAAGGCTCAAGCCCTAAAGGAAGTTGTAAGATAGAGCAGAGGTTGCAAACTGGAGGCCTGGGGGCCATGCTGGGCTTCAGAGGCATTTTGTTTGACCCTTACTTTGTAATGCCACAGAGTATATTAAATTTTATTTGTTACTTAGCTGCCAGTATTTAAAAATTAGGAGATTTCATGTAAATTTTCAGGGTTTCAGCTTCTCTCTAAAACCTGACACCCTAATAACATTAGGTCTGCATTCCCACATGACAATGGCTGCCCTGAGTAGTGGCTGTCCCCTTTAGACGGTGCAAGCTCCCTCCATTTCTCCCCAGTCCCCACCCCTCCCTAATGTCCTCTGACATAGAAGCTGAGTCTCATGTACCATTTATCATCATGCTTGTGCTATTGTTTTTCTTAAAGGCAATTTAAGAAACCTATATAATATTCCTTGTATCCATATCTCCATCAAAAGCCAGAAGATTAAAGTCAGACCAAGCAATTCATGTGCTTCAAGAAAATAAATGTTCTCAGCCAGACCAGTTTGGCTCAGTGATTGAGCATCTACCCAGGAACCAAGAGGTCAACGTTCGATTCCCTATCAGGGCACATGCCCAGGCTGCAGGCTCAATCCCCAGTAGGGGGCATGTGGGAGGTAGCCAATTGATGGTGTTTCTCTCTCATCGATGTTTCTATCTCTATTCCCCTCTCTCTAAAAAAAATCAATAAAAACATTTTTTTAAAAAGAAAATAAATGTTCTCAATTTCAGCTAACTTGGTTCACTTAATGAGTAGGTCCCTGTAAAAATAACAGCTAATACTTATACAGCTCTTACTATGTGTCAAACAATTTTCTAAGCCCTTCATATATTTAAACTAATTTAATCTGTATATTTACTCTAGCACTAGGAATTATTATGATTTAGTTTCCCAGATAAAGAAACTGGGGATTAAAGAGGTAGATTACTTGCTCAAGGTCCATTTTGGCAGGACCCTGCAGGCATCTGAATGTGTGCCTGGCACACATATACGATACAAGCCTGTAATAATACAGGTAACATGTGTTACCTGCCTAGTATGTTCCAGGCACCAAAAGAGACTTTTAAAATATGAATCAGTATAGAAAGAAACTTACGGTGCGTTGCAAAAAGGCTACAAACAAGATGCTTCAATGTCTAAAGAGAGAAAACTATCACATCAAGTGCACAGAGGAAGCTCAGGGGGGTCTGCACCGAGGCAGCGAGTGTCGCAATGGACCTGGAAGGCCAAGAAAGGTTAGGGTGCGCAGAGGCGCGGCTTGGAACACCGGGGGGCAGCAGAATACATGGCGGATGGTAAATGGAGAATAGAAGGCGCAGCCCAGGGAGTAAGGGCAAGGCAAGGGAGATCGGGGTCAGGCTTCTTCCCACTTCCTGAAGCGCTAGATGCGACACGCATTCCTGGGGACACGGAGCTGAACAAACCGTGGGCACGGCCCTCGAAGGCCTTCCACGCGGGCGAAGGAGGCGCTGTGGGAGCACCTCCGCTTCCAGGGGAAAGTGACCCGCTTAGCGGCGGCCTGGTGGACACCCCAGCCTTGTCGCCCCCAGGCCCTGCACCCCAACGCGGGCGGGAAGGAGCCGCCACCTCCCCACACCCCCTGCCCGGGGCCCTCCTCCCGGGACCACAGCTCAGACGATTGGGGCCCAGTCTTCTCTCCCCACTCTCCCGTTCTGGGCACCCCATTCGTGAAGCTCTGCTAATCCTGCTTCTTAAAGGGCCCGACCCCTTCCTCTTCTCTTCTTGCCTCGTACCCGCCTCTGCCCCAGCCAGGCTGCCGCCCCCTCTTGCCCAGGCCATGCCAGCAGGCCTCCCCCGAGCCGCCCTTTCCAGGGCCTCGCCACTGACCCCGAGCTCGCTACAGCCTTTTCACTTATCCCTGCTGCAGTCACCTGACCTTACGACCGCATATTACGAATGAGGGCACACACTGACAATTTATCAGCATAGAAAGCCTGTTTAATACAAACAATAGCAATTCAAAGAACATAACAGTCCGCTGATTAGTGCTATAATGGGTTAAGAACATGAGTTTGGGGAGTCTTAACAGGACTGAGTTCAAATGCCACCTCCATCACTTACTAATGACAATGTGACCTTGGGCAGGTTAGCCTCTCAGTTTCCCCTTTTATAAAATGGAGTTAATAATAATATCAAAATTCCAAGTAGTTGTCAGGGTTGAATGAAATAATCATACATAGTAAGTTCTCAAAAGTTATATTGTTTTTACTATAAAGGTTATTATTGTTGTTATTAGGTCATCAAAAATGTGATTGTTTAATGAACCGGATCGGCCGCATATACACTGGAATTCCATCCAGCATACCTGGAAGTCCTCGCGGCCTAGGAACCGGGAGGCTCACCAGTGTGCTTTGCCTCAATTAAGAGCAGAGAAATGGTTTCTTCTCTGTGTTATGATTTTAAGTAATATCAATGTTTCATAAAACTTATTAGCGTAGGTCTAGGTGAAACAGAAATAAGCTAGCGCACTGGGAAATTAACTTTAAACAAATTACACGTAAAATGCAAGGATTCGTAATATTGTTTCTAAGCAGTCTAATCTTAATATCATATATTTTGCTTTATGAAGCTCCCAGTTTTAGATTAATCATATTGTTTTTTTATTTACTACTCGATATAATAATTGGCTTATCTGTGGCATTAATATACATGAATTTTTTTTGGTTTGCTTCGTCAAGAAAGCATTCAGCCTGATGTTTATATGTTGATTTTAATATGCAATGGATGTGTTTATATGCAGATTAAATTGGATTGCATTTATACTAAACAAGAAAAGCAAAATACAGAGAGGTGCTCAGACCTGAGTAGCTCATTAGAGTATGAGAATCCTTGGCAAAATTTTCAGCTCCTTCCCTTGTATTAGCATAACTGCAGATCCAAGTTTACTATGTCCTCCTTATGATGCTGTGTGTATTTTTAGAAAGATAAAGAAGTATTCGACTCTAGCTTTCTCCTATAACCGTGGGTCTCAAGGGGGAAAGGGGAAAGATTTTGACTCTCAGAGGACATTTGGCAACATCTGGGGATATGTATGGTTGTCACAGCTGGTAGGGGGTGAGAAGGGAGAACGTTACCAGCATCCAATGGGTAGAGGCCAGGAATGGTGCTAAACATCCCACAATGAGCAGAATAGTCTTCAAAACAGAATTATCCAACCTCAGATTTCAATTGTCCTGAGGATGAGAAACTCTGTCCTGTAGGAAGAAAGGTCTCAAATAAAAAATGACCGACCATTTCTGAGCAGCATCAAGTTGGGGCTACATAATCCCAAATATTTTCCACAACTCAGCCTTTCCTACTCAAAGGTAAAATTTCTGTTTGTTCATAAGCAGATGATTTCTATATATTTACCCACTGTTCAACAGATACTGAGTTCCTACCCTGTCCCCGAGACCGTCCTAGACAAAGTCTTCACGGAGGTCACACTGATAGATTCAGGCGCAGATGATATATAGGCAGATAATAAATAGACATGATATGATGCGTGGGTAAGCGCGACAAAGACCTATAAAGTAGGTTAAGAAGATGGGAACTTTCGGGAAGGCGTTTCTGAAGTCATGACATTTGAGCACGACCTCGTTGGAGCGGAGAAGGGACCCATGCAGGCACCTGGGGGTGGAGGGACAGCAAAGGCAGAGGCTGTGAAGTGGAAATGTGCTTGGCATGATCGAGGAGCCAGAGGCCACCGCATTGCAGGGACGTGGACAAGCGGAAGAGGGAGGAAATTAGGTCAGAAATAGCAAGAGCCCTGCTAAGGACTTCGGATATTATTTTAAGTGTGAGATCTTCACGGATACATAAAAATAAGAAAAATATGTAGGAGGAAGTTACAAAAGGAGTACATACTCATTGTTTATAAAAATATTAAACGTTAAAGATTATGATATTTGAAAATACACCAAAACGCTAATATGTATTATATAATCTGTAATACAGCCATGTGTCACATAACAACATTTTGGTCAACAGCAGACCACGTATACCACAGTGGTCCCGTAACATTTCACTAAAGCTGAGAAATTCCTCTCGCCCAACAACATCTGACTTGTCATAGCGTCGTAGGCCAACGCATTCTCCACCTGTCTGTGTGATGCTGGGGTACACCAACCTACTGTGCTGCCAGCCATATAAAAATATACCAAAGCACAGCACAGGGAACATAGTCAGTAATATTGGAATAACTATGTATGGTGCCAGATGGGCAATGGAAATACCGGGGGAATACTTTATAAAGTTTATGATTATCTAACCAGTATGCTATACACCTCAAACTAATACACAATAATGTTGAAGATAAACTATAATGTAAAATAAAATTTTTTTAAAGTACAGTGCATACAATTACAATACTAGGCTACAGCATCTAGGTTTGTGTAAGTACTCTCTGTATTGTTCACACAATGACAAAATTGCCTAATGACGCATTTCTCAGAATGTACTCCCATTGTTAAGTGACACACGATTGCACATATTTGGAGGTGTATATTCCTCCAATTTTTCCTATCTGTATACTAACACTACCATATGTACTATCTACTTATTCATTCATTTTTTGTTACAAATAAGTATACGAATACATATATTTTTTAGCAATTTTCTTTTTCCCCACTTATTTCTACAGCCCAAATGGTTTTGATTCATTTTGTTTAACTTTTCTAGCTATTCACTGAAGAACAGCAGGAATAGGAGAAAGAAATAGTTATTTAACTTCCTCTCCTTTCCACATGTATCAGAAAAGTAGTCAAGAGACAAAACAGACAAGAAAATCAGACCAACAAATATCACAAATGTTGAAATATGCAGTCAAGACCTTTAAGATGGTAGAGTTGCCTATTATTAAAGTGATTGCAATGTTTCCTTCACTAATGCTTTGTAATTTTCTCTATAGGTATGCTACATATTTTTGTTATTTTCTTCCTCGGTGTCATTGCCTTTCTAGAACACATAATTTCCTCTGTAAAACATCCTGAAGGGCATGGGCTGTTGGGTGAAGACCATGCTCCTTAGCTTAATGCTACAAGCTCTTCTTCAATAAAGATCTTCTCTACCACTCTTTCTTTCTTACAATGTGTAACCATTTTCACATTGTAAGTTCTTTCAGACACCTCTCCTTTGCTGCCCTATTCCTTCTATCAAGAACATCCTTTATTTTATTTTTTTACTTTATCTAAGACACAAACATCTTTTTTTAATATTTTTAAAATTAATTTGTGGGGTTTTTTTAGAGAAACAGGAAGAGAGGGAGAAATATTGATGTGAGAGTGTAACATCGATCAGTTGCCTCTTGCACTGAGGATCAAACCCGCAACCCAGGTATGTGCCCTGACTGGAAACTGAATCAGCAACCTTTTGGTTTACGGGATGACACCCAACCAACTGAGCCACACTGGCCAGAGCCAAGCTTATCTTTTAATACCAGCTAAAATAACACCTCTTTGAAAAACTATCCATGACCCTTTAAACAAGATCTCTGTCAGGAGTCAATCCTGAACTATTATTCTGTATTATTTCAGCTCAGCTCCCTCACTCACTATGCCCTCACTGGCATTCCCAGGAACACTTTCTCCCAATCCAAAAACAAAGGCTCAAAGATGCCACAAAACTAACTATGAGAGAAAATTTTGGATGTATGTTTATAAAGGTTTTGGTTCCCAACAAGTACGGGTCAGACTTGGACTGTAGGAAAGGGGGATGAAGTGGGGGGACACAAATGACTCAGACTGGAGAAGCAGAGAACCTTCAATCCTGAAACCACAAGAGAAAACTTATTACCAATTGGATTTTGTCCCCAGGACCACAGAACAGAGTGTAAGAGACAAGCATGTCCCCATATAGATACTGCAATCCAATAATCTGAGATCCTACCAATCCTCTGAGCAAAGACTGGGGGACCTGGATAGCTGGAGTAAGGAGAGGGTGGCAAGGGACATCTTTGGTCCCTGAGCAAGATATGATGGAAGGAAAACAGGAATGTTCTCAAGCAAGTTTCCCGACAATGGGAGAGGAATCTCCAACAGCTCCTGGCAATGCCCAGAGGGAAAAGGGTCGGCTTCCCCACCTGCTAGGTCCAGAGTCTATGAGCCATCTCACAACAGCCTCAGTAAAGCAGGCACTTTCCTGCTCGCCCAGCCTCTCCTCCATCCCCCTTCTGATGGAGAGAGGTCAGAAACCCCTTTGAACACATTTGTAGACTTGGAGCGAGGGGACAAAGACAATGTCAATGACCCTGTTTGCTGGATATAAGCTTCCCTGGAGACCATGTCTCAGTGAAGGAGAAGTTTTCATTTTAAGTCAAGTTCAGAGGTTGGCTTATACAATGCAAAACATTCTAAGCTCTGTACTAAGACTGTGTTTAGTAACTTAAAGTTACTGTAAAAGTTTCTATTAAAATTAGTGATCAAAAAAATCATCTGAGGCAAGAAAGAAGCCTTCCCAGTTCAATAAAGTTTTACGTGATAGTGGCAGAGAAGATAAAATTGCTTCATGTTTACACCCCGTGATTCCTAACTTGTTTAATGTTCTATTCTATACATAAAGCCACTGCTCAGCAGAATGTCTTACACTTGGTAAATTCTCAATAAATGTCCTTGAAAGAATAAAGACATCCTTGAAAATTACCATTTCAAGATGAGGGAGAGAGAAAAAAAAAATCCCTAGGTAATTCTAGCCCACTTTAATTTAAAATGACATTAAAATTATCATTCCATTTATTCCTGGGCACTTGAAATTTCCTCCCCTTCACCCACTCCTGTATATTATTAAATCAGTCAACAAATGAAGTTGACAAGAACCCAGAGTTCCATGGGGAACGGGCTTAGGAAATGTATCTTCTCCTAAGAAAAGAGCACAGAGTACTCCCCGCAGTCCCAGAAGCTCAAGTTTTCAATTAGTTACTCCACCAAAACATAAGCATCCAGAAAACAAGGATTTTTGTCTATGTCAGAGATTTTCAACCGGTGTGCTGCAAGAGTTTTTAAAACATGCAATATCTGACTATTTCGTCAGGGGCACTGACCTCTGTTCCCTTAGATTGTCAAATAAAAAAATGACAACAGCCAACACAATAGCCATTCCATGTGAATGAACCAAGATTATACCTATTTTTTTGGTTGGCAAAAAATATGTTTTTTGGTGTGCAGTAGAATTTTAGTAATTAGTTTATGTGCCATGAGAGGAAAAATGTTGAAAATTGCTGGTTCATAGACACGTTTCCCAAATGGTCAAACTATTCCTTGAAACACTTATCCTAATACTATGCATGCTTGCCAGTGGGGATTTTCTCTCTCCATTTCTTCTTAAAGATTGATTGGGACATGGTCTCTAAGTACAGAAAACAAGGGACCATTCAGGCAGAGAAAATGATTGTGCAGAGAAACATGAAAGCAAGGAGATCTTCCAGACACGTTAGCTGGTTTGGTTCATCTGAACATAGGTTCCATGGAGCAGGAGGAGCAATAAATACCAGCAGGTAGGATCAAAATAATAAACCAAAACTATGCCATGCAGTCTGGAAACCTTCTGCCAGGGAGGTAGGCTTCTACTTAGGCTTATACTGTAAGACACTGCCCTGTGGGAAAGGAGAGTTTCTCCCAGCCTTTCCCCCTCTCCCTCACTTTTAATCAAATAGTCAGATCTGCATTTGTTAACTCAGGGACCAGCACAAATTGTTCTCTAGTGTTTTTTTCCAAACTCCTGGGGCCAACAAATGTGACTTTTTTTTTTTTTAATTTTTATTTTTGTTTTTGTTTTTGTTTAAAGTATTACAGATGTTCCTTTTTCTCCCCAATCACCCATTCCGTCCCCCCTCCCCCCCCACCCCCACCCCACCCCCGTTCCTTCCCCTTCCCCGGTCACTCTCCCCACCATTGTCTGTGTCCTTGGGTTGTGCATAATAAATGTGACTTTTAAAAGAGAGAAAGAGGCCCTGGCTGGGTAGCTCCATTAGTTCAAGCATGGCCCCGATACACCAAGGCTGAGGGTGTGATCCCCAGTCAGGGCACATACAGGAATCAACCAGTGAATGCATATATGGGTGGAAAAAACAAATCGATGTTTCTCTCTCTCTCTTTCCTTCCTCTCTCACTAAAAATCAATAATTTTTTTAAAAATAATAATTATAATAATAAAAGAGAGAACGAGAAAGCTTGCAAACAAACTCAAAGTATCTTGGACAAAATACATAGGAAAAGGGAATTCCCTAGCATAGAAGGAGAATCCTGCCAGCTGGAGAAGATGAATGTCAGCAACAGAGAAAATGAAAGTGGCCTATGGACTCAGAGAGGTGGGAGGCCTGTGCTTCCCTCCCCTATAGCCCGCTAGAGAGGCAGAGAGTCCCCCAAAAGAGGAATCATCGCACAGCAAGCCTAGGCAGGTGGGGCCATAAGTATCTTCCCCCGATTCTCTTCATCCCGAATGTGGCAGAGAGGCAGCAAATAGCTGCTGGTCTTGTCGGGCAAATAGGGCAGTGGACATGCCTGCAGGAACCTTTGCTATTGAAAGCCAGGAAGTCAGGGACCCACTCCTGAGGCCTGGGCACAGTGCAAGGCCCCAAAACTCTGGTACATCACAGTGAAGGTTAAAAAATAAAGAACTCACAGACCCCAGAGGGAGGATCAGGGCTCATGGTTGTAAGTAACAGAAACTAATTCTGATTCATTTGAGTGGGGGGAGGGCAAAGGGCAGGGATGTACTCACGGATTCTTTGCAGCTCGAAGAATCTACCAGGAGCTCTAAAGAACCAGGCCTGGAGGCTTTGCAATCAGGACAATGCCTAAAATTGAGCTGTAATGCTGGTCCCAGGGTGGCAGCCCCATGCAGTTAGGTCAGCAGTGCTGGAGATGGGACACTGATGTCAGAACAACTTCTGACCCTGCCTGGAGATGTCCACTGCTACTGGCAGAGAGGATTCTGTGTGGGCCCTGCTCTTTCCTTGTCACAAGCTTCTTGTCAGAATCTGGAAGCTCCAAAAGAGGCTCAGAGGTGGTGTTTCCAAGCAGTCATGGGAGGCAAAACTCAGCCTTGTAAACCTGAGGATCAGACTTGAGAAGTGAACTCAGATGCTTGACAGTCAAAAAACAATGACCAATGTCCACCACAGGTGAGTATATTCAGAAAGAATTCAGTTTAATTTTTCTGCCAACTCAGCAGAATGGGAGCACCAAGTTAACAAGTAGTTCTACAATAATTGTGCATCCTTGTTTGGGAACTAAAAGTTATAGTACTCATTTCACCACGATAGGGTTGTTTTCAAAAGTCTGGGACAGTGAGCTACAGGTTTTGTGTCCAATATAATCAAACTGTCTAGTACAGCAATAAGAGCCCAGAATCGCTCTCATGTTCTACCCCTTAGTATCCGGGGGCCTTTTGTTGTTTACTGAGTATCCTATGCCTAAATTTCCTTCATTGCAAAATGGGAATAATAATAGTACCTACCTCATAGCATTATAGTCAGGATTAATAAGCTATATGGCGGGTTGAGTTAAGGGCCTCAATTCTTCTCTGTCCCTGCATCTCTACCCTGTGCAAGATCGCCTAACGGTTTTTCTCCAAAAGTAGATAGAGTCCCTTATATCTGAGTTGACCTTGTGACTTGTTTTGGCCAAGAAAATGCAATAGAGATGATGGGGTGCCAGTTCTGAGTCCAGGCCTCAAGAGTCTTGTGTGTCCTGCTTGGCCTTTGCCACTGTCACGAGAACATGCCCAGGCTGGCTTGTCAGAGGATGGGAGACATGTGGGGCAGAGACCCATCACCCATCACCCATCACCCAGGGGCCCCAGCTGACACCCAGATATGTAACCATGCAAAGGCCACTTAGCTGACCACCCTCAGGCAAGAGCAGAAAATGCCTATGTGTGTGTCACTGAGCTTTTGCAGCTGTTTGTTATGCAGAAATAGCTTAGTGCTACAGAATGATAAAAAAATGTAATGTTTAGCAAACAAAAAAAAGCTAAGCCTTCTGTAAAAACTTTGTGAACATTAACAAGCATACCAAAAAGAAGACTTCTTACAAAATGCTGGCAGCTACGCAACTTGACAGGGCAAGGGCTGATAGTCCATATAAAATTATCAACGGGAGTCGTCAGCCAAGGACACTGTTGAGGAATAGATATTCTGAATGTCACAGGTAGAAAATGTCAGCCCTCTCCCTAAAACACAGATCGGAGTGAAGGTTAAAAAATAAAGAACTCGCAGACCCCAGCTGTCTAGATTTGATGTCTGCGAGAAGCATCTTCGGCCTTGCTGACTCAACACGTAAGTTATGTGTGATAAAATAGACCACTGCAGCTCAAAGTCCTATTTAAGCCCCAGATCAATGGTTTAACTCTTATGTCAGGACAGGTAGACACCGCTGTGTGATGGAAATGTTGTTTGGGGGAAAAAAGATTTTTAGTGGCAAAAATGTAGACAACCACATCTGTTTTCACTGGTTTAATGTCAAACTAACTCTTTAAAAGGTAAATTCTGATGCGTGTGAGTATATTGTGACACAAGAAGACTGTTTTTATTTTATTTTTGTTAATAGTTACCCAAGAATATTTTTTCCATTGATTTTTTTTAATATATATTTTTATTGATTTCAGAGAGAGGAAGGGAGAGGGTGAGAGAGAAACATCAATGATGAGAGAGTCATTGATCGGCTGCCTCCTGTAGGCCCCCAACTGGGGATCGAGCCTGCAACCCAGGCGTGTGCCCTGACCGGGAATCGAACTGCGATCTCCTGGGTCCTAGGCCGATGCTCAACCACTGAGCGATGCCCAGCCAGGCTCCACTGATTTTTAAAGAGAGTGGAAGGGAGGGAGGGAAAAGAGAGGAAGAGAGGGAGAGAGACAGAGAGACAGAGGGGGAGAGAGACATCTATTGGTTGCCTCCTGCACGCACCCAGACCAGGGCCAGAGATGGAGCCTGCAAACCCGATATGTGTCCTTGACTGGGAATCGAACCCTCGACCCTTGGTGCATGGGCCAATGCTCTCACCACTGAGCAACACCAGCCACAGCAAGAAGACCATTTTTATTATGTTTATTAGTGCATGTCTCATCTAAGCCTAGTCCTTTCTCTTACAAATTTAAGCCTTCCCTAAAAAATCACTACAGTAATCACAAAATAGTTTTACTTTGCAAATCTACGGAGATTATCAAAACTCTGTTCCCTATGCTTCCAACATAGGGGGTGTATAATGAATTCAGAAATGCCGTAAATAGAGCTCAGTGGGCCGACTTTCTCCTCCTGACTCCTATGATTATCATAATTTGATTTTATACGTTTCTGGCCTAAGCTAACAGCCGGGGAGTCATCTTTACTGAGTCATGAACTTTCCCATCATTAAATGTCCGCACCTATTTTCTACATATCAGAAGTGTCCAATGACTACATTGAGTCTGCCCTGAATAAAGTCGCATGGAGACAGGGGGAGCACACATGTAATAAAGTTTCCTTTCCGCTCTAGCGACGTCCTTGTGCTTTGGATTCCAGCTTTGTCTTTGACCCCTTTTCCCGGAGCATAGAGATTGTGTAACACATCTTCCGTAGAGACCAGGACATATGTTTACAAGGACAGAAATCTGAGTAATTCTCCACTGGTCCAAAGGGAATATTAAACTCTTCTGTCATTCTGTAGTATATTATTTATGGTCTCTTTTTTGTTGGCTTTTTTTTTTTCATTTGTAAGTTCCACTCCATGTCCTGATAGAAGGTGATAAAATGCTCAATATGTTAAAAAATCTTATCACTAAATCAGGAACAAAACTATAAATTTTGGCCTTTGAAATCAAACTGACTGGTGAGGATCATTTTGCCCCTGAAATATTACAGTAGTGATCAATTTGCTGTAAAACTAAGCAGTTTAGCTCAGCAATCTATAGTTGGAAAGCAAGTTGTTCAAGAGGAAAGTTTATGCCCGGCCCAGGGGATAAATTAAATGTTATGGGGAAAATATGCATTATTACATGCGTATCTCTTTAACATATTATTCTTTCCACATCAGTGTAATAAATATTTTTAATCGTATATTTTATCTCACACACGTATAGTGATGTGGTAATTTTATTCCTCCTGTATTGGCCCAAGCATGTCCGATTAATCACAGAATAGAGAAGCGCTTTCAGACCTTTTTTAAATGTGTTTAGCAAATGCGCATTCCGGGTGAAATGGAGCTGGTGTGCGAGAGGCGGGCAGCTCCCGTTACATGTCCGCGAAGGGTGCGCACCAAGGGGCCTGCTCGTGCGTGCTCCCAGGCTCGGGCCCCCTGTCCTGGCACACGGCTCGCCGCTGGAAACGCGTCGGCCACTTGATTCCGCTCGTGGGGAGCGGTTCCCTTGGAGGCCTCTGCCCCGAGCACCTGCGGGCTGTCAGGCGCCAAGCGTGGGGAGCGCGAGCCCGGCGCCCGCTCACGCAGAAGCCACAAAGCAGGGGAGCGAACATCAGCTGAGCCTCGGGGCTGGGGACTGACTTGCGTCGCTCCGTGTCATTCCCACAAAATTCTGTGGGGTGGGAGTGTGGCTTTGTCCCTCTCGGAGACAGGGCAACTGGGCTTCCAGAGGCTGAGAGGGGCCAGAGCAGAAGGGGAGAGCCGCCCAGAAAGCCACCGCTCGAATCCCCAGGAGGGACAGCGGCGGCGTGGGAAAAGCTGGTGGCAGCGAGAAGAGATGGCCGGGGAACTCGGGAGACACTCGGGAGACGGAGGCCACGGGACGCGGTGGCGGCTGGAGCCGGTCCCCGAGAAACGCATTTTCAAATGTTGGCCAGCGCGCTCCCTGCGTGTATGAGACTAATTCACCGCAGGAACAGCCAGGCGCGTCTCTGCGCTCTCTCTTCCTCCCCCCATCTTGCATATAAATGAGCATATAAGGAAATGTTCCCTCGAACTTCACCCAGTAGCAAGGAGGTAGAGCTGAAAGCTCATTCTGAAAGCTTTTAACAGTTCCCTGCGTCATGGTGGCTGTGGGGGGCGGCGAGGACAATTCCCCATTGCATTTATACCTTGTGACAGCTTTGACCCCAGACGATCTCTTCAAGGGTGTCTGTAGAGCACACAGCCTTGAGAAGTGGAGACAGTGTCTGCCTCCAGGGCAGAAAGCAAGTGTTTCCTGACTAGAGTAATACAGGCAGTGCCTCCCTGGGAGGCAAAGGTTGGGCTGACTGTCCTGCAGCCTCCTGTAATATTGGAGGTTTCTTAAACGCGGGGATCCAGCTGCAACATAAACCCGGTGCGTGTGCAGAATCTACCCAGGCCGTTCTACGTTGCCTGCATGGGACATGGGGTCAAGGGGAATAGGCGTGTATATGATGCTCTTGCTACCTGCTGCGCCGTGAGGAATAAAGTCCTTTGTCTCTGACCCAGGGGTCTTGTGTCTTCTGCCAGCATCCATGAAACTGTGGCAGGCTCACTTGTTAGCTTCCAAGCAAAGTAAAATCTTAATTCCATCTCCCTACGGTTCTTGACAGTTACATCACCCATTCTTTAAAGATTTTTTTAATTAATTCATTTTTAAAACATAGTATTATTAAATTATCCGGTATTCTTCAACGCTCTCCAAAGGAACTAGAACAGCCTATGAATTGTCATTGCTCAAATTCCACCGTTTTGGGTTTCTACTTCTTTGGTTCATTTTTCAGTTGGTGTAATTACATGGCAAATCAGCATTATCACAACCCAGAAGTATGAATTATCACATACATCTACACTTGTAAATGTCTTAACAACATTCTAGATAGACTGTTCCACATAAACAAACTAACCTAAGTGTCCCATTCATCAACAAATATTTACTAGGAGCCTTCTGTGCGCCGGATGCTGCGCACGTAACAGTGAGAGAAACAGGCACAATCCCTGCCCTCGGAGGGCTTCAAGTCTACACGGGACTGCAGATGCTTAGCCAAGCGACTGCGTGAGAGGGAGTAAGCCTCATGCTGGAGAGCCGGTAGCTGCATCGAGGGGAGCTAACCTGTAAGCTGATATCCGATTTCACTCCTGCAGAGGAGTTGACCGCGAAAGGGTGGAGAGGGTCGTGGGAAAGTGACCCGGCCTTTGGAAACAGTCCACGCGAAGCGTGACAGGTGAACACAACCTCGTGCATGGATAAAGAGGAGGAAAGAAATGAGGGGAAAGTAGGCAAGAAACAGGCAGAGAGTTTTGTAACCATGAATAAGCTTTCAGATCATACCCCACACACCGTGAGAATGCAATAAAGGGTCTTAAGCGAGGAAGTGACGTGACGAGATTTATATTTGGGGAAGTAAAAATCACTCTGGCTGCTGAACTGAGAAGCCATTGGAGCAGAGATGCTCAACCCTGGCACTGCTGGCCCTGCGGGAGGGAGAGTCCGTTGGGCACGGGGCTGTCCTGTGCATGGCAGGATTTTATCGCCATTCCTGACCTGTACCTGCTAGATGTCAGCGGCGTCCTTCAGGTCACAGCAACAAAAATCCCCTGGGGAGCAACAGCTCCTTGGTTGAAAACCACTGGAGGGAAGGAGGCCAGGCGGGGAGCCATGAGCCAGGAAAAGCTGTAGGCAGCCTGTGCTGTAGGACTGGGAAAGAAAACGGGTTCCAGAGAAATGTAGAAGCAGCCTTTAGGTTTATCGTTTATCATCGGTCCGTCCAGACATCCCTGAGAAGGCTCTGCTGGAGTGACCCACCACTCAACCTGCGCAAGGAAATGAGTTTCACGATTTGCTTTTGCCTCCCACTGGAAGCAAACCAGGCCGCTGTGCCCGCCTGCCCACCCCCGCCGAGCTGCCTGCTTTCATACATATGCATGCATACGTCACGTTTCTGCACGCATAATTTAGACTTTTCAAAACAGTGACACAGTAACAAAGAAAAATTGAGACACGCGTGCATTTTGAATATTGATTCCAGTTTCTCACATACTCCCCCTGACATTTTCCATGCTGCTTTGTTTTTACGCATTTGTTTTCTCTGCTTTCCCGTGTCCGGCCCAACTTTAGAGGAATCCGCAGCTAACGGGCAATTAGACCCAGCATCACCTATAGAACGCGAACACGGCCCGGACCACCCCACCAGAGAATCTGCTGGTTAAAATGGGGCTTTACAAGCTGACGGACAACTCAGACGACAATGTTTTCATAAAATCTGTTGAGGTAAAAATGGAAATTCTGTTCAGCGGAGGTGAACTGTGTGCCCCGTGAGCTTTGCAAATATCACCTCAGGTATTAAATCTTCACAAATACTGCAAGGAGCAACTATTTATCCCCATTTCACATTTGCAAAATCTGAGACTCAGAAGTTAGGGGAAAAAACGTATCTAAATCCCCCAACTAGTAAGTTACAGAGGCTGAATGGAGGGCAATAGAGTGAGGCTCAGCAAACTTCTTCTGTGAAGGTTTGTAAATATTTTTCGGCTTTGCAGGACTTTCGGTCTGTCACAACAATTTGAGTCTACCCTTGTAGCTGGAAAGCAGCCACAGACAATATGTAAATGAAGGGGCATGGCTGTGTGCCAATAAAACTTTATTTATGGTGGTTGACAGTCAATTTCATATCGTTTTTACATGTCAAAAATGATCATGATGATGGTTTTTCTGACCAGTTATAAAGGTAAAAACAATTCATAGCTCACACCAGATAGAAATGAACAGAGATGCCATAGTTTGCCAAAGTGTGGGCAGAGTGTGGCTAAGGGTACAGACCCCAGAGGCAGGCTCCCTTGGTGTGAATCCCGCTCTCCCGCATCTTAAATGTGTAAACTGGATGCATTATGTAACCAATACCTCTGTGGTTCAGCATCTTGGGTTGGGCTCCCCCAAAACAGACCCTGAGATAGACTCTGAGGGCAGATAGTTTATTTGGGAGCTGATACCAAGAAGCAAGACAGGGAAGGGAGGGAGGCCTCTATGGACACATCCATGAGCAGGTTACTGCTGGGGACAACCAGGACTCCAGCCTGCCGGGGTCCTCGAGGAGACACAGCATAGGGACAAGCCTGGGTATTGCCCCACCTGGCAAGGAAGCTGGAGGACTGATCACCTGTCAGTGGTGGAGGGCCGCTCCCAGGGGCATGGATGCGCAGCACTCGTCACCCCCTCTGCTGACAGGGGACCAGAGCAAGCCCTGGGGCAGAGAGTCACGGGGCCTGCAATAAGCCTTTGGCATAGCAGGGAACTGTGAATGCCCAGGGGACACAGGGGGGCGCCAAAAGGTCTGCTACCACTGAGTTTCCTCATCTGCAAAACAGGCATAAAAATAAGGCCTGCTGCCGGGCCTGTGAACGGTTAACTGAATAATAGGTGAAGCGCTTCGGGGCTGGGACCGTGCGAGACAGATGAAGCGCTTGCCTTGGGCACAGAATTTAAGGGGCCCCCCGAAAACTCAGTAATCAAGACAAATCATATTTTGATGCAATATTTTCTAAAATCAAAATTAATGGGGGGAAAAATCCATGATGAGCAAAATATCAAACTTTTACCTAAAAATAGGATCAGCGCTCCGCACACCCACGTTGGAGCCCGAGGCAAAAAAGGGAAGGCGCGTCCCCACGTGTGCGCTTTTATGTATTTTTTAACAGTTATTTTTCTTTTCAGGATTAGGTTTTGAAAATATTCTTGTTGATTTTGCTTCCGTTAAAGCCAGAAGAAAGAAATTATCATCAATTCTGTTTGGGGTAAAGGTAAAATACCTAAACTTAAAATAATGCTATGTTTTAATATACCTATCATTGATTTTTCAGTATTTTTTTCCAACTTCTTTCATGTTTTGGAAAAACTAATCATTAAAAAAATGCATAAAAGCAGACATATGGGAGAACACGTGTTCCCTCTCGCCTCGGGTTCCAATGCGGCTTCATATGCACTGTGACTGACTCTCCTTTATTTAAAATGTTGATATTTGGTTCACTATGAATTTTTATATTAATTCTTTTAATGTGGCATTGACATATGATTGTTCTTGATGACTGCATTTTGGGGTGTGTTCTCCCCTAATTTTGCACCCACATGAACACCTCGCTCTGCCTGCCTGAGTCCTGGCCCCAGTAAGCCTATGCCTGGCACATAATCAGCCGCGTGCTTAATAAGCTTTAACTTTACAGCTCATTTTCAAGCCCAGTTTCTCCAGCGTGGCTGCAAGTATCCTGCCTCGTTGGTCCATCAGGATAACCACACAGTCACATCTTAACAGGTAACCAGTCACCACAGTACGTTGTCTTTTTTCCCCTATCATGGCATGTGGGGGAAATGCAGCCTTTGATTGAATAGTTCTGAGGCGTAAGTGTTGATAACCACTCACATAACCTGTTAGGGAGGGAGGAAGTTAGCAAAGCCAAGGCAATTATGGCTGGGTAATGTGAAGGGCCCACTTTTTCCTGACAGCAAATTAATTGATGTTATAATGGGTATGTCACCCTGTCATCTATCAACATTTATTGAGTTCTGACAATGTGCTAGGTGACACGTGAAACAGCACACACACGCTCACGCGCGCACACACATGCCAGAATCCCAGCTTACCCCTTATCAAGCTTCATCCATTGATGATGATGGTTGATAAAGGATATTTTTTTCTGTATAAAAGGAAATAATATTGCCGGCACCCCTTGTTTTGTTTTCTCTCCCCCCATCCCCTTTACCCCCACCCCCACCCCCCCATTTATCTCAGCACAATGACTCTGGTTGGTTTTGAAAATGAGCTGTAATCAACCTCTGAAATGCAATAAAGAGAGTAAATTCTGATTTGTGGGGAAAGTAGATTTGTCTGATAGAGGCATTTGAACGACTCCAATGTATTAATGACGCGGGCTCTCTAGAACCACACTGAGGCTGTGATCCGCTCTGTGATCCGGGCCCATGGCCTGTCACAGTAGGAACCAGGGAAAGAATCACGGTAACTGCCCTCCAACCAGCGAGCCCTACTGTGCGCCCTGGGCCTGTGAGCAGGGAGGCACTGGGGTCTGGAGAAGTAAGTAAACAACAGCTTTGTTGATAGTGTTCCTGGGGGAAAAGGGGAAAAGCCTGCAAGTCAAAAGAAAAAAAACACCAAGTAATTAAAAAAGAAACTTCATTTCCAATTGCTGAATAAGACATTAAAGAATTGCAGGAAGCAAACCTCGACAGAAAAACAGCTATTTAATCTTTAGAGTTGCTGCTAGAAATTAAAATGAAACAATGCGCCAGAGCGGATTTATGACTTTGTCCATAACTCCACGTCACCGTTCTTTAATTTATTTATTTGTGTCCCTACATTTGCTTTTGGCAACACATTACGGAATCAGATGGAGGCCTACAGAAGTGAAATTTCTTCCTCAACCCCGCGTTTCCTTTATTCCAGCGACTCTGGTTACAACCTAATGTTATTTTAACAGTTTTTCTTTAATTTAACGATATTTAATTTGCATTCGCTCAAGTGACATACAATAGATCATGCTATTACCATGATTTATATCAGATGAACTGGCATAAATTCAACATTATAAATTGCGCCTGTAAATGAAACTATTATTTTACAGGAATTACTGTAGCAGAAAGGGTAAGGACCCTCCAGTCAACCTTAGTCAAACCCACTCTTTAGAGTTTTATATTTTATGCCTGCAATAAATGCTTTTGTGAAAGCCCATAACCCACAAAAAAGTCATTCGAAGTACATTAATTACGATAATACTATCCAAAAAGCTGCAAGGGCCTATTTTTGTGACATCACTCTCTGATTTCTTGCTGCCTTAAATTATCCCTTTGATGGCTGTGGAGATTAACAGTCATACTTTTGTCATTAAATATAAGGCATTTTAAAGCTTAATCCACCTAAGTTCTAATTGATACTGCTTTCCGTTGGCAGATAGCGACCTGATTTATAATTTAAATACGCGGCATTCTAGGCGTCTCTTCAGTGTAATGAAAAGGCGAAGCTCCTCTCCTCTCTCAGCGATGTTAACATCAAGGAGGCCCCGCTTTCCTTTCTCCGTTTATATCCTAGGCCTAATTGAAAACTGTTCATTGAATTTCAACAGGACAGAGAAGCCTTTTTATCTCTCAATTTGTCCATTAGCGAATATAATTGAAGTATCTGCTACACAGCTGAGCTGATCCCGTTCTTGTTTAAATTCCTAATTTCTCCGTCTTTCAGAAGGCATCAGGGAATCTGTCCGTGCAGGTGTGGCCATCACGGCGACACCAGCTCAGGCGCCCTCGGCCGGCCTCCCCGCGGACAGAGCCGCACGGAGGAGGAAGGCGTCTCCTTTTGCTGGGGAGCATGTCGCGTAATAATCTTACAGGCGTGACCATAAGGTTTGCTAATTGCCACATCTGTTTAACAGCTGTCAGAGGCTCCCCCCATGCTGCCATCAATATTACAACACAGTCCATTACCAGGAGTTTTATTGTTTTCAACTGTTTTGTTTGTCACAGGCATTACTGCAGCTAATGACGTCTGTGTTATGCCGCTAATTATTTTTTGGTTTCTTAGAAGCCTCTGTTTCAATCCAGCTTTGCCGTTTGGATCGCGTCTTTCTTTCCTGCCCCCATCCCCGGGCCCCTGGCTTTCTGTGACGTCCTTGGAAACCTTTCATGTTGATGAGATTTAATTTTCCTTCACCCACAGTCATAAATATCTTAATAGGTTTGTAGAATTTTGTGGGGTTTTGTTGTTGTTGTTTTTTTAAAAAAAAAAAAAAGGGGGGAGTGTGCAAAATGTCTTCATTCCTTAATGGCAGGGCTGAATTCTTTCACTGACTCCAAGCCGAGCCCATGCTAGTTATGGTAAGTGTACAAATAGATCACTGTTTAGGCCGCCTTTACCGGGGCAGAGTCAGTCTGGCTGATTTTTTGTAATTACTTTTATATTTCACCTAGTTCCTGACTGCATTGCATTTTTTAAACACAGCAAACCACGACATCTATTAAGTAGAAAGCTGAGATTGACAAACTGCAGACTGAGCAAAATACGCATGACCTGATTTAGAATGAATTGATAGGTGTCACTGATCTCTATTATACATAGAGTGTGTGAGTTCCCTGTGATGTATTATTTATCCATAGGAGCTGCCTTTTTGTTTCATTAATAAACCTGTATATCGGAGATAAAACAGCACTGATGATTAGTTTGAGGCAGTGCAAAACGACATGGTATTTGCCTGCCATTGCTCAATTATTTCCCTCATTTTTTCCCTGAGTCTTTGCATGAATTATTAAGACCTGGGCTGTTTGTTTAAGGATCTAATTTTAGTGCCTGTGTCCAGCTGAATTCTGTTTTCTCCTCTAACGAAAGGAAAATAGTGTGAGAGTTTCTAATCTTGGTCTCAAATTTTAGATTTGCGCTGCACAGCACAAGTTGTAAAGGTCACTCTGCTTTTGAACCACAGAGCAGAGACATTTGATGAGCCTAAAAATCCGTTTCGGTTATGCATCACATCGCCCCACAAATTAAAGCAGAGCTGCTTGGTTAAGTCAAGCGCAACTTGCATGTGCTTAGAGAGAAACAGATAAAAGGAGCAAGGATCCAATTTGAGCAATCCTACAGGAAACATCTTATCCAAAGTGAGGGTAATGATTGGGGATAACTTCTGGAAGTTGCTGTGAGTGACTGTCATTAATCTCCCGATGCTGAGCATTGCCCAGTCACCAGATACAGATGTCTTTGGTTTTCATGCCTCGTAATGCACACTCATTTACAATCAAATCATGCCACAACCTGCCCTGAATTCTTTGAAAAGGCGTATGGAGATAGTGGGTAGAGATGACCTTATACATAAAATATGCTTTGCAGTTTTAAAATATGGACTGAAAGATAACATTTTGTTATCAATTAAAAATGATTTGGGACAATATTTAGATATATAGCTTGGAGGTATCCTTAAGTTTTTTGTGGCTTTTTGGTATTAAATGACTACCTCAAATATAAGTCCCCGACCAAGAGTCTTTGACTTGTTTGTTTAATATCTAGGGGAGGAAAATGATACGTTTTCAATGTCCACACTGCTTTGAGACAGTGGTGAGTGCCGTGCGGCCTGATAAGAAATCTCAGAGGGTTAAATCGGGCAGTGCCTGCAAGCGACAGTCTTGCAACAATCGAATTTAAATTAACTAGGGAAACGCAACACGGGAAAAAGGAAACGAATCAGAGCACACATCAAGAACGCCTTTTTCAGAACCAGGAACCCTCCGTGGCTGGTGGGAGTATAAATAAGTTTAAACATTTTCAAAATAGACAACTGGAAACCCTTTAAGGTCAACAAATCGGGGACTCTTTGAACAAATCAGGCTAAATCCATTGTTTGTAACAGCCAAATACTGGAAATAATCTAAATGATCAATATTAGAAGAACAGATACACGATGCATTCATATAATGAAATGCCACTGGCCACTAAAAAGAGTAAAAACCTATGGTGCTAATGTGGGAAGATGTACTAGATGATGGGGGGGGGGGTAGCTTACAGAACACTGTGTATAGCATGGCCAATGAGAGAGAAAGGGGGGATGGAGAGAGAGAATTTGAGGCGATGGGGTGCATGTGTGTTGAATGTTTAGAGCTTGGTACACTCACTGGAATGTAAATCCCCCTGAGGGAAGGAATCTGGCCTGTCTTGTTCACCTACATCTCTACATCTGCTCCTGGCACATAACTCAGACTCAAAAACCATTGCTTGAGTGAGTGAGTGAGTGAGTGAGTGAGTGAGTGAGTGAGTGAGTGAATATATGCAAGTAGAGGCATAATTTAAAAGGTATGGCAGGATACATACCAAATTCATAAGCAAGTGAGGCACAGGATTAGAGATAAGAGAGACTTGGGAAGTTTATGTTGATCCTCTGCACAGCTGGAGTATTTTTAGAATGAGTATTTTTCAGAGGCCTTTCAAAACATGATGAAACCACAAAATGGAAAGCCATGTTGTGTCTCCCGTTTGTTTTTTTGAAGACGGTAGGACCTGTCACAAAGATCTTGCCCCCTTGCCTCCTTCTCCCAGCTCCCGTTAGAAAAGAGAGGGGGCGAGCACGTGAAGGAGACAGCTACAAGGAATGGGCTGCTGTCCTAAAGCAGGTGCTCCTGGCCACCTGGAGGGCTGACCTTAGCGTGCGTGAGTTCTAACCCTGTGGAATGCTCAACAGCAAAAGACTCAAAGAAAGTCATCAAGGACAGCTCAACCAAGGTATCCAACCAGTGTGGAGAGAGAGGTGGGATGGGTGGACACATTAAAAAATGAAGAGAAAGAATATTAAAGGACTTCTGGTTTAAAATGGTCAGTTGAATTTACCTGTTCATCTTTTCTCCTTCTCAAAAATCCACTAAAATGACAGCAAAGGGATTAAAGAGTTATAAACTCACAAGGACAAAAAGAATGGGAGAGTGGATGATGACAGGGGGGAAATGGCAACCAAATTGGAAAGCTGGAAGGTTGGATAACAAGCAGTAAGTGACTGAGGTTCCAGTGTTTTCCCAACAGCCTGGGTGGTAGGAAGTCAAGTGAAGCTAGTTCAAGCTCTGGGACGCTGGGAAGCTTCAAAACCAGGGGGTACCAGTTACTTCTGAAGTCAAGTGCAGAATTGGAGTGAAATCAGGAAAACTGTAAGGACTTCTTCCCCCACCTTCCTCCTACAGAAAGGAAAGTTACTATGGGCATGAGTTTACAGGGAGGGGGATGAGGAGAACTCTTTCTGATATTAGCAGGCACAGTGATGAAGAGATTCTCACCATGCTTTCTCTGCTCAGCTCCCAGTCTGGGCTACCTGGTCAATACTCACCTCCCTTCCGAGTAGGAGATTCCCTGTTTCCTCTCTGAAAAAACTGGTCTGTCCTAGAGTGGGGGGAAAAGATACTGACAATTGTGGGTCCTTTAATGGAACAGGCAAGTCATCATTTTTGCCCCACTCAGAAGTTTTCCCGTTAACATGATCAGTCCCAGACATAAAGCTTTGAATCTGTTTTCAGTGCCTCACTTCAAAATACAAATGGACATCCAATCATCATCATGTATTTGATTAAGACCTCTAAGATAAAATTCAGAAATGAAAACAAACAGGGAAGAAAGAACTCTGAAGAAACAAAAACTGCGGCATGCAAGAAAAAAGTCAAAATGCTCAATGAAATATTTTCAGAGAGATACAGCATTCATTAATAAAATGCACAAAAAGATAAGTCCAAAAAAAAAGGTAAATAGCTTTTGGAAATTAAAAGGTACGAGGTACAGTGCAGCAATGAAAAAATCAAAAGATAATTTGGGAGATGATGGTGCAAACTCTCCCAGAAAAAAGGAACAAAGGAAAAAGAGATGAACGCTGGAAAGAAAATATTAAGAAAATTAAAGATACAACATCCAAATAATAGGAGTTTTAGAAAACAACAAGAATAAAAAGTGGAAAATAACATGAGAAATTATTCAAGAAAATTTCCCGAAACTGAAGAACAGCAACTTCACGAAACCATTGGTTACCCAGCTCAGTAAGTGAGAAAAGTCCCACACCAAGTTATATCATCATAAAATTTCAGATCCTAAAAACTTTCCAGAGAGAGAGACTTTTTAAAGGATTTAAAAGCATGATCACACATCACAACAGCTATGCTGGGAATTGTAAAACAATACATTTCTTCAAAATGCTAATGCAAAAGTGTTTCTTTCCAACCAAGAATTTCATACCCAGCCAAATTACTGTTTTCAATTGTGAACGTTGGAATAAATATTCCTTCCAACTTGCAACATCTCAGAAATTGAAATCTCAGACCCCTTTTCCCCAGGGGAAAAAAATGGTGAACTTTTTCTTTTTTCCTTTTTCTCCAGAGAAAAGGGGTCCATGGCTGTCTGGAAATGAACCCACCCAAAAGTCTGCTTTTAGGGAAGATGAAGCCTCGACATCATCATTCAAGCCCTGAACGTAGAAGTTAGAGGAGTGGGTACAGGATCTGCACTATAGTCTTTGGTTCACTCTGGCAAATGCAGCCTCTACTGGTGAGATCCCATCCCATTCTGTCTCTTTCTTGAGTTTTTTTTTGGGGGGGGAGGGTTGTTGGTTTTTTTTGCACTGTGCCAACCAGTATGGATCTCTCTCCTTCCTGATCACCAATTGCTTTAGTTTATGATATACAATCAATGAGGCACTTTTTATTATACATGCCTTGCTCCTTTGGCATGTAGCTTTTTTAAGTTTCTCTCCTATGGATAAGCCTGTTCTTCCCAATGGGTTGAAGCCACCTGTAGACCAGACAGTAAGCATGCTCACGGATTCACAGCTCCCTCACACCCTATTGGCCACCAAGTTCCTCCCGTCCCAACTCCTTGCTTCTCCCTACTGCTCTCACTTGGATTCCTACTGATCTTCAGTTCTCCAAGTCAGTTTCCCTCCTCTACAATCAGTCCCCCACACCATTGCCTGAGATAACATTCTAAAATGTCAATCTGACCATGACCTTTGACCCCACTTGAAACACCGTCATTGCTCTCTCAATGCCAGCAGAATAAATTCCAACATCCTTAACAAATCATGCAAGATGTGGCCCCAGATACCTTTGTTCCCTCCTCCACCCGGATCCACCTGAAACCTCTTAGAGCTATCTCACAGCCCCATAACTTTGCAAAAACCAGTGAGCCCTGCTCTGCGAAACTTTCCCTAGTCCCCCGCTCCCCACTTATCTGTTCCCCCCACTGACACCTTTCCTCCATTAGAGCACTTACCATATATTTTACTACCTCTTGTTGTATGTCAGCTTCCCACACTCTAGTTCATTTCTGTCCCAAAATTGAGACAGCCTCTGTCCTTGGTAGATTATAAATATCTGGTGAAGGACCAGTGAATTCTCTTCTAGAACCTACTTCCTAGCAATTTTGTGGGAACAGACAATAAGTATTTAGCCAAATAAATTGAAATTTCTTTACATTCTGTTGGTTTTGCCTGCCCGGCATCTATTCCCTGGTTTCCTGGTGCTGATACTAGAATAATTATTTTCCTTGAGGAAATACCTCCCTCTTGGTCTCAGCCATCTCTTCCTTGTCTTACCTGCTCTTGAAAGCTGACTATAAAACTTTTAGCAACGTTCTAAGCCATTTGACATTATGCAGATAGTTTGAATCCACCACAGTGGGAGTATTTACGTGGAAACATTCCCACAACTAAGTGGTAAATACCAGCTCATCCATAATCTCAGCCCATGTGATTTGACAGGACCCCACCCAGGGTGGGCACTCAGCTGAAGCCTGGCCACTCAGTGTAGGCCAAGCCTCCCAGGGCCACAGTGATTGGTTGACAGATGTGTGCATCACTTCTGCCTGACCAATGAGAATCTCTTCTAGGACTATTGCTGAAACTCCTGAAGGGAGGTGCTCCTGGCACTGAGATGCTGTCTCTAAAGGTGACAAATGACCCAGAACTGCTGGGTTACCAGGTGAAGAAAACCCATCCGAGAATGACATGGACATGGGGGAGGTGAAACTAAGTCCTGACACCATAGTTTGAGCCCTGGAGCCAGCAACGACTCAAGCCAATTCTCATTCCTAGACATTCCAGTTTTAGGTCGGTTTGCAGGGGTAGGTTTTGTCCTTTGCAATTGGACATATCCTCCCTGATTTACGGCCTAGTCCAGTTCACATGTGTGTGGAAGGCACCTCTTCAGGTGGTTTCCTTGTTCATATCCATGACCCTTCCCTGGGAACTGCCGCTAGACATGGCCCAGAGTCCCCAGCCCCTCCTGGCCACAGATGAACCTCTGTCTCCACAGTGTTTGAAAGTTTCGACTGGAGATGTTGGCGTTAAAGCACATTACTGGAAGCACTTGAGAGGAAAGGGCTGTAATCCTCGCTAAGCCCCCAGCAGCCCAGTGGCTGCCATGCCCATGGCTGCTTCCTTGATTTTATGAGAAACCCCAATAAATTCCTTATTTTGGCTTAAGCTCCTTACATCTGCTTTCTATTAGCCGCAATAAAAGAATCGTAACTCAGCCTTTCCCAATGGGCAGCAGACAGTTTTAGGTAGTATAGCGATGGTTTCCTTTAATAATTATGTATTTATTTTAATGTATGTTCAGGAAGATATAACTAATACATTGAAGGGATTCCATGGATATCCTTACTTAGGATGAAGCGAAGACAAGTATTTTTTAAATCTGTCAATATCAAGAAAAACATTGAATAAATACGCCCATCAGAGTTCTTGGCTGCAAGCAACAAGTCTGGTTAACTTAGTGCAAATGCAATTTATTGGCAGGAAATCAGGAAGTCCCCCAAACTGAGGGAACGTCTAGAAAAAAGGGCTGAAAAGTGAGTAGGAACCAAGGGAAATCACATCAGAGGAATCACTTCAAGGTCATTCCACAGGGACATTCTTGTTAAGACACTGCCCTTAATTAAGCACCGTGGCCACTGGTGCTACTGGACTTTGCTGTCATTAGGCTCATAACACTGTACCAATGCCTCTGCCACAGACACTTTCAAATGAAGAATCCCAGCCTCCCTCAAGAGTCAAGTGCAACAGGGCTTGATATGAGCCAGGCCAAGATGCCACTCCTGTTCGCCGTGGGAAGGGGCAGGGAGGACTCACCAGTGGGGCTCAACCGTGACTGCCCTCTGGAGCCCTCTGGGCAAGTTTAGAGACACGCTGCTCCCCGGTCCCACCCCAGAGGTTCAGACGGGGCTGGTCTGGAAGAATCTGGGCGTCAGGACCTTTGAAAGTTGCCCAGGGGTCTGGTTCTCTCCAACAGCCTCTGTTGAAAACCTCTGGGCAGGGCCATCTGACCTCTACAGTGGACACGCCGGCTCGCTGTCGGGGACGTGGCCTTATCTGAACTCCTTTCCGGCATCGCTCACCTGATGTCCTTGGTGTCCTCCCAGGCTCCGGAGCTAAGGCTGTTTTTAGCTCTTTCAATTATGCGATCTCCTTATCTTCATGCTATTGAGAACACCTTACCGTTTTCTTAAACAGCAGCTAAATGCATCTGCCTGTCGTTCCGCTTCCATTCTCGGTGCTGCAGTGTCTCCCGTAGCTTATGGGGGCACATCGAGGGGCTGGTTACAAACAAGCAAACAAAAACCCGCCCGGTCAGCTCACGCTCCACTCGTGGCCTCGGTGGCTTGCCTGTGGCCTGGGCCTGGTTCGGGGGTTCACTCCAGCCCACAAAGGCTCCCGTCCTGAGCCGATGGGCCCTGGGAGCTGGCTCCTACCCACTGCTCCCTCCCTGTCGGGGACACCGGCGCGCTGTTCCCTGGAGTGTGCGACTGTGGCCCGCAGTGACAGCGGCCCTGCAGAAAGCGTGCGGAAGGGATGAAGACGCCCGGTAGCTGTCAGGAGTTCTTCACTTTGAACGAGACTAGGCATCTGCTCGTTGTGGTTGACAGTTGATGGCTTTTAGCTATAGAATGTCTGTAAAAATTACAAGAATTTGAACAATCTAGCTTCTGTCTTGCTCGTGGTCGAGCACACCAGCAAAGGCAGTTTGGAAAAATCACATTGAGCCACAGCTGCGGTTACCCCCTTGGCTGCCTGGTACAATGAATGTGCATGCGTTTCTGCCCCCAGCCTGCCAGGGTCCAAGTCTCACGACGCAATTGGCCGACCGTCTCTGCTGCTTCTAACCCAGGATCGCTCTAACGCAGCATCACAGGCATTTGGGGGCAGGTAATTGTTTGTTGTGGAGGTTGTCCCAGGCGTTGGAGGATGTTTAGCAGCACCCCTGGCCTCTACCAACTAGATGCCAGCAGCGCCCACACCTCTGCCCAATCTTCACAACCAGGGTGTCTCCAGCCATTGCCAGCTGTGCCTTGGGGTAGTGAGGGGACAGAACCACTCTCAGGTGAAAAGCACTGTTCTAGCTCTTGCTGCATATTAGAGGCAGCCAAAGAGCTCGCTGCCTCGCCCCCGTCCTGGGGAATCGCCGGGGCTGAGCGCGGAGCGAGGTCTGCCCGGGGCCCTAACGCACAGCCCGGGTCGAGACTCTCCGCCCTGAAGCAACGAGCCGAGCCCTGCTGCAGATATTTTTATAAGCAGCCTCTCCACTTAGCAACACATGAGCAGCAACTACTAGGAGCAATATTAGCTGCAATGTCAAGTACTGTCTTGCGGAATTTGCAATTTAATGAGGTCATGACAGTTTAAGGGAAATGTACTGTTTTTCATATGTGAGTGAGTACATATGGAAAAATACCTAGAAAGGATATTTAAAAGGAATGAGAGAAAATGAGTGTTGGTCCGCGAAAGGAGGGCACCGGAAGTTAATGGACAGATTGGAACCTGGGAAACTCAGGCATGAGTGTGCCTGAGACTTCCGAGAGGACAGCAGAGGCCCGGGGGCACTGATTTTTTTGAAGCTTCTGGTATATTTTTAAATGTAAGAGGCTACAAAAATTATAGTATATGTTTAGCTTTTACCTTTTTAAAAATAACGGTGTAGTTATGATTCACACACCATAAAATTCACTGTTTCAAAATCAAATCCAGTGATTTTTAGAATATTTATAGACATGCGATAATCACTACTATCGCATTTCAGAATATCTTCATCACCCCAGAAAGAAACCCCATTCCCTGCAATCCCCTAGCACCTGGTAACCAATAATCTTTCTGTCTATACATTTGCCCACTCTGGACATTTCATATCAACAGAATCATGCGTTATATGGCACTTTTGTGTCTAGCTACCTCCACAGAGTCTGAGGCAGTGAAGCTTAATACTTAAGAGACAGACTTTGGCATCAGACAGAACTCCAATCACATTAATTCCTTTACCCTCTAGCTGTAGGATCTTGCGCGGACACCAATGGTTGACAACCCAAAAGCATCCCCAGGGCCCTTCTCGTCACCCAACTCTCATACCATAGAGGCTGGAAAGGTTACATGGGCATTGTCCTAAGGCCTCCAGTTTTGCCAGAAAGAGAAAATGGGAAGTCTCGGATTGCTCCTCGGAAAGATACCTCCTTCTGTAATGAGAGAGAGAAGTACTTGAAGAGAACGCAGTGCCATTGGTTTTCCACCCCTTTTTTCCTTTGAAGAATGTGTGAGGGCAGGAAGCGCGGCTGCCATGTTGTGATCATGAGGAAAAGGCCAAGAGGATCCCAGAAACACCAGCCAAGTTCTGATGCTGTCGAGCTGCTGAACCAGTAGCAGCAACTGCCTTCTCACAGATTGGGATTTGTATGCATGAAAAATAAGCCCTCGGAGATCTAAGCTACAGTTACTTGGGTTTTGGTTACTTGGAGCATCAAGTATGCTTAACTGAGACAGACAGTCATTTTATTTCTGTGGACTAGTTCACAGCTCAGTGGGTATAGTTCCTGGACCTCTGAGCCAAAAATTTGTTACCATTTGTTGAATATAAGGAGTAGCTTCCTTTTGGGAGCATCTCTTCCCTTTGGGGCACAAGCTCATGGGACTTATGCCTAGCTCTCCTTTAGCCAAGATATGGGCCTGTTAGTCACCTGTTCTCACCAGAAACCCCTCCCGGAAACTTGATTATTGAAAAGAAAGTTACTGGAATTCATTCCTTTCACTGGGAGAGGGGCAACGGATTAAAATTCCCACCACGGGGCTCTTCCCACACTCATCCATGCTTGCATTCATTCCTTCATTCCAAAAATACATTTAGTAAGCACCTAACAAGTGTCAGTGTGAGGACATGGAACTGAAGGGAAACAGAGAGATTAAGTCACATATACCTTGGGAAAGAGAGTTAGACTATCTAGCATCAGGTGGCAATGAGGCCCTGAAGAAAATAAAGAGAAAGGGACAGATGGTAAGAGGTATGAGGAAAGAATGGCCTCTGTTTTACAGGGTGACCAGAGAGGACCTCACTAAGGAAGCTGTATTTGAGCAGAGAATATCTGGCAAGAGCAGGAGGCAAAGGTAAGTGAGAAACAGCAGGCAGAGCAAGTGCAAAGGCCCTGAGGCAAGAGAATGGCCGGTGTGTCAGTAAGGAGGAAATCAGTGTGGCTGGAACAGAGGGATGGAGAGGAGCTGTAATCAGTGAGAAAGCCGGAGAGGTGACAGGAGCCAAAGCAAGTCATATCGAACCACTTACTAAGACCTGAGACATTCTTGAGGGAGTGACAGGATCTGGCTTAGTTTTATCACGATCGCTCTGGCTGCTGGGTGAAGTATAGACCGTCCACCCAGGGAGGAAGGGAGGAGGGCAGGGAGAGCAGTGAAGAAGCAATGGCAATATTTCAGGTGATAAGTGATCCATCTAGAGCCAGGGTTGGAACTGCAGGACTTATGGGAAGCAGTCAAATTCCAGCTATGTTAAGAGGGGAGGGCTAACCAGATTTACCCAAGGGCCGGATGCGGGGCGCGAGAAACGGGAAAAGTCGAGGCTAATGCCAACGCGGTGGCCTGAGGCACTCGGCACATGGAGGTACCATTTGCCGAAGCGGAGAACCACAAGAAGGGCCAGGTTTTCGGCAGTCGGGGTGACAACAGACATTAAGATGACGGTCACTACCGTGGGTCCTGCTTTGTGGCATTCTGGATCTGTCTCTTGGAAAGCCTGGTCCCTCACCCTTCTCACTTATTCAGAACTCCCAACATCCTTCCAGTACATTCCTTTAGGCTTAAGTTAACCAGAATCAGTGGCTAGTCATTTCAACCAAAGCCCCTTCATTGATAAAATGGGCTAAACTGGCTTGTACGGATCAGCACAGGACACCAAACTCCACTCTTACCACGGGAACATGTGTTCTGAGCCGCAGCCAACGAATGTGCCACACAACTTTCCGATGCCACCCATTGCCCCGGCGGACGGTGACTTTCCTCTCCTGAGGGAGACAGCTCCTGACAGTACACGGTGTCAAATACGATTAAAACTTGATTGCTAATTCAAGTGCCATTGTGCTGGCCACACTTGTCACGTAAAAGTGCACAATGCAGTTTAATCAAATTGACAGAACTCCCTTTGAAGATATTTTGTCACAGAGGCTCTGAAGAAAACTGTTCCCACCAGGCTCTCTGCCTGTGCGGTATTTTGTTAGTGACACATTTTCTAGCTAGTCCAGGGCCTAGCGAAGCATGTTTTGCAAAGAACGTTGGGATGGTGGGGGGAGGAGTGTTTAGATTTTTCTTTTCATTTCTCGTAATTAGGAAGACCTCCACCAACTGCCTGATGATGCAGTTCATCTGGGTCACGGCGAAACCAAATCAAAGCTGTTTCGCTTCAGAGTCATATGCGATCAAATAAATAACCCACGGAGGTTGACGAAGCTAGCTCGCAAATAGCTAATTATGAACACCAAGTCCAGACGTTCATCTGTTCAAAGAAATGCTTCTTTTCTTCTTGCCGGCGTCCAACAAGTGTTTTCAGCCTGGGACCCAAGGGAAGCGCAGGCTCACGTTCACTGACAGGACGATGGAGCTGGGTGCCCGTCGCTGGGCACCGCCAGGGTGGAACAGAAGTGGATGAGTGATGCCTTAGTGGCAATACTGACCAGCTCGGGGACAATATGCTACTACTGTGAGAAGCAGGACTCTTCTCAGTGTGACAGGAAACCCCATTCAAATGGGCTTAAGGGGAAAAATGGAGATTAGCTGATTCAGGTTTTGAAAATGTTGAAGGTAGAGCTGGTTTGTACCCTCAAAAATCTCATCAGGACCTGGTACCTCTGTTTGTTGATGGAGCCACGATGGCGTCACTGCTGTTCAAATCACCTGGTGGGGCCGCGGAGAAGAGACAGTTCTCCAGAGGGGAATTACATGCTGTTCCCAGGACAGAGAACTCACACTAGACAGAAAGGACCCAGTGCCCATATCCGCTATTCTAGGACTGTTGAGAGAATTCAGTAAGACAATATTGGCCTAACCCCTGTGTCCGTTAAGAATTTTTTTGGTTTTAGGGTGATAAAAACATTTTTGTACAACACTGAGAATGCACTAAATGTCACTGAATTTAATTCCTTTAAAATGGTTAATTTTATGTTATGCGAATGTCATCTCAATTAAAAGAAAAAAAGCATGCTTTGACTGCAAATAATAGAAAACCCAGTGGCTTAAAAAGTAGAGATTTGTTTGTCTTCAACAACAGGAAGTCCAGAGGTTGACAGGACAGGGCTGGTCAAAGAAGCCATCCAGGACTCACTTTCCTTCTTTCTGCTTATCACCCTCATCATGAAACATTGATCTTCATGGTCACAGGATAGCTGCCTATCTCCAGGCCTCGCATCTGTATTTCAGATGGAAAGAATGGGAAAGGCAAGGGACTACATGTCTCAGGCAAATAGCGGTTTTATAGAGAGGTCAGCTTCAGTCTTATTGACTGGACTGTGCCAGATGGCCACCCTTGCTCGCATGCATTTTATCTGGACACAGTGCTGCTTGAGCAAAGTTGGGGTTCTGCGAGCAAGGGGGAAAAGACAACAGGTATTGCACCGACAACTAGCATCATCTTCCAAGTGCCTGGAACAAGGTGGGACTTCAATAGATGACAGTGGAGATAGAAGGAGCAGGTTTTGACATTGAAATTCTGAAAGCAAACACTACAGTCCTCCTTGTCATTACCTCCTAAAGCTCTCTGGTTTTTCAGGTGTGAGTTTAAATCGGTTTGTTTTGAGTCTTAAATGCAAAATGCAAGCTGGCTGAACAGCGGGAAATACAAAGTTAAAGAGACCGGGATAGGGGGGTGGGGATGTAGGACATCTGTAATACTGTCAAAAATAAATAAAATAAAAAGTTAGCCCGGCCGGGCGTGGCTCAGTGGTTGAGCATCAACCTAGGATCCAGGAGATCGGGGTTTGATTCCCGGTCAGGGCACATGCCTGGGTTGCCGGCTGCAGCCGATCAATGACTCTCTCATCATTGATGTTTCTATCTCTCTCTCTCCCTCTCCCTTCCTCTCTCTGAAATCAATAAAGATATATTTAAGAAAAAGAAAAAAAAGTTAAAGAGAGGAGTATTCCTCTTATACCAGTCATTGGCCTTTTTTCTTGGTTTTTGTTTTGATGGAGCCGAACCGAATCTGAAACTGCCCCCTACCCTAGCAAAATCTGGGTTGCAGGTTTACCGGATTCCAGATTTGCTGCCTTTAGGTTCCCCCAAAGAATAATTATTCGTAATATTCGTAAACAACTTTCTTTCTCAATCCTGATGCCTACCTGTAACTCATGTCTTCGCACAGTAAATTAACGTACTGAGAATGACTTCTCACTCAAGGTGCAATGAAAACATGAGAAATGGGTTTTAATAAAGAGGATTTGAAAGGGGAGCTGAGGGAGAGCAAGGAGGGACATGGTTCACCTCCAAACCCTGAAAGGACTCAGAGAACACATGCGGAGGCCCCGTAATTACTCCCATCGTGGCCCCTGTATCTGTGGCTTGTTGACGTTTAGCCAACTATAAAATATACTTGCTGCATGATCAAATGTCATTTACGTAAAGTATGAATTACAGTCTGGAAAGAAACTTCATTTCCTAATAGAAATATACTTCTGTTTTTCCTCATGCAAAATAATTAGTTTGCTTTTCAAAGTCAACTAATACAGAAAAACTGGAAATCCTCCTCACAGCCCCGCCCACAGGGAAACCTACTTGCTGTTTTGTATCTACCTACAGAACACACAACATGCACACATTTCTAAAGCCACAGTGAAACCACGTGGCACTGTGAGGGGCCGGGACGCGTCTTCTCTGCCCCTCACTTACCCTGCAGGCTCGGAAGAGCGCGCCGAGGGCCGAGGGAGGCGATGGCTAAGTGCCCCACAGGCCCACAGGTGGGCTAACTGCTGAAAGGCCGGTCACGGCCTGTCCCTTTCCTCCGGCCTGTCCCTTTCCTCCCGCCCGCAGCCCCGCAGTCTTGGAGGCAGCACTCTTTGGCAAGTGCACCTTTTGGGGGGGGTCTGTACCCAGGGGGATGAACTCCTGCATCACATCCTCCAAAACACCATCAGCAGTAAAGCTGACATTTCCATCTCCATCTGTCGACTCTGCTACTTCGTACCCAACCCTTTCCCTGGATAAACTCCTGGAAGTGGCGGTGCTGGATCAAGGCACACGGACATGAAGGTGGGGGGCTTATCACCAGCTTTCCTTGCGGAAAGATTATATCCAGGGAGCCTGGATATAAGCGTCTACTTTCCCACCTTTATCAGCACTGGGCATTTTCTCAGGAATCTCTTCCATCTCTCTGAAATAAAAATGATAACCGATTTCATTCACAATTTGGTTATTACTGAGGGTGCATAATTTTTCCTAGGCTTACTAAATTGTTCTATGAATTGCCTGAAAAATTTAGTGGTTTTTTTTGGTTTTTTTTAATATATCTTTATTGATTTCAGAGAGAGGACAAGAGGGGAAAGAGAGAGATAGAAACATCAATGATGAGAGAGTCATTGTTCGAGCCCGCAACCCGGGCATGTGCCCTGACCGGGAATCGAACCCCGATCGCCTGGATCCCAGGTCAAAGCTCAACCGCTGAGCCACGCCCGGCCAGGCGAAAAATTTAGTTTTATTGTCATAGCCAGTGAGTGACCTAGATAGACATTTGCTCAATGTCAAACTTCAGCACAAATACCTCACCAGCCTTTCTCCCACTGCTCCTCCACTGCACTTATCCAAAGTTAAGTTCAGAGTGGCAATGGAAGCCATCTCTGGCTCTTTTGAGTGGAAAGGGAGTTGAATAAAGGCTGTCTCACGGTCAGAGAATGCTCACGAGGGTCAGAAAACCAAGCTTGGAACGGCTCAGCCAGGAAGAATGCCCACCCTGGCACTGCAGAAATGCTCAAGGAGGTGCCCCTTCCGTTCTCGCACCCTGCAGCTTGCACCAGCTATATCCTGTGTGGGCTCTGGACAACCCCCAAACCCCTACAACAGCTGCTTCCAAAACCTGGGTGGGGCTCCCACTTCCCTCACCAGCGTGGCTTGCAGGTGGTGCCTCCTTCTCGTTAGCAGGAATCTCAGGAGCCACGGTGGGCATCTGGCTGTGGCTGTGCCTGAGCTGCCAGGGAGGTTAGGAAGGTGAACCTTCCATGGTAGGTACCAGGGACTTAAACGGTGGAGAAGCTTCCATGCCTAGGAAGGGTGTGAATAGACCTGGCTTGTGTCACCACAAGTCCGGAAGACCTGATCTACATATTAGGATACCCTTGGATTTTCAGAAGCTTCCACCTATTCCGCTGAAGTCAGGCAGCTCAGAGCCCCTCCCCACCCCCCGATACACCCATCACCCACTTTAACCTGCTGACCCCTCTCTCTGAGGGGCTACCTCCCACTTCTGCCTGCCAAAACCCTGCTGGCCCCGGCTACACTCCATTAAAAATGATGCTTAGAGTATATCGTAGTCCCGCCTTACCCACGGCATCGCTTTCCGCAGTTTCAGTTACCCTCCCTCACTGCGGTCCAAAAGTATTAAGTGGAAAATTCCAGAAATAAACTATCCGTATGTTTACATTGCTCGCCATGCTCAGTAGCAGGATGAAACCTTGCAAATCCCGGTCCATCCCGCCGGGGACAGGAATCACCCCTTTATCCAGCCTCCCCACTCTGCAGATGCTCCCCACACACCCCATGTTCCCACATTCCCCACGCACCCCACGCACCCCACGCTCCGCCCGTTAGCCACCTAGCAGCCATCTCTATGGGACTGACTAGTGCGGTTGGAGGTGCTTGTGTTCAAGTGACACTTATTTTACTTAATAATGGCCCCAAAGCGCAAGACTGGTGGTGCTGGGCTGTGCCGAAGAGAAGCGTGAAGAGCTTCCTCTGTGTCAGAAAGCGAAAGTTCCCGACTTGCTAAGGCACTGCATTCTCTCAGGTCCCCACGAGAAGGGTGAGAACAGGGTAGCAAGGTGCTTCCAGAGAGACCAAATCCACATAACTTTTATCACAGTATATTGCTAGCATTGTTCTGTTTTATTATTCTTTGCTGGTGATCTCTTTCTGCATCTAATTTATAAATTAAACTTGATCACAGGTATGTATGTGTCAGAAAAACAGTATATACAGGGCTCGGTGCCGGTTTCAGGCATCCACTGGGGGTCTTGAAACGCATCTGAGGAAGGGCTACTGTATCGCATGATCTGAGGTTTCAAACGGTCTCTGATTTTTAAAAAAATGAAATAGTCTCTGCTTCTTTCTTGCTACATTTAGAAGGAGATATTAGCCCATTCTCATAGGGAGTAATTTCCCCGGGATGGAAGACGAACATCCTAAAACAGATATGATCCCAGGCTTCCTGGTGTTTACAATGTATATTTTTAAAGACTTTTTTTAAATTGGTTTTTAGAGGGAGAGGGAGAGAAGCATCGATGTGAGAGTGGAACTTCATCGGTTGCTTCCTGCCCCCCCCCACTGGGGATGGAGCCACAGGCCTGGCATGTGCCCCGACCAGAAGCGAACCAGCGACCTTTCAGTGCACAGGACGTCTCCCAGCCAACTGAGCCACACCGGTCAGGGCTGCAATATGTATATTTTTAATGTTCCTTAATGAATGAGTAGAAAGTCTTCCTTAGCCTGGAATTCTTCCAACCGTCCCTCGCCACCATTCCTGCGCTGGGATGATGGGCCCTGTGGGGGGGAAATCACCCCGTGGCATGACAAGCAATCACGTTTTGATAAGTACATTCAACTTGTTTGACTTTCTCTTTGCTACGCCGGATGGGGCCTCTCAGACACGGCGATCAGCCAGGTGTGTATCCCAAAGACTGAGCTTGAGAAAGGAGGGTGCAGTTCCAAGGGCTAGCAGTGGAGCCCCTGGAACAGGCAATCGGGCCCTTCGCAGGCGGGGAAGGGCTCCTGCGCCCACCCTGGTCCGTGAGCCCATCGCACTCTGGACCCCACAGCTGGGACCAGCGGCACCCTCTGTTACATGACGTGATTAGAAGAAACACCCCCAAGAAATACGTCAAACCTATAGCTACGGTTGTCCTTGGGGGGTCCGATGAGTGGGATTTCTGTAATGCATTTGTGTTTTCTAAATTTTTCTACTCTATGCGTGCATTTCGTGTTTAAATAATAGTTTATCCTGTTTCATCTACCTGACTACCCTCTTTCCTGTCTTCATCCTCACCTGTGGAAGGTTCGCCCATCTTTCTGGACCCATCAGGTACGTCGCCTCCTTCAGGAACCTTCCCTAATATTCCACAGCTGGGTGATAGCTCCCCCTCCCCCTTTTCTTTCTTTTCTTTCCCCGGTTCATCTCTTCCCACCTCACCCCGTAACACAGAGGACCTTGGCCTATTCCCCTCTGTCTCCCCTGTCTGGCCGGGAATTACACTGAGTTGTGTGCTCACCCATTCTGCTACCGTCTCTCTCCTCGTGAGCACCGACTCTATTTAATTTATTTTTTTTTATTTCAAACCATGACCAGCACAGTAGTTTACACAAATCAGGCATCCAACAAATGCTCACAGAACAGAATTCTCTTTTGTTTTTTAACCAGAGAAAGTTTACCTTATCAGAATAATGGTCCGTGCCCCTTTTCTCTAAGAAATTGAGTCAGCTTGAGCCTAGCCATGTTCTTGAGAACCAGAGGCCTCGGGTTTTCACAAAATCCACTTACGGAGGTTGAGAGGCTTCCCCATGCTCTCACAGATAGCAAGCGCTCCTCTCAGATACTTCTGTGACCATCTCCCAGGTGAGTTCTGTTGGGTGATTCCTGAGGGTGAGAAGTGGGAGATTATGCTTCTGAGGGTAGAAACACTGACAATTAAAAATGTCAAACTTGCCCTGGCTGGGTGGCCCCGTTGGTTGGAGGTCAATCCCCTGTCGGGGGCGAGTACAGGAGGCAACCGGTGGATGTTTCTCTCTCTCTCCCTTCCTCTCTAAAAATCAATAAAAACATATACTCATGTGAGGATTTTTTTAAAAATATAAAACTTCCTCTGTGACCTAGAGACCCCATAGAGATCCAGTCTACAAACCCACCATTGAGCACCAAAGGTACACCAGAAAAGGTATCTTCTGCAAGGTTGTTTGAAATGTTTTAAAAATTGGATTCAACCTCCATCTCTGGAAAAATAAATGCAAGGATATTCATACAGACTGTGGAATGCTCTGCAGTGATGATATGAATGAGATACCTGTATGTGCCGTAAAATGGAAAGCTTGCCAGGACACATTGTTAACCAGAAAAATCAATATACCAATCCATGGGCTATGATTCCATAATGTAAAAGTAATAAAAACTAACAGTTTCTTTTAAACTACGAATATACATAGAAAACGTCCGAAATCTACACACTTACTTGTGAACAGTGACTACTTCTGGGGGAGGAAGAGGGGTTTTCAGGAAGGAATAAGGAGGGACCACCGTGTTTCTCTGTGTGTTAAAAATTATATGTTTATTGTTTGCATTTTACGAAGGCATATGTTTCTATATTATATGTTTAATTGTAAAAATGAAAACGAATTGTAATTTCGGGACATTGTTAGAATTCCCAAACATGTTTAGTTGAAGGCTTTTGTAGAACACCATGGAAATCAATTTATTGTATTTTAAATAACTAAAATTCGCATGGCTGCATTATGTCCCTATTATATTAAGCTATAGCTCTACACTGTAACTGTTTAAGAAAAATGCCATGCAGTAAAATAAACAAAAAAACTCTTATGGATTAATTTATTTTTCTTTTCTGAAAACAGGGGAAAGTCATGATTTATTTCTAAAGCCAATGCCAAGAACACTAGCCTCTCATACAGTGTAGATTGAGGATCCCAAATCTAAAGAGAAAGGTAAAAAAACCTAGAAAAGCTGGAATCAAAGAAAAGTAGACCATGATTATTGGCGATCTAAGACAATACAAGCTAAACAGACTGAAATCCTGAAAAACAAATTAAACAGACATCCTGGGAATTGTTTTAGGTAAAAATCAGTTTGGAAACCCCTGCAGGATCCCCCACCTAGACCACACTGCTTCTCTTTGTCTTTTCACAAAAGATCTTAGCAGACGGTATTAATATTTACAATAAATTTTCTTTGTGAAGTAACATATATAGAGAAACAATAGTAAAAAGACCTATGGGATTACAATAATTTAAACTTATGTCTTTGGCTTCTGTCGCGGCACAATACCTTGGGGGTTTTATACATATTGAAAGATTCGGGATCATGTTATACTTCTTAAAGTCGAATTTCACACATATAAGCTGAAAATAAAACAATGTCTGGGAGAAAATTTCATAACATGCTCTACAAGCATTGTATCAGAATTCATAGCCCTATAGTCATTTTTTTATTATTTTTACAAAAAGGAAGAAAATGTTAAATATACAACTAAAGATCGCCCTCTAGTGGGGTGTAGTGTTTACACAAAATACTCAGAATTTGACCTATTTGCAGAAAAAATGTTGCATGCAGATTTGCTATCGATAAAACAGGCTGTGCTTAGAATAGATTGCTTTAAATCACAGCATCCTTTTTTGTAAAGAGCCACTGCGTTTTTTAATGTTCTTTTCAGCTACTAAATTAAATGCAATTGCTTGCTCTTTAAAATACCTTTTTCTTCCCAGAGCCCATCAAGGCTTGAAACCACTTTTTCTGCTTCAAGGGCCCTCCTTTGTTTAGAAAACTTTGAATAGGAACATAATTCCAAATGAATATAAGATGGGGACACAGCTGTCCCCCTTAAAAGTGTCTCTTCTGTGATGCAGACAATGATAAGGAATATTTCAGAAAAACTCCCAGGGCTGGTGAGCCTTATACAGTCATTAATCATAGCCTGTCCCTGTTTAACACACCGCACAAGCGGAGGGGAAAAGACTCTAAAGCCCTAGCAGGTTGAGAAGGTTTAACATCTGATTGAGAAGGTCAATGACAGGAGTTGCATCAAGACAAAGGTTCTCAAGGAAGCACAGAAACAATAAACTCCTGAAGTCCGAGGGCGCTTAGGGTTTATTTTACTCAATATCTCACCGTCACAATTTTTACCATATTAATATCCCATCTGCACAGTTTATTTGCTTAATGTTTGTCTTTAATTAGCGTGACTTTTGTTTAAATAAAGGAACACCAAGACTGCCTACCTTAGATAGGAAATAACCATAAAAATAGAAGAAAACAGTATTATTACATTCTAGAAACTGTGGCTCGAGTTGAGGCTGAGGCCTGCTCTCTTTTGTTTAAAAAAACACACACACACACAAAAAGAAACAAAAAGGAAGGAAGGAAGGGAAGGAGGGGGTGGGGAGGCTGCAAGAAGAGAGAGGGTTCAGGAGAAAGTCGCCCCCAGCAAGTCGCCTGCCTCCTGTTCCTGGAAGGACAGAATCGGGAATCGCGTTCTCACAGTGTCGGTGCAACACTGGAAGCATCGCCCATGCTGCGGGGTCCATGTCCGCAGTTTTCGGTGATTGGAGAAAACAAACCTGGGGCGGGCAGGTGCCTGGGGGGGGCGGGTGGGCCTGGCTTCCCTGCAGCCTCCTGCGGCCAGCACCCCGCTCTTTGCCTGGGGCTCTTTCTGTGGAGGGAACAATCCTGGAGAATTAGCATCACTCCTCCCTGAGTGCCTAGGGGAAGCCTGTAAGTGTAAAGTACCCCGCCCCCCCCCCCCCCAGCCCCGTGGGCACTGGCTGCGAGCTCCCACGGGGGACGAGGGCCCTGTGACTTACTGGAACATCCTCTGCTGGCTGTTCTCAGGCCTAGTCTCACTGCCCCACTCTTTCCCGCTGGTCCCGGGGTTACCTCCCAAATAATCTCCTGCATTAGAACCTGTATCTCAGGGTCTGCTACTGGAGAAACCCAAAATAAGACAGTTAAGTAGTGTCAGTTTTTAAACCCAGTTTTCCACTTCCATGTCTAGGATGGTTTTATTTGGCTCCTTCTTGCCATTGCTACCTTGGCACAAGATCTTTGGACTAGCTGGGCCATCTCTAAAAAAAGATTGTGGCTTTAAATTATGAGTGTGCCAGCTAGAGGGTGGCCCATTCTCCTGGTTGGCCCAGGACTGAGGGGGTTCCAGGCAGAGGAACCTGCAGTGATAGGTCACAGACAAACCAGGACTCGTTGGTCACCCCGCCTGACCACCACCTTTCCTGTGGAGGGGGCTTCACGGTTCTAAGCTTAGAGGCCCTGACCACCCAGGGGTGACAAACAGGTGCAATCCCTAAAACCACCTCAGCAGTGAAGCATCTGGGGCTCCCCAAAGTGTGGTAAACACTCAAGTGGCATGAAGGACGGTTCTACACTCTGCCAGCCACACCTCCGCTGCGCTGTGTACAAGGAACAACTTTGCACAGCACACCTGTGACATTACACACGCTCGTGTCAAGAAACGCAAAAACAGCACTTCGGTTTATTTTCTTAAGTGAGTTCATTTAATACTAACAAGTCATAGTGCATGCACGTTTTACAAATCCAGGGAGAAGTCTTGAAGAAGCTTGGGGAAACTGAGCTGCAGAGATAATACTAGAAATCATATGTTTATAACTTTTTAAGTAAATTAAATTTAATCTGTTAAGTCAATACCTGACTGTGCTTAAGTAACCATTTCTCCTAACATATTAAAGATAAGAATTCCTATTTGTAAGCCTCAGAGACAAATGAATCCAACAATCTCTACTAAGCCACATATAACCAAAAGCCTGTTTCAACCACCTAAGGTGGGGGGGGGGTCTTAAATGGGGGAGGGTCTTATACTCAGAATAAATTCCCGAGTTACCGTTGGATGCCAGTCATTGGACAATCTGCTTGTTCATTCAGAAAAAATGTACGGAATACACACCCTGTGCCAAGCTTGTAGTCAAGAAGGCAACACAGCCTGGCTGGTGTGGCCCGGTTGCCCACTCAGTCCCCAGCGGAGGGTGCTCAGGAGGCAGCCGATCAATGTTTCTATATCCTCTCTCCCTTCCCCTCTCTCTAAAATTCAATTAAAAACATATTTTTAAAGAAAAAAGAAGGCAAGACAGACATTAAGTAATTACACAACTAAATATACAATTTTTTTTTTTTAATATAGCTTTATTGATTCCAGAGAGAGGAAAGGAAAGGGAGAGAGGGAGAGATAGAAACATCAATGATTAGAGAGTCATTGATCGAGCCCACAACCCGGGCATGTGCCCTGACCGGGAATCGAACCCCGATCGCCTGGATCCCAGGTCAGCGCTCAACCGCTGAGCCACGCCCGGCCGGGCTAAATATACAATTACTGTAACTGAGGTTAAAAAAAAACAAAAAACATTTAGCGTGCTCTGTTTGGATGGGCAGGGGGAAAAGTATCTTTGTTTTCTATACCTGATCTACTCCTGCTCCCAGGCCCTGGGGTCAGTGGGTTAGGCAGACAAGGGAGGTGTGTAGAATGGAAATGGAAACTTTCCACTCAAGGTGTCTCAGTCCCTCCTGGTTTAAATGCAGCCTCTTTTTAGTGTGTATGGTCAAAAGGTACAAACTTTATTTGTTTTGTTTTTTACATTCCATACTTTGTGTTAGTTTCAGGTGCCCAGAATAGTGGTTAGACAGTCAGCCTCTTTTGGTTTAAAGGAGTATCTTTCAAGTAAGCTTTTCTCTCTTTGGGCTAAATGTTGTGTTTTTCTGCGCCTGTCCCCAATCTTCTCACTAAAGTCAGCTTTCCTTTCTGCAGAGAGGTTTGTTTTTTTTAAAAAAAAAAAAAAATGCATAACCCAGGAAGGGACCGTCTCTTACTCAGCTTGGGCTGCGGTAAGAAAATTCCACAGCCTGGTGGCTTCCCCAGCAAGCATTCCTCCGTCACCGTTCTGGAGGCTGGGCGTCCAAGGTGGCAGGCCTGGCGCCGGGCGGGGTCCCACCTCCCGGCCTGCGGTCTTCCCCACGCATCCTCGCAAGACGGGAAAAGACAACACTAAGCCGCTGTAGCAGACAGAGCTGCTGCCGCGAGTGTGGAATGTAGGTTAGTGCCCTTAGAAAAATTAGGGCACTGATCCCGTCATGAGAGCTCCATCCTCATGACCCAGCTGCCTTCCAAAGGTGCCATCTCCAAACACCATCTCGTTGGGGATCAGGGCTGCAAAATATGGATGGGGGGGCACAAACATTAAGTTCGTAGCAGACCCTGATGATTACCTGTGGTCCGTTCCTCACTCCCAGGGCTGTTCCCCATCCACTCCACTCACCGTCTCTGTCCCAGCCCCGTGGTCTATGGTCGGAGCTTGCCCTTCCCCAAGAAGCTCGGAAATCGAGGCCTCGCCCCAATCCCCGGCTCCCTAACGTGAACTCCGCCACTCCAACCAAACAGAGCAGCTTCGTTTTCTACAACCGGCCTGTTCTTCCCCCAGAGCTTGCCTTTCCGAAACAGCAGCCGCGAACTACGTGTGACTATTCTAATTTAGCTTATAATTAATTAAAGCGTAATAAAATGGCAGATTCAGCCTCTCGGTACGCTGACTCAATAGCCCCTGTGGCCGGCGGCTGCCACGTTGGCCGGCACCGCCGTGGAGCACGCCCGGCACCGCAGGACGTCCTGCTGGGCAGCCGAGGTCGGGAGCCCACGGTCGGGAAAGGCAGACAGAGTTGCCCGGCGAGGAGTGGGGTCAGGATTCAAACTCTGAGACTCAGCTCTGTCCAGGGCCTTTTATATTGTTTTATTGTTAATTGTCACTGAAGGATATTTTTTCCATTGATTTTTTTTTTTAGACACAGTGAAGGAGAAGGAAGGAGGGGGTTGAGAGAGAGAGAGAGAGAGAGAGAGAGAGAGAGAGACATGGATTGGTTGCTTCCTGCATGAGCCCGGACCAGGGCTAAGGACTGAACCTTCAATCCAGGTACAGGCCCTTGACCAGGAATCAAACCCTCGACCCTTCAGTGTGCTGGCCAGTGCTCTAACCACTGAGCCACACTGGCCAGGGCACCTTTTATATTCTTTACAGTGCAGTCAATTTCCTTCCTTACCAGCATGACCCAACCAAGCCCTGGTTGGCCATTGCAAAAATCTTCATGGGGAACGTCTGTGCCAATCTGTCCATGGCCCTCACAGTGAGAGCAGGGAGACTGGTACGCCCAGTGGCTCCTGAAGGGGTCAGGGGAAGCAGGCAGCTGGTGGAGGGACAGCCCGACAGCCTGATGGTGACCCTGGTCCGGTCCCACGAGGGCTGTTGTTCTGAGGGTTGTCCTGCCTCGCGCCAGCTTTCCCGCTGCCGGGGCTCTGTCGTTGACTTGCCCGCCCAACATGCAGAGATCCTGGATTTTACGCTGTAACTCCTCATTGCAGAATGACATTTATTGAGCACACGTTGCATGCCAAGCGGTAGGCTAAGTGCTTTGGAGATTATCTCGCATGGTATTTACCCAGTGCTTTGGAGGGGATATTATTATGACCCCCGTTCTAGATGAGCGACTAAAGCTCCGAGAGTTTCGGCCATTGGCCGAGAGGCAAACACAAGGCTGTCTGGTATTTAAACCATGCTCTGCCACTAAAAGAAATAAAAATAACCTTTGAAGACATACCTCCGAAACAAAGGCCAAAACAGTGGGAACAAATCAGGGCTCTGTCACTAACTCACTGTGAGATTTAGGGTAAGTCGTAGCCCCTCTAAACCGACAGCTCCCAGTCTATAGAATGGGGGTGGTAATACCTGCTCACCACTCCAACGTGGTTAATAAGAAACATATACTTGCCCTGGCTGGGTGCCTTCGTTGGCTGGAGTGTCGTCCTGCACACCAAAAGGCCGCAGGTTTGCTTCCCGGCCAGGGCACATACCTAGGCTGCGGGCTCAGCCCCCGGTCAGGGTGCATACAGGAGGCAACTGACCTTTCTCTCCCACATCAGTGGTTTTTTTCCTCTCTCTCTCCCTCTTCCTCTCGTTCTAAAATCAATTAAAAAATAAATAAATAAAAGCATATCTTCAGGTGAGGATTTAAAAAATAATTTTTTTAAAGAAAAAAAGAAACATATACTCTATCAGAGTTCTTTGGTTGCAAGCAACAGAAAATGGCACTGGCCGGTAAAAGCAAAAAATGAATTCACTAGAAGCATATTCGGGAGCCCCCAGGATTTATGGGAAATCTGCAAAATCGGGCGTGAACGAAGATCAGGGACGAAGGCAGGGCCTAGCGTGGAGCATCCTTCAGGGGCCATTGCCCTTGGACCACCTTCCCATCTCCAAGTCGGTTCGCTCACAAAGTCCTGATGAGACGGTCAGATTCGTCGACCTCACGTCACTTGCCGCCCTTGGCTGCAACGGAATTAGAAGTCCCTGGAGGGGACCTCTGGACTTTACGGTGGGAAGTCAGAACTTTTTGATTGACCGTGCTCGTGGAGGGAAGGATAATTCCTGAAAAAGAGCTCCGGCTACTATTAGAAGAGAGGGGGAGATGCTGGGAGGGGGGCAAGGTAAATGCTAACTACAGTGCAACGTAAGGCCACACAAACGTAAGCGAGCGGTAACGTTACCATTTTTCTTGGCTTTGCAAGACACCCTGTTCTACACATTCCAAGTGAGGGGGGCAAAGGGGGGACCAATATTTGCTTCCCCAAAGTGCTTTTTCTCACTCTTGGTTTCCAGCATTAGAGTAAAATAATAAAGGGTGGGGCAAAAATACCTTTACAGTTGCGAGTAGGCGAAACAGAGTTTATTCTTGTATTGTTTATTAATTCTTGTATTATTTTCCATACGAACAACTGTAACCCTACTTTTGCTCCACCCTGTGTATACCTCATTGCAAACCTAGGCTTTAAGTTTTAATTTATACCAAGTCCAAAAGCCTTCTCCCAGAAGTATCAACCACATATCGCAAAAACGTAAATAAATAGGAGTACACTGGGCATGAGGAAATCTGTGGGCTCCGTGACTCACGTCTGACATTACTGGTAACCAGAACACAATCCGACGATCAGACCTTTCCAAGGCAAAATCAGGGGATCACGCGCCCAGGATAAATGCGAGGCACGGCCATCGGGTTGGGAAGGAATGTTCTTGTTTAGATTCAGAATAGAATAAATCATGGCCTGGAGGTCTAAGGGCATAAATTTTGCCATCAGCATTTACAAAATGTGACTCCTGACACCCAGGCCATTATGCGGAAAGCATAGCTCCTCAGGAGGAAATACTTCAAACACTAATGTAAATAATAGTGTGTTGAAGTTTTAAAAATGTAGCTAAAAGTACACGAGTTATATACAGAATACTTTCTTTGTCTTTCCCTTTTTTTTTTTTTTTTTTAAATGCCATTCCAAGAAAAATGTCTTCTCTTGGGCACAAATAGAACGGTTGAGAAATATTAGCAAATTATTTGTACACGCAGTTCCGTTTTTCTACCACAAAACGAGAAAATCGTGTAGGATAAATTAAAATTTTCTCACGTTTCATCCGAATTATATGTGGAACGATACCCCCAAGGGGGAGGAGGGAGAAAATTAAGAAAAAGGACCCGAACAGATAAAGCTAAAATGACAAGTTTACGACTCAAAAATTCACGTGCTTACGTTGTAAATATTGAAACCAAGCTGCAGCAAGTCGCCTCTGAGAGGCTGTTTTAATGTTTGATTGACAATATTGGAATGATCCGTTTAAACACAGTCGCATTCCTTGTGCTCCGGCGTGGACTCACCATTCTAAATTGCACGGTCTGTTTCTATCAATATGAGCCCATCCGGCGTGTGTCTAATTTCTGCTAGAAAATAACAGGTAACAAAAGCTTTTAAGAAATACACGTTTGTGTACAAGTTCTGTCGTCTTTTCTCATTGCCTGCTGATACTGTATCTCGTGATCTAATACCATGGTTGTTTAGATGACACAAATTACACAGAAACTCGCTATTTTCTCCCCGCCTTACCCTTCACTCAAACTCCCGAGTAAAGAAAAACGGGCTCTAAAGGAATTTTAAAACTCCCCCTCTTCTGTTAATTTAAAAGAAGCCCTTAAGCACCTAACGAGAGAAAAACACGTCCTGCCCACCCCGCAATTATTTGCAAATATTCTGTTCTGGGAGAAAGCCCTGCGGCGGTGCAGCTCCTACGTCTGGATCGATAACCGCGGCCCAGCGTAAAATCCGCAGCGCTTTCCCTGCGAGGCTTCGGCTTGAGGAGCCGGCGTGAGATTTGTAGAGTAGAAGCTCCACAAAGACTATCACTCCGGGTAAGAACCGGTGCGCATGAGATAATAAATTGTTGTCAGGCGGGCCCTTAGGATTACTCTTCTGTCTGCATTTTGGGTTTGTTTCCTCACTGTCCCTCCCTCACGGAGCTGAACCTGGAAACAGCATCACTCTCGAGCTCGTTAGTTTGATAAACGGGCCTAAGTGTGCAGCAACAATGGGCTCCTGGAGCACAGGAGTGTTTATGGGTCTCCTGGAAATTCTGGAAACCACCGGGAAGTGTTTAGGTACTGAATCACAGCCAACTATTCTGAATCTTTAATTTTTTTTTTTTTTTCTATGAGAATGTCAGGCTTAAAATATAAAACATGCTTTTCCCACTTGGTTTCTGTTACTTGTAAAGCATTTGAGAGCTTCTAGGTTAGAATTACCTCCCTCCCAGACACGAGAATGGGGAAAACTTCCAGAGCCCGTTCACAGCCCCTCTGCCGGTCTTCTTTTACATTGTGGACCCAACAACGTAATAAAAATGACTAAATGCTAAACCTGAGCGCCGTGCTTCTAAATCCATTGTATTTTTTATCATATTTATCCATGCAGTGGCCTCATCTTTGGCGGTTTAGATAATGCATGTGGAAATAAATTTCAAAAGATAACTAGCTTGTTTTCAGATACGATGTATCCATCACCCAAATAACCAGGCAATTATGACATAGCAAACCTTTGCAGTAAATGATTTGTTTTAAAGGTGGTTTAGGTTACAGTTAAAAATTAAAGTTTCCAGCAGAAACAGGAAAAATGGAATACAATTAATGGGGTGGGGGTTTTTTTTTCATTCGTTTAAACACACATTTGTGAATTTCTCTGTCATCTCTTTTAAAATAAGACTCTAAAACGGCAACTTGGGCTGGAGCGTTCCTTTGTTTGGTTTGTTTTTGTGTTTAATTAAGCTCATTTATTATTTATGCTAGAATACCTGAGACAACCGACGGGGGACAGGAGATTACACCTGCATTGTCTCAGAGCTTAACTTTATCTTTGTTTACTGGCTGCGTGAGTATCTATCAAGGACTCGCCCCCACAACTGAGCGTTAAGATACGTATCCACATACAAATAAACACAAATACAGGTTTGAAGATGCTGAAGGCGCCGAATTAGAACATTAACAAATTGGAGACAATGGTTCCTCGACACACAATGGCTAATAAATTTTGGTTAGAGTCACGTAATCAGGATGGAGCATGCTGTGCAACCTTTCTGAAAACCTGGGCCGATCTGCGGGCCCATCTGCGGAGGTGTGTGCGTGACCGAGCGCCGCGTGCCAGAGGCATCCTGCATTCAGTGAGGATCATTCATAAGTGAATAAGTCTTCATAGATATATCTGAGTATTGCCTGCATTTTAATAACTCCCCGTGTTATTTACAAATGGTTATTTAAAGGGTCCGGGAGGAAGCCGAGCAACCTGTTACGGGCCCTCGCGGGCGCGGGGCGGAAGGGAAGGCGCGGTCCCGCCGAACCGCGCCTGTGACTCTCTCCAGAAAGACCCCGACTGCCGGAAACAGCGCTCACCTGTCCTTTCACTGGTTCAGCCAAGAATTTAAAAATGTCAAAGTATCTGGTGAAAGAAACGTAAAATAGCAACAAGAAGAATGCTCTCGAACTTGACAACACTCACAACTCACAACACTCCTTAAAAGCAGAGCGGGGAACAACCTAAATATCTAGGCAGAGAGGGTTAAACGATCGAGCTGTGGGGGTGTTGTTAGGTTACCTTTACTCTTTACTTAGGATCTGCCGGCTTTGTTCCAAGGCCTTGACAGACACCCGCTCCTGCACTGGTCATAACAACGCTGAGTGACAGGTACGGTTACTTTCTACCTTCCCGGGCAGCGGGACAGAGACCTGAGTCCCTCCAATAATGGCCCGAGAGCCGTGGCCAGGAAGGAGCGGAGCGGGGTCAGAGCGGGCGGTCAGGACGCCAACGCCCGCGTCCTGGGCCAGCGCACGCCCGAGGTGCACCGGCTGGGACCCAAGGGAACCAGCGGAGATCGTGGCGTATCACTGGCCCAGGAAAACATTCACGGGCCCTTGCTGCGTGGAAGCATGTAATACAACGCGGCATGTGTAGTCTGACACCTTGGTAGTGCACGTTCACATACACGCAGAACTTTCTAAAACTAACGTGTCTCTTTTATAATCAGAAATAGACATAAAAGTTATTTTTAATCATTTTATGAATGTTTAATGACATAGTGAGCAAAAAATGGAAGTCGATTGCATGTATTATAGAATGTTATTCCAAGTTTTTTGCTGTTGTTTTTTAATTTGTCTTTATTGTTGAAAGCATTACAGATGTCCCCTTTTTTCCCCCCCACTGACCCCTCCCCCCTCCCCCAGCCCTGCCCCAGGCCTTCACCACACCATTGCCTGTGTCCCTGGGTTACGCATATATGCATAGAAGTTCTTTGGTTAATCGCCTTCCCTCTGAGATCCCTCAGGCTGTTCCATGCTTCCATGTCTCTGGATTTATTTTGTTCTTCCGTTTATTTTGTTCTTTAGATTCCACATATGAGTGAGATCCTGTGGTACTTGTCTTTCGCTGACTGGCTTATTTCGCTGAGCATAACCCTCTCCAGGTCCCTCCATGGTATACAATGCAGAGGTGCTCTCTAGGAAAGATGTCCCAAAGGGTAAGGGCTCCTCCTTCTTTACAGCTGCGTAGTATTCCATGGTGTGCATGTCCCACAGCTTTTTTATTCATCATCCACTGACAGGCACTTGGCTATTTCCAGATGTTAACTATTGTAAATGGTGCTGCTATGAACATAGGGGAGCATAGATTCTTTCCGATTAGTGTTTCAGGATTCTCAGGATATATAAAATATGATCCCAAGTTTTGAAATCCCAAACCCCCATGGCAATGGGCCTTTCGGATTGATGTCCTCGCCTGCCTCTGGTGGATATTTTCTCACAAACACACACACACATGTGCACACATGCACACAGCACAATAAGCGACACAAATATATAAAAATATTATCAGTGATTCTCTGAAAAGTGGCCTTTAAGTAACTCTAATCTTTTTCATTCTACTTAGAAAACTATTTTCCAAAATTTTCCAATACTATAAATGCATAAATTTTAATATAAGAAAAAATGTTATAACTCATATATTTATATGTAACATCTATAAAGCAATACAACCAACTTTTCCTTAGTACCTGCATATGTATTTGTATTGTATTTGTAAAGCTGTGTTTTTTAATTGGAAAAACCCAAACAATGCAGTTCAACATAGAGAGTTCGATGTCCTGTATACTCATTAGCCAGGTTTAATAATTATCAAGGATTGTCAAGACTGCCAGGAGAGAGCTTGGGAGCAGGGCCAGGATTAGGGCAAAGCCCTCAAGTGAGAAATATAAGGTGGCACTTAAAAACTCAGTAATAAAATTAAATAATATTTCAATGCAGTAGTTTAGAAAAATAAAAAATAATGCAACCAAAAAATCTAGGAGGAACAAAGGTCAAAAATTTAAATAGGGACAGGTCCACTCCCTTACTTGCATGACTCACCCTAGTTCCATCTCTGCCTTCTAGAAAGAGAAATGTGGGTGGAGGCAGAGGCCAAGGACATGGGGGAAGAAGAGAAGGGGGAAGAAAGAGCTCAGCACTCAGGGGCAGGTCCTAGCCTGGGAGACAGAGCCCTGGTTTGCCCAAAACACACCCGGGAGATGGGAGGCGAAAGAGAGGGCAGGCTCCGGCCCTAAGGATTAGTGAGGGGCCCTAAGAACAGGCCGACAGCCACATTTAACAGCCCTGATTGCCTTGCGTTTCCCAGGCTGAGCACTGCACCCTGTAATTTGTAGTAAGAAGTTTTGCAATACTACCACATTACAGTAGAGAGGGGCTGGGGAGCTAAACTTCAACCTGCCAGAGGCCCCATTTACACCCACAAATTTAAGAGTCCTTTTCCCATGGAAATATACACATGAAAATTATTTATGTAAAAGTGATAAACTAAGTATAACTACTCAAAAAAAAAAGAGAGAGAGATTTAGTTCATCTCTTTATACCATCTGAGATGATGGCAGAGAATGCTGCCTAAAATGTTAAATCTAAATTGGAAGGATTTTCTGAGGATATATATTTGAGATAGCATTTAAAGAATGAAATGAGTCACATGTGCTTTTTATTTTTAGCTGCATAGGCATCCTGGCAAACAAACAAAATTAGAAGATAATACAATTCTCATCATGACAAAAAACAAAAACAAAAAAAACCTATCCTCCCTCCCACACACACCAAACCCACTAGGTTTGCATGAAGAGGAAGTTCTGATAATATTGCCACTGACCCCTCCTAGCCACTGGTTTGAAATCGAAGACATTTCTGGAATTTCCCTAAAACGTATTGAGCACCAAGTAATAGATTCTGACAAAAAGGAAACTCCCAAATCATACATTTCAGGAGGAAAAGTAGACATCAGTTCAGAGGTAGAGCCTCAGCTCTGACAATATTCTTAATAATTTCTGCACACTTCCCAAAAATTAATAATTGTACACATTAGAAAGGAAGCAGACAAATTACTGTTTTAACATAATTAATTTGACATTTATTCATTGTTGGAAAATTATTATTGTCACCGAGTCACACTTTAATGTTCACATGTCAATAATGCAGGCCAAGGACAAGGATTTTAAATAGTTTCCAGAAGGAAGACGATTAATTTTTGTGATTGTTGCATAAACATTGCGTTAAGTGTCACAGTAACACATTGGAGGAATTCAAATGGCTTCACAAAATCAGAGAAAGAACGTGATAATTATGCTTATCAGAGAGTGGCGGCCTATTCTTTCAATGGAATTCCTTTGCTGAAAATTCACAAACAATGGTTTTTGCCACAAGGTTCCAAAACAGGCGCCACTGGTGGGCCAAGAGATGAATGCATGCGATTCTATTGTAACAGTGTTGTGTTTATCTTAATGTGTCTTAGAAACAAATATTACTAGCATCCCAAGCCTGAGACACCACACTATTATTGCTTAAGGTGAAATTTTGTTTCAAAAGAAGTTCATGTAAATGAAAGGTAACGAAGTCCTGGGACAAGTGTTGCCCAGGATCAGAGGGAGCTAGAAATGCCTTAACCAGTGACTGTGGGTGCAAGGATATAAACCAGATCTGTCCAAAAGAAACATAAGGCCATCCTTCTCTGTCATTTAAAATACGTTAACAGCCACATTTTTACAAAAACAAAAATAAACAGGTGAAATAATTTTGAATATAATTTTATTCAACCCATTATAGTAGAATATACTATTGCAACATCTAATCAATATTTATTTGTTTGTTTTTAATCCTCAACTGAGGATATTTTTTTCCATTGCTTTTCAGAGACAGTGGAAGGGGAAGAGAGAGACATCGACTTCGATGCGAGAGAGACACATTGATCGGTCGCCTCGGGCACGTGACCAGGCCAAGGTGCAAGCCTTTGACCAGAATCAAACCCAAGACCCTTCAGTCCACGGGCCGATGCTCAAACCACTGAGCAAAACCGGCTAGGGCATCAATATTTTCTTAAAATTTATCTTTATTGTTGGAAGTATTACAGATGTCTCTAATCGGTATTAAGAACTACGACTGGGATCTTTCGTTTTCTTCTTTTCTTCTTTTTGTTCTGAGTCTTCAGAAGCTGGTGTGTATCTCACACAGCACATTTCCACTTGTACTCACCGCCTTTCAAGGCTCAATGGCCACACGGGATCAGGGGCTACCGTGCTGAACAGAGAAGTTCTAGACAGCCGCTATGGACTGAGCCTTTGCGTCTCCCCCAAAATTCATCCGTTGAAACCCTAATCCAGGTGTGATGCTATTTGGAGCGTGGAGCTTTTGGGAGATAATTAGGTCATGAGGGTGGAGCCATCATGAATTGTATTAGTGCCCTTACGGGAAAAGATATGAGAGAGATTTTCTCCCTCCTCCCACGCCCTCTCCCTCTGCCATCGTTATCAAGGTCTCTGCTACTTGTAGCCAATGGGACCCCCAAGGGAATGCATGGCTTTGAATAGTTTCAGAGACTCCGAGTGTTGTTCCATTTAATATTCCTTCCTCCCAGCCTTTGGCCTCCCTCTAAATAAATCTTGGACAAATATTTTAAAACAATCTGTTTGAAAGAACTTTAAAGTCTAATTGTGTCCCAGTAGTTCCTCTTGAATATATGGAGAGAGAGAGAGCAGTAATGACACATTTAAATTCACAATATTTTCCGTCTTCTAAGCCAATATGTCACAAACTTAGCGTGCAGGAGTCACCAGAGAGGGCTAGTAAAAATGCATCACCTGGGGTCCCACCCTCACTTATTTGGAGTCAATATTCTAGGCCCAAGCATCTGCATTTTTACCAAGTGGTCCCTCTGAGGTGGCGCAAGGTGGGAAGTGTGCAGCCACGTGGAGACGGGTGTTGCTCTAAGCACTCAAGTACGGCCTCCTGGGGACTTCTGTGTGGCCCAAGGAGAAAAACACGGAACACCCGAGTCCACCGACTGCCTGGCGAGAGAGACATGCCGGGGGGAAAGTACAGAGCTTGAGGATGTTGCTCCGGAAATCAACACTTTGCAGAGAGTAGTCAGCAACGAGAAGCAGTTATTGGTCAAAATGAGCAAGTTAATTTTATAATCAGTGCTTCTAACTACAGCCCCATAATTTCAGGGGACAGAAGGTCCCTAAACTATAAAGCAGTGGTCATTTGGCCTCCAGGGGACCTTTGACAATGTCTGCAGACACTTGGGTTGCCACACGTGGGCAGGTGTTATTGGCATCTAGTGGGTAGAGGTCAAGGGTGCTGCTAAACTTCCTACAGTGCACAGGACGGCCCCCCGACAAAGCGTGATCCAGCCCCAAATGTCAATTGGGTCGTGGCTGATAAGCTGTATTAGTTCCTGAGGCTGCTGTAACAAAATACCACAAATTGGGTGACTTAAAACAGCAGAATGTATTCCCCATTGTTCTGGAGGCTAGAAATCCAGGACCACGGTGTCGGCAGGGCCACGTTCTCTCTGAATGCCCCAGGAGGGAGAATCTGTCCCGTGCCTTTGCTCAGCGGCTGGTGTTGCTGACCGTCCTTGGCGTTCCTCGGCTCGTGGCTGCGTCGCCCCAGGCTCTGCCTCTGTCTTCACAAGAGTTCTCCTGTGTGCCTGTCTGTCTGTCTCTCTCCTCCTCTTATAAGGACACCAGACGTATTGGATTGAGGGCCCGCCCTGCACCAGTATGATCCTGTCCTTGCTTACACCTGCAAACACCCTATTTCCAAATAAAGTCACATTCACAAGTATCAGGGTTTAGACCTTCAGCACATCTTTTTTGGGTGTACCCGCAGCAGACGCCAGGCCCTAAACGAAGTACTTCGTGCATCTCTCTAGCCATTTCCCAGGTGGGAAGAAATAAATGAGTGGGACCTAGGCCAGGAATGAGCTGTTATGAAACCTTCTTGAAATCTTCCCAGTCATTTCTGTTCCTTTTCCTTCGCCCGTTTCACTCTAAGCCTGTTCAGCCAAGTGCGCAGACCAAAACTACCCCACCCCCGCTCCACCCCCTATTTTATTAACTTGAGCCAAATATGCTAGACACAGGCCTAAAGACTAATGACACCTTGAAGTGCTGAATAAGTTCTTTGGGGGAAAAAATATGTCACATATCTGCCAACAAAGAAATGAAGCGAGTGGTGAAATCTCTGGTAAAAATCAAAAAGGAAGTCAGTTGTGATGTTTCAACCATCAGGTCGTATTTGGGATGCAGGAGACAGGATGGAAGTCCGGGGCTCTTGCTGTGCAGCTTCCCTGGGCCTCTGACGCCTCCTGGACGGGCCTCATTAACACCGACGTGATTTCCTGAGACTGCAGGAGGCCTGGGGAGCCTTTTATGTACGAGGACGGTCAGACATTACTGCTGACCCAACAGGATCCGTGTTGCTCACACTTTCACTTGAATTTCTGTTACATTAATAGGAGTTTGGGGACTTGAATACATTTCAAAATCCATGTAAGTGATCCGGATACAATGAAAGCTTACTTTTTATTCAGGCTGCGGGCTTCATGTTGAGTTTTTTATTAAGTTAGTGAGTTACTCCAGCAGGTCTCCACACCAGCCTTTTCATCTCGGGCACCGGTACTGAAATTCTCTTTGTGGCCCAAAGCAGAGGGAGGCGTCCTCTCACTGCTCATACCGGATGATCCCAAACGTCGTGGCTTGAAACAACACAAACTGATTTATTGTCTTACATCCCTGGAGGTCAGAAGGTCATACTTGGTCTCACTGGGCCAAATTCAAGGAGCGAGCAGGTCTGGCTGCTTGTGGAGGTCATACAACCAGGCCGAAGGAGAATTCAAAGAACAGACGCATTCACAGAACCAGGACTATCGCCATGAGTGTGCAAAGAGGTGTATTAGTTTCCTACTGCTGCTGTAACAAATTACCATAAACTTAGTTACTAATTATCCTCTAGTTCTCGAGGTCAGAAGTCCTAGAACCAAGCTGTTGGCAGGGCTGTGAGCCTTCTGGAGGCTCTGGAGGGCAGGGGGGAGCGGGGCCCATGTCCTGGCCTCTCCAGCTCCGGGAGGCTGCCTGCATGTCTGGTCCCCGGCCCCTTCCTCCACCTTCCAATCTCTCTCCCCAACCTCTTCTTACCTCCTCTGACCCTGATCCTCCTGCCTCTCTTTTATGAGAACCTTGTGATAACATGGGACCCGCCCAGACAATCTGGGAAAAGCTCCCTGTTTCAAGATCCTTCATTGAATCACATCTGCAAAGTCCCTTTTGCCATGTAAGGCAGCAGGTTCATAGTGCCCAGGAACTAAGGCGTGGGTATCTCGGGAGGGGAAGGACATCACTCTGCCCCGCAGGGAAAATGGGAGCCGTGAAACCAACCTGGCTCCAGAAAGAACCAGGCCTGACACCACCCTGGTTTTAGAACATCAGGCCTGCAGAACAGCAGGCCCCTCAGAGTTTTAGGCTCTATGTCGGTGGTCATCTGAGAGGATTGAAGAGCAGGACCTTGGACGGGGAGCTTCAGGCACAGGGACTAAACTGAAAACAAAGAGAACAGGGGGAGGGTTACACGCCGATTGCTGAGATTCCCTGACCTTTCTCCCCACCACCTTCCAAGGCCACGGGCGAGAAGGCTGATCTCCTTCAGGCGGGTGAGTGGGCAGGTACATTCTGGAAAACGTGCCCAGTGTAGAAAAAGAGAACCTAAAGATACTGATATGTGGGTGTAGGAAGTTGGAGGTCTGGGCAATGACCCAGCCCAGCCAGGTCACCCTAGACTGATGCTCAAGCTTTAAAGTCACCCACCCTCGGCCCATGCGCTCAGAGCTGCCGACCAGCTCTTTAGTGCCTCTTTCTAGAGGAAGATTGGACACCAAGGAGCACAAGCCCTTGGAGGAAACCAGACGACAAAGGCCAGACACGCAAACAGAAAAAAAGGGAAACCAACGCTGTACAGGAGGGAGAAATCCCTCCCCAACGCATTAACATCGTCAGGTGAGAGAAAATAATGCACCCACAAGGTAAGAGTCTGATGCCATTCTTTAAAAATCAGATGGCAGGAAAGAGTTGTAGGAAATTAAAAATATGAGAGCGGGAATGAAAAACTAAATAGGAAGCTTGAAAGACACAGCTGAAGAAATATCCCAGAAAGTAGAGCAAAAATACCAAGGCATGGGACTCGGAGAGAAAGGCATTTAAGAAGAGGAGAGGACGGTGCAGGGGCCCTCATTCCAAGTGCCCGGGTTCCAGGGGCAGAAACAGGACAACGGGGGACGGAACACCTCCATCCAGCCCCCAGGGCCCCTGCCGGAGACGTCGGCGGTGAGATGATAGGAATCCCCTGAGTATCCCATGCAGTGGGTGGAAACAGGCCCGACCACTAAGCATTACCATGACGCTTTAGGGGACTGAAGGGGCAAGGGAAAGGAGCTAAAAACTGGTGGGGAAACAGAAAGGTTTCATCTAGAAGTGCAACAGTCGGCATGGCACTGGACTTACACCATCAGCAAGAGCAATGGAACGGCGCCCTCAGGTTTCTGAGGCAGTTACGGGGGTTCCTGCAGCTGCTTCCCTGCTCGTTCAGGGACAGGGACAGGGGCAGGGTGGTGACAAACTGGAGCAACGCGCACACACTCCCGGCGGAGGCCACCAGGGCGGCACTGCGCGGTCCAGCTCTCAAACCCCAGGCCAGGGTCCTCCTCGCCGTCTATTTAGTGCCGCGCTTTCCGCATTGTTCTCTGATCTTTGTTAGTGATTTCCAGCTGTTTAAACCGGCCCCAAGCGTAGTGCTGAGGCCTGAGGTCTGTCTAGCGCTCCCCTAAGCAGGGCGGCTGGGTGAGCTGGCAGAGGACACGGGGCTGGAGGCCTCAGTCACCGCGCCGCTGGCAGGGGGCTCCGTCGGAGGCAGCCGCAGGGTCTGCCAAGGAAGGTGCACCGGCGGGTGTGGTGACCAGCGGCCCAAGGAGCGCACCCCTGCCTTTCCCGCAGCAGCGGGGGCCCAGTATCCCCCCATTCGGTGGTCGGGACGACTGCACAACACAGCTACCGCAAATAACAAGAATCAGCTGTAATTTTATTATTTTTTTATTGTTGACACTGTTACACATGTCCCCCAAATCAACTGTAATTTTTACTTAGAATATTGTGTGTGTTTTTAATAACATAGCGAGGGTCTTTTCTTTCCATGTACAGTTCTGTGACTCTTAACGCAAGTATGGATTCGGGTGACCATCATCACAGTCAGCGTACAGAACATGCCCATCGCCCCAAAACATTCCCTCCTGGTGCCCCTTTGTAGTCAAACCCGCCCCCCGCCCCCCACAACCGTGTACCCACTGACCGGTTCTCCATCACGACTGTATTGCCTTTTAAAGAATGTCACATAAATGGACTCGTGCCGTATGTCACCTTTGGGGGCTGGCTCCCCGCACTCAGCATCTTGTCTGAAACGCTCAGTCAGGTTTCACGTGTAACAGTAGTTGGTTCCCCCTCACGGCGCGGTGTAATAGTCTACCAGGCCTAGAATGTAAACACAAATCATCAATAAAATACGAGGATATACATGTTCAATCTTACAGTGTACCCCCATTTGTCAGGGGGATCTAGTACACGCCCCCCAAAAAAGGCGGGAAGCCAAGCAGGTGGGAGCAAAGGATGGAGAAAGCCAGGGGCCCTGTCCTGAGGAAGAGTCAGGAGAAATCCCAGGACAAAGGTGAAGACGACACCCCGGGACAACAGCTGCTCAGCTGCCCCGATCCAGCTGCAAGGGACGAATCGGACAGGAATCGCCGTGGGTTTGAACACGTTGCGAAGGCATCCAAGCAACTGGCGGTGGCTCACTCTGAGGAAACAGTGCACAGAAAAGGAAATTTTTTAACTCTCATGAAAACAGAAAGTTGCCCAGAGCAGGAAAAGCGACCAGAGTACACTGCGGCTCAGCGGCCACCAGAGTTCACACAACGTAAACATTGAACATTCATCTAAACACGATTCCTTTGGGGCCCCTGGAATAGGGGTGAGGGGATCACCCCTCTTATAACAAGCCTTGTGGAACTATTTAACCCTTGATAACACAGACATGAATTAAAACTAAATTTTAAAAGTTAACATGAAAAAATATATTTTTTTCTAAATCAGGGCCAAGAGAAAAAGGAGTGAGCCATTCCTGATAACACCGTCCCTGAAGCTAGAGCCCCGAGCCCCTTTCAGTGCCCACGGCAAAGAGGCCGAAGGTGGGAAGGGAGGGAGGAGGGGGCTGCCTCCCTACATGCTCCTCGTTTGGGGCATGGAAAACCGTTCTCAGAGGCTGCGGGAGGTTTCCTCTGTCTTACAGGACACACTCGGTCACATGTTCCAATGTGTGTTTTCTCCAACACCAAGCAATGCTCCGACACCCGCGGGGTGTCCAACTCGGCTCCATTGACGCTCCGCCTGGAGATAGCAGCAGATCCCTTAGGTTAGGGGCTCAGTCCTGCCGGGCTACCCTCCCGGCCCCCCAACTGCAGAAGCCCATAGCAGGTCCAGGTTGTCTCCTGTGTTTCCGAGGATGGACATAGACCAGAGGTTCCATCACCTCCTACTCGGGTTTGATTAATTTGCTAGAATATCTCAAAGAATCCAGAGAAACACTTTACTTAACTAGATCACCAGTTTGTTATAAAAGGACACAACTCAGGAACAGCCAGATGGAAGGGAGGCTTGGGGCAAGGTGTGTGGGAAGGGGCACAGTGCTTCCACGTTCCCCGCCAATCTCCACCTGGGGGGCAGCTGGGAGGCTCTCTGAAGCCCAGCCTCCTGGTCTTTTGGGGAGCCTTTATTGCACAGGCCCCATTCATTAAATCATTGAAGACTGAACTCAATCTTCCATCCCTGGAAGGGCGCGGCGCGTAAGAAGTCCAACAGGGTTGGTTCCCCAGGCAACCAGCCCCATCCCTAGGTTACCCAGGGTGTTTCCAAAAAGCACTTTATTAGCATAGCAAAAGGCACCTTTATGGCTCTCCAGGCTTAGAAAATTCCAAGGGGTTTTAGAAGATAAGTTTCTAGGACTTTGAGCCCCTGTATTTTGGAGAAAACTGATTTCGGTGCAAAGTGTGGCCCTCACTACTTTCCAGGACATTTTAATGAAATGTCTGGATTATCAATACAATTGTGACATGGCTACCTTCTCAATGGGCTATGACTGGGATGGGCAAAGAGCATTTAAAAGTTTTTTTGCAACACAAAAATAACCTGAGGTTATCATTTTGGGGAGCTAGGTGAAAGGTACAGGAGAATGCTCTGTAGTAATTTTGCAACTTTTTGTGAGTCTTAAACTATTTCAGAATAAAAGGGCATAGCCCTAGCCGGTTTTCCTCAGTGGTTAGAGCATCGGCTCTCGGACTGAAGCATCTCAGATGCAGGCTCTATTCCCCATGCTTCGGGAGGCAACCAATTGATGTGTCTCTCTCATATTGATGTTCCTCTCTCTCTCCCTTCCACTCTCTCTAAAAAGCAATGGAGCCTGGCTGGGCGTGGCTCAGCTGTTGAGCGTCAACCTGGGATCCAGGCGATCAGGGTTCGATTCCCGGTCAGGGCACATGCCCGGGTTGATGGCTCGATCAATGACTTTCTCATCATTGATGTTTCTATCTCTCCCTCTCTCCCTCTCCTTTCCTCTCTCTGAAATCAATAAAGATATATTTTAAAAAATAATAAAATAAAATAAATATTCAAAAATGGTCAAAAAGAGTTGTTGTTTGTTTAATTCCCACCAATAGCTTTGGATTCCCACAAGAAGAGAGGGGCCTCAGTTTCCCCTTCTGTAACATGAGCACTATATCAGTGGTTTTCAAACCATAGTGTCACTGAGAGTGTTTCAACAGCTCACCCAAATCTGCTTTGATTTTTATCTTATCAAAGCCATTTGAAAATACACAGTACTAGTACTGACTTTTAACACCTGCAAGTTCGCTTGTACTTTCAAATTAGCTCTTTGGCTTTCCAACTTGGAAACAGTGTCTCCTTTCCCAACTGTGCGCTTGAACTCTTCAGAGTCAGTGATTACACGGATTGTAACTACACTCTATTGCTCCGTTGGACATGGATGTCAAGAGTTTGCTTTTCTTTGCTTAAATTCAGACCTTGTATCAGTTTAGAGAAATGCAAATTAAATCTACCACAGAGCATTTTTTACCCATCAGCCTGGCAAAGATCAGAAATGAATAGCGAGGGGCAGGACCCAGGTGCTCCAGCGAGCGACAGCGGAGCCTAGGGGTTCGGCCCCCTTGGAGCACTTCCAAACTCTAAATGCACATACGCTTTGACCTAGTAATTCTACTTTAGGAAATGATTCTACAGATACACTCTCTCACGTACAGATATAGGTTCAGATAATAGATACAGATAGACAGTGCGGCTTTGTAGGAACAAAAAAGCTGGACACAAACTAAATGTCCATTAACAGGGATTGTTGGAGTCAAGTTTAGTATGTGTACATATACAGTGGAAAACTGAACTGTTCCGAAAGCAGTGAGGCGAATCGAGATCCATGTATAAGCAAGATTTCCCAAGAGACATTGCTATGCAAAAAAAAAGAGTGTAAAGGGTTGTTTGCTACAGTGTAACTTGGAGGAGCCGGGGAAGGGACAAGAAACTGGTAAGTGTTGCTGCTTCCTGGAAAGGAAACTGGGGTGTAGGGGAGGCTGAAGCAGTGCCCACTTTTCACCGTACACCTTTTTTTATCCTGTTTGAGTACATTCATGTTCCTGCACTGATTACTTAAAAGAGTGAAAAGAATCAGGCCTGTGTATGCTTGCCCGTGTGAAATTATCTATGTGAATATACTGTTAAAATACAGGTGTGCCACCCTCAGCTGGGTGCCAGGCAAGACTCAAAGCCAACTCCCATCAAATAATTGGTTGTGCAATCACCCTCCACGCCCAGCGGGTCGAGTCTTGATCGTGTTCTATTCCAGAGGGTCTTAGCAGTGATTTTTACTACTTTCAAGTGTTTCTTCATTGACTTGTATGTTTATGTCAGGATTGCAGGCAATTGGTTAAGTATTGCTGGTGAATCAGTTTGGGAATAAATGTTCCCCTGGTCCCCTTCCAAGATTGCACATCAGGCTCCAGGGATGAAGTCAGGAGTGCTAGCTTAAGTCACCCAAGGCGTGTCTCCATGCTGCGTGCAGTGTCCAGAAAAGCAGGAATAAAATTATAAGCCCCACAAACCTTAATCCAGTTATGTCAGTCAGGGCCCAGCCAGAAAAAGAGAAGCTGCTCTGAGGATTTAACTACATTTAATGCAGGAAATAGATGCACAGGTGGTGAAAGAGCTGAAAAGTCAAATGGGAATGGTTAGGCATCCCAGAGACTATTAACAGCTGTACCCCTTCTACCAGGAAGGAGGCTGGGGAGCAACGGAGGAGGGAGAGTTTTCAGAGGCAAGGAACCAGAGCCACATGGCAGATGCCAAGGCCTCAGTGCACCCATTTGGGATTTGGGGCCATAGAGGAGTTGCAGCCACTGCCCCCAACACAGGGAGGGAGGGGAAGAAATACTCCAGCTTCTCCCTTCCACCCATTAGCCAAACCCAACAGGAAGCTAGAAGCCCCAAACCCCTGGAAAACACAGGCAGGGGGCAGCTGCCATGACACACAGGGCTGAGGGGGAAGCAGGGAACGGGTCAGAGGGCAGCAGGCTCAGGGCCCTCCCACCAGCCTTGGTGGCTAAATTTACAGTTGAAACCCTGGGCCACAATTTTTAGTGGTACTTTTGAGAAATTTTGAGTTTGTTGAAACAGTGTTTCTGAGAATGCAAAGGCCTGAGTAAGCCATCCCTGTAAGCCTTTGTCTAGAAAAATAAAGGAGGTTTAAAAATATTTGAATACCAGTTACCATACAATTTAAATGGAATCTATAATTTTCCTAGATTCTGTCATTATATCACACTTTTGTCTGTATGTTTACTAAAAAGGGGGAAATGCTTTTCTGTTAGAGTCAAAGGTTTGTTTTAATAGTGATCTTCCAAAGGAACCTTGATACCATCCATCCATCCATCCATCCATCCATCCATCCATCCATCCATCCATCCATCCATCCATTTATCCATCCATCCATCCATCCATCCATCCATCCATCCATCCATCCATTTATCCATCCATCCATCCATCCATCCATCCATCCATCCATCCATCCATCCATCCATCCATCCATTTATCCATCCATCCATCCATCCATCCATCCATCCATCCATCCATCCATCCATTTATCCATCCATCCATTTATCCATCCATCCATCCATCCATTTATCCATCCATCCATCCATCCATCCATCCATCCATCCATCCATCCATTTATCCATCCATCCATCCATCCATCCATCCATCCATCCATCCATCCATCCATCCATCCATCCATCCATCCATTTATCCATCCATCCATCCATCCATCCATCCATCCATCCATCCATCCATCCATCCATCCATTTATCCATCCATCCATCCATCCATCCATCCATCCATCCATCCATCCATTTATCCATCCATCCATCCATCCATCCATCCATCCATCCATCCATCCATCCAGCCATCCAGCCATCCATCCCTCCATCCATCCCTTTTTATATACCAGGCACTGTTATGGATGCTGATATACAGCAAAAGAAAAGAAAAGTTCCTACCCTGAGAGCTTATGTTTTCATGGATGATGCATGATCACGATAGAAAACTGCATTTGTTATCACATTTCCTGTGGAACAGATTTTGGTGACCTGAAACTGTGACCTATTCTGTTAAGAGAAGGATATCTTGCTCATGAAACTTAGGACACTTGATCCAGCGACTATGACCTCATTATCTTATGACTAATATTACCAGAATAAAAAACTGTGTATTCTCTTAATAATTTAAGAAAGTATCTGGAAATCTCCTTTCAGAAATTATTTAAGCAAGGAAATAATTCTAATAGATTGATTTTTCAAACACTAGGCAAATCTCTGTTTTCCTACCATTTCTGTTACTTGCCCTCAAAGACTCTTTACTGAGATAGCCCTTTATTGGCCTTTCGACTAGAGGAAATTTATCTAGCCTTTGTGAGACTCAGTTTCTCCATCTATACAATAGTGATAATAGGGTCCGCTTCTCTGTTGTTCGCACCATTAAACGACGTGGTCCAGGTAATGTAGGTAATTCCTTCGTAGAGATTTTTAGTCAAAAGAAAGATTTAAACCATAGGCAAGGACAAATCCTTTTTTCTATTGAAAACATATTGGAAATTTTGAATAAATTCAGATACATGTAGCACAAGGGCAGCGACCTAGCAAACTGATCCTCAGGCTTAATATCAGAGGTGGTAGGGAGCAGCGGGGTAAACCGGAGAGGTCAGGCTTCGTGCGGAGGAGCTGCTCGGACCTAGCCACGTGCTGCCACGTGATAACCTAGGCCCAGACTGACCAGGTTTTTACTTTGTTTTTTCTTTTCTTTAATATATCTTTATTGATTTCAGAGAGAGGAAAGGAGAGGGAGAGAGAGAGATAGAAACATCAATGATGAGAGAGTCATTGATCGAGCCCACAACCCGGGCCTGTGCCCTGACCGGGAATCGAACCCCGAATGCCTGGATCCTAGGCCGACGCTCAACCACGGAGCCACGCCCGGCCGGGCAGATTTTTACATTTTTAAAAGAAGCTATACATGCCAATTTTTATGAGAAATCTATCATCTTTTTAAAAAAATATGTTTTTATTGATTTTAGAAAGAGAGGAAGGGGGAGAGAGGAGGGGGGAACATGGATATGAGAGAGAAACATCAATGGGCTGCCTCCCGCGTGCACCCCGACCAGGGACTGAGCCCACAACCTGGGCATCTGCCCTGCCCTGGAATTCAACTGGCGACCTTTCGGTGCACGGACTGACGCTCAACCAACTGAGCCACACCGGCCAAGGCAGAAATCTATCATCTGTTAAGCACTGGCAACAGATTCAGATTTATTTTAGATTCTAGATTTGGAACATGGAGTAGGATTGCCAAAGTGCCCGTACCTCACAGGAAGTTTGCCATTTCTAAATTATTTTTCATCTATTAAATGAAAAGTGGTCAAAAACAAGAACAGAATAAACTGTGAGCATTCTAGTCAAACAGAGGCTGCTAACTGTTTAAGAAATGTCATCCTGCCCGGCCGGGCGTGGCTCAGCGGTTGAGCGTCGACCTGGGATCCAGGCGATCGGGGTTCGATTCCTGGTCAGGGCACATGCCCGGGTTGCGGGCTCGATCAATGACTCTCTCATCATTGATGTTTCTCTCTCTCTCTCCCCCTCCTTTCCTCTCTCTGAAATCAATAAAGATGTGTTTAAAAAAAAAAAAAGAAGAAGAAAAAAGGAAATGTCATCCTTACTGAGAAAGTCAGTCAGGAAGGAACCCGTATGGAGAAAATGATCTGAAAAGGGAAAGGAAGGAAGAGCCCTTCCAAGCGGTGTTGAGGCACCTATTCTGGCGGCTCTGTTCATAACGGCTGGCATTGGCGATGACGCGTTCCCTTCGACCGATAACAAAGCGACTGCAGTATTACTTATTCCTAAAAAATCATGACTGTACAGTACTGTACCTGAAACAAGGTAAAAGTGCTTTTCTCCTGTAAATGAAGCTCAGAAGTAGGCAGTCTAGTTGCCACCTCCATGAACCCAACTCACCACCCGACAGATAACTCATACCTAGAGTATAGCCTCATTCTCATAATCCAGAAATAGCAGCTAGAGCTCCAGCCATCACGTCCTCCTTCCAAGCAATAAAGGCAGCGAGTGATAAAGGAGGGGCGCGTTGCACATGTCAATTACTATTTTTAAGAAGTTTCCCAGGAGTTACATCACATGTCATTCACATTACCAGGAATTAGTCATATAGCCATGTCTAGCTACAGAGGAGGCTGGGAAAAGTCTTTTTCAGGAGGCCATGCACTCAGCTGCAAGTCAGAAAGTCCACTAAGAAAACCTGAGACAACCGATATAACATATATAAAGATGTAAATACTGTTTATCTGTGGTTGGTGGAATCTCAGGTAGTCATGTATTATTTGTGTATTTTTTAAAGAGTGATCATAATATATACCCCAAAAAGGAGATTAAAAACAGCATGTAAGTTACAGTCATCTTTTTATAAAATATATGAATACTATATATATGTAGACATTAGGAAACAAATATGGTCCTAAGCTGCAGTGCCTTTCTGAATCATGTTGTCTAGGGATAGGGATAATGAAGGTGTTGTAGTAAAGGGAACCAAGGGAGGCAGGTGCTTTAGATAAGAGACAGGAAAGGTCCCCCTGGGAAGGTGACATGCCATTTGGCCCTGAATGGCAGGAAGAGGCCAGTCCCATGACGACCAGGGAGAAGCAACCCCGGCAGGGGATAGAGAGCCCAGGGGCGGGGAGAGCCGGTGTGTTTGAGCAGCAGCGAGGAGGCTGCTGGAGGTGACCTGAGCAAAGCTGGAGAGGAGCGGCAGGCACGCCGCTGGACTGGTGCCACAGCCCATCCGCATTTAGCTCATTCCTCCTCGGGGCTCTTGTTCTTGCCAATTCCTCAGACCGGAATTGCCGCCCTCCCACCCCTTTCAATTACCTGCTCCGAGAGGCCTTCCTTGACTACTTCTGCAGCCACCATCACATCTTTATGCCTTCTGAGGCCTTATCACTATCAAGAAATTATACTGCTGCTCTGGCCGGTTTTCTCAGTGGTTGGAGCATCAGCCCAAGGATTGAAGGGGCTTGGGTTCGATTCCAGCCAAGGTCATGTACCTCCGTTGCAGGCTTGATCCCCAGTCGGGGCAGGTGCAGGAGGCAATCAATCAGTGTGTCTCTCTCACATCGATGTTTCTCTCTCTCTTTCACTCTCTCTGAAAAGCAATGGAAAAAATATCCTCGGTGAGGATTTAAAAAAAGAAAAAAAGAAGTTATACTGCTGACTTGATAACTGTTGACTGCATTGCTAGCCACAAGCAAATCTCTCCTTTTGGATCACCCTTGTACCTCCCAGGTCTAGCACAGTGCCTGGCACATTGCAAATATTTATAAACAAATAGCCCCTAGGGAAGAAATGCAGCCTTAAAGGAAGCAGCAGAAGACAATTCCATTAGTTATACTGCCCTATTTACTGAGGACCTACTATGTGCCAGGCACTCAGTCAAGTTGCTGGGGATACAAAGAGATTTTAAACAGAGAAAAAATTCCCATTTTCATGGGGACTTATTGAATGCAAGGGGGAAGGGGAAATGTAATACACAAATTATTATCTATCAGATAGATAAATAAATAATAGGTAGAGAGATTGGCTCTGGACATTGTGTAATGTTAGCTATCATAAGTTCTAAGAAGAAAGATAAAGCAGTCAGGAGGGAGATAAGGAGCGCTGGGTGGGGGGAAAGAGGGTTGCAGCTAGAATGGGCAAGCCACGGATGGACTCGCTAAGCAGGGACTTCACCTGGCAACTTAGAAATGCTCATTCTCGGGCCTCGCCCCAGACCTACTGAATCAGAAACTCTGGGGTGGGCCCAGCAGTCTGTGCTCTCAGGAGCCCTCCAGGTGATTGTGCAGGGTAAAGCGGGCAGACCCCTGGAGCCGGGGGCCTTCAGCGTTGGGTCCCAGTTGATAGTCTTCTCTGCGTGATCACGAGCCTGTTTATTGCACTAGCTGGGCAGGGGACACACCCAGAGCTGGATGGCTTTACGCTGACCCTCAGCCAGGGTTGTTAATGTAAGAAACATTCAAACCTGGGAATAATTTTTTGTGTGAGTTTATCTGAGCCAAACTGTTGACATACACCAAGGAGCCAAAATCTCAAGGGGTTGAAATAACGCTCCGGAGAACGGCAGTTTTGCACCTTGCTTTACAGATTACAGTCAGAGGAGACGCAAGCGCGTTACACAAAATTCATTGGTGATAGATTAGGGAGGCGGGAGGAAGCAAAGTGGGGAAGCCTCCGGGATTGGATAAAAAGTAAAATGATAGAAACATACTTCTTTTACGTGGGTAGATACAGGAGAGTTAAAAAGACCAAGATGCACTGAGGGCCCAGAAAAATGGGGAAATTACTTTGTTTTGCAAAGGCACCTTAATCAGGTACGTTAGCTCAGATGCAAAAGACGAGCTACAGGCTTAGTTAAGGTGAAAATTAACCTTTTTTTAGGGACAAATATTGCCCTGGGACATGGCTACCCACCATAAACTAATTATGTTTAAAAAGTTTTCATTTCAGACCATCCTTTGTGGTTATTTTAGGTCCCTGCGTCTGCAAGGCCGCCAGGCAGGCCTGCCCTGAGCTTGTGAGGTTTAGCATGGGGCCCCCTTTCCTCCACGGGGTTTATCCCAGGCCCGCAGCACTAGGTCCCCCCCCCCCAGCCTCTCTGCAACCCCAGCCCATGCGGGCCACGGGGCCGCCGGGCCACCTTGGGGACCAGGGCGCAGGGCGGCAGGTGCACAGGCGCGGGAGCAGGGGAGGCCAAGGCAGCGGCCAAGGCCTCAGGGGTGCGGGAGCGGGGCGCCGCGGGCCCCAGCGGCGGTCCCAGCGGCCCCGACGCCCGTGCGCCTCCGGGCCGAGGCTGCGGCGGGGGCGGCGCGGGGATTGGCCGGCCCGGGCGGGCGGCGGGCGGGCGGCGGGCGGGCGGGCAGCGCCCTCTAGGCAGCGGAAGTGCCGGCCGCTTTACATCCGTCCTGCGCGCCTCGCCGCGCGGAGTTGGGAGGAGGCAGGCTGGGGGGGAGGGGGATAAAAGGAAAAGCCCCGTGCCATGTAGCCCAGCGCCCCCGCCCCGCGCCCCCGCCGCCCGGGCCCCCGTCTGCGGCCATGAACGCGAACAGCGAGGGCGAGAGCTTCCCGGGCGCCGTGCAAAGTAAGTGCCGCGCCGGGCGCAGTGCGCGCTCCGGGGCCCGGGCCCGGGCACGTCCGCGACGCAGCGAGCAGGCCCGGGCCCCGAAATCGGGGTGACGGCCGTGCCTGCGTCTCGGAGCGCGCGGCGGGCGCGCCGGGCGGGAGGCGCGGGGCGCACCTGGGGTGGGGGCGCCCTGCCCTGCGCGGGGCGGGGGCGCGCTGCGGCCGCGCTGGACCCCGGGGGGAGGGCATGCCGGTCAGACAGCTCCCACCCCCCTGGGACATTTCCCGGGTTCCCCTGTGGAGTTTGGGGCATTTGGGGTAACCGCTGCGACGCCGGTGGGAAAACTTCTGCCTCGGTGGCCCCGAATCCGTGGCGCGTGGGGGTCGGGGGGTTCGGAGGGCTGGCCGGCGGGGCTGGGCGCCCCGCTGCAAAGCCGCGTCCACCCTGAAGGCGGGGATTTGAATGAGGAATGGGGCCGTGGTGGTTTGAGTTTGGGGTTCGTTTTAATTTTCCTTCCGAGACAAGCAGTCCCTAGTTTCGCCTGAAGCTTTGTTTCCCCAAGTGTGGTCCAGCGCAAAGCAGCCACCTGGGAGCGCGACCGCTTATTTTAAAAAAATAACCACAGACCTCTCCAGGGCCCCACCCCTCAGGTTGGGCTGCGGTGGGGATGCTGGAGGGGAGGGGGTCTGAGGCTTTCGCTGGGAGAAGTTCGAGAACCACTGGCGCCGGGGTTTGCAGATCCCTGGCACCGAGGAAGCGCTTCGCCCGTTAGCTGTTCATGTTAACAGTTGGGGAGACTTCGGCTCCCAACTTGGCTGGCTGTGTAACTTGCATCATTTGCGGAAAGCACAGATTTTCCTAAACCCAGCGCCCCTTCACCCCGCCCCCTTTATGACTTCTCTCCCGGACTGGGGCTCAGATGTGTCCAGGTCTAACTCCTAGCCCACCTCCCCCGGGTTATTCTGATGCTTGGAGAACTTTGCAGAGAAAGCAATTCTCCTTGTTGGTGGCGAACATGAACTTGCCCAGTGTTTTTTATTTGGTCTCAGTTCATTCTCACTACAAGCGCAAGAGGTAGATATATTTTATCACTCCATATTTTCAGAAGGCGTGCGTTCAAGTTCGAGTAGGGAAGCTCAGTAGTAAGCCAGCCGGGAGCCGTGCTGTGGGAGGGACCCCTGAGCGGGCCTGTTACCAGCACCGTCGCATGTGGTCCTCAGTCATCCTGTGAAGCACAAACTTCTCCTCCCCTTTCATTCTGGGCATCAGCCCTGCGTGATCGGAATCATCAGCGATGCAGGTCACTTCGTCTCTTGGTCCTTTGTTTTCCCCGCAGTCCCCCGAGCCCGTCAGCAGCTCCAGGGAGGCAGTGTTCCAGAGGTTCTGAAGGAAAGCCTTCGTTCCTTCCATCCATTGACTTCAACGTACTTAAGTGCACAGGGCGTTCTGCAAGATGGCTGATAAAACATCACCGCCCTCAGTCCCAGAGCACCTCTCCTTAGCAAGTCAACCAAATTGTATTTCCCTACAAAGATGTCTTGTCTTAGTTAGACTTGGGGAAAATTGAACATAATGTGACAAACACTTTTATAAATGTTCAGAAAATTGATACATGGATGCCTACCATATATGCACAAAGTATTTCTCATATTATTTAGGCATGGGGAAAATTGGAAATAATAGACCTTATAGTTACTGAAAATTAGGAAGCATGAGTAGCATGAAACAATGTGACTGTATTATTATATAATTACATTTACGATGTATTTTAGAGATACAGCACCATCACTCGTGATATATGGGGAAAAGATTACTTTTACAGTACATTATGATCCCAAAAAATCTCCAGTTAACAAGTTTTTTGAAGGTGAATAGAAAATAGTCTGTAATGTTCCTGATACACATAGGTTGAAAGATTGTGAGTGATTTCCACTGCTGTTTTCTTCCAAATTTTCTCTTGTAAACATGAGTTTCCTTATAATAAGGCAAAGAAAAATTTTTAAATAAAAATTAAGGTTCTCATATTAGAGACTTATTAATTAGTGGTGTTTCTTTATTCAATAAAGAATTACATAGCACTTTCTAATGTGGTGCCAGGAACTGTGGTAGGTACTTTGCAAATGTGAACACAGTGTTACTTCTTGGTATCATTACTATGGAGAAATAATGTCTCTATCAGTTAGGAATGAATTTTGGCTCTAAGTAACGAAACTGAGCTAATGAGGAATCTGGACGTGGTTGATTTAAGAGATCAGTGAAGTAAGGACCAGCATCTGTAGGGATCTTAGCATTTTCCTCATAGTTACAATATAGCTGCACAAGCCCATGTCATCACATCTGCATTCAAGGCAAAATGTCCGTTCCCTTTTTATCATGAAAGCCAAACTTTCTCCAGAAGCTCCTTTAGCAGTGTGCTGGAAGGGTTCCTAAGTATGTAGGGGACCAAGATTATTTAGTGGTTCTTGCAGTGAGGGAGGGGTGGATAGGGTTTGGAACTGTGGAGGGATTGGTTTTCATATTAACTGGGAAGTAAAACTATTCTTAGTTGGGGTAGGAGATGGCTTCTGGTTCTTTGAAGTCCAGGGCAGACATGCACATCAAAGAACTTTCTTGTGTAAAATGCCACTAGTGCCCCTATGAACAAAATGCCTCATGAGCCATTACTTGGGTCTGGGTACATTACTGCCAGGACAGAATTGGAGTTCTCTTTGCAGGGAAGAAGAGAGAAATAGAGTGGACACTGAGCCACCAGCTGGCCGTGTCTGCCACCATGCCCTTTTTCCTACCACGGACCTGGTTTGTGTTGTAATTTCAAACTGTTTGGAATTAACCCGTTACTTTCTCTTTGCCCCGTGGAGTTCCAGGCGGCACAACGGTGCTGGTTGAGCTGACGCCCGACATCCATATCTGTGGCATCTGCAAGCAGCAGTTCAACAACCTGGACGCCTTCGTCGCTCACAAGCAGAGCGGCTGCCAGCTGACCGGCGCGCCTGGGGCGGCCCCCAGCACGGTCCAGTTTGTATCAGAGGAGACGGTGCCCGCCGCCCAGGCCCAGACCACCACCAGGACCATCACCTCAGAGACTCAGACGATCACAGGTATGGGTGGTGCGTGGGGTGTCCGTTACACTTGGCCGTGTCCCAGCCGCCTCTGTGGAACTTGTGAGAAAGTTTCCCAGGGTCTACCCCTTGGGGTTGCTGATTCGTTATTTTTAACAAGCTCCGCGGGGAAACCAGCTGTCCAGCCAGGTTCCGGAAGTGCTGGGTTAAAACATGAAGTGTTAGAAGTTATAAATGTTGTCATATGTTACACAAAACAAACAAGTTTCTAAAGCAAAAGACTAGAGAAAAAGGCTTGCGAGAAATACATTGCAGTTAAAAAAAAGATAGTTATTTTGGGTGATGGGAGTGTATGTATGGTCTTCGCATTTGCATTATTTGTATAAAGGGACATAAAACATTGAGTGTTTGTTTGTTTGTTTTTGAACCTGTGAACAGGCATCGATGCCTCCCCTCCCCTGGACTGCACCCGGAAAACAGAAAAGTACATCCCAGTTCTGGGTTGTATCCATTTACTCCACAAAAAATAAATTGCAGGTGGATCCACAATTTAAATGTGTATGATGAAACCATAAAAGTCCTAGAGTAAATACTATACACACAGATGCACACACATGTGCACATACACACACGTACACCTATTTATGAATGAGTTAGTGCAGACATTGTGGGTTCTGTGGGGAATTGGAGAATGTATTCCTTAGCTAAAGGCATTCACATTTTTTAATTAAAAAAAATATGTGTGTGTGTGTCTACCAAATATAAATACTGTGCCTACCAAAGAAGACAGGTTGTGGACACTTCCCCCGAAAAAAAAAATATCATGTGCTTGCAAGTAAACTTGCAATTTTTCCAAAGTAGAAACAATGTATTAAGTATAAAAACAGCTGGAGGAAAAAAATTACAGCATATATAACTAAGGCCTAATGTCCCTCATATATAAAGAACTCCTAAAATCAATAAAGTAGAGAAAATGAACCAAGTGGAAGAGTCAGCAAAGGGCAATTGGTGAGATACAAGAGGTCCTAACCCTGAAAGCACGCTCTGGTGCCTTGGTAGTTAAAGACACGCATGTCAACAGAAGGCTGAGGGCAAGGATCTGCTTTTCTTTTCTGGGGATGTAAATTCACATAACCTGGATGATTTTTGTGGTGTCTTTCAAATTTTAAATATCATATTTAAAATCTTTCATGTTTCAAAAGATACACAAAACACATTTACCCAGTAAGTCCACTTCCAGGTATTTATCCTATAAAACTTTATAGCATATACTGTAAAGAAAGTGGAGCCTGTATATGTAAACATCAAGAGGAAATTAAATAAATCAGTATCAGAGATTCGGGCAGTGGGTATGACTTAGCCTTCAAAAGGGGAGCTAGGTCTGTATGCAGACATAGAAAATTCTTGAGGTAAGTATAACATATAGAGCATTATGTTCAAGGTCAGCTTCTAGAACAGGAATGAGGCAGGTAATGTTAATGAGAGAAATGTAAGCCGTGCACATTAGGGAATAGTGGGGACTGTGGTAAAGTGGAAGCAGCTGCTCTTTGGGTCCAGGCAGATACCTGAGTTTTTCAGAGAAGCCAAAAAATGTGAAATTTCCCAAACTTTACAACTTTGATGGCCAAACAGAATACACCTGTGAGCCCAATCGAGCCCACAAGCTTTTTTTAGCGTATTCTTTTGTTGATTAAATAGTCCATCTGGAGCTGAGTAGAGAACACCGACTTTCACTTCATCAATTGTATGTTGTTGTGATGTTTGAATTTTTTTGTAATATGCTAAGTTCTGTGGTCGTTTCCCTAATGCATCCAAAATAATGTTTCTGCTGAGTTTTTAAAACATTGAAATGTAATTATAACTGATCCCCTCACAAGCCTTAATAATACTACCTTGAGGTCTTCCCACTTTCTCCAGAGTTGATCTTAATTGTCATCTTAGAGGAAGTCACCAAGAAAACATGAAAACTAAAAAAAACACAACACCTTAGAGATGGGCCTGGTACAACCTTCTCATTTTAACGCTGGACGAAATGTCGCTGCAGATGGGGATGAGACATGGCCAAGGTCCCACCACAAGGTGAGGACAGTCCTAGGACTTAGGTATTTTGGCCCTTACCTCAGCTGCCTTCTCTCTGCAGACTTAGCGTTCAGTTCCCTGTCCTCAGAAACAGGCTCCCAGTACCCCTGCTGTGGGCGTGAAGCCTGTGACCTGGTGCCCCCCCTTCATCTGTGGCCATGACATCTTTCTGTGTTCTGAGATTTTGCTTATGGTGTTCCCTCTGCCTGAAATGCTTTTCTTGTCTTTGCCTGGCTGACGCCAACTCAGCCTGAGAGTTTAAGGTTCGTGACGGTCTGCACACAAGGGACCTGGCTTCATCGGGAACACCCCCGTCCCCTCTGAATTGCCGGAGCCATGAGGAACGCCTTTCTGTTTTCCAGATGAGCCAGGATTCCTCTGGCCTCGGAGCCTCCAGACCTGTTGTTCCTCTGCCTGGAACTGACTTTATTCTTACGCAGATGTCAGAGCTGGGCCTAAGGACATTTCCTCCAACCCTGTCCTTGACATCACACACACTATTTGCCCAGACCAGGCCAGGTGCCCATAATTCAGTGATTATTTGCCCTAGACCTGTAAGGTCTATCCCGTCGTGGGAATGTTGGCACCTGAGGTCAGGGGCTGGGCCCCTCGTGTTCACCGCTGGATCCGCAGCACCTAGAAGGCGCTGGGCACAAGGGCGCTCATTCTCGGTTGAGTAAATGAACTGACTGCCCGAATCTGACATCTGTCAGTGAAACTCACCCCACACCCAGTGACTGCTCCTTCTGTCCCCCTAGTACTTTGCTCGAAGATGTCCACCCTCCTATCAGTGTCTCCATTGCTCATAGCCATCCACTCCTGCTGTGCCTGTTTTGCTGACCGCCCTGTGCACTCAGGCCAGACCTAGGGTCAGTCCTCTTTGTGCCCAGCTCACGGTGGCACCCACTGCACCATGTTGAAGGGAGCTCCGGAGACTGACTGCTGGACTCGCCTCCCAGTCTAACACCCCACAGCCCTAGACGGGGCAGGTGGCCTACTCACTGATTAATATTCCTCATCTGTACAAACGGGTCATAATGGTACCTGACACTCTTAGGTCAGAGAATTAGGAGCCTAATACCTAATATAATTGGGCGATTGTGAGGACTCTGTGATAATCCACAGAAAGGACTGGGGCAGAGTGATTGGCCTCAATAAATGACCACCCTTATTAATGAGGGTGAGTGAACAGGCCACGAGCAGGTGGGGAGATCTGCTGCTTTTCTGCCTGACTCAGCCGCTCTCTCTGATTGTTCCTGCTTCTGTGCCACAAAACAAGCAGAATCTTGCTTTTTTCTTTCTTTTATACTATTTTGTTTAGTTTTCTGGGCCCAACTCCCCCCACACCTGAGCTTCAGTGTCCACCAGTGACAGTCCCCAGACCTGCCTGTGGACCAGAGCCCCCAGGGAGCTTGTTAAGGACACTGGTGCCTGGGCTCTGCCTCCTGCACCTGCATCCCTGGGGCTCAGGCATCTGTGTTTTTAACAAGCTCCCTGGGGGATTCCGGGTCTCAGCCGGGTTGGAGAGTCCCTCACTGCCCGAGGCCACAGCCCGAACCCGGACACTGGCAGATTCTCCAGGTGCCCTCACCCAGACACCGTCCAGACTTACTGGTTGCTCTTTGGTCCTTCTTTAAGCGAAACCCGTCCTCACTCAGCTCATAGGTCTCCTCTCCGTCCTATAGTAGTTGGATTAAAGTAAAATTTATTCTCTGCCTGCTAGCTTTGAAAGCTTCCTGTTGTTTTGCATTTGATTTAAGAACTTCCTGTAGAAGCAGTAAAATTAGATGTTGATGCTGGTGAGGGGAGGAAAAAAGCATCTAACATGCATTTTCTAAGTTCTGGCTTAAAATCATGGAGCTCTGGAGGCAGGGCCCTGAGTTTGCATCTTGGCTATATAGGGCCAGGGGAGCCAGCCCGGTGACCGTGGCAGATTGCAGGGACTCTTGGTATCACATTTTTAAAGTGGGGACAAGAATAAATTGAAAGTTTGGTGTCCTGAGCCAGACTGGGTTGAACTGCCGTAAGCACTTACTCACCAGGGAACCTTGGGCAGGTCACTTAGAGTGAATTGATCTCTTGACCTAGAATGATCTTTTCATCTCTCTTGGTTAATTTTTACTCTTCAGGTTCCAGGTTACAAGTCACCTCCGCCTAGAAGCTAGCCATGATTTCCCCCTGAGGTTAGGTTTCTCACTGCTTCCCCACTTAGCGCTTACCATAGTAGTAATTAATCAGTTATTTGGTGACAAGCAGTCTTTACTTAGGCAGAGGAGTGAATTCAGATGCTGTTGGGGGTCCAGCCATGTAGCGAATGCAGCAGATGGAGAGTGGGAGGGCCTGTGGGCAGCCGGCTGAGAGAGAAAAGCAGCCCGGACAGCCAGCAGCCATCGGCAGCTAGGCCTCGGTGCTGCTGGGAGCTGGGCTGGCTCTGCAGGCCATGCTGTTCTCCTGTTGAACGTGGGCAGTTTCACAGAACATCAGCATGGTACAGGGCCGCTCGACCACGGTGAAACGGCAAAAAACACACGAAATACCTTCGTCATCATTTGGAGCCACAAAATAGCAAACTCCCCCTTCCCCACTAACCTGAGTGACATCTGCTTTTCTACCTATTACAGCTGCAGCCTCCCGTTTCTCAGTACTATTTATTAAGATATCAAACCAGACTCTCCCCCACATCCTGACAGCTTCCAATGCAGGCTTCCTTGAACCCTCCCCCCAAATTACCTAGCATGAGCCCCAAACTGAGTCCTTTCTAGCACCGTTGCTGAGACTCCACAGTTCCCATGGTCTGAGCGTTCCCTCAGTGCAATGAGTAATAAACTTACCTAAAGTGTGTCCCTGGTGGTCTGTGGCCAGAGGACAGGGACATAGAGAAGACCCAACTCACCTAATTGATTTTGAAAGCTTTAAAAAATAATCTGAAGGCTGAGTTTGGATTGTGAACCATAAACTAGTGGTTCAATTTCTAGTTTACCAGACGGTCAGTCTCCCTGCAGGGCAGGCCTGGCACCGCACAGGCACTCAGTAAAACGCTTACCGAGTGAGTACAGGAGAGGACGGCTGTAAGGGTTAAACTGGTTCACGTGCCTGAAACACAAGGCTGCGTGTGTCCCATCTCGAGGGCCCAGGGAGAGCGCCTGGGACTGTCGGGCGCAGGTGCTGGAGCCGAGATCACGGAGACGCTCGCCCTTGGAGACTTCCAAGCCCGTGCGCAGGGGAGGATTTCGTTGTGAGACGTACTAGCCCAGGCATGTGCGATGGGTGCAGCCTTGCCAAAGAGCTAGAGGAGTAGATGGTCCCAAGGGGAAAGCCAAGGGGAAAACTGTGAGATCAAACATATAGCAAGTCTTGAAAGACCCAGCTGCCTTTGGGAGGAAGACGGTGGAAAAGGGGCATCTCCTATGGTGGTCTGGGGATGGGGCAGCTCGAGGCAAGATCTGATAACAGAGGCTAGAGATAGCACAGGGAGTATGCGGTAGGAGCCATGCTTCATCTCTGGCCTTTATTCTGAAGGAGCTAGGGAGCCATTGAAGGTTGTTGAGCATGTGAGTGACGTAGTAAGACAAACTATGTAATGATTTGCCTTACGATGCGGCAACAATAATACTAGCTAACTCTCAGGTGGTGTTTATGAGGTGCCGGTCCCTTTCCTAAGCACTCTGTATGAAGTCCTTTCCACATCCATAAATTAAATACTGAGAATTATCCGCATTTTACCAATAAAGAACTCAGGAACAAAGAGGCTAAGTAACTTGTTTGAGATGATCGAGCCAGAAAGCAGCAGAGCTGGGTCTCAAATCCAGGCTGCCTGGCTGCAGGATCTATGCACTTGACCTTGCCACACCATCCCTTGGAAAACTCATCGCAGTGTCTCTCAAAAGCATCACCTAGAACTTCATTGAAAAATGCAGTGACCCAGGGCCGCCCCTGGAATGACATCTCGTTGCCAGCCGGTGCTTTCCATCTCTCTTAACACCCAGCTGCAAAGGGGCCGCACAGCAAGGCCACTGATGATCTCTTAGGATAAGAACTGGCAGGGCGGACCCAGGGTCAGGGTCGGTTCTGCAGTTCAAAGGTGGCGTGTTCTCTGCACCCTCTTGGTGTCCTGGTGGTGGACTTTGTCCTTTGGCTTTGCCCTCTCACGTGCCTCATGGTGATGAGAAGGCTGCTGCTGCTTTATGCCTCAGGTCCTCACTCAGCCATGTCCACAGGTCAAGAAAGCGACAGCTTCTCTTTATCAGGGAGGAAATGCTTCCCAGAAACTCTAGATCCTGTTGGCTAGGATGGGACACATACCCAGTTCACTGTCGTGGGGGACACTGGGGACAGGGAGGGGAGCTTAGCAGTGGCATCCAATCCCAAGGGGCCCTCGCATGGCCACACAATTGCCACTGCTCTGTTAGACGGGACGAGAGCGGGAGTTCTCAGAGCTGGTGTGCAGAAAGAGTTGCCTAGAAAGCTTGTTTAAAAAAAAATACAGCTATAGCCCTAACTGGTTTTGCTCAGTGGTTAGAGCAGTTGGTCTGTGGACAAAAGCGTCCTGGGTTTGATTGCGGCCAAGGGTGCATATCTTGGTTGCAGGCTTGAACCCCGGCTCCAGTCAGGGCATGTGTGAGAGGCAACCAATCAATGTGTCTCTCTCACATCAATGTTTCTCTCTCTCTCTCTCTCTCTCTTTCTCTCTCCCTTCCACTCTCTGAAAAGCAATGGAAAAAATATCCTCAGGTGAGGATTTAAAAAAACACAAATACAGCTATAAAGATATTCAGACTTTTCTCCCTATATCTACATTAGAACCTCTGGTCCATGATCAAGTTTGAGAACCACGAGCCAAGAGAAAGGGAAGGAAGGATGGAAACCCATTGGCATCAATGTCTGGCACATAGTAGGTGCTCCACAAATCTGAATGAACGAGTGAAACCAGCACTGGGAGTGGGAAGGGGGTGTGAGAAGTGAGAAGGTAGCTCCATTCCCCTGGTAGTTTGGGGGTTTTTTGTTCCTATTTAGGGAATTGCCAGTATAGTGCAGGTTAATTTTATTTTAGAGAGGCCTGTTGTTTGCCTGTGACAGACCCCTGCTCTGGCTAATAGTTGTTTAAGCCCAAGAGGAGATTTTTATGTAGGAGAAATAGGGAGCCACTGAGGACTGAGGCAAGGATGCTGCTAGATCTCAGAGATCAACACCAGAAGCTAGAAATACATTCAGGATTTCAGATGCTCATGGTTCAAAGTGTGGCTGGGGGCCATGCCCACTGCCCAGGAGCTTGTTAGATATCCCGTCTCGGCCCCACCCAGAGCTGCTGAAATCTGCATTTTAAAGAGGCTCCAAGGTGGTCTGTGTGCGGGTTCCACTTGGGGGAGCAGCCATCTGCGTGGCAGCTCCCGCCTGTGTCCTAATTCCAGGGCAAGCGGATCTGATCGGCCTGTCAGGTGTCTGCAAGAACAGAAAGGTCTAAGCTCGAAGGTCACTGCTGATACCCCCATTTTACTGGCAAAAGAACCGAAGAGCAGAGTGAGCAGTGGAGACCAACGGTGGTCCCAGGTCAATCGGACATGTGTAAACACACACACACTCTCACACTCACACTCACACCTGGGAAAGAATGGCTACTCCAACATCACATTGCACACACGCACTCAAAGCAGCCCCTCCGTGATCAGGGCCACCTGAAGTCTTCCCTGAGGTATCTGCAGGTCCCATTGCACACAGGGGCTCCTGGAAAGAAGCCGAGTGTGGGGGAGGGTAGGGAGGGGATGCCTCTAATAAATCAGCCAGGAGGCTCCAACAAGGCTGGGTAACTTGGCTGTTGGAGTCCCACACCTGCAACAGAATGCTAGTAATGATTACTAGCATCCGTGTTCTGTATTGAAATGTCACCTCCTCACTGAGGCCTTCCAGGATTACCTTACCTAAAATCATGTGCCCCCAGCCCTTCCCGTACCACTTCCCTGCTTTTATTTTTCTCCATAGCATTTAGCTATGTTGTATGTATTTAAATTATTTCTTTCCTGCACACTCAAAACTAGAGTACCAGCTCCATGAAGGCAGGGACTTTTGCCTCTTTGGCTCCCTGATGTGTTCCTAGTGCCTAGAACAGTGCCCAGAAGGCACACAGTAGGTGCTTAGTAAGTATTTGTGGGATAAACCAGTGAATAATAACAATTGCAGTAACGATGTCCCATGCCTGGCCTCTAACCCTCACAGCAGCCTGGGGAGATAGGAATGGGAATCACCCCTATTTTTCAGGTGAGGAAACTGAGGCTCAAGGAAATAAGACTTAAGAGCCCAAGCTCTTGAACAAATCCTTCCCGGTCCGGGAGCCATCTATTTTGGGGTGACTCACATGTTTTGTGTGATTAGCCCTACCTCCAAAACAATCCCTGCAGCTGGGTGCCTCACCCTTTGCTTCCCGCCGTCTCCCCAAGACAACAAAGGCAAAAATGGACAAATGGGACTGCATCAGATGCACCAGGCTTCTGCGCATCGAAGGAAACAGCAGGCTGGAAAGGCAGCCCGGGGAATGGGAGAGAATGTTTGCAAACCGCATTGAGGCGTGGCTGACATCCAGAAGCTCCCACGCGCCCCTCTGCCGCGGCTCTCCATGAATCCCGGGACACCGAGGCTCACGGAGGGGCCCAGCCCGTCTCCTGGGACTTACCTCCCTGGGAGACTGAGGACTCCAGGCGCTGGGCTGTGGGAAGGACTTAGCCATTCCCACAACACCCCCCCGCACACACACCCCTTCCTTTTTTCTTTTTCTTTTTAAAATCACCGTCTGAGGATATTTTTCCTATTGCGTTTCAGAGTGGAAGGGAGAGGGGTGTGGGGGAGAGAGAGAAACATCGATGTGAGAGAGACACGTTATTGGTTGCCTCTTGCATGTACCCTGACTGGGGCTGAGGATTGGGCCTGCAACCGGGGTACGTGCCCTTGGCTGAAATCGAACCCAGGACCCTTCAGTCTGAGGGCCGATGCTCTAACCACTGAGCCAAACTGGCCAGGGCTCCAGCCTTCCTTTTGTTCAGAAAGTTGTAGAACAGAAAGTGGGGAAGTCACGATAGCATGACCAGCCAGCCTAGTTTAGCACTGAAAGTCCTATGTCCCTGGTAGCCCTCTGTCCCAGGCAAACAAGGATGGACGGTTGGTCACCCTGGGTGTTGGTCAAACTCCCGTGGAGAGTCTGGTACCAGCACCCAGTTCTGTTCAACTAGAGACTCTACCAAGGCCGCATCCTTGCTTCTGATTCTCTCATTAAACTTTGCAACAACCTTATGAAGCGGGCACAGTGATTCTCTCTCCTTACAGGGGAGGAAACGGGCCTCAAAGAGGTTACACAACTGGCCCGAGGTCACGCACACAGTAAGAGGCTGAACCTGGACACGCGTCAGTCCAAAGACCCATTCCGAGGTCTCCAACACGGGGGTGCGCCTTAGAGTTAATGGGATTGCTGTCAGCCAGCAGGAGTCACAAACGAAACGGTCTCTGTGTACCTGGGAACAAACCTGATGACAGCCGAGCACACTGTTGTCTCTTTGGCAGAGTCATGTGCGGTTTTTGGAACTACGTGTATTGAGTTTATTTGCTGTTTAGAACGTCTTCCAAGATGTTGCAGGTTGAAGATGAAAAGTAACTGTACCCAGAGATACCTGGAAACAGCCGTAGGGGCTCAGTGTGATCGCAGAGAAGCACATGTGTGTTGCTGGAGGAACAACCCTGTCTCTGTTCCTGCAAAGCAGCCGCAAGAAGGATGGATTCCCGACAGGAGACAAAGCCGGGCTGGCTTACTGCTGAAGTGCATGGAAAAGGGTCACCTGCGCCAGAGGTTCTCACACCAGGACTCACCTGGGCACATTGTGAGAGCACAGAGCGCTGGGTGCACCCCAGGGTTTCTGATTCAGTAGGCTGGCGGGGGCCCAAGAATTTGCCTTTGTAGCCCGGCTGACGTGGCTCAGCGGTTGAGCATCGACCTGTGATCCAGGAGATCGTGGTTCGATTCCCGGTCAGGGCACAGGCCCGCATTGCAGGCAGGGTCCCCGGCCTCGATCCCCAGCAGGGGGTATGCAGGAGGCAGCGGATCAATGACTCTCATTGATATTTCTGTCTCTCTCTCCCCCTCTCCCTTCCTCTCTCTGAAATCAATAAAAACATTTTTTTTAAAAATTTGCCTTTGTAGCAAGGTCCTAGGTAGGTCCAGTGCTACTGGCTGGGGCCCCGGCAGAGCAAAGGAAACGAGCAAAGAGCCAAATTCCGCTGAGCAGGTGAAACATGTCAGTAAGAGGCAGGTATGGTTGATAGCGCATTTGAGAGACGTGGCCTGAAGAAAGAGGTCAACTTGTCAGAATGTGTTGGCCAACTGTAAACAAAAGCCACTTAATTTTCCTCTGCGTGTTTCACTTGAGAAAAATTGAAACCATGAGTTTACTTAAGGACCAGATGCTGATAGAACCCGGGGCTTCTCCGACCCGCATCAGAATGATGTCATTCTTGCCAAAGGCGTCCAGGAGATAGAGATTCCAAATATCTGAAGAAGTCTAAAAGAACTCATTCAGTAAGTGAAATTTCTCAGGAATATGAAAGCATTGCATCATTAGGTGTTTAATTGGCAGCTCTTTAAAATCTGTTACACATAAAATAATGGTACATCTTAAAATCTGTTAACATCTTACGTTCAAAGAATGAAGGTGTTTGTTTTCAGAGGAAATATAGCATGTCAAACCTGCGGCATAGATATTGTTGCTTCAGGCACAGCCCATACAGGTAATGATGTTAGGTCTGTGTCGATTTAAATAAATGTGTTCCGTAAATACTGTGGCAAAAGCGTCGGAGGTAGTGCCTTGGTGATTGAAATTTGGGAAACAGAATGTGACAGTGGCTTTCATAGTCATCATTAGGGCCTCTTGGTCTGACAAGTTCACCCAACGAAGTTCTGCCCCTGTTGGTCATATAAGTTTACTCCTTATTTGAAGCCAAATCTCCATGTGGCAAACTACATGTAATAAATAAAGGAAGGAAATATCTCCAAACTTCAAACCATAAACTTAGTTAACAGAGAAGTCACAAAAATTTTTATAAGCCAAAAGAAAAAGAAATTTGAGACTACCTGTTTTATAATGATAAAGATGTTTGGTCTCTTTTTTTTTTTTCCTCCTCAAAACGTCAGTGAGAGTGCAAGGATTTTTTTTAAAGGAGTATTTGTGTTAAACAGTGGTTTTGAGAGAACTTGTAGTCCTGTCCAGAATTTCTTCAATCCGTTTCTTTCTAGTTGTTTGTTAGGATTTTGTGGTAAAGCTTTTGGAAGTACCTAAAGCGTTTGGCTGAATTAACAGAAAACCTACCTGGCGTGAGTGATAGGGATGTTTCTTGTTTATCTAATAAGCCTCGGTTAGGATGGTTTCAGAGCTCTGGCTCAACATCTGACTTTCTTGCTGCTCTCTTACGTTTACAGAATGGCTGCCACAGATCCAGCCATCACATCTTCACTCCAGCATGTCCAAAGACAGGAAGTAGGGAACCAGGGCAGCAAGAATGAGCATTCCTCAACTGTCTCTCTACCCCTACTTGTTTGTTTATTTTTAATCAGGGAGAAAATCTTTTACAGGACTCCCCCAGCAGATATTCTTTAGGGCAGGGGTGGGGAACATCCGGCCTGCGAAATCATTTGGTCTGGCTCTGCCAATGCAACTGCAGGTGGGACTTGAAATTCAAAAAATCTAGGAGCTTTTTTTATGCCTAATTCTTAAGTTGATAATTTCATATGGCCAGCGAATGATATAAATATCCAAATGGCCCTTGGCGGAAAAAAGGTTCCCCACCCCTGCCGTAGCATCTCACTGGCTGGAACAGGGTCACACGAACACTCCTAAGCAGCTAGGGAGGCTAGGAAGGCAATCTAACCTGTTCATTCTCTAGAAAGGACGGTAGGCTAAAGGAACAGCTATTGGATATTCATATTATGAAAATTAATAACCATCATGTCTTTTAGTTTCAGCCCCAGAATTCGTTTTTGAGCATGGCTATCAAACTTACCTGCCCACGGAAAGCAACGAAAACCAGACAGCCACTGTCATCTCGCTGCCTGCCAAGTCACGTGCCAAAAAGCCCTCGGCCCCACCTGCTCAGAAAAGGCTTAACTGTTGCTACCCAGGTAAAGCCAGCATTGTGTCCGACTTGTGCAAAGGGTGTGGCATTTCCCAGGCTCCTGGGCTCTAACTCCGCAACTCTCGACGGCTCCAGCCGCCTGGCTTTCCAGTCCCGGCCCCACGGTGTTTGCATCACCACATACGACCTACCCCTCGCTCTCCCCGGTCACTGTGTACGTGGGCTCTTAAGACTTTTAGAGCCATGGGACTTTGAAATGCGACTTGTGAGAATCTCAGGTTACTGTGAATTTTTCATGTTGTGCTGTAGCTTAGAAAGACATGAGAAAGATTGTTCTTAAAAAACAAAACCACAAAACCTTTTTATTGGGAAATAATCTCAGAATTACAGAAAGGTTACAAAAATTGTTCAAAGAATGTCTGTATTACCTTCATCTAGATTTCCCAAATGTCTCCATATTATGTGTGCTTTGTTATTTTTCTGTATATATTTATTTTCCCCTCAAACCATTTTAGAGTAAGTTGCAGACACGCTATCCCTTGCCCCTCAATGCCTTAATGTGTATTTCCCAGAAACAGGGAAGTTCTTTTCTATAACCGCAGTACAATCATCAAAATCAGGAAATTAACATTTACACACACAAATTACTGACCTTATTAAGCTTTTAACAATTGCATCTATGTCGGAAGAAAAACATTTTCCCCTGGTCCTGGATCCAATTTAGGGTCACACATTGCATTTCGTTTTCATTGAATCCTGAGCTTTTCTTTCGTGACCTTGACATTTTTTACAAAGTACAGGCCAGTTATTTTGTAAAGTGTTCCTCAGTTGGGGTTTGTCTGATGTTTCCTCATGATTAGATTTAGGTCCTGCCGTGTGGGCAAGAAGCACAGGAGGGGTGTCGTGACCTGGGTGCGTCATATCGGGGTGCCCGGGACACCTGCGTGTCCTGTTCTGTGGGGCCAACTTGCATCACTTGGTTGAGGAAGTTCCTGCCGAGTTTCTCCGCTCTGGAGTTACTGTGTTGCCCTTTGTAATTCGCCTTTCCTTGCCTCTTCAAGGTTGCCAGTTCAAGACTGCCTATGGCATGAAGGACATGGAGCGTCATTTAAAAATTCACACAGGTAAGTAGCGTTTCTTTGCCACCTACGCCCCGAGCACATGCTCTGGGCTGAGAGCTGGGGACCCAGTCCAGTCAGATACATGATGCGACGCCGACCCTCCGGGGACTACAAGCACAAATTAAATGAGAGCAAGATGGTGTTCCTACACATGATTTTGGCAGGGAATGTTCAAAGCAATAAAATCCAGGGCTGGAACAGATAGGAGCAAACTTAACCGGTGGATAAGTTGCAGTCATTTTGAAAATTAACCTGCCAGAATTAATTAAGATTTAAATGCCCCAGTTTTTCTCATTTTCCTAGAAATGTGTCTCCGTGTGGGCGTTTGTGTAGGTGTGTGGGCGTGGGGGGGGGTGGTATAGAGAATAGTAATTTTTCTTTATGTATCTTTTGTATCTCTTCACCGTCTCATTGGATACAGTGAATATGTTATTTATGCAGTTTTGAAGGGGGGATTTAATAAATAAATACTTTTGTATAAAGGAGAGAAAAAGATTGATGCATGGAAAAAGAAAACTGCGAGGAGTTCTAGTGATTTTAATTTTCTTTAATATGTTATTTTTACGTCTCCCCAATTTCCTGCATGGAGAATGAATTGCTTTTTCACACTATTCTTAACAAAATATGAGATGCTCGTAATTCAATGATACAGACGTATAAATTTAACGATAACTGTATATAGGGTAGGGACACACCGAGGTTTGGCTTCGGTGTCACTAATTGCCCAAAGTCAACATTTTAGCCCCAGCCTTTGGAAGACCAGTTATTTCAGATATTCCTTGGCCCTGACCGATGATTGCCTTATCGCACTGGGGACCACTATCCTATCTCTCAATGTCACAGTCACATGTCACTTGAATTTATTCCAATTATCAGAATGTTCAGGTACTAAGTTGCAAGTATTGGTAAGCATTCTCGACGTGAGAAACGGTGAATCTCTCCACGGGGCTTCCATATGCTGAATTCCATCAGTCGAGGTCACATATTCATTCTTGCAAGAATACAGTGCTGTCATTATTAATGAGGATTGGGAAAGCATTATAAAAATATAAGGCCCTGGTTGGTGTGGATCAGTTGGTTGGGCATCACCCCATACACCGAAAGATTGCCACTTTGGTTTTTTGGGGTTTTTTTAAATGTATCTTTATTGATTTCAGAGAGAGGAAAGGAGGGGGGGAGAGAGAGAGAGAAACATTAATGATGAGAGAGTCATTGATCGAGCCCGCAACCCGGGCATGTGCCCTGACCAGGAATCGAACCCCGATCACCTGGATCCTAGGTTGACACTCAACCGCTGAGCCACGCCCAGCCGGGCTAAAGGTTGCCACTTTGATTCCCGGTCAGGGCACATGCCCGGGTTGCAGGCTCGATCCTGAGTGGGGGGCATGCAGGAGGTAGCCAATTGATGTTTCCCTCCCACATCAACCTTTCTCTCTCTCTCCCCCCCCCCTTTAGAAAAATCAATAAAAAATCTTTTATATACACACACACACACACACACACACACACACACACGCCCTGGCTGGGTAGCTCAGTTGGTTAGAACAACGTCCTAATATGTCAGAGTTGCAGGGTTTAATCCCTGGTCAGGGCGCGTACAAGAATCAATCAATGAATCCGTAAATAAACGGAACAAATCAGTCTCTCTCTCCTCCTCGCCCCCTTCCTCTCTGTTTCTAAAGATAAATAAAAAGATTGTATATACATATATATGTATGTATGTAAGGGCAACAGTCTTCATTCTGTGTCTGTAGATCTTCAGAAAGCATCTTTTGCATATGGTGAGCCAAGTAGGGTAGTTTCTACACAACTGCAGGATGCCCGTCAACGTCTTCAGGTTGCAGAGCTTGCACGAAGGCATCCTAACCTGAGTTACTTTCAGGGAAGAACACGTGGCCCGAAGCTGGCGTCTGCTCAGTGTGCAGACACACAGGACAGGGGCCCCAGGGCCAACCAGCGTCTGCCCACTGCAGACACACGGGACAGGGGCCCCAGGAGCCATTTCACAGCTGATGATGATGAGAAATTATTGTTCCTGAATTTTTAAATTTGACTATTAGCATTTTAATAATAAAATCATAATATTTAATACACTTTTAGGTGTGTTCTTAAATGCCAGATGTTTATTCTATGATGGGAGTGATCAGCTTTGGCCAGCAGTTGATGTGAGCACTTGGCTATTTAGGATTTGTCCGGAATGCATATTTGATATATAAAGTAAGAGGTGAAAATCCTGACTCGCAGCCAGCGTGCCCAGATTCACCCGTCTTTAGTCTAGTGTGTCCCCTTAGATTTCGGCATGCCTTCAGCGAGCCCCAAAACACACACAATTTACTTCTTCCGTCTCTTACCAAGTTAATATTATATATACTATCGCCTCTCGGCCTTCTGGCTAACCCTGCTCTCCCTGCGGCGTGCGCGTCCCCTCCCTGCTGGCGCCTTCCCAGGCAGCGTGTACCTGCCTGGCTCACTCCCCGCCGGCGGGCGAGGGCCCCAGGGCTGCTGCAGCCCTGCAACCCCGTCGCGGGCACCGATGAGGCGAAAAGATGTGGTCGCGGGGAGGCGGGGTTGCGCTCGGCTGAGGGCAGAGCAGTCCCGGATTCCAACCCGAGTTGTTGAGAGAGTCAAATGAAGCCACTCCGAGGCATAGCGCCTTTCGAAAAGGAGGTGTTTAAATTCATGTCAGCCAAGAGGGGTTTTTTGGTACCAAAAAAAAAAAGTTACTTTCAGAGAGGACCACCCAGGTACAAAAGAGACTGGAAAAATATACGTCAAAGAATGTATGCGTGACAAGCGGCGTGTGTCTAGTGAGTCCGGCTTTGTGCCTCCGTCGCATGACTGACCAGAGGGGAGCGGGTGGCCCAGGGCAGGAGGCCGCTCCGTCCTGTGAGACGTGCCCCAGCCTCCCCACACCTGCCGGGCGCCCCCATGTCTTGGCGACAGCTGGCAAGAAGGAAGGGAAGCAGGAAAAGTATAAAGCACGCGGTGTCTTTTTACAAAAGGGACGCGTTTACCTTCTCTGCGTTTCGTTGACGGGACTT